>NC_071466.1:140014338-140763046 GCF_028500815.1 Rissa tridactyla
CAGGGGTGCAAGCCCCCCCAGCCTCCCAGGCTGCGTGGAAGCAGATGCCCTGAAGAGCTGGTTGCTGGGTTTTTAATCTACATGTTCTCCCAATGTAGCAGAGACCAACAGACTCGTTTTGTCACAGGAGTTGAGTAATACAGGGTATTTCTAAGTAAATCTAACCAGCATCAAAAAAGAAATTTAACAGAAAAAAAGAACAAAACTGTTTTCCTGAAACTAGTCACTTCGTATGTGCAAAAAACCTACAGAACTATGAGAAGAGCAGGTTTGTGTGCTTATGAAACATGTAAGAAATACGTTTCTGTAGTAACAAGTATAAGAAAGGGAAGTCAGAAGACAGGTTGTTTTTTTTTTTTTACCAATCTGACCAAAATGCAAAGTTAAAGAGGCACTACTCACTCACTGCATTGGAAAAGTTTGTGGCAGCAATTTTCCAGTACCAGCATGTCCTGGCACACGTGTGCTACCAACATCCCAGCCCAAGCTAGCTAGGCTTCCTTCTCTTTCCCCTGTACTACTAAGCATCTTACAGCTCCTAGTTTACTTCTGCTTGACTTACGTCTATCCTATAGCTGCAGTGGACACACACCAAGCAAGGATAAAAAAAAATCTCTGGTTACTCTTCCTCTAATCCTATGAAGGCTTCTTGTCATTTTTTATTTTTTTTTTTTTGCATCACATGCAAACACACACCCATTGCCTCAAAGGCTCTGCTTCTGCATGCATCTTTCTGTTGCAACAAACAGCTGTTGCAACGGGGGAGGGGGGGAAAGCCTTTTTGGTCTGTCTTCCTTTGTCACCCAGCCCTGCGTCTTCTCTAGCGAGCCTCCTGTGCAGGACTTCTCCCCTCCCACCCATCCAGCCCCACACTCTGACAAGCACCTTCTCCAAAGTCAGCCCTTTCCACTGCTCCAGTCTCCTCCTTGCAAACCACGCAGTTTTGCTAAGGGTGTGTCCCGGTATTTATCTTTCACAGCCTGCTTTCTTTTAGCCTTCCTTGTGACAAGAGATAACTGACAAAGGATCTGTACCACTGCAGAGGGCAGTTGCTACGTACTTGAGATGAGAAACCACCCCGTCTATCCTGGAGGCAGATCCATACAGAACACTCTGCCTTCCTCCCCTCACCAAACCTGGCTAACTTCAGCATGAACTTGGAACATTCAGTGCTGAGGCATGCTATCAAGCAACCTCCAATGAATTCTTTTTCTTTTTTTTTTTCCTTTTAACACCCGAGGTTTCACAGATACGGCCTCCTAGCAGAAGGTTTGCACAGGGAATCATTAAATCTAATGATACTGGTGTAAACACACATTAGAAGCTCAAGATTTTCCAACTAGGAATTGCAATTTTTGTTAACACATGCCATGATACAACAATGCATGGCAGTACTTCAGGAAGCTGGAAAAGTTTATTTTAGGTTTAACCACTGTTTCACATGGACCATTTTGTTCAGTCCCTTCTGACCTTGTCAGCTTGAACCATCTCAAAAAAGGACAATCCCCAGTCAAGCACCCCACTTACTGCAGAGTTACTTTTCCAGGGACAGAACCACCTCTCAAGGGGTTCGAGGTCCAAGCAGTTATCAAGTCCTTAAAGCTGGCAGGTAAAGCTTTGGTAGGGGGACACCCCCCACCATCCACCAGGTTACTGCCAGCCCTTTCTCCACTTCCACAGCATGGAGGCAGGGATAGGGAAGAAGTGAGCCACTGCAAGAACTCCTGATACATGGATCAAAGCCTGTACAAAAAGCTTTTGTACAGGAAACTAAGGGTTCTGCTATTTTAGTACATTCAGGCCAAGCTTATAGTCAACTATCAAGTTTGTGGCATTACCTGTAGCAGAGGGTAAGTAAAGTGGAAATATGATAGAGTCAGTCAAAAATAAATACTGCTGAGTTGTCAGCTCAGCATTGCATCTAACAATAACTTTTTCTTTCTTTGAAGTAAGAAGGTATGTCAGGCTCTACATGACCATTCCTCATGTAGGTTTTACCCAGACATGACAAGAGTACACTGAAAAAGCCACTATATTCCCTTCACCTCAAACAGATAAGAACTTTTAGTTAAAAATATGACTCACACTTTCCTCTGCGTAAGACAGACAACTAAGTTTTTCCTCGCCATGCAAGACAGTGGATTAACAAAGCCAGAACCAGATCTATGATGTTGCAAAGCACATAGGCAAAGAAATAGAGAACATTACGAGCAGTAATGAACTCTCTGTTTCTGTCCTGTTACTTGCTGGTACTCTATAAATAAAACCCCATAAACAGTAAGTACAGATGGGGCGCAACATCACTCTAAACCCTTAATTACAGGATTAGTGTTATCCACAACAGCACAGGTTTTCAAACTTCTGGAAAAAATGCTTTCCTAACAGATGTGCAATGAGTGCTAGCAGTTATGTAAGAAACTGCAGCTATTTCCAAACTCCTTTGGAAAAAAAAAAGTAGATGGGAAAGGAAGTGTTTTCTTTCTGCTTAAGCTAGTTTCAAGAATGCTGTGGGCAAAGTTAATGTCACAGCATTTATTGCAATAAAATGGTGCTCCAGTACAGTAGGAGCAGCATTACAGAATTCCTGAACCACCGCCAAGACTAGTGCCCATTTCATACAAGTTCCTATTCAGAAGCCAGTCTACTATATTTGCAATTTAAATCGCAAATGGGAGCTAGGACTGCTAGAACTGTAAGTACAAGTGCCTTCACATCAGGTTTCTCAAGGCAACACCCTCCAACTCCACTCCCGATTTCACAGCACTTCCTACAGTTAAAATACATTGAGCTGAAGCCAAGCAGCATTTTGATTCATACGCTGCAGTCAGCAACTGTATCAGTTGATTACAGAAAGCAAAATCAACTCATTTATGTTCCTTTTGTATGTGTGCGAATATATACATACAAACACACACACGCGCACGTATTCCCCTGCCCATCCTTCGAGTCCTCTTCTCTGCTTGGGCAGGGAAGAGCCTCTGCAGAAGCCAGAGCACCCAATTGCTACTGGCTGTTCCTGGCAGCAGGAGCAGATGAGATTACGGCTCAGAACAAAGTCACAGGCATCTTTAAGTTACAGAGAAAGAGCCCTGCAGGCCTAATCTTACTTTAGCAGGCACTCCCAAATCCATTTGTTTATAGAACACAAAACATTCTGAAGAGTGGAGAGGATGGGCAAGAGGGTTGCCTGGTAGTGTGAAGGAGCAAGGAAATAATTGTTCAAAGACTCAACATGAACTCTGACTGTGTGCTACAGCACTTCTTTGCCGATAATAGATTAAATTATAAATATTAGCAGCGGACGTCTTTGTATTCCACAAAATTCAGGAGGGAAAAAACTCAGCATTTACATTCAACAATGCAAGCCCTTGCTTCAGTTCAGCATCAGGAAGGCAGTGGGAGAACATGCAGGAACACACTCCGTATGCAGGGCTTTGCCAGGTGCTTCCCGACCTGCACCAGGCTCTTCAGAGCAGCCAACAGTTTTACTAGGAAAAGACTTTGTCACCGGGGCCAACAAGCCTGAGCACACCCTGCAAGTTACAAGAGCTCAGCTAGAGGTAGTCACTCATTACACAACTCAAGGTAATCAAGCACATGCTCACACCAAGGTTATTCAAAAACAGCCTCAGTGAGACCACTTAGGTGTTAAGGCACATAATGTGATGTTTCCATTGACCTCTTGCTAAGTTTGAGCCAGCCTGGAAGAAAAAGCTTTATACGAGTTCCCTGTCAGCCTCAACACCTCCCTCACCAACCCCAAATCAAACCCCAAACTTGCAAAGACCTGAACCGGTACAGCTTTCATTACAGACCTGGCCAAAGGTGCCAGGGCCAGCATCAGTAACCCTGAGACAGAAGACCTGTAGGCAAAACTAGGTGGGAGTAGAATCAGAGAGTGGTCTGGGGTAGAAGAGACCTTAAAGATCACCTAGTTCCAACCCCCCTGCCATGGGCAGGGACACCTCCCACAAGACCAGGCTGCTCAAAGCCCCATCCAGCCTGGCCTTGAACACTTCCAGGGATGGGGCCTCCACAACCTCCCTGGGCAACCTGTTCCAGTGCCTCACCACCCTCACAGTAAACAATTTCTTCCTCATATCCAATCTAAATCTCCCCTCTTTCAGTTTGAAACCATTACACCTTGCCCTATCACTACACTCCCTGATAAAGAGTCCCTCCCCATCCTTCCTGTAGGCCCCCTTTAGGTACTGGACCAGCCCTACCTAAAGAAGCACAACAGCAGCAAGGAATCTGGTGTTTGCAGTGATAATTGAACTGAAGGCAAGATGCAGCCACTCCTCTGAGAGGGGACTGGATCACCTAACTACTCATTTACTTAAACACAACAGTAAAAAACATTCCCTACAAGTTAGACAGATGTGTGCAATGCTTAAACCAGACTTCTGAGGCATGACTAGCATTACTAGCAACCATCCACAAATCCTCATGCCTGCCATTCAGGCCACAAGCATGTTTTAACCAAAGCTCTAGAGTCCCTAAAGTTTTGGAGGGCATCATGCTAGTGAGATAGATGCCTGAAAGCCATCGGACCTGTTACTCTCATAATCTAGCACAGCATCCTGCAAGAGGTCTCCTCAAGAGGGTATCAGAACAGGGCACACAGTGGCATTTTCCAGGACTGACCTCCCACTTAACATGTTGAGCACTTACAGGTTATGCAAAGACACAGATGGTACCTTTGCAAAAGCAAAGTTAACCAAGGGCTGCCAACCACGGCATTCATTAGGTACCCCTTGAACTGCATACTCTACAACACCTTCTGGGGAGAAAGCACCACCACTGTACATACGGCCACAACCTTTTCTGAAACTTCCTCTTCTCAGACTTAATGCCCCTCAGTTCTTGCTCACTGACTCTTTCAATATAGTCAAGCCCTAACTACTACCTGGCCAGTTGTGATCCTACAGACCTTTAGCATGTTTCACCCCCTCATCTGCTTCCAGGCTGAAGAATCCCAATTCACTCAACAGTTCCTGCTAGCAGAAACCATCCTCCTCTTTTCCTAAAGATTTTCAAGCTCCGCTATGTTCCTCTCAAGGTAAATGGCAGACCAGAGCAGCCCACAGCATTGCAAGACACCATAGATTTATGCAGTAGCACCATCTTTCCACTTCTCCAGGTCCTTCACTTCTGAAGATTGTTTTCTTCATCTACTGCTGCTGAGCACCCACCTCATGCTTTCATGAAGCTACTATAGACCCTTTTCTCCCAAGATTTCATCTCTCTGGCAGCAAATGCCCCTGAGCCAACTAGTTCATAACTCCAGGCTGCTTCCTGCTCCTGTCTCTCAGATGTTACTCGATGCCTGCCTTTCATGAGTGTCTTGCTCTGCTTTGTCACATACCCTGCTATGTCAGCATGCACTCATCTTCATCACTTTGAATATGAGCAATGGATGCTACTCAAGCAACAAAGTGTTCCCTCACATGCTTTTCCAGATTAGGTTGGAATGTATTGACCACCACACAGTTTGCTCCGGCATGCCAGCTCTGTTGGTTCTCTCCACCACAAGAGAGCTCCACCTCATCTCAGCCCTGCCTCCGCTCCATCAGCGATTTCATCCCTGCCAGGATCTTACTCAGGACTGCTTAGTTTCCCTAAGAGCCTTGAGATTTCCAGGAGACATTGAAGTGAACTAATGCTAACCAGCACACTCTCTCTCTACAAGATTCAGGCTTCTGAAGGCTTCAAAGTTAACAGCTCCATGAAGTCTGTCTTCCCTTATAGTAGCCATTCTCTCTTCCCCAATGTCACATCTCCATGTCTACACCAACTTATTAATTTTAAAGAATATTCTCCTCTGACTATTCCAGAGGCACCACACGTGCCACTCTCTACATAACCTAGAATGACATAAAAATAAAAAACCCACCTCAAATTCACTGCATTCCAGCCCTCTGGCACTGAGGTAGGCAGTGAGCAGGAGGTTTTACCTAATCACAACACATTTGTAGTTACGAAGTTAACTGTTGTATGACCCTGGCAAGTTGTTAATCAGCATTTGGTGGTTGTGTTTCACCACCTTTTCACTCAGAAGTTGATTCAAGCCTGTGAGGGATTCAGAGTCAAAGACAGGTTAGAGCAGAGAACGTCCCCTGGTTCTTTCCCATGCACATCCAGTAAGGGAAAGTCCCACAGAACATCACTCCAAACACTTTGGCACCTGGACTCATTACTGACTGCAAGGACTCCCTGGGAAGCTCCCTGGTCCCAATGTATCTGAAGAGGGATACATTAAGTGGGCTTGCTTTTTGCATGTTGTATCTAAAAAACTCCCTTTTGGCTAGCCTTACTACATATACTTCTGGGGTTTTTTTGTATTTGACCTGCCAGCATTTATGAACCTTTATCTTCTCCCTTTGAACACAGCTTCAACTTCTTAAAAGTTTCCCAATTTTTTGTTTTAATAGCCTCCTATACCCAGCTGTTTCGCTCTTCCTGCTTCCTCTTGCCCTCACTCAAGTCTCTGATGGAGGCAAATACATGCCACCTAACATGCTATCTACAAATACTGCAGGTTTGCTGCAGACCATTTCAATTCCTCACCTGTCCTTCTGACACAACTTATTTCAGAAAAGGCAGCACTGTGTGAACTTGATCACAGCTTTACAGGACCTTTTAGCTTCTCTTGCTCCAGCAGATGCACTAAAATCAAACTACATCATTGTCACCGTTCCCAAGTAGCACTTGGGCAACAGGACCCCATACCCACTCAGAAGCCAGAAAAGGTTTGCTCCTGCTCTTGGGGGCCAAGAGCCAGTCACTGATTGCACCTTCAAATTTAGGCTCAGAACTGCACTCAGCCACAATGTTTTTGCTCAATTTACTTCCATTACTTAATGCATTTTTCACATCTCCAATGCCATAAGAAACATTAAATCCTTCTTTCTTGTTAGGGTTGTTCCCATCCTCTAGTGCTCCCTGCCCCAAGACACCTTCTCTTTACACTGTTCATTGAGGCCTAACAGCCTAAAATAGCCTGAGATTGCTACTTTATTCCTCCATAGAGGACATGAGGTTCACTAACATCATACTTGAAGCTCCCCTTTGACAGTTTTGGTAGGGCACGGACACCCATAGTGAGCCCCGAGAGTGAAGGACCACTCCAGCTGGCCTACAAACACACTCACCCCTGGCTAACCCCAGCTGCTCGCATCTGCTGCCTCCTGGGGCTTCCAGCCACTTGTCAGGACACCCCAGGAGGAAGAAGCATTCATCTCCCTTTAACTCTTCTCTCTCACTCTTGCTCTTCTCCTCCCTACATCCGAGCCAGGTATGAGTGAGCACAGCCAGGGGATGGCAAGGCCACTGGAAGAGCTGCACCCTCATGGCCCCTCAGGGCGGCAGCAGCCCTACCGATGGTACAGCCCCCTTCCCCAACACCACTCCTCCCCTCCACCCTGTCAGCAGGTCAAGCCTGCATCCATGCTTCCAGGGCACCTAAAGGTGCACGTAAAGCTTCTGAGCTTTATTACCACAGAACCTCCAAGCAACAGATGCCTCCTGAGCTAAATGAGTTGACACTCCCTATTCTCAGCCCTGGGCCCTAGACAGCAAAATGGCGGTGCTTGCATTAAGAATGTCTTTGAGGCAATGCCTCTGCTAGAACAAGCATTCTTGTGCTATAGCTTTAAAAAAGAAAATACCACAGAGCACACCATGAATATTTTCCTCCTGTTTCAACAAGGGGTTCAGCACCTTGCTGACCCAGAGGTTTCAGCCAGTGAGTAGTTCAATGTTTTCTTCTTACCCTCCAAATATGACTCGACACCCCCCACCCCTCCCTCCTCACAAGTCTCAGGTGTCAATACATGCTTTCCTGCACCCTTGTAAAGTTCCTCCGTGCAAGTTGCCTCAATTGCAGCCCAGTTCCATTTTCTTACTTTGCTGAAACCCATTTTTGAGTTGGGAGGATCACAAGTTATTTTATCTGTCAGCACAGCGTCTTCCAGTCATCCCTGACGCAATACCGTAACTGCCTCCAGAAGCAGTTTCTTTCTGCAGCTCCGGCTTAATTTCTCCACATCAGAGGGAGAAAAGGGAGTCACACACGCATTTCTCCACTGTAGCAGACAGCCAAGAGAGAATTCATTTTTTTTCCTAGCCTCACACTTTACATCTCTACATTGGGCACACAGGCAGTTGTACTGCCTGTACTTTTCCGTAAGGCAGACAATGCTAAATTCCGATGTCCGTGGCCTGAGTGCTTGAGGAGCAGCTGTAACCTCGCAGTCAAGCCACGCTTTCTGGCCCTGCCTGGCAAACAAGAGACAGGGGTGCCAGAAGCTGGGCTGGAGAGGCGATTTCCACTTGCGCTGGCCTGCTCCTACACATCACCCTATTTCAGGATTTTGCTCTCCCAGGCGCCGCCCAGCAGACCCGAGGGCAGGAGCCACAGCTCCATCCGAGGCTCCCACCAAGACGAGTTCCCGAACACGGCGGCGGCGACCACAAGCACTAACTTGGGAGGAATTAGCTCACCCGGTGACAGCCCTCTACCCAGAGGTGCAAGCCGCGAAGAGAGTTTCTGGGCAAGTGTTGCGTATGCTGCTGAAGGAGGGCGGGGGGGGGGGGGTGTGTGTGTGTGTGGAGGAAAGCCGCCTTCACACCTAGCATCCCTCCCCCCCCACGTTACCAGACAGGCCACACGGCCTGCCTTACGCTAACCTACCCCAAAAATCAATAAAAATGAAGTGGCGAGCCGGGTATAGATCGTATTTAGACACCTCCCGCCCAGCCTATGGCGCGCAGCACATTTAGCGCCGCAACAGGTAACCGGGGGCGCCGCTGGGGCCAGGGCCGCACCGGGCCCGGCGGGGAGGAGCGGGAAGAGGTGCCCGCCCGGGGCCGCCCCCCCCCCCCCACCCCGGGAACGGCGGGGGAAAAACCCCGCAGAGGCGCCCGGCACCCACCCCTCTCCTCCCGGGCCGGGGGAGGAGGGGGGAAAAAGTAAGAAAAAAAACCCCAAAACACAAACACCGCTGCAGGCACTTTGTCCTTGTGCCCTCCCTTTTCCCGTGGGGTCCCTCCCGGGCAGGCGGCGAGCGAAGGGGCAAAGCCCCGCCGCAGGGGGGTTGGGGTGTCTCCGCCGGGTCCCTCACCCAGAAGATGAAGTTGAAGCCGAAGAGCAGGTACTTGATGCACTTGGTGCCTCCTTTGACGGGCATGGCGGCGGCGGGCGGCAGCAGGGACGGTCGCGGCCAGGAGAACCTCTGCCCGGCGCCACTCCTTAAATCCGGCTCTCCACGGGGCTCTCCCGGGGCTCCCTGCCCCGCCGTCCCGCCCCCGGGCCGCCCCCCGGGCCGCCAGCCCAATGGCCGCCTCCCGCTGCCGCCCCGCACCTGCCGCCGCCCCGCCCCGGGAGCCGCCCTCCCCGCCCTCCCCCCCCCCACCCCACCCTGTCGCTGATGGGGGGGGCCAGCACCGGGAGGTTCTTCTAGCCACGGCCTGCGGGGGGGGAACCAGCTCCGTGCGGGGGGGCGGTTCTTCTAGCCACGGGCCTCCCCACGCATCCCCGCATGGGGCAACGCGGTGTGGGGCTGCTGCGTCCCGCTGCCCTCCTCCGGGGGAAATAATGTAGAACCGTGTGATGCGCCCCCCCCCTCCCCCCCCAAAAATAATAATAAAAAAATGGATATAGATTGGGGCGAAGTGCGGGCCAATGCTTTGCCTGCTCTTGCATGCGTTTAGTTTCACTTAAATGCATCGGCGTGGCTTCAATGGGTGTTTTCCCATGCAAGGTAAACTCACGGCATAGTTTAACCGCTTTAATCTTTCAAATATGTCTGTGTGAAGCTACAAGCTATGCGATTTAGAAAAATCAGGTGGGATAAGTCCCAGCCTGCCAACAAATCCATGGTAACTGGTTGTGCGCGTGCCTTCGGGTCACCCCAGTTGTGAGACAAAACATGTTAAATTTCAGTGAAGAATTTCCCTTTGATTTTTATGGGAAGTTCAACACTCAATTTCTGAGCCTGTTAGCTCAGGAATGAAACTGAGAGGTTGTACCTTAATTTATCTTTAATATAGTGTGACTAGAAATTCAGCAGTTATCGAGAGTCAAAAAACCCCCAAGCAGAACAGAAGAACAGAAAAGACCTAGTGAAATGCAAATACAACCACGTTGGGGTTATTGTTGCCAAAATAAATGATAACATAGAGCACATTCCAGAGCTAATACGGTGGAGGACATGTTGTATTGGGCAGCTGTTCCCAGAGCAGGTTGCAAAACATTAATAGATTTCCATTAGAAAGCAAGGCAGGAAAATAAAGAGCTAGGAAAAATTCAAAGATGATTACGAGCGCACAAGCATAGCCGAACCGAGAGGCCTCTGCTGCCACTGCACCACGGGTAGAAATGGAAAAGGAGGATTTGTGAGGGGTGACTGGCTGCTGCGTTGGTGATTGTGAATTGTGCCTGGCTGTAGCCAAGCATCCAAGTGGCCTGAGGGTCTGGGTCTCTGAAAGCAGAAGAGTGGGAAGCTGTGGCGTGTTAAACGATGCCATCCAAAGTTTTCTGCTGCTCTTGGTTTGGGGTCTCTCAAGGGCTTGATTCCAGAGAGGAGGGCGAACGGCACTTAACTGGAAGGAAACTCTACCTCAAGCATTTTAGTTTGTTCTAGAAGTCAGTAAAGGGAACTGGAGGGATGGAGGCTGGCCTGGCCACAACAATATAGATCCAGCAAGGTTGAAATTAGTAAATGCACGTGACTAAACTCTTGTGGTAACTGTAAACTGTGGAGTGAAAGTCCTGTGTCTCGCTCTTGAGCTGGGACTGATTTCCTGTGTGGCTTTTGGGGTGTTTTTAATAACTGTGCCATTAAGAATTTATGCTTGTTAGTTAATATCAGTAATATGGCTTTCCTTAACTTTCTAAAGATAAGGATAAAAGAAAAACTTTGGATATTCCCACTCCCACCCTTGTATTATTAAGCTTTCCGTGCTTATACTGTGTTAAAGCAACTGCCATTAAAATTCATGGGTGGCAGCCTTTTGATCAGAGGCAACAAATGGACCTGTTGCATCAAAACCTCCTGTGAGTTTTTATTTACTTAAAACTAAACCCTCCCCATTCAGCTGGCAAATTAATTTGTGAGTGATTTGTGAAGTGAAACCCCTTTGTGCATTTTTAGTATTCTCAAGAATATGGAATGAAAATACTTAGAATATGTGCTTATGTGGCTTTTTTTCATTCCATATGAAGACTCCAGAGAGGACATTCACGTATCAGTCTTCAGTAGCCTGATGATCTGGTAGAGGCATCTCTCTGAACATAACTGAACTACTCTGACTGTTGGAATGAGATAGTAATCAGCTGAGTTTCTGCATAATAGAAATCACTAATGGAAATTCATTACCTCTGTAGAAGTAGCTCAGAATAATTTATTATTTTGAAACCTTGTATTTACATGGGATAATACGCCAAAATACCAAAATGTTTTGCATGAAGTATTTATTATCTGCACATAAAATTGTACTGGGTAGTTAAAGTGTTATTTTGTCCTACTGCAACAGAGAAGAGCAAACTCGGGATATTCCTGATAAGAAGAAATCTGAGTTTACCAGAAGCCTGTTAAAATTACCTTTCTAATTGTCTAGACATGACACTGACTTAGTTTTCATATGCAGATAAGCTGAATTATTTTCTCCTAGTTTAATGTGTAACTAAATGTCTTGTTTGGGCCAACAGTGAAGAGTAAGAAGTGTTTGTTTCTCACTGGGAAGGGTTTTCCCCTCAGACTGTACTATCCAAAGGACCTTGATCCTTTGATTAATACAGCGAGGCAAATGAGAGAGGGGGGTTTCGCTTTGAACTGTATTAAAGAGCGGTGGGAACCACTGGTAAGTACTGCAGAAGTACTGAGGTTCACAGCCTCCTTGACCCGTTTTCCCCATATCTCTACCTTTACGAATATGCGGAAAGACTAGTGTCAGCCAGCTTGATGCCTTTAGCCTTCTTTGCATAAACAATTTCAGGTCTTTTAAAATGTTTCTTTCAGCTCCCTTAAACAGCCAGGCATAAACGATTCGAACCGCAGAGAGATAAAGTACAAAGCTTTCCCCAGTGAAGGATGGGGATTAACAGAGTTTCTTGAGAAGTGCGGATTAGAGGAGAAAAATAATAACAATTTTCTTCTCTGTAGAGAAATAACATCTCTGACTGTACAAGCCAGCCACAAAAGAGAAAACAAAAATGGTTGTTTTGCTTGCTTTTTAGCTTCAGCGAGATATTTTTTGCTTGGTAAGTGGTGACTCTGGTACACTATGTGGTGGCTGGATGCGGCCGTCAGGTGAAGGAGAGGGTTCTACAACCACACCGCTGAGATGACATCGGTGTAGGGCCTGTGGCTTCCTATTTCCTCTTACCTCTCAAAAATCCATCCCGAGTTCATCCGTGAAACTTCAGGTTAAGTGCCTTACTTCTTCTGGCCTAACCTTTTCAAGCAAACTTTACAGGTGCTTACTTTGGTTCTCTTAAATGCAGCAATAAGTTGGAATGTTGTGATATATAGGAGAGAGTCGTGATATATGTAAGTGGCTCCTGTCGCATCCGGGGCTGCGAGGGAGAGAGGCTGGTCTCGGAGCTGGGGAGTCAAGATTTTCATTCCATTGCAAAAATGACTCATGGCATCAGTCATCCTGATAACACTATGTCAAAGGCACTGGCCTTTTTCCAGCGCTGGAGGAAAAGTGTTTGGTGTTTGGTATCCATAACAGATAAATTCTGGAAGACTGCGTGCTGTGAGTAAATCTGTGCATCCTGGAAATTTGTCTGCTTTCTGCCACAAGAGAAAGGCTTTGAAGAATCTACAAAGCCCCATAGGATTTCACTAGAAATTAGGTCTTCCTCTATAACTGGAAGTGTGGCTGGAAGTGAAGACCTGAAGCTAGACCTCTTCGTTTTCTGTGTTTTTAATTAATCTCTTTTAACTGAGATTTGAAGAAGATTGGAAGAGATTTAGGCACATCCTTGCAAGTGTTTGGCGTAAGACCTTTGAGTACCATGTGATAATGTCAGGAGAGCAACTGGAAAATCTCAATGTGAACCTAGGAACTCTTATAAAATTGTTTCATAATCAGTTATCATTTTCAAACTCTGAGATAAAATGCGTGGGATAAAAAGCAAAAATATTTTGTTCTTGGTTGTTTAAGTTTAAACTTTTAGTCAAAGTATAAGCATCAGTTCCAAATAATTCAGACTCTCTCTTACCTACTGCCAATGATGAAAGTAGGTCATTTCAGGAAGGAAGGATGTGGAAAATGGCATAGTGTAATGAGGGAAAAAACCCCACACCTGCTTTTTTAATTGTCACGGAATAAAAAAAATAGTCTTGATGATGTCCCTTAATTTTTCATAGAAGCAGTTTGACACTGTTGAATGTGTAGCCTACAGTTTAACTCCTTTTCAGGTGAAGTTACTGTTTAAGACCCTCATGCTGCAGATAGCAGTACTTGTATCTGGCTTTCAGTGTGTGAGCAGTCTCGTGTCTGTAGGATGGGAGCCCAAAGCTTTAATAAACAATAGGCTGTTGGCAGTGACAAATGCTGTGACTATGAAGGGTTGCAAAATGCCTTTTTGGAAGTCATGACTGTAACACGTATACAGCTCTAAGTATGATTCATCTAACTGCAATTTTGATGTCTCTGTGTGTCAGATCTCTCGGTATAGGTGAGGTTATTTTAAGACCAGAGGACAGAAGTGGGGCCACAGGCTGCAGCTGCTGTCGAGGTGCATGCAGTTGGGTGGGTTCTTGAGCACAGGGACCCATGGTGTGTCACATCACCCTTGCTGTAATATAGCACTGTAGCGCCTGTGGTGACCTAGGGCAAACCTTTCTATACGTCAGATTAAAAATCAGGCCACCAAGGGTCATCTAAGACTTTTGTGGAACGGACTGGAAAAAGAATCTGGCTTTTTAAGTGCATGAGAGAGAAATACAGGCAGCATCAGAAAAGAGTGAAATGGCTCGAGGTCTGTGTCTCAGCCAAGACAACAAAGGCCACAGTGTGTTTTTTCATTATTCTGGTGGGCAGGTGCCAATGTCCACCAAAGGCAACTGACTCTAAACCATACCGCTTGACTGGAAGTCTGACAAGGTCCCATTTAGAAAAAAATAAGTTGTTGCTCTGAACAGAAAAGCTTCCCCTTGTGTGAGTGGCTGGTGTAAACTGGTGATGTCCACTCTTTTGCATTTTTACTCTGTACTTCACGCTAAGCTGTGCCTGGTTTTCATCTGTATGTCCAGTGGAAGAAATAAGTCATATACATGCAGCTTTTTAAACATCCGTGATTTCTTCCGAGGGCTACTCTCTTAGCACTTTTACACTGCAGGGATGACGAGGAACTACCCACTCACATTTAATAGTATTTCAGTTAAAATGGAAACACTCTTCTATGTATCAACTACTAGTGTGTATCTCAAACTGACTATTAGCAGAATGGATCAGAAAGTGGTTTACTCAGTGCTGTGCAGCGGCCCCAGTGACATGGCTACTCAAACTAGTGCTTTACCAAGAGCTAACAGTTGCCTGTATTTAATATATGTAATCGTCTTTCCAGAGGCTTTTTTTTTTCCTCCCCTTCAAGATGAAGTGATTAGAACAGAGTAGAAAGAATAAACCAGAACAGAATAGTTCAGTTGGAGGGGACCTACAATGATCATCTATTCCAACTGCCTGACCACTTCAGGGCTGAGCAAAAGTTAAAGCATGGCATTAAGGGCATTGTCCAAATGTCTCTTAAACATGATTACTAGCTACAATCCCAATTCTGAAAATATTTCTGGTCTTTATGCCGTTCCCATGAGGAACTCCATAATCTTTCATGGGTCTCTTCATGGGAGTCAACATGTTTACTGCATCTGCTTGGCTTGAGCTGCACATGTTGGCTACATCTATTTGTTTAACCGAGTCAAGACGGAAAGCACAGGGGGATTTGGATTGAGAGTCAGCGGTGGCACTGCTGAGAAGGTGTTTGGTTCACCTTTTGTCATGTAGGGCTCCCAACGTTGTTGTCAGGTCCGTTGGTCCCCGTGCTCCCTCTGCTTCTTCCTTTCTCTCCATTCTTCCTTCCTGCACTTTCCTAGGTGTTGGCATCCCGCTCCCTGTGGTGCAAATTCGCTTGGGTTTCCCCCACACCCACTCCATGGGAGGGATGCCGAGATGCTCTGCTGGGGCAGCCAGAGGTGGATTTCCAGGTGTTTTCCCCAAATTTCCCTGGCAGTTCCAGTGTCCCTCTCACATGTGATCCAACTCATGGAGAGCCACACAGCATGGGTTAGGGAGATGCCTGGTGCTGCTAGGTGGCTGACTGGGAAATTGTCAAGGCATTATTTTTAATCTGAGATTCATGGTTACATTAAGAATATTACAATTTAAATTTCTAATGCAAAGCAGTCTGAGCACTCTGGCAGAATCTCAGTTAACCATGTTTATAAATGCTTTTGTATGTATAAATATTTGTCACACCTGACCAGGAATACTGGAGTTATGTGACTGAGCTTTAAAATACTGGGGTTTTAAACTTTCATTCAATTTAAGAAAACAGGAAAAGTAATGTTTAACAGCAGAGAAAGTGGGGATATTTTTCCCCTGATTTTTCACTTATGCAGAAGTGTTCCAGATTTTTCCCACTACCTTCTCAAAGGAAAGTAGCTTCCAGGAGATTCTTCCCACTGCCTTCTTGAAGGAAAGTAGCTTCCTTTACGTAAGTGCCAAGAACAAAAAAATTCTACCCAGAACAGCAAAAAACCCCATACATGAAAATAATAAAAAATACCAGAAGATGACTTTCATTTATAGCAGTAGAGGTTTAGTATGAGGAACTGTTACGGTACACAAAAAAGCTCCATAAACTCTCACCTCACTGAAAATTAGCATGATTTCCTAGTGGCTATTCTAGATTAGCTATTGCAAAGTAACCTCCTACCTAAGCACTCTTGTCTGAAAGAGAGAGGTTTTTATTTCTGGGTAACTGCACAGCACTTGCAGGTGAAGTTAAATCTTTTTTAATTCTGAAATAGCACTCAGCTGAGGGAGCCGATCTAAATAGATATTCCAGCACAGGTTTAATTAATGATGGACTAGATAAGGCTGACTCTGTTTTCCAGAACTGATCTCAACTTTTTTATTTTGTAAACACATGGATTTGATTTTAAGCTTGCAAACCACTCTTTGGTAATTAAAGCAACTATGCGTAGCTCTGAGTGTGTGGATCAAAAAAAGCTGTTTCTGGGATTGAGTTTCATTCAACTCATTCTATCAATTTCTTTTCTCTCTTTTATTTCTTATCTGACCCTCCTCACTCCAATTCAGTTCTCAAATTCTTCTCCTATTTTCTTGGTTCTTTTCCTTTTCTCCCTTGAGCTTGTTCTAATTCTATTTTGACAACTCAGGAGGAAAGAGTGTTGAATAGGAGAAGCTGCAGGAGTGGTGAATACTGCTCCTTTGAACGAGTCAGCTCTGAAGAAGTCATTTGAGGACCCCGAGAAAAAGAGTTATGGAACTGTATTTCAAAATAAACTGTTTATTTTTTCCATTTGAGTGAAGTCATTGACTGTAAGAGTTTCTGCAAGATGATCAAATGAGCAAGAATAGGGTTTCTCAAATATTTCTGTTTACAGACTCTTAGTGTCGTCATGAGGCCTGTGGTCATTTCCTACTGATCACACTGCAGATTGCTTCATAGCTTGGAAAGCCTGTGAAAAATCACTTCCCCTTTCCATCAGCATCTCTTTTTTTTGACTTCACAAGATCTTCCCTATTGACCTAGAACAATGTTCCAGGTCCTCAGGGGGGAACTGCTGCTCTATACCACACTGTATAGGTCATCCTGGCTGGTATCACAGGAGGCCTATTATTATTATTCATATGAAAACTCTTAATAGGACTTTAATGGCCAATGTGGTGTTGCGTTGCAGCTTATCTTTTTACGTAAGGAAGGCATCTAACCATGTCACCTAGTTTACATTATGTTGCACTTGAAAATCAACTGACAAGAACCTGAAATGTGCAGATGTGCTTCTAAGTGGACCCAAAGGGCAGATGAGCGTTTGTTTCTGAAATTACCAGGAGGTACACGAGCATCTTCTCAGGCTTTGGAAAATAATGCCAATGTCATGCAGTGTTGCCTTTTCCTTTTTTTTTTTAAATTAAATTTTGTGAGAGCAGAGGGCAACATATTGTGGGCAGGCATCCAGCTGGCATATGCAAGATGTTACGTAGTTTATTTTGCTACAGCTGCTACGGAAAAGCATGACACGATGGATATCCTCGCCATCCTCAGCAGTTCAGAGTGTTTGACTGCTCTCAATTGCTGTTGTCAAACGTGAACCAGTTGGGAAGCTGTTGCTTTGTACAGGTGATAGATGTGTTCTTGGGAGTTGAAATTTATCTGCTTGGATTATTTTGGTGCCTGTGCTTACTTGGACATTTATTTATTTATTTCAGCAATGGAAACAGAGAAACGTAGATGATCAAGACCTGCTTGAGACAAACCAATCTGTATCTTCAAGAGGAGTAAGAAATATGGCTGCTACAATCTGCCCACGCGTCGCAAGCATTGTAAAGTGGAAACAACTTCCGTCTTTCTTGAAATGAATATTAGCGTTTAAGAAATAGCGTGGGAAAGGTATACTTTGTATACTGGGTCCTGCTCTTTAGAACAGGTAAAAGAGAGGCAAAAGCCACAATGGGGAAACTCTGGATGTTGTGATTCAATTTAGAAGATGGAGGTCACACCGAATTTGAGCTGATTGCCTGGTCTTTCAGTGAGTGCCCAAACAGGGCTAATATTTACATTAAATACAAAAGCAAAGCAAGATTTTCAGTATGAACAGCTTGCTGAACACGCTTTCCCTTTTCCATATGATACTGTTATGGGCTGGGGAGTGTTCTCTCGTCAAAGACAATACATGGTGGGTAAAGCAGCGCTATTTTTTATATCTTACAACTATTCTCCCACATTTCTTCCTATGAAATGATGGGCACACGTTTCTCCAGCTGCTCCTCAAATCATCATTAATTAAATCATGATTAATTAATCCCTCCTGAAGAAATCTAGGCCAGCACAAGCCCTGTGTTGTCACTCTGGAAGGCCTGTTTCCATAGGCAGGCTAGGTTTTCAGAGAGTAAGGTATGTTTTTAATGCCACAGCGTTGTATTTCTTCCCATCTTGACTTCAGCTTGTGTTATGTCAAACTGAAAAACTTTCTTTAAAGGTATAGTTATTACCCTGCTTATGTAGGTGTAACTTGTGAAACTTTCATATAGTGGAGCAAAACCACAGGTCTTATGATTACCTGATCAGCTCATAGGTGAACTTAACTTTGCTGACTGCTACCGACTGTAGCTTCTCTTAGCCAGTGCCACAACCTCCTTTGATGAAACCTCGGATGAAACTGGTGGACGAAAACAAGGATCAAGATTGAGCATAACTGAAAAGCATCTCTTCCGTACCTATCAAGTCATGAAATAAGAACTGAAAGCCTCCTTAGAAACGGGGCTTGATATGTGCATTTTTTGATATTCTGCATACTTCTCAAGGGGGCAGGGTTAGAATCTCTACATTTTAAGTCTTGTTTAAGTAATACTTTCTGAAATGAATCTCCACCTGAGAAGTTAAAGAGGTGGTAAGTAAGCATCATCGTATTATTTTGATTATTTTTGCACTGACATAATTAAGATCCTTTGATTTTCATTTAAAATGTTATCTTATTCAGCTCATTACTAAATTTGAAATTATATTTGTACTGTGCATAGCCATAATATCAGATGTTACTGCTCAAAACCTGTGTTGGATCTATAGCTTTGGTTGACTCTTTTGAGATAATAAATAATACCAATTTTTCTCCTGCGTGAGCAACTCGTGGCCTTATGTCAGGATAACGGGTGACTTCAGTTTTGCAGTTGATCAAGCAGTCTTGTGGCTTTCAGGCTTTAAAGCACTGTTGGTGTTCTTTAGAATGAATCTTGTGGTATGGAGGTGTGAAAGATCAAGTAAGTTTATTCTCCAAATCACTGAAAGAGAGCCTAGTTCTTAGCGTAAGCAATGAATATTTCCAAAAAAGTTGTAATCTTTTTAAGGAGTCTCAAGATGAGTGTTCTACAGCCAAAGCATGTAAGGAAGACCTGAGTCTGGGGAAGTCTCTTTCAAAGGCAATTTATTTTGACTCCAAACTGAAGAGGAAAACTGTTTAATAATCAGCATAATTAAACTAGGGAGAAAATATGCGCTCTTCAGAAATCTTTTGAGATACCTGAAGGCATGCTTTCTCAGGACTAGACTAAGTATTCTTATTTTCCCAAAAGATTATAGTTACTTAATAAAGCCTGTGAAGGCTTCTGTAGGAAGGAGGGGTGGTCTCTCCAGACTACATGGAGGATAGGGGACTGAAGTAAAGCAGGCTCAAACCTGGATAATATATATCTAGAAAAAAAACCAAGCCCACAACAAAATACAAATAGTGGACCTCCTAGAGCATCTCAGGGAACAGAGTAGAGCGTTTAACAACCAGTCTTCAAATGCCAGTAGGCAGAGGTAGACTGTGAGGTGTGTCTCTAAATAGACATGTGACTCTAGTCTACTGATGGCCCCAGAACTTCAAGAAATGCCAAGCAATATATCGCTTTCATAGAATCATAGGGATGGAAGGGACCTCTGGAGATCATCTAGTCCAACCCCCCTGCCAGAGCAGGGTCACCTAGAGCAGGTTGCACAGGAACGCGTCCAGGCGGGTTTTGAATGTCTCCAGAGATGGAGACTCCACCACCTCTCTGGGCAGCCTGTGACAGTGCTCTGCCACCCTCAAAGTAAAGAAGTTCCTCCTCTTGTTGAGGTGGAACTTCCTATGCTCAAGTTTGTGCCTGTTGCCCCTTGTCCTGTTGCTGGGCACCACTGAAAAGAGCCTGGCCCCATCCTCCTGACGCCCACTCTTTAAGTATTTATAAGTGTTGATAAGGTCCCCCATTCAGCCATCTTTTTTCCAGACTGAAGAGACCCAAATCCCTCAGCCTTTCCTCATAAGAGAGGTGTTCCAGTCCCCTAATAGAAATTCCTAATAGAATACTACAGTCTTGCTTGTATGTTTGCTTGCTTTGGTTCTTTGTTAGCTGCATTGATATTAGGGTTTGATTTCTAGTAAGTGAACTTATTCCTAAAAATTGCTAATAACCTATCGTGTGTCTGAACCTGAACACAACTATACATGAAATAAACCTCAGTTCTGCTTGTTTAGGTATGCTCTCTAATGTGGCATAAAATCTGCCATGTCTAGTTAATATTAAGCGCAGATAGAGATCTTACATAAATCTGCAGATTTGCATTTTTAAAATTATTTTATTTTTACCTTCCATTACTTGCATACAAACTTGTTGCCATGAAGCTAACCAATGTTTGGTATGACTCATCATGGAAACTTGAGAAAATGTTTGGCTGGAATTGCTAACCAGTCAGCTATATATAAAGCAAGAGAGGGTTGGTTTTGTTCAGCCTCGGAGTCTACTATTGTCTTAAGCTGTAATTCTCAGTGTCTTCAACTCCCAGGGCTTTGTTTTCATTAAAATTAAAGCTCTTTTATAAATGCTCAGCAGTGAGGTAGGTGTGTGGTTATCTGTATTTAAGTCTCTAAACTTGGAATTAAGTGCTTAACTTAAATTGCTAAGCTTGAAGATTTTGCCAAATATCTTTATTCCAAAGCAAGTCACAGAAGATAAGCAGAAAGGGGTGTTTGATTTTTCTTTAAGATTACCTTTGTGCCTTCACAATAATCATAAAAGATGCTGGACAGACAGGAATGGAAACTGGTTTCTCCGGTAATCAGGTGCGGCGTGAGCAGTAACAGCGGAATTACCATGGCTCAACCTTGAACTGAAGAGACCACCTGTATATTTACCCCGCAGAATGGCACCCTTTTGTCCTGCGTGAATGGCCTGATGCTGTGCAAGACACGGCTCTATCACATGCTGGCCGCAGGCACCTGAGGCTGGCTCTGTGCGGTGCCTCTCTTCCTTGCACCATCTGGCCTGCAAGGGCTGGGGGTGGGGGTGGGTGGGCTTGTGGAGGGCTGCCCCCCTCTTCCTTTCAGTGTAATAATTTCCTTAGGAAAACCTTTTCTTGCTCACGGTCTTGACTTAACCACCCACCGCATCCTTCAAATTATCTCTTGTGCAGAGATGCCAGATAAGAATGGGCCAGCCCAGCTAGCTGGTGGCTACCAGGTATATTTTGTGATTAAAAAAGAAAATAAAAATATCCGCTGTGTTCATCCCAAGCCATTAATGGCTTGAGATTGCAATTTAGGGCATAGCAAGTACCACTCAGCCTGTAAGAGGCAGCACTGCATCAAATGTCCATCTGGGTTGTTTTGTTTTTCTTAATCTATTATTTTTTTAACCTAGTTGTCGCATACTTCCTTACCTCGAGTTCTTTTGCTTCCTCCAGAGTCATGCTTCTCTTGCTCATCTCTGACCTGAGCGCTGTTGTTTCCTGTGCGTTTTGCTCTCAATTCTTTACACGGGAAGGATGAGAGGCACAGGTTTTTTCCATGTGGCCTCAGCACTCTCCCTGCTCTAACTTCTCATCAGGGCTGCTGGCTCGTTCCTTCTTTCTCTGAAAACCTCTGTTCTCCCTGCTTTGCACTCCTCTTAGCTAAAACGCAAACTTGGTATTTCCACAGCGGGGCTTGAATCGCTTCTTTAACTTTCTGGGTGGAGGAGGGAAGTCTTTTGAAAAGAATACGGGAACACTTTGTGCAGAGGTCTGGGTTCATAATTCGGCATTATCCTGGAGCACACTAGGATAGTCAGCAAGTATGCGATATTGAAAATTTGCCAGATACCAGAGCTCTGGAGGACTGGAATATATTCTTCAGAAGGCTGTTGAGTGCTGAGTACACAGCTATTCTTTTCTGACCACAGAGGTAGCGAATGTGTGAAAGCTGGGTTTTCCACTGCTCAGCTGCCACTTGGTAGCAAAGCTTTTAGGGAAGTCCCACATCCCATTTGAGTAGACCTGGATTAGAAACGCATATTTCAAAACGTCCCCACTTCTAATTTGAGGTCATTCGTTTTGGTGTCTAAATAGGAACGGACACTTGCAAATATGTGTTGTTCAAGTGCCCGATTCTTCCTAGGCTTCGCAGAACATGGGCTCAAGCCTGGGATTAGATGATAAAAAACCAAAGCTTAAAAAACCCCAATTATGTGATATTTGTGCTGTATACTATTACTAGGGTTTTGCCACTTAATATGTTCTGGTCCTTTAAAATCTGAGAGGGGTCAACTCTTTGCCTTGGCTGCTGCAACCTGGGTCAGCCAGGGGGATAGCGTGGGGGGACTGTGCTTCCCGAGGAGCCGCTGAGCCCAGGGTGGGAGACTTAAGGGGTAATGAGACTTAATATTTTCTAGGTGTCCAGCTTGAGATACCAGGTCGGAAAACTGAGAATATTTCAGTTCTTAGACCTTTATATATATATTTAAATACCTTCCATGTGGACCCCCTCCCCAGTTTCACCAAGGAACCTGTGGAAATTTACAGCTGAACTGAGGTTCCTGGTGTTGTTGAGATTACATATTTTGTTGTTTAACTTCAGGAAGCCTTGAAATTTTGTACATAATTTTATCACGTATTTAATAAATATGCATAATCTCCAAAGCATATACAGCTATTTTGTTTTGTTGTTGATTGGTTGGTTTTTTTTTTCCCCTTTTCTATCTTTTTTTTTTTTAAGTTGGATTGTCAAAAGGTGGGAAAGTTTCTGTAAACTCGCTTCCATAGATCTGATATCTGGTTTGAGATGAAGGGGAAGAGGGGAATGTCATTCTCTCTGCAGATGATTTACTTTTTGTGTCTGGGAATAAAGCCAATATTTCTTTTCCCCTATTATATTTCATTTCTATGGTTGAATCCAGAAGTGACAGCCTTCCCATTAGTGTGATTTGCGGTTGGTTTGTTTTCGTTTCAAGGGCTCCTCAGCACATATAGCAGCAGCCTAGTCGGTGCTTTCCCGCTGGATGCAAATCCAGGTGTGTTCCTGTCATTTTGACTCTCCATACTTAAAAGTGCACAGAAAACATTTCCCAGAGACAAACAGTTTGAACTGTATTTGCACAGTTAGAATAATGTAACCTGCCTTCTCTTACTGCAGCGATACTAGTATCGGTGTTGAATCAATACCAAAAATAAATCTGGGGAAGAAGCTAATTTAAAAGTTCAAAGTCATTTTCATTTTAGTACACCGGCGTCTGATCTGGAATTATAGTGAATATAGTTGTGCTTCAGAGCAACCCCACCCTGACACATCCTGAGCTGGAAAAGTTAGTTTTGTATCGTGGGTAGAGGCTTTGCCCAAAATCGGTATTAGAAAACCTCAGATTTGATCTGGCCCTTGCTGTACTTGATCTCATGATGTTGCAGGGGCTTGTGCCTGCCAGAAAGGATGTTTTCCTTGCATGTGAAGTTCTGCCAAGATACTTACCACAGCAAGACTGGTTCTGTGGCAGCAGAAGTTGCAGAAGGGTAATAGACATGCTGAGGAGTAGGAAAGCTGTGAGGCAGGGAGAAAAAAATCACAGCACCTGACGCATGATAGCCAGCCCTCAGAGCATAACTTCCCGCTAAAACATATCCTGTTTGCTTTTTGGAAGATACACCCCACCTTGTTCCCCCTCGCCATCCTCTTCTTGTTATTCCCTCTGCTGGTGGATACAGCTGGACCCAGCTTGCCGGGGAGCTTGGGGCTGGACTCACCGTGCTGCCTCCTGCTCCGTCCTCCTCTTATTGTGGCAGAAATGGTCTATTCCGCAGGCCAGAAATAATTGCTAGGCAGCCTGTGTAACAACAGCAATAGAAGTTTAGATTTATTCCTGCTTCGCATCAAGCAGGAGGGATTTAAGGCATCCATCTCTTCACAAACAGTCTTTAACTCTGCATTTCTCGCTTCTCGGCGGTTTGCATTTATACTGCCTTACCTCGTTAGTCCCCAGTTTCTGAAGATTTCTTTAACCATGGTTAGCACTGAGAACAAGTTATTGCTGCACATCCTTGCCTTTCAGTGAACAATGACTTTTAAAAAAATTACTATTTTGTATAGATGTGTGTGTTTTTTAAAGTAATTTTTCAGGATGCTCGTTTAACCCTGGCTGAAGATTTCAGAGTCTCTGGCTTCCTGGCAGTGACTGTGTGGGGCACGCAGTGCCTTGGCTGTATGCTCATTCTTTCCCTGTCTCTTAATCTCTTACTCTCCCTCTTCTCATGTAGTCTAACACTGCTTCTGTTATTTTCCGTGTGAGGCATCACAGGATGTGGAGATTGGTTAAAATGGTCAGAGGGAGCAACAATCAAAGGACTGACGTGGTGCGTGAGGTCGTGAAGGACTTCTAGAAAACGGGGTTGAGGACCATCATGTTCTCACTGTTGTGCAGTAGCTAACAAATGCTGGCATCAGTTGGGACCCGAATATGGAAAAGTACCTTTGCAAATAACTGGTGTGGGTTTGGTAGATGCATCTCTGAGGGGCTTTGAACTTAGACTGTGTGCTTAAAAGGCACAGTAAAATGTTAAGACAGCATGAATCTCTAGCGCTTAAAATCTTCTCTAGCCTTAGCTGAAATGATCTCAACCTTCATTAGAGAAGGCTATGAAGCTGTCGTCCATGCCATTGCACTGTATTTTTACCCCTTTCAGTGTACAAAGCTTTGTCTAGACTAGGATTTATGTCAGTTGCGTGATTAGCTCCTTGATGGCTGTAAACTCTAGCCTAAATATGAATGCGTCTTTCATCACTTGAAAGGCTTTACCTTACCTCCATTCCATGGGATTAAACTTGACGAATTCGGTGCATGTGGTAGAGCTCAGTTTTGACTTTTGTGTTTTCATTTTTTATTTTTTTTTTTTTCCTCTGGTGTGGTGCTGATGCTATTTGTAACACAAAGTGGTGGGCCCAGTCCCCGTTTTAAGTATGGTACAAGTTGAGAATAGTAACAAGATGCCAACTCCAAATAGTTCACGCTGTACATAAAAGATGAGACAAAAGTTGCCTGTAGACAGGAGTAACACAAAAAATAGTGACCCAATATTGATCAGCATCCTTGGCCGTGGCCTTGGCGGTTCCTGCAGCCAAGTCACCATCAAGGTCCCGATGGGTGGTGGTTTTCTCCCGATAAGGTGTTGGTCTGTAGCAGATCAGCCTGCCATGACACTGTTTAATCTTTGTCAGGATAAACGATGTGAGTAGTGTATACACTCTTTTATGCCACTGAACTGCTCAGCTCCTGTTCCGTTCAGCAACGACCAGATAAAACCAGACTGCAAACTGTTTTGAGCATTATTCTGACCAGAACATCCTTGTCACATTTATCTTCTGGCGTGGCCGTGTGACATTTCTGGGTAAGTTCACAAGCCTTCCTTTGTCCACACCAAGAGCCCTTCAAACAGCCTCCTTGTTCTCCTGGTGCGTTGCCTGTTAAGGAAATTAATTGATGAGGAGGGGCACTGTGGTACTGTTTGACAGGAACTGTGGTTCCTGAGTTTTCAGTACAGCTGGTCAGAGGCTTTCTAGCATTGTCGTTGGAAAACGCTGGTTCATTGGAAGATGCGTTGTGCCTGTGGCACCTTTGGTTTAGGTATCAATCTGTCCCCTGCCCGATTCCCTTGCTTTTCAGCACACTGCTTGATTAGGCTGTCATGGAGCGAGGGGATCTAAGGCATCTAGGAAGCTTCCCAAATTGGGACAAAAACTTTTCAGAAATGAAGAGTTTTCTAAATGGCAAAAGTGTTGCTTCCCGATTAGCTCACTTATCACTGGATTCTGGAGTTTTACAGGTCTAACAGGAATTTCCAGGCTTCGAGCTTCTACGCTGTCCTTTCAATCAGGAGGCAAGGCAGGAACTTTGCAAATCCCGTGTCAGATTTTCCAGATGGAACCTTAAAAAAAAAAGTATGTCTGTACCTATATGAATAGTGGGAGCAGTGTGTTAAATGTCCCACAGATCTGTACCCTCTGCCCCCACGTCTCGTTCCCACTGTAATAACCACAGCTTCTCTTCCTCCCTCTCCCCTCTCTGACCTCCACGTTTTGTCCCTCCTGCTGTCACCTAAGCCACCCCACAGAACGGGGTCTTCCTGCCCCCACCTGTGTTTATAAACTGCCATCAGGGAAAAAGCATTGACTGGTTTGTAGTTGAGGCAATGCTGATGTAACTGCTGAGTGGGTGCTTCAGTTTTTCCTTTGCTGGGGACAATATACCCCCTTTCCCCCCACCTCCCCTGCAGCGTGAGGTTTCTGATACTCATTAAACACATAAGAACGTGATTTGGTTAAAACTGGCCAAAGAATTAAATGTATATTAAAATACGTATATAAATCAAGTTCAAACCAGGCTGAAAACCAGGCTTAAAGTACATCCCTGTAGGAAATTTTGAATTTTAGTTTCCAGTGGTGTTAATTCCCAGCCATCAACCAGGAGCCAAGGGATGTTGAAGAGCCTGGTCCCATGGGCAGGCGCTCAGCATGAATTTCAGTTTGGTGCTGGAGAACCACGGCTTCAGGACAGAGCCCTTCCGTAGTCTAATGGTAATATAGAGATTTGCACACGTAGACATAGCATACAAATTGCTTTCTGTTGCTTAACAAATATGTCAGGCGGGTATTTTTCGTTTTACATCTCTGGAGGGGCTAAATCTGAGTTGTAGCCCATGTTTTTAATTTTCTAGTTGCTGATGCTAGTCTGATTCACACTAGTTCTTGTTATTGGAAATTCAGGCTTCAGTGCTTTTCATCTTTTCTTTGAGGAATGTTGTCTTTGGTTTGTCTTTTCTAAACAGGCCTTTTTGCTGTAGCCTGAGTTACAAATTTTAGACTGTGAAGCTACAAATAGCTAAAAGTAGTGTTAAAATATTTAAAGCTTAATTTACTTGTAAAGCTAGTAAATTCCCAAACCATGCTAAGGCTTGCTCCATGATCTGTGAAATTTTTTCAGCATAACTACCTCGCTCAAGCGGTCTTTCTGGGGTCTTCCTACTGATGCTTTGGGTTTGGACAGAGGTTTTTTTTGTCCTATGTTTCTACAGCGATTAACATAAAGGGATGGTGTTCTGTGATTGGTCTCGCAGGTACTCCTTTGGGGTCTATAATGGGGGTCTCTTTCTTTCCTCTTTATAAATAAAATATTTGCTGTGGGATGTGTTTCCACTTCTAGTTATATGTAATCAACTCAACGCTTTTGAGTCTGGAAGAAAATCAGTATGTGCTTATATGAACTAAGTTTCATGTTATCTTTTAAAAAATTAAATGTAGTTGTTCTCCTGATTTAAAATGCAGTGTTTTAAATAATCTAAAGGTACTTCCCCCCACCCCCCCCGAAAGAAATGCCTATACTATAGTATGTTTTATAATAGACAAAAAATGTTTTCTTTTTTTTTTTTTACTTACAGATAAGTTATTCCATTTTGCCACTCTGTTGTATAGAGTAGTTGATGGTTCTACATATTAAAGAAGCAATTAATTTATTTGGCTTATGGTGTTAATTAAAATAGTGGATGTTTACTACTTATAAATGAGGAAAAAAGCTCCCTGGAATCAGTTTTGGCACTCCTGCCATCACTGTAATTGCTATAAAATTATATGTATGCAATTAGTAGTGGCACCTGTTACACCAATACCTACTGCACGTCTCTGACTCCTGTCCTGCCAAGAGTCTGAGGGCGACGACGTGACCTGGGGTGTATTTCTCAAACTGGGGAAAGAAGGAGTGGAAAAATAGAGCAAAACGTGGAACGATGACTGTGTGTAAACCAATGTATGTCACAGCATGTTAATTAACTAGTCTGTATTAAAGTAAAATGGCCCGAGGTGAGTTAACTTTTGGAAACCTATGGCATTCATTTTTCAATTGAAATTTCAGGGAAGATGATTTCATGCCTGTGTTGAAAGGTGAAGTGGGAAAGAGTGACAAAGACATTGCAAGCATTATGGTAATTAACCTGAACACCAAGACTGAAAGGCGGGTGTACTCGGCTCACTAGGTTCAAATTAAACTTGACTTTTGCCAATTTCATATATGCTATAAAATCTGCCCTAACCTTCCTGAGATCTCTGTATATTCATGCTTGAACCTCAGCTTCCAGAAAGCATGTCAGACTGCTGGGATCAATAGCTCAGTTTTGTAGGTGCACAAAGCCAGCAACGAAGGTGCTGAGCCTGTGCTGTGAATAGGAAAAAAAGAAACAGAAAAAGGATGTGAACAGAAGTTTAAAAAAGAAAAAAACAAAACAAAAAATACAGATATATCCATGCTTGCATAGATACTCAGGTGTTGTTCCTTCTAAATACCATGCATTTTTCTGCTAAGCAAGGGAAGGAAAAAAGAATATATTCTGATTACTTTTGTTTGATACAGAAAGTAAGCATAATTTTTAACTCTTTCGTGTTTTCAGAACAATTTGATCAGGATTATGTCAAGCAATCAAACATAGATAAGCAAGATACAGTCTTGTTGCTGTTCTAAAGATAAAATATTTGGAAATGGGCTCGCAAAATAGTAAGCCCAAGGTAACTTTCAGCTTTGAGGTTGTTCAAAACCAAAACTTTTATTAGAATGCAGTTTTTGCAGTCTTTGTCCCACTCCAAATGGAAAAAACAAAGTGGAAAAAAAAATTAGATACCTTGACCCATGTCTTTTTATTAAAACAGAATGCTCAAGTTAAACTTAGAGGGTATTTTTAATTTTTAATGCAATTTATATAAAATTCCATAATTTTTGGAACAGTTCAGTGGGAGACACCCCCCCACCCCCAATCCACACATCTGCCTTGTCAACTTCTCTGATGATGTTTCAGAATCTTCTAGTATTTGGAGGGTTTTATCTTTTGTTTGAATGCCAGATACGGGGCTTGGGAGTTCTTGTGAATATCTCAGCTTTGTTTTTCTTCTTGAAGTACATCTCTACCCTTCATGTTTCTGAAGAAAATCTTGTAAATGCTAATCTTGGATGTTAGAAACAAATCAAAAGGCATATGAGAAAGAACCAAGTATTATTCTAGAATTTCATAGTTCTTATATTAGTCTTGTGATTTTAGGATATGTACTTTATCCTAATATTTGAGGAAAAAACAGGAGGTAGTGGCAAACTTCACAATCTAAGCTTCCCCCCCACCCCCATTCCCCATGGTTATATTAGATGACTGAAGGAAAAAAAGGCTGGTGGTAGGGAATGCGCATAAGACATAGATTTGTTGATCACATAATGGTGCCAATTGTTCCCAGGGAGCAGTGAATGTTTCTGCGACTTAATTGTCCTCCACAATGAGTAACATGCTCTGTCTTGTACTAGGGTAAATCAGCGTTTCAGAAAGAGAAACACGTGACTTTGTCTTAACGATCTGCTTATTATTAGAATTGTTTCTTGCTCGGTACTAGAAAAATGACCTAAATAGAAGTCACATCCATACACAACATTTCTTTTTCAAGAGTGATTAAGAAAATGGAATAAGCATTTAAGGTAAAATCCTGGCTCCCCTTGGCACAGTGTAATGAAGATCCATGGGCCAAGACTTCAATCTTGGGGACTATTCTTCCTAGTGGAGACCTTCAGAAACTCCCTCTTCAATGGGAACTGGCATCTCTGTGCAATTTGATTTAATTCATAGCACTCTTCCCGATCTTTTACAACTGTGTTTTTTTTGTGCGTGCAGAAGTTTCCTGACACTAGAAAGGGTACAGTACCATTTAGTCAAAGAAGTTTCCTTTTTGTAGCCCATATTCAAAAGAGAATTAAGTCAATAGGCTTGAAAGCATGTATAAATATTTTATCAAGTGAAGGCCAATATGAATATAGTGATTGAATCTCTGATAGAGATATGACCATTCGAGTCCCAGCAAAGTTGAAATCAATGGAAAAAAATGTTTTAATGGATAAGATCGCCCTTACTATTTGTATTTCTGGCCATCTGTACTTTGACAGCACTAACATAAGCTGGTTTTATGTCAAAATAACTTGTTCTAAATATGGGGAGTTTTCATTACGAAATAATAATGTGGTTTTTTTTTTTTGTCATTACTTACAAGGGAAGCTGACATCTAGCATTCTCTTGCTAAATGTCATAGTAAATTCAAGTTAGGTATTTTAAATCAACAAGGCCAAATAATCTATATGTAAAAGTGTGGAAGGATCTGGATAGGTTAGTAGTTCCATTATGCTGCTTGAGCTTTTTATGAATTTTGGTGGTTTTATGGAAAACAGATCATGTCTAACAAGCCTTATAAATCTTTAGTGAGATCACAACTTTGGCAAATAGTATGAATGCCGCGTATTTAGGCACCTTTAAGATTCACCATAACATCAGTTGGGTGACTAGAAAACCTGGAATGATGAAAAAAAAATAATAATACCCAAAAAAATGAGCGCTCATCACACTGATTATATGTGGCCGAATGATAATCATCCTTCTGAGAAGGTTTGTTTCTGGTAGAGTCTTGACAGCATCTATCTCTGTTTTATGCTATTTAACATGGTGAGCTGGTAGAAGATGATGGTGAGGGGAGGGAGGGATATGGACCAGAAAGGCAGTGTTGTATTCGTAGGGATAGCAGCAGTGTTAGACATTTAAACTTGGCTCTAGTTCTGGTATCTGAAGAGAGTTATGAGTGAGCCCTGAGAACCATTTAAAATGGGCAGAAATGTGCTTTAAGGAGACAATCTGGGAGCTCAGTTGATTAAACTTAATAAGTGGATGGGGGAGAACTGGCTTGAACTCGCTGTTTGGGCAGGTATGTGGAGAAAACGTGGTAATAGGTGTTTCTTAAGTTTTCATATAATCCAGTGTCTGAAGACTGCATCTGGGCTAGCTGAAACCTGAGTTACAGTGTGTATTTTTAACAAGGTGTGGCATTAATTGTTGGAACAGCTTACTAACAGTTGCATCGGGTTAAAATGTTAAATGAACCCTGGTGGTATTCTGGTTTGAAAAATAATTAATTTAGGACAATCCTACAGGGGTCAGCCTTGAACAGAGAAGCTCCAGCTGTCTCTGGATGCTGTCTCAATTGGGCAGTGGAAAGATGTTTGACAGTTGAAACCCTGGATGGAAACTTGTGCTTTTGCATGAACATTTCAGGAAGTCTGTCATTAGTAAATAAACTCCGTCATTAGTAAACCTCCTAGGACCTTAGACCAGCCCTGTGCGTGGAGGAGAAGACATTAATTAATTTATTCCTGCTTACACGCTTGTGATGGAAATACAGAAAGTATTGTTTCTGTCTTATTACAGAAGGGGAGAGGGATGAAATTGCTTCTCAAACTGTAAAGGAGCAGCAGCACCAGTGTCTGTGTTTGCTCACTTCTATAAAGGCAAGGCCTCGCTCTTCAAAAATAACCGCTTACGCTATTTAAATCTCACCTGGCACACTATGGCTCTTGTTTCTATTGTCATAACTGCTGAAACAAGTGGATTTATACTGACAGGCAGTTGGTTTTTATGAACAAAAGTATGGACACTTACAAGATGGGTGATTCAAAATCAAGATATTAGCTGTAAGAACTAACAAATCAAGACATTAGCTGTGTGATTCTCCCTCATCCTGCCTTAATGGAGAGCACAGTGGTGGGGCTATTTTGGTTGATGTCCATTCAAAGCTATGTTTCTGTTCGGTTGGCCTTTGCTCCAGGATCATCAAGGGTGATTTTATTTATTTCATTTAATTTTTATTTTTAAACTGTAAGTCTTACAAGCTTACCAAACTCCAGACATTCCAGTTAAAAAAGACCAACTGAGGACATTTTCCATATAAATGAGAATTGGAGATTTTGATGTGTATTTGAGGGTGACTCTGGCAAATTTAGTAACAAATTACTCTATAAATTGTGCTACAAGGTGAATTGTTACTGCAGCTGTTTTACAGGCCCGCAGCCCAGAAGTGTTAGCTAGTCGTGTTTTTCATGGTTTCATTAAAGGCATTTTAGCAGCCAGGCATTTGGACAAACTTAATCCCAGAGGGAGGGATTAACTGCTTTTAAAGCATGGGTTTTGAAAACGGGCATGATGTCATGCAGAATTCAGACTCTCATTTTCTCTTATTATCTTAATGGAAAAATGCCCTCACATTGTATGTTTGTTTTTGTTTTTGTTTTTTTTTTTTTTTCCATCAGCAGCCTAATGATGATATTTGGGTGGCTGACTGGTTAGTGTCTGATGTCAGTGCTGATGTTAAGGTATGACAAGGATGCTGAAATATTTGCTAAATCTGGAAGAGGGCAGAAGAATAGAAAGCATCCCACAGGGTAATTGTGGACTTGGTGAAGTGAATAACATGTATGCATTGAGTGCCCTGCATAGAAAATCTTATGCCTGTAAATACACTGTGTAAAACAATAAGGCTAGAGTTTTGACTAGTTGGAAAAAAAAAATTGGAATATGAAACCACAGTTCTAGGTGGGGGAAATTATTGGATTTGCCTTAGCTGACTCCATGTATGCAGGGAATTTCAGCAAAGGCATGGAGGCTTAAGACATTAACAAGCAAAAGAGAAAGAGCAGTGAGCAACTGCTTCCAAACTCTTGCAGGAGGAAACTGAAAATGAGCAATTTCCTCCCAGGTTGTGCTGTTTCACTTGTAGGAGCATCACCTTCTGGGGAATCATAAAATCACAGAATGGTTCAGGTTGGAAGGGACCTTAAAGACCATCTGGTTCCAACCCCCCTGCCATGGGCAGGGACACCTCCCACTAGTTCAGGCTGCTCAAAGCCCCATCCAGTCTGGCCTTGAACACTTCCAGGGATGGGGCATCCTCAACTTCCCTGGGCAGCCTGTTCCAGTGTCTCACCACCCTCACAGTAAAGAATTTCTTCCTCATATCTAATCTAATACTGAGACTTGTGTTAGTGTCTAGAAGGTACAGTCAGGCATACACCCTCAAGGCGATACCTAACTTACACAAGGGATAAATTGTCCATAGACCAGTAGAAAAATAGTCTCTGCCCTGCCCTTTCATTCAGTTTCGGGTAACTCTTTGTAATGTAATCCAAATTTATGAGGCTTTTGGCTCTTCAGCTAGCACAGACTAGAGTAGCGCCACTGACTTCAGGAGAGCAGTACCAGCTGGCACCAGCTGAAGCTATTGTCCTTCAGCTGTAGTATTCTTACTTCCTAGAGACATTATAGGGTCATTGTACAGGAGGGGGGGTATTTTGCTTTGGTGCTGTGCTGCATATCACTGGGCTTACAGGATGCACCTTGGCTTGTAAGTCCCTGTGCTAGGCTGCTCTGTGGCAGGTTTGTAGTCTGGTGGTCTTGGGGCTACGCTGAAGAGCAGCTTTATACAGGGTAGCACCAAAGAGCCTTGCTTCACTCGCTACAGCCCGAGGTCCTTTTGGTTCGGATGACTCAAAAGATAACCCCAGGGAAGGCTGTGAAATTGGAAATCCCATGAACTTGCCACCAGAGAAGGCGTTCAACTGGTAGTAAGGAGGATTATCTTTAATTATGCCCTTCTCTGATGTGTTGCATAGTCAGGAGGGGAGGGCGCCCGAGTGTTTGTTTTGCCCTGTGAACTTCCCAGCATGTGGAAGGATGTCCGGAGGCTGAGCGGTTACAAATACAAAATGTGGGTGGTTGGTGCCTCCTGTCCTCTCTGAGGAGTGTCTGTTTTTAAACCATCTATCATTAACTGTGCCAGGGGAAGGAACTGAGCACTGATGACCCCAAAAATGCACTGAAGCCCCTGCAATTCATACAGGCCTAGAGCTAATGGCACAATTGCACTGTTTAGTTTTCCAAATAGGCTTTTTGAGCGTTTCAAATAAGTGTATTCTGCTACTTCTTGCTTAAATTTATTTATTTACTAAATTTATTAAGGAGTCCCTCAGCACGGCAGAGAAGGGACGGAGAGGTGATGTGCAGCTCCATGGGCAAGTGGGCACTGCTACTGCCCTGCTCAGGGACACGGGGCAGCCTTCAGGGCAGCCCCCATGACTACCCCTTACTTCTGGTATTGTCCTGCACTGCTAGTGCATGTCTAATTTACTGTTTTGGCCACTACAGCTGTCCACGTGTCCTCCTTTCTTTTGAATATCTGTAACTGGCTTACTTTCCATACCCTTACTTATGCCCTTAAAATGTGTCAATGAATAGTTATGCAGTATAAATCTCATTCAAGGCTTTTCTTCATGTGGAAGGTCGATATTCCATTTCAGTACTAGCGTACTTAATTCGTCTACCTTTCTTTTTTCCTCAAAGGAGTACAGTAGCCTAAATATTCCAAAGGGAAGGGTTCAAATATAGGGTTACGTGGGCTATGCCAGCTGATGTTCTCATGTGGGGGGAGGTTTTGGGGAGGGTGAGGGGGTTGTGGACTTTTTTTTTATTTCTTTTTTTTTCTCTTGGGCATGGGGAAGATAGGAAGGGATGCAGAAGTAACTTTGCTAAGCCTGTGCCCTTTGTTATTTCTAGCCTGCTGCTCTGAGCTTTCAGGAACTGTCACGGGATGCGCTTACTTTCAGAAGTATTTGCAAAGATACTTATTTTAGCTTATTCGTTGTTGCTTATGCTGAGTTTCACTGTTCGGTCACTAATGGAAACGTTAATATGACTCTCAGTTGTGAAAAACCACTGAGACATACCTTCCCGCGGACTGGGGTAAAGAAAGTTGTCATGGCGCTGTTTGTTTTTGGTTTGGTTTTTTTTTTTTGTTTTTTTTTTTTTTTTGACCAGTAAGTAGGATTCTGGTGGCTAACAGCTGTTGCCTAGGAAAAGAATTGTAAGAAATGAGGTGTAATAGTGAATGACAGGATTTCTGCTTCCAACACTCAGCAAGGTAAAGACTTTCTAAGCCACAAGCTCAATCTGATTCATCCTTTGATCCCTGTGATTTGATCCAGCCCTTCATTAATTTGTCTGACTCCTTTTTGACACAGTGACCTGTGCTGAGGCCTTCCAGTTATGTGCTTTATAGGCAACTCCCTGAGAATTTCATTGACTGCTCCCAGCCTTTACATTGGGAAAATGATGAATACTTATTTCTTATTTACCTTCTCTGCACCATTTGTGATGTGGTAGATGCTCCTTATACTTTCCTTCTCTGATCTTCGAAGACTGGAAGTTTCCTCCCCTTGCAGAGAAGTTGCTTCCTACCTCTAATCTTCATTTTATCTTTTCTTTTTCTGTCCTTAAGAATGCCACTGTTTTTGAGACAGACTGACTGACAGCATAGACAATATTCAAGATTAAAGTGTACGTTGTATTTATGATTTCAAAATGATGTTTGTGGGTTTTGTTCCCTCCCCCCCCCCCCGCCGCCCCACTCATTTCCTTTAATTCTTTCACTTTTTTGACAACTACTGAACGACGAAGCAGCATGGCTTCCTTCCTCATGAGTCTCTGCTTTCAGAACTTTCTGCTGATTCACGAGGCATGTCTTCTGTTCCAACATTTCCTACATCTCAAAGTACACTGTCCTTCCTTCATTTTTGTGTGGCATCTGAGGATGTGGCATTTGGGATTGCAGCTTAGTCCAGATACTAAGAACGCTTTTTAAACCTCAGAAAATCAATCCATGCCTTTGCCTGCAGAAATTAAGTGATGTTTACGGAAACAAACTTTGTCCAGAATAGAGTACTTAAGCTCAACATCCTTACAGCAGGGCCAGAATCAGGTTGGAGTCTTCAGATTAGTTGGCTCTATTAAGATCTATGTGTTGACATCCTCAATTGGCTTGTTTCCCTCTTAAAAAGCAATTTTAAAGAAAATTTTGTTACTGAATTTCATTGGTATATTTTCCTTAAGTAAGATGAATTTCTCTTACCGCAGATGTTTGCATCTTTCAAACAGTCTTAAAGTGACATCCTGTGTTGCTTCCATAGCCTAATCTAATTTTTCAGCTCCTAAATGCAGAAACAAAATTCAGTATTCCTAGGCTTTAGTTTTGCAGTTTACTTACATCGAGATACTTTGGTTGTTTCGTTGTTCAGGTCCTGTGTGTTCCATCACTGTTCCTGCACCCGGTATGGCAGGTTTCATAACACGGGCATTTTGCATACCTATTTGTCTGTGCAACAAACTTGATGACAAACATGGCATGCTGTCTGACGCCTCAGAAAATATTATCATATAACTGTTAGGAAACATTGGACTCGTTGCATGGGACCTAGCACTTGCACAACGAAAAGCATTATCATTGATAATTTTTCTCAGAAGTCCTTCCTATTCTGTTCCAGGAACTGGCTATAAGGGGCTTTCGAGCAACAGTGCACAGTCCTTTATATATTTCTGCCTGTGCCTCGGGTGTATTTTATTTGTAAAATTACATGCCAGAATGCCAGATCTACCCAAGCATCACTAAGCTTTGTATTGGAACAATACAGTATGAGCCAATAAATGCACTCTTTAATGACCATTTCCTTTTTTTTTTTTTTTTTGGGGGGGGGGAGGGGGGCAGGGGGAGAGGAATGGAGCCAGAAGGGAAAAAGGAAGTTTGTTCTCTGGGTGTCTAGCTTGGTTAATTTTTCTTTGTTATGTCCCCCAAGGTCCCTAAGACACTTAAGAGGTGTCGTGATGTCTGGCTTATCTGAACCATCTATTGAACGTTGGCAGTGTGAGTCACAAAATGTCCCCCAGTGCAGACCAAGGTTCTGACCACACAGACGAGCGCGTGTGGACTTCAGAGGCTCAGGCCAAGTTCGATAACCTGCCCACCTGCAGCCTGATCCTCTCCAAAGCGCCTTTTGCTGGGCTCAAACTTGCATGCAGTTTGCTCTCTCCCTCCCTGGTGCCCCAGATAAAGCTTGTCAGGGTGTGCAGGCAGCGGCACAAAAGCTAATAAAGGAAGAGCTCAGCCATCCATCACAGTTACAGACTAAACAATCCTGTATTGTTGAAGAACTGGCCCCTTTTTGTAATAACGATAAAGAAATCGCTACGGAACAAAACCAGCAATGTCTCTATTTTTAAGGCATGTTTTAAGGGGCTCTGACTCTGTCGTCTGTATGTGCTCAACAAAAAAGCATGAATCAAAGCTACCTTTTAGATTTAGATTTGCAAGAAGTTATCAAGTGAAGGGACTGATTTGGGGCTTAAGCACTGAACGGAATAAAACTGAGAAGACAAAGGACTGTGGCAATAGATCTTATTCCCCTTATCATGACTAATACTTGGATTGCCATAATGAGAGGTTCTGAGAACATCTCTCTGTGATCACTAATGCCCAGGCTCTCGGAGGTATGCAGGACCTGCTGAGAGTTGGCAGCTAGACCCAAGAGGAGAGAATGATTCCCCAGTCAACGCTATTCCTCTGTCTTCATGCAAAACCAGAAGCAGACGGGGGACTAAGAGAAAAACAAGAGGCATCTTGCCTGTTGCTTCTGCTGTTGCCCCCCATTTCTGCTTGTTGTTCAGCTGTAACTTCAGCCTTGAAGGCAGTTCCACGTGAAAGGTCTTTAGCTCTTCTCTATAGAGTTGTGTCAGTTCTAGACTGGGTAAAACTCTGACCTGCAGGTTTCCGCAGGGTCTGAGCCTCCGTGCTTCCTGGTACCTCCGTCTAGAGATTCACAGCTTTTGCTGTTGCACCCTCTAATGAAAAAATGCCAAAGAAACAGTTTTTAAAGCTTTGACTTGCGTCTTTTTCCCATAGATGTTACTCCTTTGCAAATGCAGAGGAACACTTTGTGCAGAAGCCGGGAGCATTGTTATTGTCCTTTACCAGTACTTCATTGCAGCAGCAGGGATTTCTAGGATTGCCCCATGCTGGAGGGATATCTGTGGCGCACAGCGAAGGCCATGGCTGTAGTGGATGCCAAATTTCTGCACACGTGGGGCATTTTCTTGCATGTTCCCCAGGATCTCCCCAGCATTGCTGTGAATGCGAGAGGGGCAAACCTTTCTGCTGCTGGACAAAAGGCGGCAACATCTGGCTGAGAAGATCCCCGTGGGAAAAAATCTCATTCTCTGGCTTTTCACGTGGAAAGAAACAATTTGGTTTGTGCTTGTTTCTTTCTGTCACTTGGTGTCTGTAGCGCAGCTCTGTAGCATTTGAACACACAGCTGTCATGAAGAGTTCATACAAGACAAAGTCAGTATGGCTAACAGTTTATTATTTGTATTGTTTGTAACTTGTCGACCTAAGCAGACTCATCACCTAAATTGTCTCAAAAATAATCCATCGCAATTCTGCGAGTATCAACCTAGGCATCTGTAGAAATCATAAAGGAAATTGCCTGCAGGAAGAAATTATGACATTACAATGTGGGGTTTTTTAATGTTTAGGTTTTTTTTCTTTTTTGTTTTCTAAGAACTGTGTGCAGGGATTACGCTCACTTCATTCTCAGAATTGCTTGTGCACAAGACAGACATGCCGGCTGGGGACTCTCAGGAGGCATGTTTTTAATGTTTTGCATTGTTTTTCTTGGTTTAAATTAAGGACCTGATTCTGTGAACTAGTGGCAAAATACGATTTACAGGGAAACATGTTGCCTCCTAACCCCTTTTTTATTATGAGTAGCTGTTGAAAATATGAAGCATGGGATATTGAAAGTAAAGTAAGATGTCATCTGCTCTGCATTTTTTTGCGTAGTGCTGTATATATGCCCATAGAGCTTGTGCCCACCTCAAGTATGTGCGTGATTAACTTGTACCATGGGTTGTTCCAGAGGGTACCTCTATAAACTTTTCCAAATTCAAGGACTGAATGTGTTGAGCTAATAGAATGTGACAAAAGTCAAATGTGTTTGTATGTGGAGAACAAAACCAGGTCATGAATAGCTCTGAATTTTTTTCTTCTTTCTACTTTAAAGCAGTTGTTCACAGGGAAAAAAAAAAAATCTACATGGTTCTGTGGTCTTTGAGGTATGGAGCATCCTACTATTCCTCTCTAACAATAGTCTTTCAAATAAATGTGCTGCCTATTGGCTCAGCCAGTGAGATTTGTCACACATACACATGCAAAATATATTTCAAAGACTTATCTGTCATGTAAGTTTTTAAAACTATTTCCCCTCATTGTAATTTTCTGGCAATTAAGGCAACTGATTTACACGATAGCAATTTAATCTATTGTCTTGAGAATCAGACGGATGTGACGTTCGGTCTTTATCTTTCCTTTTAAATGAACAAGAGTTCCTGGCTTGTACAAAAACAAGAAATTTCAGACCAAAGCCATTCCAGCCCTGCCTTCTAAAGGAACACGGGAGCAATGGTGTTGTAGGCTATAGGTGGCAACTGGAGGAGCTTCTTGTTCACATGCAAGAGGAATCTCGCACAGAAGAAGGTACCTTCATTTCCAATTAAGCCAGTGGAAAAATTATAGAGGGTTATATACCAGCAGATCTTACTTGATTGTATTCTGATTTGTTAGTGTCACCTGCTCTATTAGAATTGGGGGAAACTTCAAGTCTGCAGCTCAAAACAGTCTGGGAGGTGTAAGGGGGTGAAGAGAAGGGTTTTATACCCCGTCATTTTTTCTTTGCCTGCTTTGTAAAACTGAGGGGTTAACAAAGAAAAGCAGTATCTGATTTGGCCACAATAACACAGTGTGTGCACTAAAATACACTAGCAAGTGGGTAACCTGAGAATAATGCCTATTGTTTTCTTTACCAGTACTTTGTTGCTGCATTCCCATGCGGTTGCCACTTCTTAGCTATCTTGCAGCAGTAACAGCCTTGTGTCAGATTGGCATTTGAAGCAAAATATTAGATTGAGTTTTATAATAGATCTTTCTTTTCCCATCGTTTGTAAATAAGGCAAACTCAGCGTTTATTTATGTGATTGTGAATTGGACCTATGTAATTGACATCGATAATAAGTGTGTGTCTATAAACCGAAATCAGAATTTGTCTTTGCAAAATGCATTCTGGTCTTTAATTGGAGGGTTCTTTTAGGGAAAGGTGTGTCTGGTCTCCTGGCATTAATATATAAACTATGGTATATTTAAGCCTCTCTAGTTGCTTATATGATTACTGAAATTAACTTACTAATTGGAGCTCCCTACAGACTTCATCCATTAACTGCTAATGTCTTGCCAGAGAACGCATCCGTAGTTCACCATCTGCATGACACTCATATCCCATTATTATTTTTAAAGGCCTGGCAGTGCAGGACGTAGTTTATAGACATGTGGAGAACAAAGGCTGATGTTTTGGTTGTAGAAAGCAGGAGGCAATGCTAAAACTGATTTTGGCGAATGGAAGTTTTCACCGTGGGTCTCTAATCTCTTCACAATTTCCTCCCTTGACTTCTTGCCCCTTATCTCAAGCATATTATTAGCCTAAAATCCGTAGATTACAAGCATGTGGTTGTAGTGGTTTGCCAGCCAGACCTGTTGGCTGGTGCGAACTGTTTGGGCAGGTGCAAATCTTGTGCAGCAGAGGTGACTTCTACTGGAGCTAAATTGGCTGATCCAGCCTGGTGTGCTTCTTCATGCCAGATTGCCTGATAAATGATGTTGCATATTGAAGGGCTCTGTGCGTGCAATGTATTAACTCGGGTAAATCATAATATGTGTGTATGTTGGGTTGCATTTCCTGTGGAGGTAGCCCACGTTTCCCTGCAATGAGAAATGAAAGCGGGAAGAAAGAGTAGTTATTCTCCTATATTACCTACTTAAAGACGCATGGGTGGGTAACTGAATTACTGCAAAAGTCTGCATGGATTATGGCTTTCTGAAAATGTTGTAGAACTTCAAAAATAACTTTATAAAGAAAGGACAGAAAATGGGGAGTTGTGAAACAGACTAAACACCCCAAACTAAGAATATTCTAATCTCCCTCTTTTTGATTTTTGACAGATGCTTCTCTTGGCAGTGCTGCTAACAAACCTACTGCTAGCCACTGTAATATCAGGTAGGAAAATATGTTTATTTTCTGATGTTTAGAAACGATAATACATTTCCACTATTTCTTCTGTGAGATTTCCTCCCCCGCCACTCTTTTTGCCCATCTAATCCTGCAATCCTGGCTCAGGCAATATTCTTGTCATGCTGGAGACAGCGATAAAGTTACCCCTTTGGGCTCTTTACCTTGCAACAAGGACTGTGTCAGGTCACAAAGACTCCCTGAAGTCAGTGATGTTTGGCTGAACGAACAGTGGGGCTTTGCTACTGCCCTATTGATTTTAATGGGATATCGGGCAGGCACAAATGACTGAACACATGGCATTCCTCAAAGGATCAGGACTGAAATTACCCATGCAAGGTTTGGGCCAGTAGAAATAAAGCAAAAAAGCCGTTTCACTAATGCATATAATAATAAAAAAAAAAAATAAAAATCTGTGCTTGATTCTATGGGCTGTCACGCTAGGCATACATTCTGCCTAGAAGCTAGAGCTAAAGGACACGCAATGATCAGTGGTGATAAATACCAGCAGATAAATTCCTGAACTAAAAAATGATTGTTTTACGTTGCAAGTTATGTTGTGTTTTGATATCCAGGATCATCAGGTTCTTTGCTTCAGGAGTCATCGGTTTCCCGTTGCAGCCTTTTTGGGAATGACCATATCAAAACTTTTGATGGTTCTTTCTACAATTTTGCTGGGGACTGCAGTTACCTCCTTGCTGGGGACTGTCACAAGCGTTCCTTCACACTCTTAGGTGAGTCTGAGCCAGATACCAAGAAGTAACAAGTGCAAAACGTTGTAGGGATGCGGCATTGCCCTTGTGCCAGGTTCCATCACTGAGAAGAAAAGACAAATAGTTGTCCTTTGTCAGATAGGATGGACGACTGCATAAAAAGATTTTGGGTGGTGTTTTTTTGTTGTGGTTTTTTTTTTTCATTTTATTTTGTTTTGTTTGGTTTGGTTTTTGGCTTCTGTTATCCATTGGTAATACAGCTCTCACAAAATTAAGCTGCCAAGGAATGAAGATTTTCTTGCTGGCTTTTCTAAAAAGGGAAAGTAAGACCTTGTTTAATTTTGAATTTGCTAGGGGAATGTGGCTGTTAAAGCTGAGTACAGGAATAGGAACAACGTGACCCTGGAGAACTAATTTTACCTGTACGCTAAATGCCCCCAGCAAGAAAATCCCATCCTGCAGGACAAAAGACCTTTGAATTAGCATGAGCCTCTGCAGCATTATTCTTGGGGACGGGCAAGAGATTATATGAGAACTAAAACTGTATATTACTTTCATACCAAACTCTTTTGGTAGATATTCTTATATTCACTAATACTGTTCTGTGTTAGTCTTAGTTTAAGGTGACTTCTTACTGACTAAAAGTAAACTGAAGTAAACCGACCCCATCACTCTGAAAAGGAACCATATACCAGTTTAAGTAATTTTCTTCTTCAACTTGCACAACTTGGTAGAGATTTTTTTGTATACAGAAGAACCCACCAACATATGTGATATTATGAATTGATTGCAGTATTTTATGTGAACAATTAAATCTTAAAAAAACAACCATGATCAAACACTTTATTTTTATATTGGGCACATAAGCATGGCTTAATCTATTTTTGATTCCTATCTTAGTATATGTATGTGGGTTTGTTTTGGTTTTGGATACCTGGCTGTGAAGTGCAATCTGCATTTATGAGTAAAGTGTCTAGGTCTGTGCAGATCTGGCTACCTCAGAGAAGGAGGTCCAGAGCGGGTGGCGCATTGTGCAAGGAGCTGCTGTAAAGTCAGAGGTAGACAATGGGCAAAAGCAGAGAAAGGACTATGTCTGAACCCCCCCACTCTCTTCTCTCTCAGAGCCAAAGAGACTTGTGTCCATCTCTATGTGCTGCTGCTTTTGAAAAATTCAGAGTGAGTTGTCCCCCAAGTTGGATAGCCAATATTGGCATCCACCTCTTAAAGAACAGTTGAGATGGTTAGAGGGCTCATCAAGAACAAAGACATCCAGGCTCAGCTCTTCTCTTAGTTCAATGGATTCAACCCCCTTCTCTTACCGCTGTGCTATGGCTTGTTCTTGGGATGAAACAAGGAAGGGAAAGAGCAAGACAGATCGTTGAGCACATCTCCTGTGTAAACTCCTCCAATGTGCATGGTAGGATGGAGGATTCACTGGCTAGAGACGGTAATGGGGGGAGTGTGAGTCCACATCCAGTGCCAGGTCACATGCCTGCCAGTGGTTCATGCCACCCCTCATCCTGGGACTATCTGTCCATTTCATATTAAGCAACTATGGGATGAAAAAGATGGATGGCTCTCGAAAATGTTAGATGATATGCTCCCAACCCTGTAATGTGTACTTACAGGTTGTCCTGCTGAGTCCCAGAACTAACAATATTTGCTTATGTCTCATCTCTTCAGGTGACTACCAGGATGGGGAGAAAATTGGTTTCTCTGTGTATCTTGGAGAATATTTCAATCTTCGCTTCTCTTTAGATGGAGGTGTGATGCAGGAAGACAAAAGGTACCCATGGGAACAAGTATTCCAGAAGAAAAAAACTGATGGTTTTTGTGTGCCATATTCTGAGAAACTCCTATTTTCCTTCACAGGGTTCCCATACCTTTTGCCTCCAATGGCGTATTTATAGAGAAGGAGGCAGGTTATTATAAAATATCCAGTGATGAGCATGGCTTTGTGGTGAAGATTGATATCAGTGGGAATATTCAGATACTCCTTCAAGAGAAGCACTATAATAAGACCTGTGGGTTGTGTGGCAACTTTAATAAGTTTGCTGAAGATGACTTCAGAACTCAGGAAGGTAAGACTATGACTAACTGACTGTATTTTAATGTATGCTCTGCACACTTTCCCTGCTGGGTGATTCAACAAAGATTTTGCTGCTCCATCAAAATGTTTTGACAAAACCTGCCAGGTACCTCATCTTGATGTGCTAAAAAGCTGTCTGACTGAGTTCTTTCATCTTCCTTTCTCCTGAGAGGAAATTGCTGTCACATCTCATTCCTGACCAAAGCCCAGAAGTCTGAATTTAACACTTTTAGAAGCCTTGAATCTTGAAACATGAAGATAAAGCTACGGGATAAACATTGTACAATACACTGTGTGTAGAGACTGACTAGGAGAAGACCCAGCAAAAAAGATGTGAGGAATGCTTGTTGATTCAACTACTAATTTTTCATGAGTTAGGCAAGTGGGAGTAAGAATAGATAGTGTTGCAATAGCAGAATATTAAATCCCAGGGATTGCTGCTGGCAGGTTTGTACTTGGATTTGGCATGGGATGCTGTTCTATAAAGCAGTTACCTTTTAGTGACATTTCCCTGTCTATATGGGCTGTTGGATTGGAGCTGCACCTTATATCACACCACTTCCTAATAAGAGGGAGAGACAAGAGCGCTTTTGCTGCTCTATACACCTTTATGCAAAGTCTGCCAGTGTGCGTGAAGACTAAGAGTTTTGGAAAAGCCCTGAATGTGACTTTGAAGGACCAATCTTGATTTGTGGTATTTCAGAGTGTATTTTAATTTTTAGGGCTTATCTGAAGAGGAAAGGTTTAGAGTAAAGTTAGTTAATACATTAATATGTTAAATTGGTAATGTAAAGTATGTATTAAAAATAAATGATACAGGAAATAGAAAGGGAGACAAAGCAACTTGAAGAGGAGCCTGGCAGCACTCCAGCAAAATGTCTTACTGACGCTTGGGATACATAAGCGTAGCTTCAATGTACAGAAAAAACCTGATTTCATAGTGTGTTAAAATGATTGATCGGTCCTTCAGCAATGTAAATAATAAGAAACAAACTCAGCTCACAGAATTGCTTGGCAAGGCTTGGATACCTTGATGCCTGAATGTGTGGAGATCTGAAGTTTACATCTCTTTCTTGAGACAATAAATAGGAATGAAATTTTTTTTAAAATTTTTTAAAATTTTTTTTAACTGTTGAAGCTAACTTCCAGGTGAGGGGCAACACAAGCATCTGGGAGATGTAATATTCTTTAAATGAAAGACGTAGGCAGCCTATTGGTAACCTATGAAGTGGTTTACCCTTTTCTTTCCACTGCAGTTTTTATTTGCTCTCCTTTTAGCCTGATTATATCTCATAAAGGTCAACCCAACCCAAGATGTGAGCCTGGTTTAATGATTTAGCAATCTGAGTGCACTGAAGGGTGACCTAAGGTTGCCAGCAGACTGAACTCTCTTGTCGGTGTGTTAAAATCTGGGCATATTTTGATTTATCAGACTGGGCCCTCAGTTCTAATCCATTAGATATGTTTCTGGGCTGGGTTTGTATTGGTAATAAATACAATAAGATCTTTGAGCTTCAGAATAATATGCAGTGGAAGCACAGTGTGCAGAGGAAAAAGACAAGGATCTAATGTTGCCAAGATTACAGGCTCTCATCTGGAAACCCCTGGGGAGGACTATGCAGATCTGAATGTCAGAGGCAAAGGAAGAGAGATGATGCTACAGGTTATGCATCAGGTATTGTGCTATAGACAATGAGCTTGTCAGATGGCTGAGATGTGTTAAACCTTCCTCCAGTTATTTTTTTAAAGGCTGGGAAGGCACCTCAATATATAATAGCCTTTAAACTGCTTTGATTTACAGTGAAATGGTAACCTGTCTGGTTGCTACTCGTCCTTGCCTTGTAGGAGGGGAACATATAAGAACCACTGAGGTCTGCAGTTGAAATATTTTCTTCTGTCTCACAGTTTAAAAGCTAATGCAGCACTTCTGTAACATCTTTGCATCTGCTTGCATAGGAGGAAACTCATGTCATTTGATGGCCCATTTCTAGGGTTTCTTTGTGGGACCAGAGGACTAGATCTCAAATTTGTATAGAAGTCAGACTTGTCATAGATAGAATCTAGCCCATAAACACTGTCTTTTGTGTAGCATCAAACGTTTTATCACGGTTTCAACAAAATGTCAATGTTTATGTTGAAAAAGGATTTCTCCGTATTTTAGAAAAAATAAATAAATTGTGGTTTAATAACACAGATGGTTAGTTTGGTTTGCTCCTAAGAAAGTGGATTACAATATAGAACTTCATTAATTATATTTGGATTGTTTTGGGGTGGTGGTGAAATAAGAAGTGAAGCACGTGCTGTATTGGGGTTGGTGGTTGGACTTGATGATCCCAAGGGTCTTTTCCAACCTGAATGATTCTATGATTCTGTGATAACCACTTACAGCAAGTGAATAAAGGAGGAATGAAGGAAAGAGTGTTTAAACTTAGTGAACAGTGTGTAATGTTTTTCTTTTCTCTTCATATATTTATATGCATGTTCTATAATCTGTCCAATCATGTGCTATTGTCGTGGCACTCTTATGGCTCCTCACTGTGTTTTGCTGTGGAAACTGAGAACTGATAGTCTGATGAGAGGATAACACATGTTGCTGCTGTATACACTTTTGATGCTCAGTTATTGAGGCCCTGGAGGTCTCAGTGATGTGTCTCAATCTGTGATACCCTAGCAAATTAACATCAGTAGGACCCAGCTTTGAAGGTAGTAGCCTTAGGCAGTAGCTCTTGAACCTCAAAAAAAGAAAAAGTGTCCCCAGTAGGTTTCAGAGTGGCAGAGACACACAGACAGACGATGGGGTGCTGAGTCACTCTCATTGACATAGTTGGTTACTAAACTAGTTCATCCTGCAGAGAAGTACTCATGTCCTGTCGAGACTTACAAACAAGATTGATTATATTGTGCGTGGTTTCTTGTTTACTGGGTATGGCAGGAAAAACAAGCCAGCTGCCCCTTGGGAGTTTGTTCTCACACTTTAAGCATAACTAAAATATAAAAAGAAAGTTCTTGGAAGCTTTCCAGAGTTTTTTTTTGTTTGTTTTTTTTTTCCCCTCAGATTCTAATGAAGGAGTTAATTTCTCCTCTGCTTTTTCTTGCCAGTTAGGCTCTGATCCTTTATAGCCAATCCTGTGAGTGCTTCCAAGACTTGGTAGTTGAACGGGCTCTGCTTTCTGACATCATCACACCATTCTAACTGGTTGCCAGTCTTTGCTCATACCAGAAACTTGAAGTTGAGTCCTTTCTAGATGCTCAGATTTGATCTACTTGGCAGCCTTCAGCCCGTGGCATTTGAGAATCTCATGATTATTACCATGGGCATTTTACCATTGGGGATCCAAAGCACAGGCCAGAAGAGATGATTTAGAGAAGAAATCTGACAGAACACGGGTAACTTGGTTCTGAAATCTCCTTGGGGCATGCACACGTGAGTGGTCGAAGGACACGCCCTTACCTTGCAGAAGGTGTAAGGTAATGTCTCCTCAATGAGAGCGTCAGCAGCCCAAGCTCATGGAGCTTATTTGTGTGTCCATAGCCTCAGTCTTTGCCTAATACTCTTATCATTGAGCTGTCTCACAGTGGTATTGCTGTGATAGGGGCTTGGATGTCTGGGTCATCATTGAAGTTTATTTGGGCAAAAGAGCTCATTCAAGTCCAACACAGGGATATTAACCCATCGTTTTGCTATTTATGCATGTTACACACCTCTAGAATTATGCAAGAAAAAAACTCCAATGCGAGTTAATCCAGCGTCCCATTATTCTTTTCTTGGCGCTGGCGGGAAGCGTATTTCTGGGAATCTGTCTTCAAATTACAAAGACTTTAATGATAAAAAAATACCCATTTCTAATTTTGGAAAAAGATTTGATATTCTGAGCCTGCTCCAGCTGTTAGCAACATATTTCAGCCTTTTAAGCTGCTGAAATACAGAATATATGATGCCACTGTGGAGTGGATATGGGTTAAATAGGTAGAAGCAGACAGTATGTACAAGGAAAAATCTGATGTTTCAGGTAATGTTTTCATTCTAGAAGTAGTATCAATGCATATGACTGAATATGCAACTTCCCTGTGCGTAGTACCTGTTATCAGAAGCTTTTAAAGTGTGTTCCAGAATCATAGTGATGGTAGCGCAGATATATATCCCCCCCCCCCCCCCCCCCCCCCCCCCAAAAAAAATAAACAAAAGTTTTGGTCATTCTGAAATCCAAATTTCTTGGCATTTTAAAGGATGTCAGTAATTTGATTTTAGGCAAGCTTAAAATTTTTGTTTGGCCTAAGTAAATACTATCATTTTCTTTCTTCCATTTTAATTTGAAAGCAAAGGGGATAGATTCACAAGGGAATTTAGCTGTCATTATCAAACAGAATAGATGAAGAAGACTTGCCTTGTATTTGTCTTCATTTGTGTGAGATGCCAGAAACCTGCATTCATAACCCACTCGGCTTTATGCAGAGTTTGGAATCAAAGTTAGACATTTTATTGTGAGGAGCATGTCTTCAACACTGGGCTGTAGAGTTTTGGAGGTGGGTCTTTCCCTCTCTTGTGTTTAATATTATTAATTTTATGCTCATTGAACCAGAGAGAGTTGGAAAGACTTTATAGCCCATGACTTCAATATTCCATATCATTAATTTTGTCCAAACTATGGATCAATTTTTGGTCAACCTTGCTGATAATTTTGCTTGCCTGGAACCATGTACTAAACCATGTAAAACTGTAAAAACAAAAAACAAAAAAACCCCTAACAAACAAAAAACCCCCATTGCTTGGTAAATAGCCAACATGTGAAAGTTTACACAGCTCTACTCACAGTATTGTAGCGTCTTGAATGAATTCTTGCATATATTTTACAGATGAGTTAACAGACCCTGGGAGAGTTAACCTGATGGGCCTGTGGCCATATGGAAAATCTGCAGGAGGTCCAGGGAGGGAGGTCAGGGTTCCTGCCTCCCGCACACCTGCCTTGAGTGCGAGGTGGTTATTGCTAATGCTTCGCCTTGCCTGACCATCAGTCTCAGAGTAAACAAGCAGCATACCAATTTCAGATCTCAAAAGGAACTGGTGATTTTGAGACCCAGATATCATAGTGAACACTGATTTTTCTGTCAAGAGTGAACATCTGTCTGAAGATCAGATAAGTAAAAGCAACTGTTCTAACCAAAAAACATAAAAGGAGCAGGGGGAAGTCTTGCCCAAAACATGTCAGTGTGCTGTATCAGTTTGGTTTGTTTGGTTTTGGTGTCTTGTTTTGGGTTGGTTTTTTTTTTTTTCTTTTCTTTCTCTTTTTCTCTTCAAGGAGACAGAGACATGAGGGCAGCAGTTAGATCACTAAGGTAGTCCAACAGAATGCCCATGGAGGCCCTACCTGCTGCTGAAGTGGCTGGCGCATGGCCCTCTCCTGGAGGACCTTGACAGGGTCATCAAAGTGGTGAGATGTTTCTGGGACTTAGGGAGAAGGTGAGGTGTGGGTTGTGCTTTAACAGCTACCTCCTGAGCCTATCTTGTATCCTAAAAGGAGACCGCACGCTAACTAGCTGCCTGGGGGTCTCGGCTGCCGAGCAACCAGTTCACATGCTGGTACCAGACTGTACTGTGGTCTGTGTCAGGCACTGGTTCTTCAAGCACTTGTCTTGGATCCAACTTGGTTTTCATTACGTTTTGTGACAGCATCTATTTTCAGCGTGCTCCCTGCAAGACTCAGGCAAAACACGTGCTTTAGGAAAAATCTCACCCCGGCTGTTTGGAGGGTTCCTGGGTGATGATGAGCCCTAACTAGGAATTGTTTCTCCAGAAACTTGGCTGCTTAGACAAAGGAGAAAAACAAAACACGGAAGGAACAAAAGTAAAACAAAAGTCTGCTGTGAGTCTGCCTGAGCAAGGAGACCACGCATCGTCAATGCCCAGGGGAGGGATGGGGAAAGGTGGAGGGAGTGACGTACCTGAGATGCCATGGCAGGGATCAATCGAGATTCAGGACAGGCTGAAATCAAATTAAGAGCCTCTCATTAGCTAGAGGGAAGACTGCTCAGCTAAGCCAAAAGGCCTTTTAAGAAAGAATCAGGTTGTCAAAAGGGATGGTAGGAGACACGCTGCCTGGTGGGTGTGCAGGGTCAAGAGTAGGCAGCTGAGCTGCCCAGCTGCTCTGTTAACAGTATCACCTGCATGCTTATGAAATCTCATCCATTTTTAGGCTGTTTTTGTTGTATTGTCCCTTCCACCATCCTTTCCTACTCCCTTGTGTCCTTTGGCAGAAGGAAATGGAGGTGTGAGGTAAAAGGGCAGCAGTGGCGGCGGCTACTCTTCCCTCTTCCCTCCGCCTGGAGCAGTCAGACGTGCCAGTTCTCCCTTCCCGCTTTTCTTCCTGCAGCTCACCAAGCAGATGAAGTATTTGAGAATCACCACACTGATCGATAGGCCATGTAATGCAGAGTATGAGTTGAAGAGTCCTCTCCCAAGTAACCCTCTGCAGAAATAACTTATCCCCATGACCCCAATTTGTTAAGCAGAACAATGGCCCCAGAGTCACTTCATACTTCCATGTTAGAGCTCTTCTGATGGTCAGTGAAACCTCTAAGTCCAACTGCTTCTCACCTTTCCAGGAGTGTGGAGTGCATCTTACCATGTGTTTGTAAAGGAAACTCACTCAAGGAAAATACAGGTTGCACTGGATCTGCATTATGGGAAATAATAACTGATGATATTAAGAGAGGTGCTGTGTGCCTTTTGGGACAGTGTTGTTTGGTGCTAAGGATGGTGTTTCTGCAGAAAAGCAGGCTGGCAAGCGTGCATGCAAAGTTTTGCAGCATGCTCATTTTAAAGTCATAGCGCCTCTCCAGCCCTTTATCTGTTGCCATAGGTCACTTAAGGCTACACTGAACAAACCACAGGAACAGTACACTGTCAACTGATCTCAATTCATTATTTTCCTAGATTTTTACTGTTGTATGTTGAGGAGGCTCACCTGGGGCAAGATCTCGAGCTATTGAGCAAACCCAAATCGATCAAGTACTGCCTGTTCCATACAGCTTGTAGCTTAGTTTAAGGGCCCCAGGACTTTGCAAGGAGGAAGAACTGCCCTGGCAAGTTGTTGGCAAATCAATCATGCCGGTGGAATGGTCTCCTAATACACAGACAGGTGCTGGCAACAAGAGGGTTTGAAGAGCAGGTTCCAAAAAAAAAAAAACGAACCCCAAACAACCCCATGGAAATTTTGAAATTATTTATTTTGAAAAAAATTTACTTGAAAGTATTAATCATAGAATACAGCAGAAGAGTTAAAATAGTATTATACAAATGTTGCATAAAAGAACTACATAGAGAGGTATAAATTTACATGCACTACAGAAGAAAAAAAAAATCTAATGGACAGGGAGAAATGAAAAGACAGCAATTCAAGGCCAACAGTTGTCCCAACCTTCAAATCTTAACTTGTGGGTAAATGAGGATCTGGTGGTACACGCCAATGGGAAGCTCAACATGGACATGTATTCAGAGCCAGAGGAACATTAGTTCAGAGTGGAGCCCATGTTTTATTTTATAACTGTTAGTGTAAGACTGCATTTGTGCAAATATAAGGGGATGTATTTAATTTGGCATCTTGCGTCTCATCAGACTAGATTTCATTGTTACTCTAATCTTTACAATTTGTGGTAAACTAAAGGGTTGTGTTCTTTTTGTTGCTGTGTTTTTCTTTTCCTGTGCTCAGTCCTGTCTCCATAGGTGAAAATTTCACGTTGTTTATGACATTTCACCTGTCATCTTTCCTTGGAGTCTTCCTCCCTTGACATCTGCCGTGGGTCTAATATACGCTACATTTATAAACGCCTAATTTCTGGTTTGCAAACCAAAGTCTACTAAAGTCTACTGGCTTTGTTACATCCCCCTTAGCATTCTTGGCATAGTTTTCATGACTAACCTTTAGTTTAGGAACAGTTTTAGTGTTCAGTATATTCTGTGTGTTTGTACTTAATGTACAGCAGGTAGGCAATGACATTTTTATTATCTATACATATACATTATGATCTATTATAAAAAAAATACAATAACTACTTTGTAGCAGGAGCCCTCAGAAGAAAGCAGAGGTAGTCCTCTAATCAGCCAGGCAATAGGAGGCAAAAGAGGGAGGAAGGAACATTCCCTTTCTGGGAGGATCCCCCGTCTCAGAAGGATGGAGCAAGAGAAGCAGAAGCATGGCTTGCATCTCCCAGGAAGCAGCAGACATACAGATTAAGTCCTTCAGTTTTGCTTTTATGCAAACTGAGTGCAAATCTTGTCAAATCTGGGCCGCGAGCTGCTCGTAATAGGAAAGAAGAGCACGTTTCAGGACACCTTAGGCAGTAAAATCATGGGCCCGAGCAATTATGGTGTATGTTAAGTTTCTTTGCAAACAAGATTTAGTTTCAGACAGAAGGAGAAAATCAAGGCCAGCTGGTATCAGGAATGATAATGCTTTCATTGGTTAGGGAGAACAGGTTCATTTTGTTTGCCTCTCTAATAATGTCTCATGTTTTATTGACATTTTTTAAGTAGTAGAAAATGCGTAGGCATGCTTAGGCATCTGCAGATTATAGCCGACCAGCAAATAACTCCTACCATGTTCATACAGGTGTGAGAAGTGCTGGGAGCTGCCTTCTGCAGGCTTTAGTCTGTCCTTGAGCTCAGAGAGGTCCTCTGCAGGAGTCAGTCCAGATCACTGAAAGTGCTTTCCTACAGTCATAAAATTATAGAATGGTTTGGGTTGGAAGGGACCTTAAAGATCATCTAGTTCCAGCCCCCCTGCCATGGGCAGGGACACCTCCCACTAGACCAGGCTGCTCAAAGCCCCATCCAGCCTGGCCTTGAACACTTCCAGGGATGGGGCATCCACAGTTTCTCTAGGCAACCTGGTCCAGTGTCTTGCAACCCTCAGAGTAAAGAATTTCTTCCTAATATCCAATATAAATCTCCCCTCTTTCAGCTTAAAATCACTACCCCTCACCCTATTGCTACACTCCCTGATAAAGAGTCCCTCCCCATCTCTCCTGTGGGCCCCTTTAGGTACTGGAAGGCCACTATAAGGTCTCCCTGGAGCCTTCTGTTCTCCAGGCTGAACAACCCCAACCCCCTCAGCCTATCCTCACAGCATAGGTGCTCCGGCCTTCTGATCATCTTCATGGCCCTCCGCTGGACCCACTCCAACAGGTCCATGTCCTTCTTAGGTTGGGGGCCCCAGAATTGGACGCAGTACTCCAGGTGGGGTCTCACAAGAGTGGAGTGGAGGGGCAGAATCACCTCCCTCGACCTACTGGCCATACTTTTTTTTGATGCAGCCCAGGATGCGGTTGGCTTTCTGGGCTGCTAGTGCACATTGCTGGCTCATGTTGAGCTTCCCACCAACCAACACTCCCAAGTCCTTCTCCTCAGGTCTGCTCTCAATCCATTCTCCACCCAGTCTGTGTTTGTGCTTGGGATTTCCCCAACCCACATGCAGGACCTTGCACTTGGCCTTGTTGAGTTTATTTGGATTAGAAATTCATTTGCTACGACAGTCTTTATTTTTAAAAACAGCTTTCACCATATTGTCACTCTCACAGTAGCCAATAATGACCACATGTTGCTCAGACCCCTAAACAGCCGCGTGCTTCTCTTCTTCTTCATTCACAGGGACCCTTGTGGGAAACAGTTACGATTTTGCAAACTCCTGGGCTTTGCACAGTGAAAACAAGCGGTGCAAGAGAGTGCAGACTCCAAGCAACACCTGCAACATATCATCTGATATTGCAGAGAAGGTTGGTGCCACAAGATACCATTCTGGTTTTGGTCCTCCCCTAGCTGAAGGCAGCTTGCCTGTCCATTAGCAGAAGGAATGCTTCCTTGAATCCACGTCTGTATCTAATGTGGTCCTCCCTTGACAAGTGATTAGGGTGCGAGGCATGTTTTGGATTTATGAGGTGCAGTGTGGTCTGAGATAGCTATACTGGGCACTGCTCTTGCCACTGCACTGGAGCAAGGTGCGTGGCTCCTTGCCCAGCCTGGCAGGAGTTAACCACAGGGCTGGTGGTGGCCTGGCCGTATGTAGGTCCCGGCTGTGGTGCAGCAGGGTCAGGTGCAGGCAGAAGGTGGAAGTGACACATCTGCAGCACATGCCTGTGGTGTCTGTGGGCACTCCTTGCCTCTCCATGAGCCAGCACGGGGCTGGGGCTGGACGCAGGATGCAGCTGTGTCCTTGTGGTTCCTGAGCTGATAACTGTATGCTCTCCCTGCAGACTCTGGCTGGTGCTCGCAGGATTTCTGTGTTGGTCTGCCCGGAGTGGTAGAGCAGTGACCTTGGAGGTTGTGTGTTATGACTGATGTCTTATTTGCTGCAGTCTTAAGAAAGGAACAGTTTACTCACTAGTTAGTGAATGCAATTTGTCTCCCCTACTGCGCCCTAGCTGTCGCTGTTCTTTCTAAAACAGTAGTACATGTATATCCCTCTTCCTCTCGCCCCAAAAACCTCCAAACCCAACACAAAAGTGTCAAACAGGTAAACAAAGAAACCAACAGCTCATTTGAGCCCGCAGTGTGAGTTGCTGCCAAAGAAACTTTGGTGTGAGTTGGGAAAGGTGTGTTTAAGTCATTCCCATAGAATAAGGTAGTTAATTCCCTCTCTGGTTCTGCCAGCAGGGAAGCCTCTGTGGGCACCACCACCGCAAACAGTATTTGTGAATGTGTTGCAGTTCATATACCTGGGAGTCACCAGAGCAGGAAGATGCTTTGGCCAGGCTATTTTTGACAGAGGAGATGTTCTCTGCAGGTGTTGCACAGGCTCTGTGCCACCAGGCTATTTCACGTGCCAGGAGGAGATTCCTTCAGCTGTGCATGTAGATAGCATCTCTGATTCGTTCAAGAAACACAGAACTACTTGTCTGAGCCAACTCTGTGACACCTTTTGCTGCATCAACCTTTTTCTTCTCTTCTTTTATAAGTATAAACATGTTCCTTGTTTCCATTGGACACAGGACAAACATACGCAGATGGCCACCGGTTGAGGGGGTAGTAAATACTGACTGCATGTGGTATTACAGGTTATGATTGTCATGGTAAATTAAGCCTTCGTCCATTGAGGCTCTGATCTCCTGTACTGATCTCATGTACTCGGTTACAAATCAGAATGGTCCGACGGGGGCCAGGTTTAGATTTAGACAGAATAACTGATGCCAAAATTTAGCTCTTAGTTTCTTGCTATACAAGTCCTGTAGATCGATACCTGTTAAATTAGGCGTAAATAATTTCTCAAGAGCAGTAGCACTTCCTGGAACATACCTGCTCTATGGCTACTTTGAATGTTGGTTTCCTAGTTATCTGAACAAAGCTAAGACTTGGACAAGCTTGCAAACTTCTAAATATTTACAGTTCCACTAAGCTTTTGAACAGGGAGGCTTGTATTGGATATGTCCTGAAATTCAGCAAAGCGTGCTCATGCCCCTTAACACTACAGCTTCAGCCTGCGAACTTGGCCGAGGAAACCCAGATGTGATTTCAGGTTGGAGATCTCCAGCCTGTGCTTCTTGCTCAAGAGACAGTGTGCATGGAGCATTTCTGTTGGGGTCTGGACTGATTGAGCTTGAGTAATGGTGTGTGGTGCCGAGGATGTGACCAAAGTGTGAGGGTTCCAACCTAGCTGGCATGTCTTCTGAGGGACAGGACTGCGTTTTAAACCTGCTTACAGCTCTAGAGCGGGGCTGGATCTTGCAACTGGTTGTGGCCACTGGAATTTTATCTATTCAGGCAAGTTTAATGTTTAGAAAATGTCAACATTGCAACTGAGGCCAGGGAGTGGCAAGTAGGATGAAATCCCGTCTGATGGGTAGACCACAACTAATGCGAGTTTTATACAGATCACGTTAAATATTGATGCTCGGATAAAGTTTGCTCTCCCGCAAACTGGATGAAATTATCTTTTCTCTCATGTGAGTTCCACTCATGAGCTCACAGCATTTAACGTTGGCTTAATTTATTCACTGTGCAAGAGTAAACACAGCGCTATTAATAGAAGTCCAGCCAAAGAAGTGCCTGTTGAAGAATGCAGGGGTTTTTAATAGCGCGCTTTGTTTGCTTGCTTCAGCTTCAGGAATGTAAATCTCCCCCGTCTCCCAGGCTCCCTCCCTGCCAGGCAGTCAGCTGCTAGGTGGGGGAAACAACAGCTTTGGTTCAGTGCTGTCCTCCTGCCCCCGTCCCCCCACTCAGAGTAGATCTGCGGTTTTCTTTGCCCTCTCGTCCCCCCTCCACCCCCAAGAGCATCCTTGGAGAGATGGCTTCTGACTTTGTTGCAAGATGTAGTGAAGCCAGAAAGCCCTGTTGCTTTTTTATCTTTAAATCATAGGAAACACAGGCAATTTTGTGTTCTTTTATAAGGGAGAGCTCTTGTCTTGATTAATGGCACTGTGTATCAGCTGAAGGTCTTGACTCCGATCACACACTGACCCTATTGTTGCTCTCGGCCCCTCCCTGCCCTCCACCTCCAAAGCACACGCAAGCTTACATGTGTTTGACTACTGCTCTGCCTGCATATAGCGTTTCTTTTCAGGTATATGTGCTCCCTTCCTAAGGCTGGATGCAGCCTGGCATCTGCACGGTGGAGCTGCCTGTTGGCTGCCTTGTCTTGTGATCTGGAGAGCATGCCAAATTGGGTAGTGTTGGAGGGAGGGAGCTTCAGCCTCCCTGCCCTCTCCGGCTGCTGTTTAAATAGATACCAAAAAAGAATGAGCACCTCTGCGTTGTCTGATCCATTTTTTCACCACCCAGATGTGATGATTTAGGCTGCCTGTTTGTTGAAATACCGCAATCTAGTAGCCTCTCAGATGACCACCAGTATGGGTGGTCATGGATCTTGAAGTACCAAGTGGAGTGAAGAGAATAACTGTGGTAATGAGGCAGCCTTGAAAACAAAACCAGACATGTTTTGAAGCATTACAATTAATTTATGTGTTCTTAGATGTTACCTTTATTTTCTAGATTTCACCTTTAATAGGTGCATGGAGGCCACAGTTCACTGTATTCTTTCTTTTTTTTTTCTTTCTTATTAGGAAATTTTACTTATAGCATGTTACATGTGAAAGTGACTGAAATTCTAAGCTGAAATTAGAATTCAAATAATTTTTGCTCTTGCTGAACTTCAACTCTTGCTATAGTTGGTAAGAAATAGTCCCGCTCATATCCCATAGAGTACTCCCCAATGCAATAAAGAAATAGTATTTATTCCCATATCTGAAAGCAACTGGGAGAAGTTTTCAACTTTTGGACTGTAATTTGTAATGGTAGAGGCCACAAGCAAGTCCAGCAAAGACATGGACATACGATACTATAATACATTTTAAGGGTGAACATGAGTCCCACTATATCTAAAATCTCATTTTTTCTGCTCCTAAAATACACAGGTTAGCTGAATCAACATTCAAGTGAAGTGACTTCTGTCAGTTGTTATTATGTTTGCTCAGACATATAGCCAGCAGAGTACTGAACATATTAACTTTGGATGCTTTCTACTTGGAAAGATGGCAGGCTAAATCATTATCCCTTTGATTGAACCAAAAGAAGATGTATTCTGAAAAACGATACCCAATTATGGATCAATATACCATACCCCCAAAATATACCCTTCCTGAAGGATCTGGAAAAATACTTCTGTGTATACCATAGGGTTTAAATTCAAGGGAACAAGAAGGTGGCTCTGCTTTCTTCTGTTACTTTTTAGGTTCTATCTCTTTAATGGCAATTGTTAAGCAATTTACAAACGCAGTTCATGCAGCAGCAGAAGGCAATGCCACAGAAATTGGAAGAATGTACAAAATTCCACCTACAGCTCTATGTGGTGGGACTGGGGCAGAAAGAAGGTCAGCAAGTTTGCAGTTGCTAGGGGTTGTCAGTGCCAGGACACCGCCAACCCATTTAAAGAAACACTTAAAATAGAACTCATGCAGAAGTCAAGGGAGAAGTTTCAAGACCTTCAGCTGTATTTCGGGTACTTCAGTCAGTTCTGCTACCTTTAATCTTACAGCCTCCTGTACTTCTAAGTACTGTTTCAGCCTAAGGCTTTATTCCCTTGTCTGTTGGTTTTATATGTTTCTCTGTCTGTGTGGAGCTGTTTCCAGGACTGTTGATCCATGAGGAGAAACACTACAGCAGTGGATGATACTGCCAATATGTAATGCTCACCGCATATGTGCATTGTCCCCTAAACTAAAGAACAAGGACCTCTCTTAGTTCAGCCTGGTCATTGAGTTTTAAAGATAGGAAGGAGAGAAAATAAAAATAACTTGCAGAACGGTTTAAGTTAGAAGAGACCATTGGAGACCTTCTAGTCCAGCCCTCTGCTTGCAACAGGGCCATCCTAGGTCGGGTTGCTCAAGGCCTTGTCCACTCAGTTTTTCAAATATCTCCAAGGGTGGTGGTTCCACAGCCTCTCTGGACACTTGTTCCAGTCTTTGATCACCCTTATGGTGAAAATTTTTTTTTGGTTTTCTATCTGATTGGATTTACCCATATTTCAGCTTATGTCCATTAATTCATCACAATAGTGGAGATATATGTCTAAAAGTTGGGAAAATTCCAGCTATAACTTCTTGTATGAAGTCACTGGAAAATATGAAGCCGTTCAAATGGCAAGAAAACTTTACATAGAGAAAATTAACTGTTTGTTGATTTCTAACACATATTCCTTAGCTTCTTGATAATCAGCTAGAGGTTGGTCATTAGGTATGTTGCTACTGAACAAGACCCAGACCAGAGAACACTACCAGGGGAGAAAAAAAGGCTTTTAATGTTTTTTTTTTTTTTTTTTTTTTTTTTTTTTGTGGAATCTCCTTTTTCTTTTTATTTCCTGACGCATCTGGCATTTACTGGTATGTAATAAACATGGTCATAAAAGATTGTTTCCTACTAGTTTTACTGTTACCTTGTGTTTAGTGGAATATACAGGGTCTGAGTTCTATTGCAACATAACTGTTGAGGTGTATTACCTTTTTAACAAGACTTTTACCTTATTAAGAATGCTTATTAACCCAGGCCCTAAATAGTCTTATTGCATACACTGGTTTTCTGTTACATTTGATAGTATCTGGATCAAGTCTTTGATCCAGGAGTTGCTGCACTGCTCATGCTCTGAATGGCTCTGAGCTCCCTTTCGGTTTTATCAGTTTCATCTTGAAGTGCTGCTTTAATAGCTTTTTTGGCTGTTCTGTTGTTGTTACTTCCACTCTTAAGGCACTTTTTCGGCTTTCGGTACTTCTGTGTAGTCTTTGAGCAGCACCAACCACCATTTATGCAGTTCCTGCTCCCTTCCTTTTGGTCTTTTTTTCCAGATGGTTCAGCACAGTGGCTACTATCTGGGCATCAGAATTATTCCAGGCTGGAGCTGATTTTCTAGAGGACAATCATGTTCAGCTCTCTAATGGCACTCAGTTAGCATTGCTTTAAGTTCCCTGAGGTCTTTCTCAGAAAGCTCAAAACCTCTTTGTGTATGTGGTTTTTCACTGAGCACTTTGCTAAACTCTGAATATATTCCTAATGGGCCGGACATTTCTGATTTGTTTGTTTACATAAGCAAGAAGTTCTTAGTTCAGACATGTACTAGCTTTAGCTGATCACCTGGACAAAACCCCCTTTAGGAAAAAAAGGCTTTTCTACTCAGCAGTTTTCCTATACAGGTATACTATCCGCCATTCAGAGAAGACATCTAGACATCTGCTGAACTCTCAGGTGTTTTGCTCCCCATTTTTCAACTCCCCAAAAATGAAAACAAGACGTTCTCTCTCTCTTTTTTTTTTTTAAATTTTTTTTTTTTAGTACAGCAACTTGCATGTGCTGTCACCTCAGGTTGTTGTTAAGATATTCAGAAGTAATGCATCATTACTGCAAACTACTCTGAAGAACATCTTTCCCCCCCCACCCCCCCATCCTATGTGTAACACCTGGAATATGCAGTGTGGTTACATCTGCTTATATAAAACACTGACAGATAAGTAGAATAAAGTTGTGCTTCAACTGTTTGTGCTCGGGTTGTATCAGAAAATAATTTTTCCGCTTGTTTAGACTCAGTGTCATCCTTTCAGAAAGTTGCATTGCATCGAGGACCTCAGAGTTATTGAACTGTGACATAATGCATACATAAGAGAAAGTCTCTTTGGGAACCTCCCTTGGTGAACTTGTTCATAAACTAAGTTTTCCTTAAGTTTTGTTTCATCTACAGCTAAGTTTCAATTTAATTTGCCGCTGTCTGAAAGGAGAGGTCTTGGTACTGTTTCCCCCATCTCACTGTGCAGTCCTCTCCTTACACTAGCTGTCACAATGCTGCTTCAACTCCCAAGAAGAGCAGAACAAATTGCTTTTCTTCCCTGGGTTATTTTTCTGCCACTTATCTGAGTTAAATTGACCTATCACACATTGGACAAGCCAGCAGGAGTGACAGGAACATGCAGTCAGAACTGGGTAACAAATTTGATTCCGTGGATTTCAGTCAGACTTGATCTTTCACTCTGAAACTTACTCTGTTCCCTCATTATTCAAAAGATGGTCTGATCATCTTTCTAAGTACTCCAAACAAAAGTTGCTCTCCCTTGCTGTGCCCATGTTCCTGATACTCCAGGCACCATCTGGTCTTCACTGGGTAGGCTTCCCTCCATTTGTTGACTGATTGACTGACATGTTGCTGCATAAAACATCCCTTATATGACACTGTTTTACAATAATCAGTATATTAACATACCTCTGTGTCTATATGGATGTGGTGAATAAATGGACGTAGGTCATGACTATGAGCTCTAGCTCTAGCATGCCTATGAGTTTTAGCTCTGTCTCTTGACTATGATGTTATTTAACTACATGGTGGTGTTAAATAATAACCATGATTTTATTTAACAATGGTGGTGACAGTGTGTTTGGAAAAGTTGGGTTTTCTCCCTTCTTCCTGCGACTATAGTAACTAATTTTGTCCCTTTTTCTCTCTCTCTGTCTTTGCTCCTCACTTGTCATGCAGGGCGTCATGGAAACCTGCCAGCTGCTAAGAACATCTTTGACCTTCTCCCGGTGCCACCATAGAGTTGATCCAGAGCCATACATCGATCTCTGTGAAAGAGACATCTGTGCCTGTACCCAAGGCATGGACTGTCACTGCTCGGTGTTCCTTGATTATGCAAGAAGCTGCGCTCACGAAGGAGTGATTTTGGACGGGTGGCCTGAAGAGAGCTTATGCAGTAAGCTGATAGGATTATTCCTAGGTTGCTTTTCCCAAATGAGATCATGCCTGTCTTGCAGATTTATGTGTTAGAGCTAAAAGCAACTGGTGCTTTTTTAGAATGTTGGTTCAGGTTGATTCAGGCATGGCAGGTTAAAATCTTCAGTGCCTGTCACTTCCATTTATCTGAAGTGCCTTTGCTTGCTCCCCCATTCAGCTCTCCATCACCCACCTTTTTCTAGAAGTTGTTGTCCCTAAGGGGGTGATCGTTTGAGTCATATATGAAGAAGATCCTGAGCTGCTACAGGTCCCACCATGGTATAAAAAGTCAGTGAAGTCTTATTTGGTACACAAAGGTATAGACTAGGAGGTTTAGGAAGTATTTCACATATGATTCAGATGTGTGGCGTTACCCAGCCTGTACTTGTAAGTCAGGATGCTCATGAAAGGCTCTCCTTAACAATTTTTGGTAAAGACAATTGTTTCATCCTTTATTTACTTTGAAACAATTACCTCGAAATAGAGACGTTGCCTTTTTTAAGCCAAATTTTGTCTAGGTTAGAGATCCTGATGGCATCTTGAAATGCTGCCTTTATTAGCCCAATTTTGCTGAGGTCAGGGGAGGATTACATCTCTGCTAAGATTTTGCAACAAGGAAGTGCTTAGATTGACTGGGATGGATTGCCTTTATGGAGGAAAGGTCATGTTTGTACCCAGCGTTGATATACACGTATACTTCCACTGGAGAACCCTGGTTAAATACATAAGCACGCTAATGAATAATATATAAAAAAATCAATCCTCTAATATCATGTTCCCGATGATCTCTGTCATGCTTCCTACATGACACAGGAAGGACAATTTTCTCAGGAGGTTTATGTAAATTGATTTCCTGGGGTAATGTGATTTGTACTGACAACGCTTTCTTCTATGGTAAAGATATTCTGCTGTTGGCCACCACTCAAGAAAACTGTGCCTTCAGATTATGGTTAGGGCTGGAATATATTGCCAACCTCTTGTTCAAGGGATTGCACACTGGAGGAGTGTCTTATTTCTAGCAGTCATTTATTACCTTTCCATTGGGACATAAAAGGGATCTGATGAAAACTTGTCTCCTCGCTCAGAGTGCAAGTCAGAGAACCCATTTTTGCTAGGGCTGTCGGTAAATCTGGCTAAAGCCATGAGTGATACCAACCCCTTTCTGTTCCCAGGAGTTTTAGAGCTCATTTCTGAACCTTGACTTCACAAACCATGTTTTTCTGAGTCAGGAAAAAGAGAGGTGGCCTGCTGCCACAGCAGGAGCTTAATTTTCCTTCACCCATCATCTGTGCTGTGATGCTGTCTCAGGAGATGATGATGATGGTAGTTTTATAGGAGGCATGAAAAGCTGTGCTGCACTGGAAGGGCTCTAGTGCTGGGCATGCTGTACTAGTGCGAGCTGGTGCACACGCCTTGGAGCCACAGAGGGCAAGACCACTCCTTCGTTACCCTCCCGCCTCCTTCAGTAGAGAATTTCCTGGGAAAAGGCAGGCTCTAATCTTTTCTTCCCACTCCACGCCCATGCAGTCTTGTGAGGTATGTCTATGCATCAAAATGAAGGGATGGCCATAGTGTGTGCTTGTATAATGGCCTAACCTACGTAATGACAGCAGTGAAGATGCCACGGCATGGGTGTTACCCTGTGCTGGCAGTTCTTTGGAAGAAGGAGGATAGGATTTCAGAGTCTTAACTGTCTCCTAGTTCTCTCTGGAAACACAAAACAGTGTAATTTCATAAATGAGTGGAGTAACTGCATAGCTTAAACATACAGAACATGCTTGTCTATCCAAATTATTTAGATATTATTACAAAACTTTCCCTCATGTCTGATTGTTCTTAATGTGTTTGGTTTTAGTTAAAACTCAATTTATTAGAAAATAAATTGGATTTAACCTGCAAGTGTTTACTACACAACCTGACAGATGATGATATTTCAGCAAACTGAAAATCAAGTGTTTCTTAAATGTTATGCTTCTGAAAAAGAAATCATTGATTGGAAAGTATATGACCTTTTTAGTGTCTCTGTCATTCAGCCTTTGATAATTAAGGGATTTATTTATTTAAGAGTTATTGAGGAATTTGCATTTCTAATTTCTTTTAATTGTTTCAGGGCCAAGATGTCCAGTTGGCATGGAGTACAAGGAATGTGTATCCCCTTGTGCCAAAACCTGCCAGAGCCTGAATATCAATGAAGTATGTCATGGACAATGTGTTGATGGCTGCAGCTGCCCTGGTAATTTATTTACTGGGTTATTTACAGAGGAACATTTGGCAGTGATGCTACCTATTTTATTAGAAGAAAGCAAGCTGTGTCTTCCCTTAAATTTTCCTGAAATCAGAAACAACTTCTCTTTTCTGGGACCATGCCTTAGAATAAACCAGTTTCTATACTGCCTGTATGCTCACTCCATGAAAGGCCTATTTTTTAGACACAACTGAAAAGTAAATGTTTCTGTGAAAATCAGCACCATCTATTACTCTAGGATTGCCTTTCTTTCTTGGTGAGGGACCACTGACCGTTGGCGTATCTAGATTCCTTCTGAATTGCTTTTGGTCAGAAGCATCCAGTTTGAGAAAGAAAGAACAGAGAATATTCTGAAGGAATTTCTTACAGAAAAACAGTACGTGTAGATCTTGCACTATAGTTCCAAAGATCTTCATGATTTCAGATTAACGATTTAACTTATTATTGAACCATTCATAAAGGATATTTGATTGCCTTAAAGGGGACAGCCCAACCACCACTTTTGGGTTTTTGTCAGTCTTTCTCCTCTGTCTACTGTACTTTAGACAACGGCAGGAGGAGAGTTTTATTCCTGGCTGCAAAGCTCCATATGCTCCGATTTCTAGCTGTTTTTTGTTGGGTTTTTTGAGGGGGTTGTTTGTTTTTAATAGGACTATCTCTGCATTTCACCCTTCAAATCTGGACTCAGTGCAAATGCACAGAGGTATTTACTGTCCCCCTGTACAAGACACCAAGCATGATGGAGGTTTACTGAGAACATAATTTGGTTTCCAAAACAAGGGAGATATGACCATGTCAGCCTTGTCTGAGGGGTCATTAAATGCGTTCTAAAACATTCCTAGTCATTCAGAGCTTAGTAGTTTCCCATTTAGCTGGCAGTCTCTTACTGTAGGTTCAAAGCTGTCACTCCGTGGCAGGACCTGTGAATGTTCACATGGAGAGTGACAGGGTAACCATGCACAGGACCTTATTTTGTTGTGAAGGACCTAGCTATTATATTTGTGCAGTCCTGGAAGTGCTGGGAAAAGTTGAAGGAGATGAATCCACTGGCTGGAAAAGGACTCTGGCTGTATTCTTCCTTTGGTAGCGTAGCTGCACTGGTCAGTTCAGCACAGGAAAGGTCTATGGGGGCAGGAACTGAAAAGCAGAGAAACAAGAGCTCAACAGAAAGGGTACTGCATGAGGAACAAGTAGATGGGTAGAAGGAAGTGCATGAAACTCAGCACAAGAAGGACATGGACCTGTTGGAGTGGGTCCAGAGAAGGGTCACAAAAATGATCAGAGGGTTGGAACACCTCTCCTATGAGGACAGGCTGAGAGAGTTGTGGTTGTTCAGCCTGGAGAAGAGAAGGCTCCGGGGAGACCTTATTGCAGCCTTTCAGTACTTAAAGGGGGCTTATAAGAAAGATGGGGACAGACATTTCACTAGGGCCTGTTGTGATAGGACAAGGGGTAATGATTTTAGACTAAAAGAGGGGTAGATTGAGACTAGATATAAGGAAGAAATTTTTTTACAATGAGGGTGGTGAAACATTGGCACAGGTTGCCCAGAGAAGTGGTTGATGCCCCATCCTTGGAAATACTCAAGGTCAGGTTGGACAGGGCTCTGAGCAACCTGATCTAGTTGAAGATATTTCTGTGCATTGCAGGGGAGGTTGGACTAGATGACCTTCAAAGGTCACTTCCAACCCAAACCATTCTATGAAAAAAAACAAGAAACAGCAATTAAAAACTTTTACTGTTACTTGGTGCACAGTCAACAGGGAAGAATTTTGATTTGAGTTTCAGAGAGAGCCAGGAGGATCTCACAGATGAATAGAGGAATTTAGGATTAGGATTGTACCTCCTCTTACCTTCTCTCCAGTTCTCCAAGAGTAAAAATGATCTGTTCAATGAATGTGTCTTTTGGGTTTGGTTTTTTTTTTTTTTGTTGGTTTGTTTTTTCCTTAGTTGTACCACACAGTTACTTTAATTGCTGTAAATGGAGTTACTATTGCCAGGAAAAAAAGGTGGACGTTCTATTTTCTATTGCTCTCTGGAGAGCCACACCACTTTTAAGTGCTCAGATCTTGTTTTTAGTATCTCTCACTGGAAGGATTTTCTCAACAGCAAAGATCTATCCAGGCAGCTCTATGGCAAGAATGGGGGGAAATGGCACTTACCTGTGTCTCACTGTCAGTGGTGACTGCTGCTGCCAGGGAACAGGGCTAAAGTCTCTGCAATCGATTGGAAGAAGTCCTTGAAAGAGGAGGGAGATGTGTTTTCAGCAGTCAGACTTTTTTTCTACGTTATCTCTTTTAAAAACAGAGAAACATCAACTATCTATCAACATGGGGATCTAAGAGAAAGAAACTTGTCATTTCTTCTACTAGCTTATAGTGCAATCTCAGGCAAGTCTTGTAATTCATCTGTACTTCTGTTTATCTTTTTAAGATAAAATACTCTATATATAGAAGAGACAATTACAGTTGCATAATATAGAAACCTCAGCAGTTGGATCCAAGTGGGGAAGTTAGCCCTTTCACTGCTTGCTTCTCCAGAAGTAGAAAAGAGAAACTGAAACTCCACATGATAACGTTTCTTTCTCTAAGACGCTGTCTGCTAGGCTTTTATGTTGTCCAACTTCTTTCCTTCATTCCCTACTTTGTCTCCTCTCATGTCGTCCTGTGATGAATACAGAACCTGTCTGGACACCCTTTATTGCAGTCAGTAAAGTGCACATATTTTTCAAAGAGTCAGATTTCTAGAGCAGATCTAATCAAGCTTGATTGTGCTCCCTGTGTTTGACCCATGTATGTTCCAATTTGTGTGTTTTGGACTCGGGGTCTGGGTAAGCCAAGAGGTCTTCTGGGAGCACCAGAAATGGTCCATTCAAGCACATTTGAGGGAGAGGCAGCACTTGAAGGAAAGTAGACACCAGCCGCCATGAGGCGTTTTGGCAAGCCTTATTCTATTTTATTGCTGACTGTGACTAACTATGGATAATAATGCATATGAAGTCTTGCCAAAGTATATGAAGAACTAGAAAATCTAATCATATTTATATTTGTGTCCTTGTGTCTGTGTGGCATGTGTATCTGCTGCTACTTAATCTATCCAGAGGGGAAGCTCCTTGATGGTGACCATTGCATTGAAAGTGCCGACTGCTCCTGCATCCACTCTGGAAAACATTATCCTCCTGGCTTCACCATCTCCCAGGACTGCAATTCATGGTAAATTCAGTGTTGCTCTGGTGGCGTTTCTGTTGCTCTAGATAAGTACTGAACACCATTTAGTGGCTGTTTTAGATTATCTTTCTAGAAATCTCTCTCTCTACTTTTTAAAAATTTCCTTTCATTGGCAAAAGACCTGCTCTCTTATTGGAAATGCCAGCCCTTTCCAAGAAGAGAGTTGTTCACAAAGACAAAATCAGCTCTGCTTTTAAAGGGATATTTGATTTGATAGAACAATGTGAAGGTCATACTCCTTCAAATAGTAGAGAACTACCTGTTTCCTGTGGATAAGACAGACCGGCAGGTTCCCATGTCTGGTTAATGTCAGCGGTGGTGTCTTTGTTTTGACTTCCTACATTTATTTAACCTCTAAACCCCGTTTCTTTCCAAGAGGAGTTAGATCAAGCACGTCCTTGGAACTTCTCTCGAAGCTAATGAATCTTCCCAGCTGCGTAGCTCACAATTTTTCTTTCACTCATGAATGCCATCCTGAAGGGGAAGGCTGGGTGTCTAAAGAAAGGAAGGGGAATGAGTAATGTATTCCTGATCTTGTTAGGTATAAGTGTGAACATATTTGTGGAAGGAGTTCAGACAACCCTGTGCCCAGATGTTTCCAATTAGAGCACAGAAGGAGGACTCAGTTAAGGCCACCATATGCAGAAGAAAGATGGTCTATGCATCATCCCTAATGAGGGATGATGAGTTAACCAGAGGTTTTTCATTACCTGCAGCATGTGTCACAGAGTATGAACCAACCATGGCATTAGCATTTTGTTGTTGTCCCCAGAGCCATCTGCAGCTTTGAGCTTGGCCGCATTCTTTGCCCTTACTGCTCTTGGGGGGGTCAGTGCCACCTGACAGACGGTATTGTTAGAAAATACTTCCTGTTATTCAGATTTGATAATGCTGTGGAGAACGTCATTCCATTGGCTCTGCATTTACCATCCTCAATAAACTGACTCCCCGCAAATGGTTTTCAAGGGCTGGGATAATGAAAGGAATAAGAAGAATCCAGCATCTCTTGAAACTTACTTGATTTTGGATATTCTAGGATTGACTGACATAGTATTCCACAGACCCCAGGATGACAGCCATCTCAATTGCCATCAGTGCATTTTACTGGTTAATAGTAGTGCCTATGAGTGGTGGCACTAGGTCCACCACCCAAAGACAATAAAGCAGAGATGATCTACTTCCTTGCAGCTTGCACAGAAACAGAAACTAAGCACGAGGAGCTTAAGTCACCAATGTGCCATCAGACTGATGAAGGTCTGCTTAAGCAAAAAATCTAGCTGGCCAGTGAAGGAAAGGGATTATTGCCCTCCTGTAACAAACTCATGAGGCTGTGACTGGAGCAGTGTGACCAGTGCTGGCTTCCCACTGGAAGAGAGATAATTAAGGACTAGAGAGAGTCTTGGAAATGACACTAGAGATAATCACAGAAGGGGAGCTTATGATGTGAGGAGAAGCAAAGGGAAATAGATTGGTTTAAAGGCTAAGGAGGGCACTTTCACTGCCTAAAGGGAGGTTGTAAATATGACAGGGCCAAACTTCTTGGAGACAAACAGTGAAAGAGGAAGAAGCAATGGACACTAGTTGCAGCAGGGGAAACTCCATTTAGACACAAGGAAAAATTCTTCCCCCTGAGATGGTGCAGCACTGGGACAGTTACCCTGGGACACCATGGGACCTCATCTTGGAGATTTCTAAACTCAAATGGACAAGGTCCTGAGCCACCTGATCTAGCTTTGAAGTTCCCTTCTTTGAGTTGGGAATTGTAGTATATGATTTTTCTGGAGGTCCCTTCAAACATTTTCTTTTTTTTTTTCTATGATTCTGTCGTATTAATAGACATACTTTGCGAACTGCATCTAAAACTCATTCTACAACAGTGGAATGTAGTTGAAAACTCTATTAAACGCAGAGCTTGGGTGGAGAAATAAAGAAGTTCTTGAGTTTTGCAACCATTCCAGCCCTTATTACCAGCAGTTGCTGTCGAATGACGGTAAGAAGGGATGGATATATTAAAAAATGAGGTCACGGGAGATGTAAAGGATGCCGGGGACTGGTCTAATTTCCCTAAAACATGGGCCCATATTTCAATTATTTGGGAAAAAGTTGCAAGGGAAGATTTGAATTCACATACTGTTGCCTAACTTGTTATATGTTACGTGTTTCCTAGCATTTGTCGACGTGGCACCTGGATCTGCAGCAATGGGGAATGCCCAGGTATGTTGGCTTTACTCTTTTCAGGTTTTGACAAGTAAGCCTTGCCTATGTCCCTCCCACTTACATCCCACTTAGATTTTTTTTTGCATATAAAAAGTGAGTCTGTCTTTGTTCTTTCTTACTTATTCCAGTGCGAGCCAGATGAGCTTGTACTTCTAAGTCATTCTTGTGAGACACACCAGATGTTGTCCTGTATGGTTCATGTGTAGCAATGATCAATCCTGCTTGGTAAGAAGAATGGTTCCTCTTTAGATTACTTAGTTTACCAAGACATAAGGGTCTGTATGTTCAGAGGAACGTCTTTTCAGGCAGAGTAACACTGCTGGGTTTCTTTGACCTGGCACCATTTCCTATCTGATTGTCTGAATTAGCATACTTTTGTTGATGGGACAATTTGAAGTACTGGGAGTAGATTGGGTCGCTCTTGATACCCCATGGCTTTGGGCCCTATAGGTATTGTTACAGGGGAAAGAGCTACAACCCTGGGGAAAAAGTGGCCACCCTGCCTTCTGTGGTTGGTGGCAGACTGGGGAGGCAGCTCTGCTGGTGTTCTTGCTCCCGTTTTTCCCTACCCTTTATACCTCCCAAACTCACCAATACTGGTGGCTGCTGTCCCAGTTTTTTGCCTGCATAGGGAATGTAACTTTCCATGTCGTGCATTGGCCAGCAAAGTACCGCCTTCCTTATTTCCTCCTACTAGTTCTGTGGCCCATCCCCTGTCTCAGCTCCTGCATGATGTTCAGCCATATATTTACCTGAGACAGCATTTGACTCTGCTTGTGTTGTGCGTAGGAGTCTGCAGGGAGACAGCATGGCTCTTTGTCTTGTTTGGGAACGGAGAATGGAAGGGATGAAGAGGAGACTGGGGTTATGGCAGGACAGGAAAAGAGAGAGCAGGTTTTTTGGGTTGGGTTTTTTGGTGCCTTTTTTTTTTTTTTTTTTTTTTTCCAGGTGAGACTGTGCAATCCTCACAAATTAGGAGAATTACAACCATCTTAAAATGGCTATCAAAGTCTGTCTTTCTATTAACAGTAAGCTTGCCTGACCCATCAGTGCTCCAATTACTCCTGCTTTAGACTGAGAGAGCACTTGCCCCAAAATATCAGCAGAAAAAAAAAAGTGTGTGTATGCAAATGTGCAAAATAGAAATGACATTTTTAGTGAGCTATGCCAAGCACAACTGTGAGAAGCCCCATGCTTGAGGTGTTCAGTAAGGACTCTCCAAGTGCAGAGAATCTCACTGTCTAAAATGCAGAATCAGGGACGCAGACCCAGCTGATCTGTTATGTCTTTTAGCTAATGGGCAGCAACATGTTTACAAATGAGAAATAGGTCTCTTTCTAACTTCAGTTTTGACCTAGGTTATAGCTCTTAATGTCCTTGCTTTCTGGGCTACTATGAATACTATGTGGGCCAAATTTTTATCCTCAACTCCAGCCGTATCTTTTTCACAGTGATTATAGAATTGAAGATAAGCCTGGCATTGAGGCTTACAAACAGACACTGATATACAGCTTTGTGCAAGAGGGAATAAAGCATTACTATCTTTTTCTGAATTGGGAAGCTCTGTAGAATGAGCAGAAGTCAAAAAGAAAACCGGCTTATTTCTATGCCTTCAGTCAACACATACAAGTCACTTTTCAGCTAGGTTTGTACAAGACTGAAGGTCATAAAAGTGCAGCTGTTGTACATGTACCTGCTAACGTCTACAAACAGTTCAGAGACAGTACGGGCGGGCAGCACAGCTTCCCAAAGCAGCAGTACTTGATAGGAACAGTAGCCAAGTTTATACCGTTACCTATCCTGTTTGTCTCTATTTGAAGCAATACTACAACGTATTTTTATCGTTGGTTGGTTATTTTTGCAACAAATAGCTCTGAAATCATGTGTCACAGAAAGTTTATGTACTTAGACTCACATAAGCTCAGGGTAGCTACTTTTTTACCAATCTGTTTGTCAGGAAAGTTTTCTTTTGTATTGTGGGAACGAATTGCCTAGCTATAAATTTGGTGATAAAGCTGGGTACGCAGCTGGAGGCAGTACTTCGGAAGGCAGTGTCGTGTCAGCCAACTAGCAACGACTGGCTAACACTAGCGAGAAGCTCTCAAGCTGATATCACAATTAAATTAATTATGAAGGCAGTAGGTTTCAGGAAATCTCATGGGATGCATTACACCAAATGGAGCAGATAGAGGGACCCATAAGAAGCGACTTTGCCGCAGGAAAGAAATTTCCCTTCTAGGAGCAGTGCCAAAGGGCTGGGACTTGTTTGGGGAAGCAGTCCCTAGCTCTTCATGCTGCAAACCTGTCCCGTTGGTTCCTAGCTGCAGAGAACGCCCTGGAAATCAAACTGCATGTAATATAGTGACTTATTCCTGCTTTTCTTTAAATCTGTTCTCCACATCTGATAGCCAGTAAATTGACTCTGAAGTTGAGTAGGATAACACTTGTTTCACCTTTGTCTAAGCTTAATTGAACAGAAAGTAGAATTCCCACAGTTGCAAACCATCTTACTCTCCAGGGAATAACAAATATCCAGCGAGTGCTGGACTTTGCTCAGGGCTACGCAAGGCTGGGAATCCTCAGGATCTGTGATGTTGTTCCTTAGCACAGGCTGGTTTAAGATGGTTAACACTGATAATATGTTGAAGAAGGAAATTTCCACTTGATGTTCATTTCACAGAGCTTCTGTGGGACTCAAAGGCAGTGGAGAGAGAATAACTCATGGGGTTTACCTGCCAGCTTGTAATGTTTAATCTTTCTCCATCCTTTGTCAGTGGATTGCCAATGTAGGCCCAGCACCTGAATTTTGTTCTGGACAAGGAGGTCTCTGCCCAACTTGTTTTCTGTAGGACCATCTCTAACTGTAATACTCGTATGAAAGGGTTCCTTTGCAAACTCTGTGGAGTTGGAGCCTTCCTATGTGTTTGCAGAGGCCCTAGCATAACAGGGTACTACATCCCAGTTGTGGCATCTGAATACTGCCTTTCTGGACATGAAAAGCCACGATGTTGGTACACATGTTAAGATGCTGAAGTCACTTTTCATAGTAGAAGGATGGACAAGCCAGACTTTTGCATTATTCTGCAAGAACTTTAGATGTAGCTCTTGTAACTATGGATTTATTTTTAATTTTATAATAGTTAATTAAGGTAATGGTTCAGAGTAAAGTCCATAATTTTTGCCCTTGGAATAACTCCAGCTGTGACTGTCTTCCAGCTCTTCATTCTGATAAGGTGGTTTTACTTTAATATTAGAATAACTTATTGGTATTCAAGGCAGTCCAACAAAGGAATAAACACTTTTTTTTGGCTGTGTTCAGGGAAGCCATTGTGAAGAAGGCTTTCAGACACTGTTGCCTTCATAAAACCATACTGCAATGCTCTAAAAACACCAGTAGAGAGACAAAGAGGGGGCTCGCAGTCTGCCAAGACACAACTGTGAAACACAGACTGAGAATGAGGCACCTCTGCAGAAGAAGAGCAGACCAGCAGTGAGTCCAACAAGTCTTGTTGCAAGTATTGATTTCCAAATTGGTAAAAACGCCTGCGTTCTGCATCCAGCTCCATGGGTGCAGATGTGCCCCACTGAGCTAAGTAAAAGTGGATTTAAAGTGTGCTATGTCAAGATGTTGGAAGGTCCTGCATAGGGATAAAGAGGCAACATTGTCCATTGTACAGAGGATGTGACTAATGCTGGGTAATCCTGAGCCCCGTTCCTAGCTCTGCCAGTCTTAGGCATTAGAACTTCCCCTCTCTGTGCCTCAGTTTCCCTATTGTATAAAGACATGTTCCTACATAAAAGAGAGTGTGGGTTGCTGTTTGCAATTGGTTCATGCCACCAGCACCCATCACTTTGCAGGCTAGGCCATACCTTGTACCTGAGAGCTTGAGTGACTGTGCTGAGTTTCCAGGGCCGCTGAGGTATATACTATAGAAGAATCAAATCTGCTCCAGTGAAGAAAGCTGAGCCATTTGCTGACGTCCTCGTGACCCTACATTTGAAACATAATATAGGCTTTTCCGTAGGCATGAATTTCAGCTCTCGAGTGTGATTTATACCATAATACTCCCCAGCTTTTGTCAGTGCTGCTGTTACTACTGGTAATGACTTACAGGAATAAACAGGGAGATAAGCATCTCATCCCTGGGCCTTGTGTAACCTGCTCCTCTGGGCTGCTCTTCCCCCTCAGTGGCTGGGGGTGGGGGACGGGCAGGATTTTGCTTGCAGCTGGCACTGAGGTGATTAATGGCGCTCTGTGTTTTTCAGGAGAATGCTCTGTCACCGGCCAGTCGCATTTCAAAAGCTTCGACAACAAGTATTTCACCTTCAGTGGGATTTGTCAGTACTTATTTGCCAAAGACTGCGTGGAAAATTCCTTTTCTGTGATCATCGAGACGGTGCAGGTAACAGCAGCCTTGGCTGGCGCCTGTGCACCTCCGCGCATGCTCCTGAGAGAGTGGGAAGGGCTGTGGGAGTCTGATATGAATTGCAGATGCACAGGCCAACAAAAGTAATTTTCCTATGAAATAATGGAGTTTAAATAACAGATCCAGTCTTTCTCCTTAGCTAATAAGCATTTTGCTTCTCCTCGCCGCCATCCCCAGGAGCCTACCTGGAGACTGAAGTTCGTAATGAGGTTTGGAGAAGGAGCCGTCTCTTTGCCAGCTGAACAGATAAATGCAGAGGAGGGTGCGCCCCTTGCACAGTCCCTGAGGGACGGTGCCTCGATGGTGCCCGGGGCGAAAAGACATTTCCTTAGACACCGAGGAGGGTGCTCTGGCAGAGTAGTACCTTGGGTTGCTTTCCATCAAGTCATATTGAATAGTGATTTCTGCTGCTCATTAGCCAGTCAGCGGCTCCTGACTTTCTTTGCCACCTCCCCTGATGGGTGGGAGAGATGCAGCTGGAAGTCAGTGAGGGGAGACGACTGGAGAGAGGCAGGAAAGGGAGCCAGGCCAGTGCAGGGAGGGAAGGAGACCCTGGAGGGGGTGTCACAGGGAGGTTAACCCGGTCGTGAAATTAATTGACCAGTTGTGCGTGGGAATAGGTGAACTAACGTGGAGATTAAAAAGGGTACTGAATCAAGCAGAGAGGAATAAAAAGGATGGGGATGGAGGAACTGAAGGCAGGCAGAGGTACGATGGATTCAGGAGACGAATGGGAGTGAAAGGGGAGTATCAGCCTGCCTTGCAGGTCACAGGCTTTGGAGAAACGGGGTGTGACCGTCCTACGCACGCACCACCATCTACGTCTGCATCCTGCCTTAGAAAGCTCTGATAGTGCAGCTCTGAGGTCATCTGTGCTTGGGAACTTGTAGAACGGGTTTCCACTGAAACTTCCCTTTCGAAACCAGGAGTCCCCAGGGGCCTGCAATCCCTGTTCCTCATCTGCCTAACCCTCAGCCGGGAAAACAAACAGCCCGGGGAGTCTTGGGCGGTGCGAACCCCACAGCTATCTCCCAGGCTGTGGGGGACAGGAGAGCATGTCCCCCCCTGCCCCTGCCACAGCCTGGGGGGGCTGGACGCTGGCCTCTGGCGTGGGCTGCTCCTGGGGGCTGGTGTAACGCCTGCAGGTTGCCTTCCAGGCTCTGGGACAGTAGCTGCGGATGGCTCCCTGGTGCGCGATTAGCAGGATAATGGAAGAAAGGCTGCCAGCCTAGTGTTTGTGGGATGGAGAAACTAGATCCGTAAAACCATCGAGACACTTAACACCTCCTGAATTAGATGCCGAAATGCCTTCTGGGGGCCTGGGGCTAAGTCAGTAAAGTCCCAATAAAGTGAAAGCTTGAGGTTCAAGGCAAATCTCCCCTTCTCTGTAGTGTGCAGATGATCCTGATGCCGTGTGCACTCGCTCAGCTTCGGTCCGAATCTGGGATATGGACAACAGCCTCATTAAAATGAAACACGGAGGAGGAATTTCACTGAATGGACAAGACATACAGATCCCTTTGCTACAAGGTGTGTTCTTGATGTCTAACTTTGGCCAAACGCGGAAGGGGTCCTACTTACCAGTGTTTTCTGGCACGTCTTAGCCCAGTTCAATCAAAAAATGTTTTCAAAACCAAATTCTCACTTGCAGTCTCTTCGAGAAGCTCTGTCATTTCAGTTTCTCTCCATGCAGCCGACGCATCTTGGCTCAGCTCCCCTAAAATCAGGAGAATTAACCTGGTCCGGATTTGCGAGATGTGATCTTGTAAACCACTCTTGGCCTATGCTTTCTAAAATTACTACTATTTTTTATCCAGAAATTTGAAATCCCTGCAGTTACCTTGCAAACTGTCATGGTTAATGCCTGAGGTTTTGCGGAATGCACGTGTTATCCTCTTCTAGGGCTCCTGAGTGCCTTAAAGCAGAGCCTATGGACGAGTTCATGCATATGTAAACAGGTGAGCAGGCACAAAGCTTGGGAAGTGTGCGGTGGGCATTGCCGGCACCCCTTGCTGTGGTGGACCTGCTTGCCCCCCAGATCTGTGGCAGCCTCTCTGTTGGCCTGTTCAGCGCCGCACAACAGCCCCAGGCGATGAAACACCACATCCTGGCTTGACTGACTGACACTTTGTGGTTGTCCTAAGGTGCCCTCCGCATCCAGCGCACGGTGAGGACTTCGGTTCGCCTTACCTATGGGGAAGATTTGCAGATTGACTGGGATGGTCATGGTGAACTCCTCGTGAAGGTACTCTTTCTTTCCTTCTATCTATTTCTGCCTTTTTGCCCCCTCTCTCGTCCCACCCAAACATGCACAAAGATTTTATTGTGTGAAGTGAGAAATTGCTTTGTGTTGCATGTTAGGAATTCCATTCTCTTTTGCTACCCCCAGAGTGATATACAGGTCCTTTTGTAGTCCAGAAACAAACATTTTCAACCTACAGCAGCTTGGTAGATTTTTTTTTTTCCCTCTCTCTTTTTTCGTGGAATGACAGCCATTATTAATCATGAATAGTTTTGTGTTTTGTTCAACAGATACCCTCCAAATTGGATTTTTGCTTTCATTTGCTTTGACTGTCCTGTCTAAAGCAATGTATTTGTATGACTTAAAATAAGGGAAGAATATAGCTCCAGGGACTCAGTTACTCATAATTTCCAGGAAAAGTCAATTAAGTCATAGAAGATGCGTTGCATGCTCCTGCTACTGTGAGGGATGCTTAAAGTCACCCTTGATTAGCAATTAGGGTTTTTCTGTGCTGAGACTGCTGCAGAGTGTAGAAATATCCAAACCAGGTTTAAAAGAAATGAGCTGCAAGGGAAGGAGTCTAGCTGCAACAACAGAATGCGTTACATAAACCACTTTTTTGGTGTGTGTGTGTGCAACGATTTGCAGAAAAGCCTGTGAGGGAAGGCGGGGAGATTATTTCCTGTGTAATAGTCTCCTGATAGCTGATAAACCTTCACAGCTTCTCCAGCTAAGCCATCTATTGTCCTTTTTGCTTGTAGAAGAGGCTGTTTTCTGTCGATCAGTAGGTCCCAGGGACTGCGACTGTTGTCCCTGAGGTTGCATGTGCTCCCTGAGGAGCACGAGTCCGCCTGGAGCGTTCCTTCCTGGTGTGATGACCTGCAGGCTATGGGCGTCCGGTCAGGGCAATGCGCTCCTTTGTGATGCTGCAGACCCGTGTGCTCCTGCCGCGTTCGCGTGGAGGGGTGCTTAACCACAGCCCTGCTGCCTTTGAGCCCCATTTGTAGTAGGGGATCTGCAGCTGGGCCCTGCGTGGGGTGGCTTTGCTCATTGAGAAGAGTTTTGCCAAGAAAGTCAATTTTTCTGGAGTTTTCTACCGAGCAGTGAGCGTTGCCCTCTCTGAACCGTGGCATTGCTTTTGCACTCTCCTCGCCTGCCCCAAAATTTGGTTTAAATGTCACATTTGTCACAGTGTAAAAGGTACATGAAAGGTAGTTCAAAAATGAGTACAAGAGCTGAAAAGGCAACAGAGAAGAAAGGTCAAGACGAACTTTAGAAAGCATCCATGATTTTAGTATCGTTGTTTCTATCTAGTCTGTATCTCTGTGCTCCAAGGGTACTACAAGTTGGTTTTGGGCTGAGAATAATTCAGTTCGCTCCCTTGGCACACCTCAGAAGTTTTTGCTTTCCTCAGTATTCAAAGTATTTTTCTGCCTGGTCAGAGAACCGTGTAGCCTGGAAAATTCTTTCTTACAGTTAAACCAAATCTAATTTTCTGCTCCAGATCCTCTACCCATAAAAGCGGTAGAAGTTTCTCCAATCATCTGCATTTATTCAGCTCTGCTCTGAGCTCTTTCCCTCGCTGGATATCTAAAGCATCTTTTTAATTGCTTTGTTAATTTATGCTGGATTTGTAGACTGACCTGTTGCCAAGTATTTCTGACAATTGGGGGAAGTGATACACTTCCATTACCTTGGCCAGACTTCTGGTAAAAATTCTTTTAATGTTCCTCAAGAAGGTTCCCCTTTCTGTGACCACTTGATATTTGTGGTTCGAGCTTCCACTCAAAAATATGCCAGAATTTGGATTTGTATGAGTCATTGTCTGTATGCCGAGTACGTGAAAAAGTAACTTCCTTGGCCATCGGAGTAATAAGGGTGTGTATTCTCTAATAATTAATGGTTGTTCCTTTTGATACTTCATATTTACTCTCTGACCACTGTATTCGAAGAGAGGGTAGTATTAGGTTATGTTTTGGAGGATGATTTAATTTGAATTAAACAGAAAGCCAGTTTTCTTCAAAAATGTGTTTTTCTAGCTTTTTTGGTTCTGTTTACTGGTCACTCCTGCCTATCTAACTCTAGCACTCTACTAAATGCATACAGAGAGCTGCTGTAGCGTTAAAGCACTGAGTCAGCTCCTGAGGACAGCTGGTAGCGCTTGTGATGTACCAGATCTTTACTTCTAATAGAAACTGGCAGTTTCTACTAGAATAAAAGATATTGGTGCCTTTGTGTTGCAGATGTTGCTTAGAGCGATTTCCCCCTCTTTACCTCTAAGTTTAGGGTCCCATTTCAGCTGTCCCTTGATTTGCAGCAAGACTGAGGCAGGGTAAAAAGTACGTTTGCTCTGTGGGTTGTTTGCAATGCTGCTTTTGCTGTGTCATAAGTTCCTCTAGGCGGGAGGAAGCTCTGATGTGAGGTAATGTAGCTCCGGGGGTAGTAGTCTCTTCCTTATTTTATTAATGGTGCTTAATGTTGAGGGCGATAAATCCTCTAACGTTGTCCCTGCTTTGTGATAAACCCATCTGTTTAAATTTTCCTTTAAAATGTGAAATGGTTTCAGGTGCCATATCGTTTCCCAAATTCCCACTGGACCTTTAGAAATAGAATGATCTCGCCATATTAAAAAATGCAGCCCCCACTGTTGCCTTGTTTATTTATATGAATGAAGGGGAAAAATGGGGAAAGACAAAACTGGCGTGCTGATCAAGGCATGAAAGTAAGCCGTTTTTCTCCTACTCACCTATAGTTACCCTTTGAAATTAGCACTGTACTGCGCAAAAATTGTCCTGCTGCTACTAATAGTAGCATTTTTGTTAGAAGTTTAAAGACGTAGTACAATGAAATTGTCTGTAGTTTTTTTACTATGTATTTGAGAATTTTCTTGATTATTAAATTGTGTATGGTTCATTCTTTGGAAAAAAATCTTGCTATACAGTGTTGACCTATTCTGGAGGATGACCCGGCTAATGTTGTGTTCCATAGCTATCTCCAGTCTATTCTGAAAGGATGTGCGGGCTATGTGGAAATTACAATGGTAACCAAGGGGATGATTTTCTTACACCTTCTGGCATGGTGGAAGCTCTTCTGGAAGATTTTGGAAACTCCTGGAAGCTCAATGCAGACTGCCAAGACTTGTTAAAACAAGACAGTGACCCCTGCAATCTCAATCCTCGTTTAGGTACTGAACTCCATCCAAAATTAACATGTGCAACAAACTGTGATCTTCCATTTTACATAACAAGTAAAAAAAAAAAAAAAAAAGAGAGAGTGAGTGAGGAAGCCAGTGTTGCTTGCATTACCGGTAGGGTGACTGCAATCGCTGTTTAAAAAAAATAATAAATCAGTAATGTGGGATCATGCTAGTCTTCAGTTTGGACCACAGTCAGAGTTAGACCATCACAGCCACAGCACAAACTTGAGTGTCACCGAAACTACACTTACAGGTGACAGCAATACTATGTTTATCCTCTGGGTGGACAAAACACCTGTCATCTTCACTCCCCTGTCCTTACACCTATACACTTTTCCTGATCCCTTGTTTCCCTTCTTTTACTGCATCCCAACAGGCAGCCTTCCTCTTTCCCTCCATACTGCTTGTCTGTCCTGGTTAGACACTGGAAGACGTTCTCAGCGCAATTTTCTTGTCCCAGGTGTTACAGCAGCCTCTGGTTTCTGGAAGGAGCAGGAACGCATAAAACTTTATGACCATAGATCATAGCAGGCACTGTAGATTCGTGAGTGTAGTGCAGGCTAGAAGTCTTAACTTCGCAAATATAAAAAGCAGCAGAAAGCAGTGGCTCTGTGAAAGGAAGTACAGCAACAGAAATAGTGGTAACAGAAGATGAAAGCATTGCTTTTCCATGATTTGTTTTACTAGTGAAACATTATTCTTTTAGTGGAGCTCATGACCTATGAGCTATGATGCTATCTATGCTTATTGATCCTATTTTATTCTTCTGTGGGTTTTTTTTTTGTTTTGCTTTTTTTTTTTTTTTTTTTTTTTTTTTTTTTTTTTTTTTTTACAAAAGAAAAAGAAAATGCTTAATGTGGCTCTTCTAGCTTTTCTTCAAAGCCACTGATAGATTCAGTGCAAGCATGTAATTTTTCTCTTTTTAGCCAAATATGCTGAGGACTCCTGCTCAGTTCTGATGTCTTCTGCATTTGAACCCTGTCACCATGAAGTCAGTCCCGCTCCCTATGTGAAGAACTGCCGCTTTGATGTTTGCTCCTGCTCCAATGGCAAGGATTGTCTATGCTCTGCTATTGCTAATTACGCAGCAGCCTGTGCTAGGAAGAACGTCCTGATCCAGTGGAGACAACCTGACTTCTGCCGTAAGTGAAATGCTCCTAAAACCCTTGTCTCAAAGGAATTTCTTAGCAATGTCAGATGAGAAATCTAGAATGAGATGATTTCTGCGAGGTGCCGAATATTTCTTACGGCAAATGATGAGAAGAGTGTATCTTTCCTCCACTCAAGCAAGGATGCAAAAACTAACTGTTCACAGAGACTGCTCAGCACTGGGGGAGAGAAGCAGTCATTTGACATACCTTAGCAGAGCTTTTGACTGGATTTCCATTTTCAGCTGTATTTAACTTTCAGCTACTCACCTGGAAACTTTCTGAATATCCCAGGCTGGGAATCTCCAAATGATTTGTAGTAATGTATAAATTGCTGTTTTGGTACCTTCTTCTTTTGAGGCCCAAGCTTCCTAGCTCCTGACCTTGTCAGTGACTCCTGATTTTAGATGAAGTTGAGAGTATGGAGGAAGCACAAAGACAGGTACTTGGTCAAGTGGTAGTCGTAGAACAGAATCATAGAAGTATAGACAAACTTATATCAGAATCGACCTCTGGCAGTCTTCTGGTACAGCCTCTGAACATATCAGGGCTAACTTACAGCAGATTGCCTGGGCTCTTGTCTGGACAAGTTTTGAATATCTCCAAGGATGGAGATCCCACAACCTCTCTGGCATCTGCAGGTTTGGGTTACAGAGGTGGGGTAACAGATAGGATAGGATATCTGCATAGAGCAGTCCAGTGCAAGATTAATAGCCAAACTGCTAAGAAGCTGGAGAGAAGAAGCCAATGTCTGTTATTGCTTTTCTTGCTCTGTTAGGTCAAAGTGTTACAAAGAAATGCATTTCAATGGAATTTTGATGGAACGTGGACACGCTTTTCCCCGTAAATATTTGTGAAATAGATGTTTTTGCATTTTCTTGAGTAACTTTGCTATTAAGGAAAGAAGACAATTGAAAATTTTGGGGAAAAGTATGTAGGCTCGTCAGCCCTCCAGATCTGTTCTGCTACTTCTTCCCAAACACGGCGTGCGAAAAACACTTATAAACTGAGTGAGTAGAAACAGGGAAAGAGAGGTCGCTGTCCTTCCACCTGTTAGGGTCTGTACCTGTAAAGTCAGACTACAGCTTCTGCAGGCTGGAGAGTATTTACTGCGAATGAGAACAAAATCAGTTTATGTTAAACTGCTGCATGGTTTCATAATATTTTACCTAATTTATGTAAATGTTCAGATAGTGGAACAGTAATGTAATAAAAATCCTTTTAAAAATGTGCAGGTCTGGAGGCTGAAAGAAAGAGCAGCGATAATGCACCATCGTTCTTTCTGTAATTGAACAAGTCAATTTTCACAATTAATCTTTAATAGTGCAGAGCTGCTTCCTCCTCTCTGTGCATTACAGAGCGCTTTATGTTCTCATAAAGTGACGATTTCCCTGATTGTAGATCCATCAGCCCCCATTAAATAATCCTGATGCCCCAGACATCTCCTGTCATATGAAGGAGAACAATCCCTCTTTTAATGGGCTTGAGAAGTGAATGTGCAGGTTGCATAATTTGTGCTGATGGCCCAGTGTGCTGAACACGTGCTCTGCTCCTGCCTCGGTCAACGGAGATTCAGCTTCTTGGGAAATGACTTGACAGAACCGGTTTGCTTGATTTGAAGTGGATAAGTGGCAGGGAGGTAAGTCGTTAGTGTAGCATAGCATTTCTGCTGCATGCCAAGCTAACAACCGCATTCGTCTCCCACGTCTTTGAAATTATTTTAGATGAAGTTTGATTGTTTAAGAGCTGAATCCCACCTTGCCCACCATGAATAAGCAACACAGCCAATCCCTGTATGCTGCATGGAAGGAGAAGATAAGCCATGCTGTGAAGGGCTGTCTATATCATGCATGTGCAGAGTTGTGGTGAATGGAGTTAAATCCAGTTGGCGGCCAGTCAACAGTGATTTTCCATCAAAAGAAGTGTGGCCAGCAGATCAAGAGAGGTGATTCTCCCCGTCTACTCTGCTCTCGTGAGACCCCACCTGGAGTACTGTGGCTAGCTCTGGAGCCCTCAGCACAAGAAGGACATGGATCTGTTGGAGTGGGTCCAGAGGAGGGCCACAGAGATGATCTGAGGGCTGGAGCACCTCTCCTACGAAGACAAGCTGAGAGAGTTGGGGTTGTTCAGCCTAAAGAAGAGAAGGCGCCAGGGAGACTTTATAGCGGCCTTCCAGTACCTGAGGGGGGCCTACAAGAAAGCTGGGTAGGGGCTGTTTGCAAGGGCATGTAGAGATAAGACGAGGGACAATGATTTTAAACTAGAGCAGGGTAGGTTTAGATTAGACATTAGGAAGGAGTTCTTTACAATGAGGGTGGTGAGACACTGGAACAGGTTGCCCAGAGAGGTGGTGGAGGCCCCATCCCTGGAGACATTCAAGGCCAGGCTTGATGAGGAATCTGATCTAGTTGAAGATGTCCGTGCTTACTGCCGGGGGGTTGGACTAGGTTCCCTTCCAACACAACACATTCTATGTTTCTATGATTCTCTGATTCCCTAGGGCTCAGTATTGGGGTCAGTTCTGTTTACTATCTTCATCAGTGATCTGGATGGGGCGATTGAGTGCACCCTCAGTAAGTTTGCAGACAACACCAAGTTGGGCAGGAGTGTTGATCAGCTCAAGGGTAGAAGGGGTCTACAGAAGAATCTGTACGGGCTGGATCAATGGTCTGAAGACTACGGTATGAGGTTCAACAGGGCCAAGTGCTGGGTCCTGCACTTGGGTCACAACAACCCCACGTAGTGCTACAGGCTTGGAGAAGAGTGTCTGGAAAGCTGCCTGGTGGAAAAAGACATGGGGGTGTTGTTCAACAGCCGCTGAATATGAGCCATCAGTGTGCCCAGGTGGCCAAGAGGGCCAATAGCATCCTGGTGCATATCAGAAATATTGTGGCCAGCAGGACTGGGGCCGTGATCATCCCCCTGTATTCAGCACTGGTGAGGCCACACCTTGAGTACGGTGTTCAGTTTTGGGCCCCTCGCTACAAGAAAGACACCAAGATTCTGGAGAGAGTCCAGAGAAAGGCAACGAAGCTGGTGAGGGGTCTAGGGAACAGGCGTTGTGAGGAGCGGCTGAGGGAGCTGTGTTTGTTTAGCCTGGAGAAAAGGAGGCTGAGGGGAGACCTTATCGCTCTCTACAACTGCCTGAAAGGAGGTTGTAGCCAGGTGGGGGGTTTGGTCTCTTCTCCCAAGTAACAGGTGATAGGACAAGAGGAAACGTCCTCAAGTTGCACCAGGGGAGGTTTAGATAGGATAAAATTTCTTTACCAAGAATCCTATCTTTTAGATAGAAAAATTCCTATCTTTTAGATAGGAAAAAATTCTTTACCAAAAGGGTTATTGAGCATTGGAACAGGCTGCCCAGGGAAGTGGCTGGGTTACCATCCCTGGAGGTATTTAAAAGACATGTAGTCATGGTGCTTAGGGACATGGTTTAGTGGTGGACTTGACAGTGTTAGGTTAACGGTTGGACTCTATGATCTTAAAGGTCTTTTCCAACCTAAATAATTCTATGATTCTTTGTCTTGTGTATGTATGCATTGTTTTGTGGTGAAGGGGAATCAGTCAACAGGTCTCTAGATTCAGGTTTTAGGTCCCATTGAAAATCCCCCTATTTTCCTTAATGTGGTGGTGAGTAGCTTATTGTCTTTGCATGTCTTCTGCAAGAGTATTTGTATGGGATAGATGCAGGAGTGCTGGAGTGGGCAGTAGGGCAGGCTCTGAGCAGCATTTGAGGATGGCTACATCACATGGTGGGGCTCACCCTGCCAGCCGGTGCTGGAGAAGCAGCTGTGTTAAATCTAGTCCTGACAGGATGTGTCATCGTTCAAAGCTGCTGATCTATGTGTGATCACATTTTCACCTTGCACTACATGAGAAACTGGTCAGGATTTATGTCTCTCTCGCTCTGTGTTGAAAACCCACCCACAAGAAGCTGGATGAACTGTCCAATGGATACGCACTTTTCCAATGCTTTCCCATTATTTTCCATCTTATACCTGGAACAGGCTGAGCTTCAGAGCACAGCATTGAGCTGTTTTGGTTTTATAACAGGCGTCCATAGAGACTAGATGCACCTCGCCTTTTCCTCTCGTTTTCCTGGCAATAACGGAATGTTGTTTTTATTTTTCGTAATGACAGTGTCTTACAAAGTATGCAGACAAAAGTCCCCTCCCAGGTCAGTTGTCTTGCCTTTTTGCTGTTAAAAAACAGATGTTGCTGAGATGTGATGGAACAGTTGATTAGGACTTGGAGTATGAACTTGGCATCGGGTAGCATAACTGGAAAAGCAAGGGATGTTTCTAAAAACTTAGGAAGTGCATCGGCAGGTAAGATGAGTTACAGAGCTTTATCTAAAGAAAGGATCCACTGCAAACTTGTCCCTGTGGTCCGGGAGTGTTTTACCACTGACTAGAAAGTAGGGCAGGATGTTGGTCTCAGTGATCCTATCCTTGTTGAATCTTGAAACTCTAGTAAACTGGCGTACCTGCCTGAAATCTGCCAGACCAGTTCCCTGTTTCCAGAGGTTCCCGAGTAGCAGATCATAGTTTTGGCTAAGGCTTCATGGTTGTGTGGGGTTTTTTTGGTTTGGTTTTTTTGTTTTGTTTTTTTTTTTTTTTTTTTTTAAAAAGCAACTGGTTCTCAGCCCTGGATGGTGCTGGTTCAATATTTGATTTTCTGCAAGGATCATGTTTATGTAAATTAGAAGTACTGTTCTGTGAATAGCTGCCAAATGCTCCTAGAACTGTGAGTGAATCTGTCATCTATTTATTTCTGAGTTAGGAGGTATTTACTCTGTGTTGATGAGCACACACAAGTTTCTTGGGCTACGTTGTGAAAGGGAGGTTAAATAGTTTGGGCACAAGTCCCAAACTTGGGAGATCTTTGCTCTGAAGAAGGCTTTAAGTCACCTCAAATGCCGCCAGTCTGGATCCTCATGTTTTAGAGGCTTACGCTCCCGTATATGGGACTTCGGGTGCCTCAAAAGAAGTCAGGGAGATGTTGGTGCAACCATGCCTCTCTTCAGTAAGTAGAAGCAGTTCTTGATTTCAGACAAATTTTGTGTAGGTAAGCATGAGATGTTGGTTAGCATGTGGGACTTGCTTTGTTAGTCTCAGTGTTAGTTCAGCCCTGCTAGCAGCTGGAGGGGCCCGCAGGGCTGTAGCCTTGAGATAGTTTTTTCTTTTACTATCATTACTGCTACAGTTCCCAGGGGTGTGTGCTCACAGAAGAGATGGTCAGGATTATTGGATCACTCTGCAGGGATGAGAAGAGGAAGAGCTTTCTCTGTAACCCCTTGATCTTGGTTTTAGCACAGTACAAATGCGCCAACTTGTATTTGCAGCTGCTTCCCTCACTCCGCTGAACATCCTACCTCATCACCTTACAACCCTGGCCGTTTGCTATGGAAAGGTGCTACAAACGACAGGTCTTGTAAACTCCGGTTAACAGGAGGCCTGTTAAAAGCCCTTGATAATACTAACTTGTTTTCTCGTCTTCTGAAATGTGTTGTCCGAGCTGCCACCTAGTGCCGATGCTGATGTATGCCGGGGAGGTTGCCTCAAAATCGGCGCTGTAGAACGAAGTGGAAGTTTTATAAACAAAGAAGCCAAAATGGCTCCAAATGCCATAATTAGGTCTCCATAAAAATGAATTAATCATCAGAAATCGTTAGTACCCAAGGTTTGGCTCCACAATCATTAAATGACTTCGCTATTTGCACCTGTTTCCACCGGTGGAATCACTGAGGGCTTCTGGGATGTGAGGCTTTAAACTGTGGTAGCACCTGCTTATCAAGGCAGAAACCTACATTTCTACTTATTTTGACCACATTGTCCCCAGCCATCTTGGAAAGGAAGAGAACTGTAAATGTGTATGTGATACTTGTAATGCTCCTAACTTGTAGATCCAAGTAATAGCAGAGGGTGGACACGGCCTGTGTTTTTCATTCCGGATGAAATTTTGTGGATGGATTTCCATTGCAGGGGTTGCAATCCAATCCCGACATTTATTGGAAACTGCACGTAGTAAGGGTTTTGCTTGTGTGTGTACGTATAAGCAGTGCCCTAGGCTTCCCTGGTGCTGCAGAGTTAAGGAAAGACAGTGTAATACGGGCCTCTGTCAGTGAGTAAATTGAGTAAATACATTCTAATTCCCAGCTTTCCAGTCTGATTTAGGCAGCTTTTCTTTTAGTTGGCTTTGGATCTAATGCCAGTCTCCCTGCCGTGCACATCATTCAACAGCAATGACCTGTCCTGAAGGCCAAGTGTACCAGCAGTGTGGGATGCCGTGCAACCAGACCTGCAGATCTCTGTCCTACCCGGATGAGGACTGTGATGAACTCTGTGTGGAAGGATGCTTCTGTCCCCCCGGGCACTACCTGGATGAGCGTGAGGAGTGCGTGCCAAAGTCCCACTGCTCTTGTTACTATGACGGTGAGATCTTCCAGCCAGAGGATGTCTTTTCAGATCATTACACCATGTGGTAAGTGCAGTCAGTTTTCATAACTCATCCCTACATGCCATGATTCAGAAATTTTTGGATAGCCGGAGTGGTTAACCGGTTCAGTTCCTCAGGTCCTTTACCTCCTCTGAAACTAGTTTAGAAGAGGGCAAGATTTTGCCTCCAATAAACCAAATGGTGAGTTTTGCTGTTGCATCTCTATCCGTATAATTTCAAACGCCCTCTCAGTCAGGAAAAAAAGGACGAAGCCCTGTTCCTGCCAGTTTGAAATGGAGTTTAATTACTGACAATAGCTACTTCGAAGGCTTTTAAAATGTTACTTTAATGTACTGCGTTACATTTCTTAGTCGTTAAAACCTAATTATCTCGGTGAAAGATACAAATATTAAAAAGCATTTCTAATTGTTAAATTGAGTAGCGGTACACTGAGAGTATGAATGTAATTGCTGGGCAGCTCCCGGCAAGCCCAGTTTTGGGAACAACGTCTGCTCCTTTTCTCCTCTGCCACAGAAGTCAGAAGTTGCAGGGACTAAGTGGTTCCTTACCTGTCCCCACAGCAGACCTGACTATTGTCTTGCCCAGCTTTATGCCTGTGCAGATGCATTGGATTCAGCTGGACAAGGCTAGCATACGGCTGGTTTACCGTGCTAGTGTGTCACTGCGACTATCTTAAGGAAGATTTGCCTTTGATGTTGAATGAGCAGAGTGAATGGAGAGCAACAGATCAGCAGCAATTGAGAGGGGTAATTTTGGTACTCTGACAAGTTCCCCGTAGGCCTGTCTGAAAACAACAGCATGAGTGAAAGCTAAATGTCACCTTGTTAAATATAAGCTCTATTTGTTTTTCTTAGCTATTGTGAAAACGGTTTCATGCACTGCAGTACAAACAGAGCTCCTGGTGCCTTCCTGCCAGATGTTTTCGCTGATGAGAGGCCATCTGCCAGAAGTTAGTATGCTTTAAGAAATTAATGTGTGGTTTTTTTGGGTGTTTTTTTTTTTTTTTCCCCCTCTTCTGTCTCTTGGCAATCTAGAGTAGGGAAGAAGTACCAGAGGTTGCAGTGGCTGGTGATGTTGGAAGTCTCTTTCTAAACCTTTTTTTGTTATACGCTAGAAACAAAATGTTTGCATGGGAGGATGCAGGGCTCACTGTGTCCCGCCTCTCAAAACTATAGTTAGCCACTGCACCCTGTCTTTAGTTGAAGAGGTTAAGGGGTTCCCTTGGCAGTGATCCGAGGCCCTCAGTTTCTATTTGAGGATCACACGACTTCAGTAACTAGCCAGCTTTACACCTCCTGCAGGCTGCAAGTTCTGGTGCATATGAAGCTTTTGGTGGCTTGAAGGTTAGAGTGCTGCCAGGCACCGCGTGTGCCCTCCAGCCACCAGGCATCTCACCGTAAAGCCTCCCAGAGACTGGCAACTGCCTTGCAGAGCTAAGCACTGCGTTGGAGAGCAAGATATTAGTGTTCTGGGATTTTCTGAGATTCTCCACTGATAGAGAAGTAAACTGATGGAGTTTATGGGATTGTGTTGGGAGAGGGGGTCTTGATAAAACATCAGTAGTAGTGTCACTGGGTGGCCCCCACTGTCCTTCAGGTGAAGCCTTTTAGGTGTGTATCTCACCAAACTCTTGCTGTAATGTTACTAAGACATAATTTTCCTGATATTAGTGTGTTAAGACTTACAAAACCTCAGAGAGGCATATATCTAGAATTGCTTGAAATAATAACCTTGAGTTTCTTGGGAAATTCTGATCTTCTTTCAGAACCTGAGTTCTCAAAAAGTTTGAAAACTCTGTATTTAAGCTAAGGGCATTGTTATTAACAGTCACCCACGTAGTTACATTCCGTCTTGGAAGTGACTCTAAGTACAAAAATGTATGGTGCTGTTGCTTCTCAGAACATGGATTTTGCGCTGACATTGCCAGTGTGCACTGCCTCAGGTTGAAATAGGTTTCACACTAAAGTGTGCTCATAGCCCTAGTGCAATCTGGAACTGAACGCTTGTGCAGCTCTTTTTGCTTCCCTATTAGAACACAGGCTTTTATGATAGCCTAACTGAGGTCGCTTCACTGGGAGGTGGGGCCTGTTACCTTTGCAATGTCATTCATAGTGGTGTGGTGGCGTTGCTCCATTCTATATCCTAAATTAGTTTTCTAATAAAAATGTTGACCCATCTTTTAGCAAAATACTGTGCTAACACTACTTGAGTTCTAATTGCAATTTTCGTAAATTTATTTTTGAAAGTAAAAAGGAGCTTGACATGCAGATACCCCATGGAAAAATTTGTCTGTCCTGCAAACAACCCAAGAGCTGAAGGGTTGGAGTGTGCCAAGACTTGCCAGAATTATGACTTGGAATGCATCAGCCATGGCTGTGTATCTGGATGCCTTTGTCCAAAAGGGATGGTAAGCAGGCTCCTCTCTGTTTTCTTGCCTTCATTTTTTCCTACCAGCAGTCTTCTTGCGGCCTGGAAATATGTGGTTGTGAAGTATTGACTCTGCCAAATTGTGGCTGGTTTAAAATATGTATATTGGTATATGTGCATCGAAGACCAAGTCAAACTTGTAATAATAATTGATAAACAAAAAGCCAAACCCCACTTTTTTTTTTTTTTAAGACCAATTTATGTCTTCCTTCAACTCTCCTCCCAAACTCTTCCTCAGCCTTGCTGAACTTCCCTAGTCAGGCAGACAAAAGTACACAGGCACCCGTACCCCACGTACCCACCCCACATGCAGCCAAACCCTCCTGCTGATACTAATTGCCTCCTCGTCATGTCTCCATCTCTGCTGCTGCCTTTCTGTGTGTTGTACCAAGCTGAGAGTTCCCCATGAGACAGAACGTGGGATGCGAAACTTGCCAAAATGTTGTCAGAGTGTGTCCTGGAGTTGCAGATGGTGTGCTGAGCATGCTTTTTTCACTGGTAAATGCTTTTTGGAGTCCAGGGTTATGTTCCTCCGCAACCCTCAAATTTAATCACTAGTTTAGTCATTTTTAAATAGAGCAAGTAGGTATTTGCTAAGCCAGTGACTGTGAAACCAGTATCAATTTAGAGCCCTCATAAAAAGGAGGCGGAGTAGATTAGACAGCAGATTGCTGCTGCTGTTCTCTGAGCAATAGAAAAAAGCATCAGTGTTCACTGCTGTGCAATACGCTCTGGGCAGGTGCACAGGATCTCACTGGGGATATAGTCCCGGGCATCACATGAAAAAGATAGAGGTGGAGCACATGGTATGCTCTTTATGAAGTTGAGTAAGTGGCACTTTTGAGTCCTCTGTCCCGGGAAACTGCTGGGATTAAGAAGTTTATTAAGTTCAACGTATGAAATGCAGATGAAAATACCTGACAGGTGCTGGAAAAAGAGTTGAGGCCGCGTCTTTATTTTGTTTGAGGGCTAAAATACTTTACAATTATGAGACTTTATTTGATACCTACGGTACTTGGAGATGTGCTGGTGCAGTTTTCTGACTCGGAGGGGCATATGGTAAAGCAAGATGTTCTCAAATGCTGCAATCCAGGAAATCTAGAAATGCAAAAGATAACTTTTATTTTTTTTACTCTTTTATACCTATTCAAGGTTCAGGCTCAGGTTAATATGCACTGGACATTGTTAGCAAATGAAGGTGTGAGTTATTACTTCTAGGGTTGAGATGCGTGTTTATGTTTAGGCGTCAGTTCTAATGAATTGACTTCATCCACTAGTTTAACTTCCATTTAAAAAAGCAATTAACATTCCCTGGAAACATGGGTTTTTTAGAAAGACTTTTTTTTTCTGCTTCTATATGAATACAAATGTTTTCTCCCTCAAAATTCCTGCCACTTTCTCAGTAGAAACAAACAAACAAAAAAAGAATTCTCATAACAGAGTCATTTCTAGCATTAATATTCATATATTTTGACTTCGCTACCATATTTTGCTGATGAGCACACATTTATGTAAATAGATGATACTGCAGAATAAAATGACAGCTGTAGACAAAATCTCAGGCTTGTGAAGTATCTTGTTGGTCCGAAGTGAAAAATACTGAACATAACTTGAAGGCATTCATATCAATATTGAGCAAATTTTCACTGCTATTTTATAAGTGGTGTTTCCTTTCACATTTTTTTTAATGTCTTTCCTTTTAGAGAAGACTATTCCTAAATAATAGTGTGATAAGTCAACTTACAGAAGTTTGTGTACTGGTAAAGTTCCAATACATCTTTCTCAGTATATAAAAATCTGACTTCTTTGATTTGGTGAAGGGGCTTGAGACTTGGTTTCAGTTCCAGGATATGGTAATAGTACACTTCAGAGATAATCATGGAAAACAAATTATGGTAACTACAGGAAAAAAAAAAGAAAAAAAAAAAAAAGAAAAAAAAAAGTAGCAGCTCCCCATCCCAAATCTACTTCCCTAGTAATTAACCTTTGTGTTTAGTATAGAATTTCCTCTTCCTTTTCAGTAGGTTGGAATTATCATTCAAACAGCTGTTTCATAAAATTCTTGCCAGGAGAAACAGTCCTTGGCATTCTGGAATTGTAAACCTCAGTTTACTCCGCAGCAATGTAAAACACGCCACTGAACTCAACAACATGGCTTGTCAGGGTTTGGATAGAAGAATCGGGCCCAGTATTTAAAAAAAAAAAAAAACCCAACAAACTAGTAAAATAAGCTCTTTGTTCGCTAGATGTCAGTATGGTTCAATCTTCCAGTAAACTCCGTCTATAATTGCTTGCTTTCCTTGGCTTCCCGTCTGGCAGGGAATAAAAATTGCAAGATTCACGTTTCTCAAAGCCACGATGGGAGAAGCCAGTATGTAGATGACTTTGTTGTAACCACGGCCATGCAAAGCCAGGATCAAGCTCGGTGCTTTCATGATGTTGGGCGCCCATGGCCGTGCGTTAGACTCCTGGCATGTGGCTCCCTGGGACCTGCCAGCTTGTTGCCAAAGAGCAGTTTCCTCCTCGTCTCCAATAGGTACCTAACCAGGATGGTCTGGGGGAGGCTTTTTCCTTATTTCTGCATTCCCCAATGAGCCTCTGTGCTCCCAGTGTTATTTGCCAAAGACTGAAGGATTTGGGTCGGTGACCAGGTTCTCCTTTCCATGCAGCCTCTCTCTCTCCCTTAAAGACTCTGGGCATGCTGAGGAAAAGCGCTGCAAAGTCACGAAGTCTGTGTTTTCCAGACTTGTACCAACGGGGCTGAACAATAAAGGGACTGGAAAAAGGTATTACTGTTCCTTTTACTGGTTGTTCTCCCTTGTTGGTATTCTGTAATCCTGTTTAATTTACAAGCACTCACGGAGGTGAGCTACTGTTGGTAGGAATGTCTGTGAGAAGGAACAGATTACTGAACATTTATAGGAATAAATATTTCCACGTATCATCACTGTGGAAGAACTGGTGCCAATTTACGGAAGGTTTCTTTTTTTTTTTTTTTTGGAAGTACGGTAGCATATAGGAATTATGAATGGTCATGGATAACTTATTAGCAAAAAAAATTAATCTTCCTGCTTCTCTAAAATGGTTCATACCATCAGGAAAAAACAAGCAAGATACTTAGTTTACATAAACAACTCTCCGGTACAATTTGCAATTATATACACTTAATATGGAATTGAGTGCAAAGTTATTTCTACGTATATAAAGAGATGTTTACACATAAGTGAGCTGAGTTACCAGTCTTAAACAGAGCAGTGCATAGCATGAAATCTGTATGCACAAATTGCCTGCCAATTTTGAATTTCATATCTGAAAAATAATTTCAAAAAAATCACAGATTGTTAAAGAATATGATGCTGCAGTCAGATAGACGTGAATTAGAAAATTTGCAGGGGTGAGAAATTGCTAGTCAGTCAATTGATTATTTCCCCAATCAGAAAATACAGATGAAAGCTAATTTATTCCAACTGAAAAATAATTTTTCCAGTTCATCTTGATTTAATATTTTACATCGTTTTGATTTCTTGAAAATAAAAATGTTCACTATGTCATGAAAAGTAATTCTTTTTCTGTCTTTGATCATCTGGAGGGTGGGAAATTCTCCATACTTGTCACCCTTTTGCAGAGCAGAAAAGATAAATCATAACATATGTGCAGAAGTGTGGGGAAAAATATGCTTTCTCAGTTTAGTTTACTGCACTCCAGGTTTTTCCCATTGGAAAATATTAATAAATATACAAATGGAGTGTTAACCACCTTTCTGGGGAAAAAGAGGAGCAGAACAATCAGAAAGCACAAAATCCAGACACTCCAAAACGAGAAAATTAATTTCTTTCAATTTCCAGCAACTGAAGCAAAATTAAGGTTTAAAATTGAAATTAAATGTTTTATTGTATTATGGCTGCTGAAATAAAAATATTTATAAAACTATGATACGTTAGTACAAAAAGGAAAAAAAACCCAGCCCTAAACGTATTAATCGGAAAAGTTTGAAAGGGTTTTTTCTTCCAGACTGTTTTCAACAGAAACTTTTATAGAGTGCTATTTTGATTTTCCTGCTAGCTCTGCTGTATGTCCTTCAGTGTAGGCTTATCCTATGAAAGAGTCTTCACAAGGAGGTGGGTATCAGCTTTTTGGTATGTGCATCTGCCTGAGGATGGTGCTTCATAAAATAAACATAAGGAGCATACAGCTAACATAGGAAAGAAAAGTCAAATGTAAACCCGCACATATTGAGTGGTCTGTCCTAACATGTTTTTGACTTGTCTTTGCACAGAAATGGTGACAGGCTGTTTTAGTTAAAACGTTATCAGCTGTTGGGTTCTAATCTGACCCACTTCCTTTACTTAATCCCTTACTCCTTTATAACTTTGGCTGATTTTCTGCTGAAGCCCTCAGGTGTGTCAGGAGGAACAGAGTGAAAAACTGAGCTTCCCTTGACAGTGAGATACTCATCAAAATTGTGTTGACCGAGATTAAAATTCAGCCTCATCATGGCAGAGTTTAGGGGAGAGGAATTTTAAAGGTTCTGAAATCTGTAATATTGTCCTTCCTCTTGCAAGATTTGCCAAGTCTTAAGAATTAATAAGACAGAGCAAGGAAATGATGGACGTTTCTGTCAGATCCCCAAGTAGGGATGGGGTGGGGGGGATCATCAGCTAGTCAACCACTTACAATCCAACGGATGTGCTCTCAGGAGCATCATCATGAGGGTGTGAGATGGTGCAAACAGCAGCTGTTCTCATTACAAACCCGTGTCTTGCCTTGTGGTGGCCTCCCATCACCTCAGGCACTCAAGACTGTTAGATCCCCTGTATTAAATGCTATCTATTGATGGATTGAGAGGCTTCCACACAAAGTCCAGCTGTTTGTGAATAATGCCATTGGCCTAGTAGTACCACATGGTATTGTGCTCAATGACTTGTAACACAGCATGGCATCGGGCTGCCAGATATACCTGCGTTTGGATGTGGAGCCAATATGACCAGTAGATTGTGTGTTACTATTAACGAAATCACAATCTGTTGAGTTTTGCAGCAATTACTCTTAATTAGTTTTCTGGGCAAAGTCCATACTTCGGGTATTTATGTCCAGCTTTCTAAATCCCACCCACCCACCCACTCTGCAGTGTTCAGACAAGGTAGTCTTCCCTCTTTGTCCGTGGATTAACAGTTGCTGCGCTGTAGCTTCATGGTGGCCAGACGTTTGTGATGGAAATACTAATACCAGTCTATTAAGTTTTTAGAGTTGGGGATAGGCTGTGACTATCTTCATCTCAATGTGTTGAGGGAGCAAGTAGAAGAGGTCCTAAACCTCCTTTTACTAACCACATGCCTAATCCTAAATTTTGTACCCAGAGGCTAGCCCTCAAGTCTATTGTGACCTGTGTTGCTGAACACTGTGGAAAAGTTCAGAAATGTAGCCATGAAAGTGAAGTCATATATTGCTTTTTTTCCTGCATGCCACCAGGAAGAAAGGAAGGAAGGAAGGAATTAAACACCCTTGGAAACATATGGTCTTTTCTGGCCTCTTTTCTCCCTGTTCTTTGTGGAGATTAAGTCCGAGGCAGAGCCCCAGCTCTATCATCTAGAAAAGCATTTCTTTGTTTCCATCTTGCTTCTATCTGTGTGAGTTTATTTGGCATAATATAGCTCTCTATAAGCCACGGAGCATGTGGAGCTGCATATGAATGAAGGGTCTCTGGGCTGTGAAATCCTTTTTATTAGTAGTTCCCTGTGGCAGTTCTAGGTCCCTATAGGAAAAGGTAGAGCTGTTCTACTTTATTAACCTGGCGTTCAGACTACATTGATCTCATTGGCCTGTATTTAATGGTAAAAAAGAAACTATTTTAATGATTTTACAGAAAGAGTTTAAAGTGGGAAGGTGATATTTTGTGACTTTTGAACGAGAGGGAGGGGAAGTGCTCTCCATTTCGGTATTCCGTGAAGCAAGAGCCAAACCTACCCCTGGCTTTGCAAAGTCACGTCCAAGTGAAAAACACCATAGCCAGCCTTCATTTTGTTTGATTCTCCAAAACTGGCTGCCTTCAAAATGGAAAGGGAGTAATCGCAGAAAAAACAGAGAAAAGGAAGGAAAAAACCTGAATAGTCTAAAGGCATTATGTGGGGTTTCTTTTTTGCTGTCGTGGTTTTGGTGTTGGTGGTTTTTTTTCCCTTTTCTTTTTTTTTTTTTTTTTTTTAAGTGGGACAAATGGTTTGTTGTTATACAAAAAGAAACTAAGATCAGCAGGGTAAAACTGAAAAAGAAAAAATTGTCGACAGAACATAATGGTCTATTCCCCAGCGACAGAGCCTGAGAGACTGGAAAAATGTTTCAAGTAGACTGGTATTTATCCTGCCTTATGGGGAATAAGTAGCCATTTGAAAGAAAATTAGCGTCTACTGCAGTTTTCAGAGGCGAGCTGACAGAGGTGTTGTCTGTGACAAACGAATCTTCATTCTCACTTGAGTTCTTCTGGTACTGCGGCTCCTCATCTCGTCCTTAGTGGTTGTCTTTCAGTTTTCAGCCCAGCTGAGCTCTACATCGGGCTGCTTTTCTGGTAGGCCATCCTTCATTTTGTTGTGTGTGAGAAGCGTGTGCTGTTCAACTGCTCTCCGTACTCAGGTTGGCCTATTTTATCTTCGCCTCATCCTGGTTTTGGTCAAATTGAACTTTCTCATCATGAGATTCTTCTATAATCTAATTTATTCTCCCAACAGCTTAAGTTGATGTTCAGCCACTGATACAAGACTGTGATTTGTGTGCCCATAGGTCTATTTATGTTAATGGGAAAAAATATTAGCAATGCTGTACCTTTCTTTAGATTGTCTTGAACCATTTTCTCCGTCCTTTCCTTTATTCTTTATCCACATGTCCTTGTGCTTACTCCTCTGTGCGCTAGCACATACAAACAGGCCTGCGTGCTGACAAACTGTGTGTTTTGTGTAGGTGCGACATGAAAATAAATGTGTTGCTCCTGAGAGATGCCCGTGTTTTCACAACGGAAGAGAATATGCCAAGGGAGAGACGGTGACTAATGACTGCAACACCTGGTGAGCCACTGGAAGTGCATTTTTCTGTTTTTCTCTAGGGCACCTAACGTGTTTCTAATAAAACCAAATATTGTTTTCGTAACAGATCTATTTTATATAAAGTCAGGTTTTGCAGTGTAGTAACGCACGTATTCCACAGACCAGCATATTCCCTTTGCATGTTGCATGAAGACCACTGCAATATCAGGCAAAAACTGTACCTGGTACCTTACAAATAGGTAGTCTATGTGTCTGCGCACGTCCGCTGTAGCCACCAGCTAGTGGATTTGCTCCTTGATCTTGCAATGCAAGATAGCAATGTAGGCACTCCTCTGGGGTGGGAGGGATGGAGCCTGCATTTTGTCACTCAGCGCTGTCATACTTACCTTTTCTGCCATCTGGGGCTCTTCAAATCAGTCCTTTTCAGCCAGAAGCATGCATCAGCAGAAGGGGTGTGATATGCTAGCTATAATGTGACAGGAGCTCTTCAGGAAAATGTTAAAGAATAGGGCAGAAAAAGAGTTGACCTCTTGTAACTCAAACGAGTGCTCAGTCCATTGATATCTTTGAGGGGGGGGAAAAAAAAAAGGGGCAGGGGGAAGAAGAGGGAGTTGGTGGTATCTTCTTAGAGGAAAAGAATAAGCGCTCCGTGTCTTTCACCTGCATCCCTATCTATCCTGTTTAGTTCTTGAAAAAGAATTTGTAGGTTCAAAAGAAAGTGCTGGCCTGTGAGATTTGCATGGAGGGAAACTCTTGGCACCACCTTGGGTAAAGTATAGGGTATTTGCCCATTGGACGGTTCTTGGCTTCTCCTGCACAGCACGCTTGTGGCATTGGAGAGGTGCTTTGCTCTCCATGTGTGCTTGTGGAGGGAACGGTGCCCATTCCTGCAGAGCTCCGAGTCCAAGGTGTAGGGCATCCAGCCACCAGCAGCGTGGAAACTGTTCTCTTTGAACTTAGACTTCAGAATCTCTCGTACATTTTACCCAAAATGTCCCTGCCCAGCTCTTTGGCACCCCCGGGAGCAGTGTTTCTGTTATCCTCTGTATGACTGGGCGGAGCTGGATCGGAGAATCAGCGCCATTAAAGAGTCGTATGGTTTGGTTTTTGTGCATTGATCTTTGAGCAACAGTGATTTCAAGTTTTGTATTTTTTAAACTGATGGGACTGCTCCTAACTGGTTTAAGTTACACTTGGGTATAAGGTTTAATGGTTTTATATGGAAACATTGACCTTCCAATATTTTGTTTCATTTTTTTCCTTTGCAGCTACATATTACATTGTGAATTGTGTATTATAAGTAGGCCCGGGGAAAAGCAGGTTTGAAGGGTGGCAGACAGAGGAGAAGTTGATATCTTTATATATATATATATGTAAAAAAAAAATATATATTTATACACACGATAACCTGCTTATATTGCATCTAGGTAAAAGTGACTCAGCTGAAAAACAGACACAACGAAAAGTTTGTTGAAGCAAGAACTGTAAGGTGTACAACTCCTAGGCGTTGTTGTAAAACTTGCAGGATTCTTCACAAAAACCGTGCACAGACTTTTTATTTTCAGTCATTCTTATGATCTTCAACCTTGAAATAGTCATAACCGCGTCGCTTCATTCTTGTAACTGCCCTTTTGTTTCTGGCGATGCCATTGTAAGTGACATTTCCTCTAATATGTAGAATTTTCTTCAATATCAGCATCAAGAAAATGTTAGAAATCATGCTTTTTCTCATTGATTAAACAGTTCTTCTCGTTTTGGGTATTTTTCTTGAATGTGAAAGTAAAATTGGAAATAAGGTCCATTCAAATATGTCACTAGAGCTTTTTTGAACTATGTGACTTTGAAAAGCTTCATGATAGTTCTCAGCAAATATCAAGTCAAATGTCATTTAGAAAGTGATATAGGGAATTATTATTGCTTTGAGAATTAATAAGAATTGAGAGTCTGCATTTTGGAGGTCAGATCTTCCTTTTCTTTTGTTTTTGCTTTTTGTACTGCTGTTGCAGGAGTTCTCATTCTCACTTGTTCTTAGCCAGATGTGAACACCTGCAAACGCAATATATGAGCCAGAGGTGTCAGATTTGGCTTTTATATTCGTCTTGACATATGGGAGACCCTAATTCATGAACAACGGAATGTCTCCAAGTCTAAGCTAGTGGCAAAACTTTTGTTATGCTATGTATTGGGAATTCATTGTAGAGCTCAGTGAAAATTTTTGAATAACATTTATGAAGCAGTACACCACAGAAATTTGCTAATCTGAATTTCGTTACAACACATACTTTATAATCTGTCCATGCACTTATATACAAAACCGCAGTCTTGCTCTACCTATTAGTAGAGATTTAATAGCACAGGGTGCAATAGTTTTCATGTTACGGATATTTTATTCTTTGAAGGAAATGTATTGCACAATATTTATTATTCTGTGAAGTGTTATCAAGATTAACCAATGCTTATGCTTGGGTTAAGGCATTACTAGAGAACTCAGTTCCATACCCATTTTTTCTTTGGTTAGCAATTTGATCTTGGGAAAGTACTTCAGGTTTTTTATCCCTGAGTTTTTACATCTGTAAAGCAGGGATAGAATTCCTCTTTCCCTGCCCTTATAGAGCTTGATTAGAAAATCCCTGGGGCAGTGATGGTGTCCATCTGCGTTCAAATAACATTTAGTAGACGAATGTTTCTCCAACCTCAAGCAAGCTATTGCTTATTAGATTATTAAATTATTATTATTAGATTAGATAATTAGATAAAGTGTCAGATGCTGTTCTAACTCCCCAAAATTAATAACAAACAAAAGAATGAGCAGATTTTATGCTTCATTAACCTTGTTTTTTATTTTGTTTGCTCAGTCTCTTGCTAGTTAGCAAATCAATTTATTTCACTGATCAAAAGGCTGTGGATGCCAATGGAAAGATCTCCCTTCATACCTGCAGCTTCTGTAGCAAGGCATGTGGTTCTCCAGGGTACCTCTGAAAAAGGGCAAGAGGACTGGGTGGATCCTCTGAAGTCATTTCTTATCCTTATTTCTGTTTCCCTCTTTCCCTCATATTAACATAAGGATAATGGTATTTACCTCCTTGAGCCTTATTTATCACGGTACCATGTAAGATTTAGATTATTATGAATCACAGCGATCAAAGGATACAAATGTTCTTGGAAACTCTCATAAATTTAATAATGATTGGTGTTGAATATGTCTGGTTTGATGTTATCATGAAGACTAGGAGCCCTACTAAGTTTCTTCCTGTCTGTTACACTGAAACCAATTGACTGACACGAAGATAAGAGAATTGGCTTTCTTTGCATTTTGATTATCCACTCACAAGATGTTCAACCCTGTGGTTTGGTTTTCTTTAGTTCTGTTTTGTTTTTTAAAACAAACCAAAACCCGAAGCAACAAAAAATCACAAAGTGCAAAAAGAGTACGAAAGAAGGGATGAAACCAAAAAGAACTCTGTCCCTTTCATTATGGCATCACTGATTTTGTACGATAATGACAGCCTTGTGGATGTAATGGTATTAAGACCTGAACTCTTTGTCTGACCACTCTTCAGAACTCCCCTCTCCCTAAAAAAACAAGGCAGGATCTTGTTTTCCTTTGCATGTCAATATGTCCTCTTTTTTTTTCTTGCATATCCTGTGCTTGTGAGGAAGTCTAGGAGATGTCCTTGGCAACATCACTTGCAAGCTATACAGGCAGGGAACCACTGGTGTATCTCCTTTCATGATCAGGGGTCTTGTCACATCTTGTCACATCTCTTGTCGCATGCGCGGAGGTTTAACTTGGAGTCCTATTTGCATGTTGCCAAAGTTGAATTCTCCTGTAGGGCAGACATTCTGGTTTGACCACCACAGGAGACCTCAGGGGATAGTATCACACCACAGGAGACTTTCCTCAGAGGCTGTATGTATATATGCACCTATGTAAAGAAAAAGAATTATTTCTATCCATGTGTGCGTTCTTCTCAGACCGTGAGGTAACGTCTGCAATTGCTAGGTCAGATAAACTATAATGAAAAATGAATTTAATTTAAGAACAGAGACATCTCTTTGGAGAAGGGTAGTATTATACTCAAGTATATAATCTGAACAAAAGCCACTGGGCAGACTGAATTATAGCCCTGGTTACTTGGTCCCAGAAGTTGATCACTAGAGTAAATGCATGTCCTTTGGCATCAGTTAGATATTAAATTTACCACTATTTTGGCTTTCAATGGGAGAAAAATGGACAGTACTGCAAATAAAAACAGAGTTGCTGATATACTTTGTATTTAATCTGTAATGGTCCTTAGAGGGTAATCAATCTGTTTTTCTAAAATGTTACTCAGAGCAGAGCAGGATATCCAAAATAAAATACTAATAGTATTATGAAATAGTCTATCAGGCTCTATCCAGGCCTTTTTTTTTTTTTTTGTAATAGGGAAGTTCAAAAACCATGTACTCCTACATGCAGCTTGTAAGAAAAAAGGAAACACATTCCTTATTCATTTATCATGTTAATGCACTATTTGGATTTATGCATCCAATACTAATGTATGCTAATTTCTGTTAATGAGAGAGATTGTCATCTGGTGCACGGTAGTGTAACATCGTTATGGACGTCTATCTAGAGAAGGATTCCAGCAGCCCAGGCATGGAGCCCTCTAAGAGTACCTTCTCAAGACCCAACAGAGAGAGGATCTGCTGGGGACATACCTAGGGACAAACAGCAGCACAGAAAACTGCAGAGGGTCCTCACAGAGGTGCAGCTGATGTCTGGGTTAAGACACAGAGGGGAACAATGCTCCTCTTTGGTCTGCAGTAGGTTACTCCTTGACCCAGGCCCAGGAAAAGGAGCAGAACAAGGCAAAATAGTAGTTTATCACCACTTGTGTGTCTTTTGGAGAGTCTTCAAATCATGAGCTCCCTGGAGGCAGAAACTTGTGCTCTTTCACTTTGCCTATAGGACCTTGCTTTCTCTTGCTTATTATATACATTGGAAATAATGATAACCGTCACTGACTCATTTTCTCTGTTACAGTGTGTGCCATGGTCGAAAGTGGGAATGCACCAAAAATACCTGTGATGGCACCTGCACTGTCATTGGTACAGCCCATTATTTGACATTTGATGGATTGAAATACAAGTTTCCAGGAAACTGTCAGTATGTATTAGTTCAGGTAAGAACATGTCAAACGCTGAAGCTGTCTGATAATATGCTTGTTTTACACCGGGAGAGAAGTCCAACATTTGGATAAATCACAGTGAAGTATTCTTAATTACTAAGCCAGATGTATGGTAGAGGAGAGTAGAGCTTATTAATGACTTCAGAAATGCCTTGAGAACTTTGAAGATTGCATTGTGCTCTATAAAAATTAGTTAGGTTGTCATGTGTCTAGCTGGCAGTTGTAAAGCATATGATAGCAGCATCGTACAGAGAGGAGCTATCTGAACCTCATCTCTAACAAGGAATTTTAGTTACCCATAAACCAATCTTTCCTCATTCCCCACTAGCCTCTTTATCCCGTAGCAGCGGCTTACTTTCCGAGTGAGACAAGAAGTGCTCAATGAACCTTCTCTAAATGCGTTCAGAGCACAGACTCTGCTTTTTCACTTTGGCAAAGTCATTGGTCTGGTCTATGCACTAACCTATTTGGAGTACATCGACAATATCCATTTTCTTCGTAGCAAAGAGGAGAGGTGGATAAAAATACAGGACACTAACATCAGCCTAAAATTTGTGGGAGAGGCCAGAAATTGAGAGAGCTAAATAAGATTAAGGCTCATCTACAGATGCAAATCATTGTGTATTTGAAAATGTGTGTGCAAGAGAGGAAGGATTTCTCTGAAATTTGTTCTAAAACTAGATGGATCCACTTCTAATTGACAACAATAGTCTTCCACAGTTACAAAGTGTCACGTTTCTTGGGTGGGCTACTTTTTTTTTCCCCACAGGCTTCTTTCATGAGGCACATTCCTCCTTGCAGCTCTCCTTGGCAGGAAAGTGTGATCAACTTATCTCTGGTTAGGTCTTTGAAATATGCTCTCACCTTATGCCAGCTGGATTACCTTAGAAGGATGATTGCTCTGACGCTAGTGAGAGCTCTGCGTGAAGGTCTTATGGGAAGTAATAGCATACAGTACTACAAAACTACTTAAAATGAAAATGAGATCTGTTTTCCTCATATGACAAACACAGACAACTATAGACAGGGTCTTTTTCTTAAAAGGTATATACTGAAGCCCAAAAACCGAAAAGTCCTGAGAGTCATGAGTCATCATATAAATGTAGTACAAACTCTCCATGTATCTCAGAGATATTTGACTTAAAAGAAAATCAATACATTAAACTTCATAATTGCTCCCCAAGAAATAAGTTGACATTATTATAATTATTATTCATGTACAGGTAGGAAAACATGGGCATCAAACTTTTTGCTCAAGACTTTGCAGCAAGTTTCTTTCTAACCCTTCTTTCTAACCTAACCTTCTAGGTTTATATTTTTATTTTATCATTGAAGCTGCAGAGCCTTGTTTTCACTGTTAAGCCAATTAATTTCTCTGTGTTAAGATGTACACTGTGCCCATTGTACATTTTTAAAATACCACAGATACTGCGATGGCATGGATCCTCCCTGCAAAATAGGCATGTGTGTGTGTCACTGGCAGAGTGGACCTTGCTTTTGAGGGGTGGCCCACACGAATATCAACATTAAGTACAAAGTAAATTAATTTGGGAGCAGTTGACATGCCAACATATATCTTACTGGCCACAGAGTACACAGGGTACTATCTGAGCCTTCCTTTTTCTCTATAGATCTGTATGTGTTTTTCAAATGTTCTACATTAATGACTCATTCATTTATTTTTGTCTGATAGGATTTCTGCAAGGATGACTCTGGGACATTCCGGATACTAATTTCAAATGAAGGCTGTGGATTCACTGGAGAAAAGTGCACAAAAAGGGTTATCATTCTGTATGAAAGTGGGGAAATAGAGTTGCTTAACGGAAACGTATGTACACTTCTGTTCTCTTTTCCTGTTTTGGGGAAAAGAATTTCAGGTTGTTTAGTAAGATGGGGCATGAATGACCTTATGCTTGGTGGTCCTTGAAAATTAGATCATAAAATGAACACATTAGCGGGATTAGAATTATCTATTTTGCTCCCAGAGGTATAATGCCATTTTGGTATTTCTGTTTGATGCCAATAAATTTGTCTCAGACAAGAATGCAATTCAGTGCAAGCTCACATGAGGCGTGCCGTTTCTAAACATGGGACATCTTAGTCTTTCTCAAGCAAGGTTAAGTGCAAGGAAGAGAAGAAGTGATTGACCCATGACTAGTGAAACTTCACATCTAATTTAGGTTTGAAGGACTGAGAACACAGTTAAAAAAAGAAGTAATGAATCAAAGAAGTTGATACAGCAGAAGCAAATGTCACTATCCTTTCCCTTGCTAAATTGTCAGGTGGAAAATCCAGATGACTGGATTCTTTTTTTCCCCACTTTCCTACCAACAGACACTGAAGAATTAACCAAGAATCACTCCCACCTCCCTCCACAGCAGGAAACAAGCTTTCCGAAGGGCAGAGTTCAGCTCGTTGCCTTGGGCACTGTAACAATTAAGACCGTCTGTGTGCGCAAACATTACAGAGCTACAGTGGATTATAGTGTTTCAATCGCTCAGTTTTCAGAAGTACTGTGCTCTGAACTGGCATCTGGACCAGAGATTTGGAAAAATGTTCCCAGTGAAACGTGAAACTGCTCTGGGTTTGCCTTGTTTTGGGTTAACAGACAAAGCTGAACCGGGTTTTGCATAGCCTGCAAATTGCCTGCAAATTGCTGCATGCCACTGATGCCTGACAGGAACGCGTGCATTGCCGTTATTAACATTATTAACAGTGGCTGTTATTAACAGTGTCTGTGCTGTGCATTTTGACAGCATATGATCTGTGTAGGCCTTTGGGTTCTGGAGGAATGAACATAAGACCTATTGGTTGCCCAACCAATTATTTATTTCTAATAGTAAAGAATCCCCTGCGCAGGGATCATCAGTCCATAGATCCAGGCCTTGTCTGAAAAGCTCTTCAGGGGACATATTTTTCACAAGAGCTGTGATTCTCTTTGAACACCTAAGTAAGGGTCAGAAAAGATAGGGGGTGATTAGGCATGCAGCAGCTCCAGCAGCAGAGGGTGGTTGGTTCCTGAGAGAGTATGTCCTTGCAAGAGCTAGGTCTGTATCACAAGACTGTCCACATGACTTTGACTGAATTTTTGGCTGGCCGTCTAGAGAGCTTAAGGCTCAGTGTAATATCTAGAGAAGGTATTCTTAGAAACAACAGCGACCAAAAAAGAGATAGAAGGAAAATATATAAGGAAATAATACGGAAGAATAATAAGGGACAAAAACCTGATATGAAGACTCTTAGGCAAAGTCTTACGCAGTGATGACTTCCTACACTCATTCCACAAGAATCCTTAGAAGCAAGCAGGGTAATCAAGTTGGGTTTTTTGCCATTAAAATGTTTCCAAGAAGCATTGTTTTAAGATTATATTGTTTTGAGAGCGGCCCCTAGTTTTAAGTAAATGCGGGCTTAATTGAAGTATTTGCATGTTATGGTTCTGGCTCACATTAGAAAAAAAAATTATCATGAAATGGACTTTGCTCTTCTGAAAAAAATAAATCTGCCAGTTTGCAAGGTCAAAAGTTTATGACTTCATGGTTGGGCAAAAAGCCTCCGTAAACATAGAAATTTTGTAATTTAGGTCAACCTCCCAGCTCAGCGTTGTCCTCCTCTGTTTTTTGCCTGAGTTTGGAAGGACAGAGGCTACTATATTTGGAAGATAAGCGACCAGGTGTGACTAGACTGTATAGTAACACATTGGGCGTAGGTGAAGATGAAAAAGCTTCCAGTTCCTGAAATATATTTTAACATATTCTTCCCTAAAGACATTGAAGACCCTCTTCAGGAGATCCTTGAAGGATGTGAACTGTCTTCTCTGGGGATAAAGGTTGCTGATAATAACGCAGAGATGAAGAGAACTGAATTATAGTGCTGAGCTTTTACTGAATTGAGCAAGAAAGAATAGTGGGATAAGGAAATGTTTTGCCCTCAAACTAGAGAGTGGGTGAATGGTTTGTGAACTCCTCTTTCTCCCTTGCTTTAATCACTATTTGTACTGATTGAAAGCTTTCATCTGCCTCTTCCAGAATTAAGCAGTTTTCGGTTAATGCATTAGTGGTGCTTAAAGTAACAGCCATGCCAGACCTTTCTCTCCAACTGTGGTTAATAATCCTATTACCGTTCCCACTGAAAGGGGATTATGGTGTGAAAGAAAGGATTTTAAATTAATCTCTTAAATTCTTAGTAGCTGGAGGCGGTGAATTTGCAGCCAGATGGAAAGAGAAAGAGGCACGCAGGGGAAGTAAAAGTGATGAAAAAATGAAGACACTGAAAGGAATTTCTCAGGATTTTTCCTGTTGGTGTAGCTGGTTGGGAAGAAAGTCCTTCCTGACTTCAGAATCAGACTCTGGTCCTTCAGAGGCCACCAATGCGCGTGGTTCTCCCAGTTCACATTACTTTTAAACCTAGCCAGCCCATTTGTCGCTGCCTGCCTCAGGAGCATAGAACTGTTGGTTTCCTAAAAAGATGCAATTAAAATAAAATGTAACTATTCAGTGAAGCATTGACCGAAGACTAAACTGATCATTAATTGGGTATACCCTGTCCTCTTTATCAGCCCTCCTTCTGTTTGTCAGTCATTGCTTTGTGCGTTAGCATTTGTGGTGAGTGTATGTTATACCCTGGGAGCACAAGGGACGTTGCCTCATTCAAAATTATAGCTATCTGATGGGATTGGATCCCAATTTGCTGTTCAGAAATGTTGTTTCTAAGTCCCTTACCTGTACCTTGCTTACAGTTTTGCAAGTACTCCGGAGCATCTACACAGTGTATGGGAAGTATCTGTTCCCAGGAGAACAGTGTATCTGAGAATGGCTTTAATCTATGAGGACATGTCCCACTGGGAAAGTAACCTACATCAAATGGGAATTAGAGACACAGTCACAGAATCACAGAATGGTAGGGGTTGGAAGGGACCTTTGTAGATGATCTAGTCCAACCCCCCTGCCAGAGCAGGGTCACCTAGAGCAGGATGGATAGGAATGCATCCATTCAGGTTTTGAATATCTCCACAGAAGGAGACGCCACCACCTCTCTGGGCAGCCTGTTCCAGTGCTCTGCCACCCTCAAAGTAAAGAAGTTTTTCCTCATGTTGAGATGGAGTTTCCTGTATTCCATTTTGTGTCTGTTGCCCCTTGTCCTGTTGCTGGGCATCACTGAAAAGAGTCTGGCCCCATCCTCTTGACACCTGCCCTTTAGATACTTACAAGCACTGATGAGATCCATTCTGTCTTCTCCAGGCTAAACAGACGCAATTCTCTCAGCCTTTCCTCATAAGAGCGGTGCTCCATTCCCTTGATCATTGTCATAGTCCTATGTCAATAGCAAAATGTGCTTTTCTTGATCAGGTAAACATCAAGGTACCTCCTAAAGATGACAGTGATTTGGAAGTCATGAAGTCTGGCCGTTATTACATCATTTTACTGGGCAAAAGCATCAGTGTGACCTGGGATCTGGCCATGGGAGTCTCAGTTATCTTAAAAGGCAACTTCAAAGTGAGTGGTTTTTGCTTTACTACTTATTCTCACTAAAGAATGCACTTACCCTGTCTCTGGGGAGTAGCATTTTTTTAATGCAGACATATACTGATAGAGTTCCGTGGAGTATTAGGCACTTGCTTGAAAATGAAGGAATTTTTTTTGTAATACTGTAAGGGTTGCTTACTTTCCCGGTAGTTCAAGTGTAAGGGATAAATTCTGGGTCGTTGGAGATGAGCTATGACAGAAAGGATGAATGCTGTCATGCCTCAGAATAACTATGCCTTGAGTGATTTCTTCTGTATTCAAAAAAAGCAGTATAAAGAGCCAGATTTACTAGTGATGGTGATAGGACAATCACCTCCATAAATAATGTGGGATCGTAGGGACATACTCCAAACAGATCCAACAGGCACCACTGAGTTGTCATCTTGCTTTCTGGAGCCCTTGGAGACAGTACGGTCCTACTTTCAGGAAAGCAGAATGCGTATAGGAGCTAAACTTTCTCTGTGAGAGACTATATCTATTTTAGTGAACTTGGCAAGGCCAGGGATAATTCGGTTTTTAAGCCATTAAAGCACTAAGCTAAAAAGACTTCTTAACAAAACCCCGAGCCAGTCTACAGATGTAAGTTTTATGTATTTTGTGTTTCTTTCCCTGCAAGGATCAAGTGTGTGGTCTGTGTGGAAATTTTGATGGAATCCAAAACAATGATTTGACCAGCAGCAATGAACACGTTGAAGTTGATCCAGTTGACTTTGGGAATTCTTGGAAAGTTAATCCACACTGTGCTGATGTTGAAAAGGTGATTGCGAATGAACTGTGAAAACGAATTAATACAGGTTACAGTATCAGTCAAGAGTGGGCAAAGAGGTTTGAAAGGATAAAAATAAATAGAAATTAACTCCTTCCCTCATATTTTTTGCCAAATAATATTATTTCTTGAAATCTGATAAAAGATCAATTAACTTATTTAAGGCCTCTGTGCTGCCTGGCTTCAGACGAACATTAAAATAGCCAATCTGTATGGTAGAGGCTGTTCATAAAGTTTGCCAGCCCAGATGCTTGAAATCCAGGTATAACTGGAAATCTCATTTTAGAGCTTAATCTAAAAAACCCAGCTGTAATCTTCAGACAGGCGGAGTTCAGATAAAAATTTCATATTTCCCTGTGCAAACTTCTATATCCCAAATTTTAGTCTGTCCGTTTATGCACAGATTAATTTCTTTGTGTATGCTTCTTTTGGATCATTCAGTTATTATTTTCAGATTGGAGAGGCTTGAATGGAAAAAGCAAGATACAGGACAGGATGTAAGACCTTATTGACATGCTATCACTGCTTCTGAATATTGAGGAGGTTACCTGCTATCTGAAAGTGTTATCTATGTCCTGGTGCCAGAGACTAGGTGATTTCACGGGGTACTAGTTATGCTACACATGAGAGTGTACTTCCTTTTTACGAAATACGGAGTTTTCGAAGAATGCAATTGAATAATGTCTTCTCTTGACAATAGTTATGACCAAAAGTATTTCCAAATCAGAAGGTGAGAGGAAATAACTTGAAGATTACTTGTTTTGACATTTGTAAAATGAAACATTTCATTCAGATGATGCTTTTAAGGCTGAAACTTTCTCCTGAAAATTCATCTAATTTTTTCAAAGAGAGAAGGGGGGGAAAAAAAGTCCTTTTTTTAGGTATTACCTTAAAAGATTTAAATTATCAGAAAATAAAATGAAGCATTTATTTTTGATCACATGAAATCTTTTGGGTTAATTTGATAAATTATGTGCAAGTGTAACACAGCCACAGTATTACCTTGCTGAATGTCACTTTTTAGATATGACTTGATCGTAGCGCCAGAAGAAGTTGCAATAGTGAGGACTGAGACCACAGGGTAAGACGGAGAAGGAGAAGCTCCTCTTTTCAGTGTAATAGGCACAGGACAGGACCTCCAAACTATTTCCATGATAAATGCCGTGTCAATACTAGTGCTCCTTGTTAGATAAATTAAATGAGAGAGGGGGAGACTACTGAGCAGTGGCCATGGACTACTGAGCAGTCTTATTGTCTGCTTAAGACTGATCGTATTTGCAAGTCTTGTGGGCCTTCTGTAGAGCTGTGAATGATTGTTTTTCAGGGTGGATGTTTGGTACAGTGGGACTTTTCATCATCAAAATATCTATGTTAGAAATGCAGCGTACAAGTAAGAGCTGGAGAAAATGCAGGAGGTGACCTGCTCTACTCTGTGTTCTGCCGTGGCAGGATTTGTCCTGACAATTTCCTCTATCATGAAAAATGTCTAGTGCTAGTGAATCTCTTGCTTCACTGTGAAGAGTCCAGAGGTCGTGAAGGCGAGGCTAATGCAATGTGTGCTTGTATCTCACGTTATTAAGCCCAACCAGGAACAGACCTTGATGTCTCCACTGTGTAATGGAAACGTAGTGAAGCAGGTGATGGTAGAAACGTCATGCAGCATTTTGTCTGGGGATCTCTTTGAAGAATGCAAAAAACTTGTGAGTATTGTGTCATGTGTTTCACATTCTTCAATTCTGTGTGATCTGTGCTGACACTGATTACAGCTGCGGGGAAAAGTATGGTTGTGCTGACAGCACACGGGGCTTGGAGGAGGCTGACTAATTGACGTTCTCCTCTCTGACCCTGTCCTGTAGCTGATGCTTCATGGGTAAATGCAAGATAGCCCTAGTAGAAAGCTATAGAATAACTTCTGCTTGAAGATCTGCACTGATTTATGCAGCAGACACCTCAACCCTTAGTGAAAGGAGCAGGCAAACCATCTGAAGGTTAAATGTGTCTAGAAGAAGGAGATGAGGGGAATCGGTGACTGTACCCCATATTTCTCTTTTGTAGGTGAATCCTGAGCCCTACGTAGATATTTGCATGTATGACACTTGTGCTTGCGAATCTATTGGGGACTGTGCTTGCTTCTGTGATGCTATAGCAGCCTATGCACATGTCTGTGCACAAAAAGGTGTTGCTGTCCACTGGAGATCACCAGCTCTGTGCCGTAAGTATGGGGTAGATGAAGAATTGGGTGAAAAGGTTCATGCTTTTTATCAGTAAGCTGTTGGCTCAGATAAACTGTTCTTATCCAGCTCTGCTCCTACTGGTGTCTGGAGAAGTTCACTTTAATGGGACTGGGCTAGCAGCTCACAGTGACATTTCCTCTCCCTTTTCTATTTATGTTCAGAGCCATACCTGGAAAAAACATTCCCTCAATAAAGGGATATAATAGCCTGGGGTACAAACAAATGTAGACAAAGAAAAGGTTTCTGTACATTTTCTTTTTTTTTTTTAAAATTAAAATTTGAAGATCCTTTTTTTGCAGTTGTTTTTATCAAAAAACCCCACCCAAAACCTCAGATCTAGAGCAAGTACTTCATTATGTGAAAAAACTTTTAAGTGTGGAGAAGTGGTCTGGCCTGAATGTAGTAAAATATTTTTATTTAAAGATGGAAATTTTTCTTTTTCTATGCATATGTGGTCCGCTTCGTACCAAGTTTGGTGTCATAGTTTTGAGAGGCATGGTGAATACACTCTGGTTTGATTTTTCTTGCCTCCAATTCTTTCACTCCATAGCACAAAGCTGTGAGGACCTGAATAAACAAGAATTAGATTATCAGTGTGAATGGCGATATAATACCTGTGGACCTGCTTGTCCTGTAACGTGCCAGCACCCACAGCCTTTGGAGTGCCCTCTGCAGTGTGTGGAAGGATGCCATGTACACTGCCCTGCAGGTAAGTCCACCTTTTTCTTCAAGCCGTGACTTACCTTTTTCTGCAATTCTCCTGGTACTCATAGGTATTGCTGTAGAATCTTCCCCTTGCCCCCAGGTGTTCCTATTGCATGAAAAAAAGATCTTACAGTCCAGAAACATTCACATATTTGTAAGGTTGGAGATTTCAAAAGACTTAGATGTAGCAGTTAATTCCTTAACAGGCTTACTGATGTGTTGTCACAACAATTTCTTACTGCATAAGGAGGAAGCTTGTTTGGCATCCTGGTTTGAGTTTGTGAAATGAGCACAGTGTGTGGAGAGCATGAGGTGGTGCCTAGGAGAGGAGAATGAAATACTGTCAGGAAGAAGGAGAGAGGGTGGGAATAGGTTGATAAGAAAGGAAGACAGGAGTATTAGGGGCTGTGTAGCAACAGAGATTGTTGACTAAGTAGGGTATGAATTTGTGCTGGACACTCATAAAATGCTCTCCTTCAGCGCAACTACTGCAGTGGGGGAGACACATCACCTTGACCTGCTTACTACCTCCAAGGCTCTGATGCTCCTGAGAGTGCCCAGCAGGCATCCTCCTGCGAGCCTGAGCCTTTCAGCTTAACTGTTCCCAACAACTATCTTGAAGAAGGAAGAAAGGAAAAAAAATGGGAAATGCGGGGTGGGGAGAGAAAAGACAGACAGAAAGGGAAAGAGTGAAAGACAAGCAAGATCCAAAAGGAGATTGAAAACTCAGATGAATAAATAGCTTCTCAAGGCAAAGTGAGAAGACATGAAGGCAAAGAAAGAAGGTATTTTAAGACCTAAAATGGCTATTCTGGGCCCTGCTATCTCTGACCAGAGTGAGGTAGGGGATACCAGGGGAAATAAATAATATACATGTAGAAAGAAAAATGCCGTTTTCTTCTGTTGTCTTCAATGCTTTGTTCTAAAGAAATATTCACCTTCTCTGTGGTACTGGCTGTTTCAGGTTATACATTGGTTTAAGTACTTCCAATATCTAAATAAAAGTGGTTATGAAGGAAGGAAGTAGTTTTCTGTGTCAAGCTGGCAGTGGCCCTAACACAAGCACAGTATTCAGAACATTTGAGCCCAACTCAGAAGCCTTGTTATGTTTTTTTTGTAGCAGGCTAAATGCAATGATTAGTTTTGCAATTCATGAAAACTGGCATCTTTATACTAATGTACTATTTTGAAACAGGGAAAATACTTGATGAGCTGTCCCTGGATTGTATCAGTCCAGAAGACTGTCCCGTGTGTGCCATTGGAGATGTCAAGATCCCACATGGAAGGAGAATATATTTGAACAGAGATGATCCACAACACTGTCAGTCTTGGTATGATGGGTTTATACAGTGAAATAGCAAGCCTGTTGAGTAGGATGAAGAGATGAAGCACATCTGCATGAATAAGTTTTGGACATAACCTTTAATATAACACTGAAGGTGAAGGTTGGAAACCATCTTTTATGTCAGTATCCCTTCACATACAATCTGAAGCTGAAGTTTTTCAATGACAGTAGGGATTATAAGATGTCAGCTGAATTTAAGCAAGTGAAATTCATAAATTCCTTTCCAAAAATGTCTCTTCCAATGTGTAGGTGGTCCTACTGGCTTCAGATAATCCACTTCTTTTTGTGTAAGGTGTGATTCAACATCAATAAAGCCATCGGACTCTTTCCTTCTGCCAGTGCTAAAAAAAATCCTACGTATTATGCAAGATCTAAATGTACACTCAGTCTAGAACTTGATGAGATTATTAGCAGTTGGAATTGTGTACTACTATGGGAAAACCACTTTCCCCAAAGCTTTAGGATGATATCCCATGGCCTGATCCTGCACGCGTGCATTTCCAAATATGGTGAAATTAATGGCATGGTGCGCAATGCTGTGCACCATGCAGGATGTGGGCTGTCAGCTGCAATGCAGCAGAGACTGATTTTCCTTCTGTATACTGCCCAGTGGCATATCACGCCATGGCCTGTAGTATCTGAAAGTTTGGCATTCTCCGGATGTCTAGACCTTTGAATACTTTCGCTAGTCACTTACAGTGCTGTGAATACAAGAGAGTTTTCCATTTTGTAATTTGACCATATTTAATAGAAACTGAGTTGTAAAAATGCAGCAGCTATTAGCCCAGACTAACACCTTAGCTCCAAATGCTCTGAACCTCACAGAAGCTCTGAATGGGTATGAATTTTGAATTCCTGGCCTCTCGCCAGGGTTAGTGTATGTCTGTGCTATAAACCCAGGGCATGAGACTGTTAGACTAATCCATTAAATATATACATATTTTTAACAGTATACACAAAAAGCCTTGAATTCCATCAAAAGGTCAAAAAAGAGTCTTCGTAAATGAGTCTCTGTTCCCTAATTTTTGTAATCCTTAATAATAATTTATCTTAAATGTTGATACACTGGCTGCTGCTCACAAAAGATTTCAGAACATTAGGAAAACTTACCTCACTAGGGAAACATCCTTTTGCATAGCTGTCACCTAATTTAGATGCCTACACCATCTGTACAAACAATAGAAAATATTGCACAAAAATGAATTTTATAGCAAATATCCAAAGGAAATTGGAAACTAGAAAAGGATTAAAATAATAAATCTTCTGTTGCTATATGTTAATGCCAAAAGTAGCTGTGCGTTCTTCAATTAGGATGACACTAAAAGCAGCTTGAAAAGAACATAGCGCTTTAACTAAGAGAACTTGAACTAAGATGCCACGTGTAAAGTGAAGTCTTTTCCTGGAAAATGGCACCTTCTACCAGTATTGAGTCTTTTAGTTTGTACATCCTGGATTTTCTCTGGCAGTGCAAACAAGCATTTTTTGGTCCTTGCTCTTTCATAAACTTTTCCTATTCTGTTTCTTGGGCTGTCCAGAAAGACAAGGAAAATATATTGACTGTCAGTACTATCTGTACCACCCTATGCATGAATACAGTCGTGTTCTTTGCTCTCCTAAGTGAAGAGTATCATACAACCACGAATTAGAAGGGCAGAAGTACAAAGCCCTTCTAAAGATACAAAGAGTTGAATTATAAACAAGTTCCTAAAAGGTGGAGAGTGACAGACGTGAAAAAATCTCACGGTGGTACAGAAGGATGGTTAGCGGAAAAGGCAGAGATGGGGGAGAAGAAAAATGGGAGTTGAGATGAAAAGGGCAATAGAAAAATGTAGTAATGGAGGCGAGTAGAAATGATGGTGGAAGACATAGGACTAAAAAGAGATAACAGCTACAGATGAAATACATCATTTAATATGAGAAAATGGACTGAAAAAGAGAATACGTTAAATAAGAGGAAGATAAGAGACATAAAAAAACCCAGAGGACAAACATGTGCCAAAGCTGTATTCAAACCCAAATGAAGTCAGGAAAAAGAACATAGTGCACTTTAGAGGTAGAAGAAAGGCTATTAGTTATTTTCACTAAGGTTAAAATCTAGGTAAACCTATCTTCCTCACAGAGTCCGCTAAGTCATGTTAGAGCTAAAAACATCTTTCCTACTCTAGGATTTTATTTTGTGTCAGCTGCCTCCTGTTTGCCTCATGTTTTGCTTCCTTGTGAAGCAAACCAGATTTGCCACTTCAGTCCACCAGGGGCTTGTAGGTAGCCATATTGATGAAGCTCAGTGGGTTTCTAGACAGTTTCCAGACACAGATTTTTACACATTCTGCCAAAGGCTGTTATAAGGAGAGTTCACTCTGACAAATACATCATATAGTTCATCATATGTTTCCTGGATCTAAACAAAGATGCGTGAACATATAGGCTTTAGCTGTAGAATACCTTGTGGAGAGTTGTGGGGAAATGGGGTGGGGAAAATAAATAATTCACATCGGGTTTTGTTTTTGTTGTGGTTTTCAGATATTTCACTGTTTCTGTATGAACGTTCCTTTATTATATGTGAGTGACGTGTTATAAGCATTGATTTTTTTACAGTTAAATTTGGTGATTTTTGTAGTCTGTGTGAAGGGAAGAACTTAACCTGCGTAGCCTGTGAACCGGTGGAGGACACCCTAACACTGACAACACCTGTTCCAGAGGAGGACATTGAACTACCACCCAGTGAATACGCATGCAGCAAGATGATGGACTTGGCCTTCCTAATGGATGGGTCCAATAAACTGTCAGAGGAGGACTTTGAACAGCTGAAAACTTTCATAACTGGCATGATGAAGAAACTCCACATCTCCCAGAAGAAAATCCGAGTGTCAATTCTAGTGTATAGGGCTGGCCCCACAATCTATCTTGGCCTTAAAGATATCAAAACACAGTCCCAGATGAGAAAAATTGTCCAAAGCATAAAATACACAGGTGATGAAGTAGCGTCTGCTGCTGAAGTCCTTAAATATTCTGTGTTTCATGTGTTTGGAAAAGCAGAAAGGACCAATGCCGCCAGAATTGCAGTGCTATTTATAGCAAGCAAGTCTCCAGGAAAACTACGCAGCATCCTCACAGCTTTGAAGAATAGAAAAATTGCAGTAATACCTGTGGGGATTGGACCATATGTTAATGTGGAGCAAATCAGGTTCATTGAAAAGCAGTCACCAGATAATAAAGCCTTCCTAATGAACAATGTGTTAGAGCTAATGGATAATAGGGATCTCCTCATTGATCATCTATGTGATCTTGGACCTGAAGAAAGTCCTCTATCACAAGCCACGTCCCCTCCAACAGCATCCAGTGTCTTATTTCCTCCTGGGGGACTCACAGTACCACCAGCCTTTTCAGAAAGGCCCACTCGCAAAAAGCTGGACATTGCTTTTATTGTGGAAGGGTCTGAAAATGTAGGAGAGGAAAATTTCAATGTCGTCAAGAAGTTCCTTGAGAAGGTGATCACAGGAATGAATGTGGGACAGGAAGATATTCATGTTACAGTCATGCAGTATTCAGAGAGTGTCACTCTGGAGTATTCCTTTAGGGAAATACAGTCAAAGGAAAGTATTATTGAGAAGGTGAGGAGCATACCGTACCAAGGAGGGAAGGCTACCAACACTGGGAATGCCCTTGACTATATTTCCAAACACACATTTACACCAGTGAATGGGGGCAGGCAAGATGTTCCTCACTTGGTATATATGGTGTCATCCAGTCCTTCCACTGATGTTATCACACGACCTCCCAGGAGCATAAATGTTATTCCCATAGGCATAACCCCCAATGCAAATATCCAAGAGCTCAGAAAGATAAGTCAGCCTAATAACCCAATCATCTTGCATAGTTATAGCACGCTTGTTGAAGAAGCACCTGAATTAGTGCTGCAGTCGTGCTGCTCTCGTAAACTTTGGACAGAAATTCCAGGTAAAGTTGGACGTATTTTGTGTGTAATTTCCTCTTTCCTCTGTCCTGTCTCCTCTTTTTTCCCCCCTCACATCACTGAAATTTGAAGGATTCCCATACCTCATTTGGTATCTTGTTCTCTAAATGCCAAGGAAGGACCATTTATCTTCCCTGGAGGCTGAGGATGCTGCCCCAGTTCAGCAGTACTGAGCACAGACCTGCAGCCAGCCTTCTGTTGGCTCAGAAGTCCTTGGCTCCATTTGTCAATAAAGTACAGTAGCTTTCAGATGGTTGAAGGGTGACAGAAGAAAAAAATTATTCTCATCTGTCTGTTAAAATTATACTTCCTCTTTCCTGAAGAGACTTCATTGGTTTGGGGTAGGGGGGAGGAGCAGTGTTAGCGGTATTTTGTGCTTTTTGTTTGTTTTTGGGATTTTGGTGGTGGTGGTGGTTTCACTTTTTTTTTGTTTTGGTTGGTTTTGTTTTGTTTTTTCGTTTGTTTGTTCTTGGTTTGGTTTGGTGGTTTGTTTTTTTTTTTTGCTTTTTTTTTTTTTTTTTTTTTAATCCCCTGAGAGCAAAATAGCATTAGTAGAAAAGTAGGAATTGAAATACTCATGTATCCCACTGAACATAAATATCAACGCTTTCATTAAAGGGGCATCAGTTATTGTTTAAAATGGCCATTGTCCTGCTTTGTTTTCCCAAAATGCAGGTATCTCTACCCTAGATGCTTCCACCAATAGATTAGCAGATGCCACTTCTGCTTATCACATATAAATAACTTTTTTTTTCTTCTTCTTTCCCCCCCCCCCCCCCCCCCCGGCCTTTCTCAGAGTTGTGCAACAAACCAATGGATGTCATGTTTCTCCTGGATGGAAGCTCCAATATTGGAGCGTCAGAGTTTGAGGAAATGAAAAACTTCGTACGGGCATTTATTGAAAGTGCTGAGATCAGTATGTAATGTCTTTTAACTCAAACACATAAAAACATTTTCTATTCTTTTTCTTACACAGGAGAAAACAGCTTCTCAGTATAAAGGTTTTTAACTTTTATTTTTAAATGACTCATTCCAATACCTCAAAAAAGTTTATATTGGGGCAGTCAGGCTAGTAAAACTAGCTAGTAAAACTGGTTCAGGTGCAGTTCCGTTTCCTCCCAAACCAAGCTGTTCTGGTTCAGGTGAATAAAGGTTTGACAACCAATTCAGGGAACTGTGTGATGAGGAATAGCTCAGACAGCAGCTCTGATGAGCACTTCCCTTTATTCTGTACTGGGCATAAGAAGCGTGTGTGCCAAACAGCCAAAGAGGTCCCTGTCGCAGGATGGAGATTCAGCTGAACTGTTACTCTGCGGCAGAAAAGCAAAAATACATGTTTCGTTTTTGGTTCAATTCTGGATTAGGTTCAACAGACCTGAAAATAATGGTTCAAATTCAGTTCTAGTTCAAGTAAGAATGGATAATTCTGAGGGTTTTTAGTTCAGGTTTGGTCTGACTGCAAGTTTTTGGTCTTTGGAACAGGCATTTCAGGTTCTGACCAGCCCTTTTTTGGCTAACCCAGGGTGTTAGAACTGACCTTTTAAGATTTATTTCCTGACCAATGTTGGATGACAGAGGTTTTCTGGGAGTGCTAGACTCACTGAGCTTGCAGAGTATGTACTGATGGGAGGCACACCTCTAGCTAGGTCATTCAGCACAGATATTATTAATGTAACCACCCTGGCAGAATGCCGTACATCCTGCACATACACGAAGGGACCATGACATCGTGCGCCCTTGCACCAAGTCCATCCGCATAGCAGGGGCTGCACGGGATCCTGTGTTCTCCCAGTAGCATTTGCTTTAATAAACCTGGATTTTTTTGATCAGAATTGAACTGTTTCAATTCAGCATTAAACCATTTCCATGGGGCAACTCCTGTTGCTGCTGGTGTTTCCCACTGGGTTTTGACATGTTTGTATTACACCTGTGCTTCCAAAAGAGGTGATTACCAGCATTTTTACTAATTAGAGAGCTCATAGAGGAAAAGTATAGCATTTCTGTATGTCTAGAGTAACTTAGCTTTTTTTTTTTTTTTGGAGATAGTACATAGAAGACGCTGTTTCTGAAAATTGTGTACATGCATGATATAGAGAAGCAAGACAAGTGAAATAAACACAAACTAACACAAACCAAACAAATAAACCAACAGACAATTTATTTTAGCCTAGCTGTTTTCCTTGTCTTTGAAACCTGTAATAGCAAATGTTACATCATTAAGAACAAGACAATAATAACGAAGCTACGAAATGACTCCTCACTGCGGCCTTGGTTTTAAAATCTTTAAGATGACTGTGGAAAAATTATAAAGTGTAGTGAGTAGACAATCTTCAGAACAATATAGGGTGCAACGTCTGGGTACATGAAATCACAATTATTATTGACTTCATTCATAAATGTTTTACAAAGCATTGATATAGAATAGTATGCTATATACAGAAGTATCTTAAGTATACAATAGAAGTCCCTCTAAGATAATGAAGAGAGGTTCATCAGAAACCATGTATTGCCCAGTTCAATTCTGCAAGTCTGATATTAATTTACCATCTGTATCAACCCTCTGCTCATAGTTTTATTCATAGTTCTTACATAATGTATAAGCAGAACCAGGTTGTCAGAGAACAACAGAACTTGGAATTTCTCTTCATTCCCCTTTGCAGGTCATGCTCCCTGGGTGCAATATGTCCCATGCTGCAGCCTGATGCATGTCACTCAAGTGATCTATGACAGAGGGAAATTTGCATGAAATGTAGTCATCTGGGGAGCTTGGCCCATCAGAAAAAGGGGGCATCAAACTACTGCTCTTGCAAAACCATGTGCAAATCAAAAAAAACCACAATTTTAAAATGGAAAAGGAATAATGTTTGGAGATCAATAAAGTGACATTCTCCAATCATGGTCAAACTGATCTGAGGTAAAATACTGCATGCTGATTCCTGACAGAAAAGCAACTGTTTCCAACAGCACTTGCATATTTTTTCACCTGGGAATAGTTCAGTTTTGATCTTTTGATTGAAAATGCAGCTTTCACACTCTGATGGAAAATCGCTGTCTAGTTGTGCTTAATGTAAAACACAACCATAATGTATCCTTTAGATTTATTTTAAGACATTCGTATGCACTGCTTAAAATGTTTATTTTCTGCTTTCTGCTTCAGGCAATACTTCAATTCATGTGTCAGTTCTGCAGTATGCCAGGGAAAACAATCTAGAAATTTCATGGAACATGCCTCAAGAGACTGAAAAGCTTGTAGACATGGTGCGCTCAATTCAACAAAGGGAGCAAGGTCCTACCAGACTAGGTGAGTGATTATGTGGGTGTTGATGTTTAAACAAGAGGGGGAAAAAAAAAATCCAGAAATGCTAAATATAGCCTGGCCCCAATCACTGATTCATGTCAATGCTGTTGCAGTAGGACTCTTGGGTGGTTTTTTTTTTAGTTCACTCATATCTTTACTATATGTACGTTTCTTGGTAAAGGTTCAATTCTCTCTAATAAAATGTATCTGTAGGTTACTCGAGTTAGGGTTTATCTTAACGTATTTTGGAAGGAAGAGGACCTGTTTCTTTTTAGCCTTGAAGTAATTCTTGAGATTTGCATTCATCATCTTTCAAGCAAGCAAAACATAATTAAGAAGTAAAGACTTTGATCATTAACCTTTCAGCGTCAATTAGTTGATTAGACATTTAGCAGCAGAGCTGCTTATGCTAACTTCAATAGCTGCCCTCGCCAGATGTTCATTACTCTGTGCTGAGCCAGTGTAACTGATCGAGTTGAAAAATAGCTTAGCAAAACAGTAGTTATATTCTGGGTGGCTCAATTCCCTGATCCAAGTTGCTGCGCTGGTTCCACAAGGACTTGGGCTGGCACAAGGCTGGAGATGGTGCCAGGGAGCAAGGATCACCTAAGGCGGCACCTAAGCTGAAGAGTTACTTGTGAAATATCATCTCCTGTTCCAGACAACTGCATCCTGAAAAACACGTCCACTTCAATTTTCGTGTGCTAAAACATAACGCAGATTTCCCACTGGGTCTGTGGAAATTCAGTACACACACATGTATCAGTTGTAGGGTTCAGCAAAAAAAAAAATGATTCTCCTACAGCATAACTGATTTTTCACCAGATACCCTGAGAATTTTGTTCTTCTGGACTGGAACCACATTTGCTCTGGCAGCCACCTAGCATTAGGGTCCTATAAGAGTTGAGGAATACACAGATTTTTAGGGTCTTTGGCCTACTTAAGACTGTAAAGAGTTATTGGTACAGAAAAGTGAGAAATAAAACCTGACTTCCATAGTTCGCAGGAGGATTAGCCATGATTGCTTTCTCAGCCTGGAGAAATAAAAATACCAGATGGCTGATGAGACTTCTATAGGCTCGTTGTGGGATAAATTGTTACGTACAAATAGATAAGTTTCACGAAGCCTTCCATGTAATGTGTATAGTAAGCCACACTGAATTACAGGATAAACAGAGAAAACATGGCCTTTGGGAAATGAAATGGGAGAGGCAGCCACATGACATACTCGTTAGTGATTTGTTTATGTCTCATTGGAAAATGCTCAGAGACCACGATGAGGGATGTGGTATAATGAACCAAAATGGAATAGGGTAGAAGTAGTTCCTCCCAAATGAAGTAATGAAAATAAGTCACTGTGGTCCTGTCCTGCACCTTGTAATGTGTGTGAATTCGGCTGACTCCGAGTGTAGGAGACTCGGCATCCATGGGAAACGCATGGTCATTCATGTCATTCTGTCTGTGCTCGGGCCTCTGGAAACACAGAGGCTGCTTAAAAAGTCTAGATGGCTCAGTCTGGATGTTGCAGTTCCCTTGGTACCTTTAAAAACCTTTTCTAGCCTATGGAGGGCTTGATCAGGATTTACCTATAAAAATATTGTTACCACCAGACCAGCACTGTTTCTTCCCATTTGTGCTGGCGCTTCCCTATGGTAGAAACACGATGCTGTGTAATCCTTATTCAATATTTGCTGATCCAAATCATCCTATTTTGGTCAAAAAAAGCTATATGTGCAGAGAGCACCTGTGGGCTCTGTTGCCATTGCTACAGAAGTCTTACTGCAGAAAGTGTTCCCTTTTCTGATTCACTTAACCATAAGGAAACTCTAGGAGAGGGATACAGTTTATTCATAAGACATCATGAAAAACTAGAGTATTTGAGGGCATAGGCAGAAGAAAAAAGAGCAGCCTATACCACAATGCTTTCCCATGATAATGCAATATGATAACATCAGGCAAATTTTGGCTCAAGTAACCTATTGAGAAGAAGCTCTGGGGATGTTCAGACATCATGAAATCGTGTACAGCTTTACACAAGAAATCACTGAAAACAAAAAAAAAGAAAACTAACTACGGTCAAGAGCTCACTATATAAGCCTTCATTCATCTAAAAGAGTGATCTCTGCAAGAGAACTGAGAATCACATAAACATGCCTCAGTTCAGCATTCATGGATATTTAGGAGAGTCATAGGGAGCACATTGAGCAATCCCTCCAGTAAATACTGCTTAACACTTTATAAAGACATGATTTTGCTTGCTCTTATACCTTTACTAAAAGTAGCTCATTTAGGCTGATGTTTTCCATGCCCGCTGCCTGCCTCACACTTGAAATTTGGAGGAAGTACGATATGTGTGGCTCAACTATATTAAAAGCATTATTAGGGAAAGAAATGTGTGGTGTCTCCCCCCCCCCCAATTTAGGAAAAAAATCTTAAATATTTTTTGCTGAAACTTTCTATAATTATTAGCGTAATTGAATAGCAGCATTCAGCTTTGCCTGTCATGATTAAGAAGGCATAAATGTTTCCTTTCTAACCGTCCACTGTGGTTTGGGAGGCAAAGGCCCACCAGAGCACTCTTGATTTAGATCTCTGTCCTGAGTGATGTGGTCTATGCAGAATTTTCAAAATCTCGCCCCCCATCACCCACACATGGCCATGGTCTTGTCAGCAGCTGCCTGATCTAAGGGCTCCCAGCCACTGAAAGACAGAGGTCGTCTTCACTTGTTCCCCCGCTACTCTTTCTGAATTGGTGGTGAAAGCTCCTTTCTGAAGCCAGCTTTGGGTGCCTACTAGTCTTTTCCATGAGCTATTTTAATTCACTGTCCTGGCGGGTTTTTTGTTTGCTTGCTTGGTTTTTTTAGTTAATGTCTTATAAGGTTTGTGAGTTGAATGTGGTCCTGGTGGAGCCCAGGGTCATCAGAACCCCTTGGTGGTAAGAGAAATGCCGGATTTGTGACCTGCAGAGCCAGGAAAGCAGAGGAGAGGGTCTGGGGCCTTGTAGCCTGCTCCTTTCAGTGGTGGTGGGCTGTTGGACTGACAGATCCATGCTGTTCATGAAAAGTTCAGCCATTCTGTTAACTGGCACATTTTAGTGCCAGAATATCGATGTGCTAAGTATTGACAGAGATCGATTAAAACATCCGTCTGTAGGATCAGTTTGCAATAGCTAATTTGTTTCAAAATTAAAATAATCTGCTATTTTCAGTTTAAAAAAATCCACAATTCAATGTTAAGACCCTAAATTTAGATAAAAAGACCAGCTTCAGGATTATCATCATAGAGGGCTGTTCCTGATTAGACAAATCCTTGGTTAAATAGATGCAATCTAGACTATCCGCAGTCCAGATAGCATTGGTTTTTTTTCTGTACCACTTCAAGTGCTGAGGAGCCATTTCTTTTTTGCTTCTTTCCCAGGCAGCTTTCAGTACTTGTGAGTGATTAAGACCTCTTCTAGTACTTTTTCTTTTTTGGTCGAGATGTTGCAGAAGTGTTAGCGAAACCACTGAGGCCACTTAAGGCACTGATTCACAAGTTCCCGGCAGGAACCTCTGCCTAACCGGAATCCCCTGTCTGTCACAACTCCACAGACCCTCATGGGGGCTTTACATTTTATTCCTCATTTCAGGCAAAATTAAAGAAAATAATTGCAAAGGTTGCTTTTAAGCAGTTTCTGCTTTCCCTGAGGCACCCACCAAACCATTAAATGTCTGTGCGTTGGTTTATTTTCCTGTAGATTGGCTTATTCTGGGATGAATCTTTTTTATTTCTTGGATGTATTTCAGATGTTTCTAGGGCACCTTGTGCTCTTTCAGTTCATTCCATGATGTTCATAATTGCTCCCAATCTGATATCTGTGATTCAGATTAGCATGCCTTTTGACACATTTTTCCTCCTTTATCCAAATCATTAATGAAATTATTCAATAAGGCAGAATCTAGTGTAATTCCCTGTAGATCCCCGTAAACACCTCCAGCCCTGCTCAACAGATTCTCTTTTGTCCTTAAAGCTTGCTTATGTCCATTTAATCAGCTTTCAGTCCTTGCAGGAACCTCTATGTGAACTATTCTGAATTATTACTTCAGAATGCAAGTCTGGCTTGGATGTGCATCAAATGATTTTAAAAAAAAAAATAATTAAATTATTCAGCTAATTAGCCCTTATTGAATAGTTTTGTCCAAAGCAACCAGAAAAAGGTCTTACAAAGCCTTTTCTGACTGTCAGAAATTCAGCATCAAATGTTCATAGTCTTAGCTGAGAGAAGACTGTGCAGTGATGCCATCCCTTCTCCATCTGCCCCCGCCTCCCCCCCTCTCTGTAGGATATCTTCTGTTGGCTTTGCTCTAATGATTATTCAAAACAACTTTTGTTTTGTACTCTATAGTGTAGTTGGGAGTGTATCAGCACTGAAAGGTGGGGAGAAGGTGCTGTGCTGTGGTGGCAGCCTTTGGAATGACTGACCTGCCCTTTCTAAAGCAGTCCCATTAGATCAATGTGGGGTTTTGGGGTTGTTTTTTTGTTTTTTTTTTTTTTTTGTTTGTTTGTTTGTTTTCTTTTTATTTATTTGCATTTTTTCCCTGGATGTTTTTCCTGATGACTAACAATCACGCCCTGCTGACTGAGATGAAAAGCTGCTGGGGGCTCAGTGCTCCTGCAAGCTAGGCCTTTTTGTTCAGTTATTCAGATAAATGTTTAGATGCTCAAATTTGGGAAGGGTGTGTGTGTGTGCATGTGTAAAATTAATTGTGTCTGTTATGCCTATCAGGACCAGCATAAGTGTAACGTGTCAGGAGGCAGTAGGAGAAGAGGGGGCAGGAGGTCAGGGACAGACGACCAGACACGCATTCCTCATCACGTCCACTGCCTTTGGGAGCAGATATTTTTATTGTGTGTCATGTTGCTCTCAGCAATGTTATTCTGCTGTATGCAGTGAAGGCTTTTGGCTTTGAGACTTCCATCTTGATTTCTCATGGGTTGTGTGTCCAATGCCTAAAATACATGTGAGTATAGAAGTCATTCTGCTTCCAAAGCCCATTTGTTGCCTTTTTCCTTTTTTTTTTTTTTTTTTTTGATGGTGCATTGTGTATGTGAGATACAGAAACCTTTTGTAACCATAATACATGAGACTAACATAGTTTACTCCTATGTTCAGTATGCGGGAACATGTTGCCTGCTAGTCCGGACTTGGGGTCACATGCACACACAGTGAAAATCCTTAAAAACATGTAACCCTTAAAGCCCATAGCAAACCTCCCATTCACTTCACTGGGGCTTATATGATAACCCTTGTCAACACTAGCAAATGATGTTTTGGCCACTGTCAGGTTTGCTTTAAAGACAAAAAAATTGTTTTGTTGTTTTACGGAGCAGGATTTAGGGTATTTTCTATTAGCATTTGTTTTCCTCTAGGGTCCATCACTGAAAAAAAATAAAAATCTGATGGTGTGTTCCCACACAGCTTGAGAGATTTAAGAGCTAGGTACAACAGAAGGGCCCAGCTCCCTGAGACCTCAGTGCTGCACACTTGCACTGCCTTCCCTTCTGCGGGGAGGGGTGTGCATTGGGCCTTCTGCAAGCTGAGAGAAAGGCCAAAATGGCTGAAAACAACGCACTTTTTTTTTTTTTTTTTTTTTTTTTTTTTTTGGAACGGCTATTTTTCAGACATGGTGAGTTGCCCGAGGCATCTGGCTGGGTGGGCAGCAGTGCTGGCTGCAGGGGACTGGGAGGGCATGCCCAGCTGGTGGCACACCTGGAGGAGAGGACCATTCCTTCTGCCAGCAGCTCGCAACGGCGCTAACGCAGCCAGAAATGCGTTTGCAATGTAGGTAGACATGTCAGAGCTGAAGGGGTGTACAAGACACAAGGTGGTCTCATAAAGGCTGAAGCCCATGTGGCTCAGACCTGGTCATTTTAAGGCTAGTTTAATTATGACCAAGATGCTGTGCCCTGTTTCCAGTTTTAATAGAGCTTGGTGATATTTATTTCAGCATAAACATTTTAAATTTCTTTTACTGGTATGAAAATGGCAGATTACTGTTATGTTGCAGTCTGGTGGTAAGAAAATGTTCAGGTTGATTGGTTTATTCGTAGTCAATATTTTTTATTGTGGCCTCTGAGGAGTTTTGTATTACCCTCCCTGGTGAGATGTAGAAACAAACAGCTGAGAAGTGACAGCTTCCAGCTTGGAATGGTGACTTTCTGAATCCCTCCAGCAGGGCAAAAGTGTTCGTTTGATCATGTCTTCAGACACCTGGCTCTTTTCTCTAGAGCTGGCTTCAAAATAAGGGGAGAAATCCAGATTTTTCAGTACACTAAAACAAATTTTCCATGCGTTAAATTGAGTAATTGTTTTTTGGGGATTTTGAAATAGTCCCTGGTTCTATTACAATGGAAGTTGATTTCTTTATTAGAAATTATGAAAATAATGGATTTTCCAGTTTACAGATATGTATGGAGGTTGCTAAAAATTTTCAGAATTAATGGGGAAAGAAAAATGGAGCTGGAGCAGCTGGTGACCACACCAACCACACAAAAGTCGATGGGTCATTAAAAAAAGACAAACATAGAAATTCCAAGTACTTTTCAAAAATGAATGAAAAATCGTTTGTGATTCTTACTGTGCAAAAGTTTAAGCTAAAATATTTGGAGGTTAAAACGTGAAATACTTTTTTAGTAATTATTTATAGGACAAACGGGAAATGAGTTAGTTTTCTGGCACAGTGACCATCCTGAAGCAATCTCAGGGATTGGAATATAGTCATATTAATTTTCTGTATTTTGTTTTATCCCTTAGTTATTTATAGGTAACATGCTATTCTGCATCTAACATCTACCTCCACAGATATACAGAGTAACTACTGGAAAGCAAAACCATTTGTAGCAATGATTGTGAGACAGCTGTACAAGGACATGAGTTAATACCTGGGGTTAGTTAATTTTTCTGGTCAGGAATAGTAGTTTGTGAAATGGAATTGCCATCACCCAACTAACAATGATTTGATAAATATTTTGTTGCAAGTAGAAAAACATTCAAAACTTTGAGGTTTTCACTGAACAAAAACACTAAGGCGTTTTCGTTTCCTATATAAAATATGACTTGGAATTAAAATGGGAATGAAAATCAAATGACTAGAACAGAACGAATCTACGCAGTTGGAAGAATTAAATAAAAGATAATCATTATATAGCGAGATCATAATCATTATATACTTTCTGATCTCGGCTGACATTTCCAAAAAGCATTTTGATTTGAACAAGCACACAGCTTTCCATTTGAAAACTATTCCTTGGAAAAATACGTAACCCTTTCTAGACAGGAGATTGCTAGTGAAGGTAAATGGTGCATGATGGATGGAAGCTTATCGGAGGAGAAGCTGATGTGGATCCTATTCCTGCGATAGGTCTGACAGGGCCTGCTAGCAGTTCCTGGTGGGTCTCAGCTCTTTAGGTGTGGACATCTGTGTGGAGAGATGATGCATGAAGATGAGGCAAAGGCTCTGGGGAGGAAACAGTGATAATGTGCTAACGGGGAAGAAGAGGACTCTGGATAAGGTGGGAAGGGGGTACAAGACTGTCATTCAGGGTCTATAAGGTATATAAGACAGCAGGAAAGGATGGGGAAGCCATGGTAATTGAGAAGGGAATGTCACTTCCAAACCAGTACTGTGGCAAAGGAGACGTTTAGGCTTTTTTTCAGATACCTATTCTGGGCTAGATTCTTCCAAGGCATAAATTCTTCCTGAAAGCTTAATTAAAGCCTTGTAGAATATCCAATTGCTGTAGCCACGTTATCAATAGTCGATGTGCTGTCAATAGTGCTTCCTAGAGGTGGTCCATGCTTGCAGCAGCTTGGGAAAAGGTTCTTTGTTTTTTGCCATTGAAAAGGGGTGAGTGACATGATGAAAGAAGACATGAAGTGCAAAATGTTCAGATGTGCTAAGGTATTTTGGCAGTGTGCTGGTGAATTATCTACGATCTGACTTCCAGTGTTTTACAAATGTGTTTAGTGTTTAAAATTATTTAGTGAATTCCTCGGGCAAACAGATTTCTGCTCCACAGTCCTTGCAGGTTACTCAGAGGAACTAGTTTTTCAGGTATTTGTTATTCACTGTTCACTGTTTGCCCTGAATGTCACATCAGTCACACGGTATCATTGCTACTTCCTGACCTGATAACTTCCAAGTCCAAAGGAGGTTTTAAGAAAGCTCCCTATCATGATTCCCGGTGTAAATATTTGTGCAAATACATACCCAAATACAAGTAATAGCAAAGTGCTCTCTTGCTGAGGTCATAATTTTGAACAAAAATTTGCCCGAGTGTTCATAAATGTTAAATGTAAGGGCAGCAGCTACCCACTTAGGCAAATTTGTGATTTGAGCTATGGTAGAATTTCTTCATGTGTTTTGTGGGGTTTGATGGGTTTTGTTTGTTGTTGGGTTTTTTTGTTTGTTTGTTTGTTTTAATATGGATCACCCAGTTATAGTACGGGTTAGTCTGAGTCTAGATTTCAGAGACGTTGCTGGTAGTAGGGAGGCAAGATACCTTTTCGCACCCATAGAAAAAGTTGACCAAATTAGGGAAGGACTAGATCCTTTCTGGGAGCTGAGCAACTTGTGTGTACAATTCAGTGGTGTGAAGTTGAAGATCAGATAGCCACTGGATGTCACTGTTGTTCTGCAATTGAGAAATAAATACATTTTCTTCTACAATATCTTCTTTCCTTTTGTGTAACCAGTAGTAATACGTTGGAAAAGGTAACTACTAAAGTGAGGAGCATAACTTTATCCCAATGTCTAAGGAAAAGTGGTAAAATTCCCATTACTTCGGAGACTGGGGAGCTGAGGCTGGTCTTCCTGTGTTGAGGGGCATTAATAGTATTGGTAGGTTCTTAGTAGCTGAGACCTTTCGTGTGGCAGCAATAAAGCAGACATTAAAAGTTCTTTAAGAAGAAGTATTTTCCATAACTGTATAACCTACTAACATAAAGCAAGACTTAGTTTTAAAGCCTTCCATGAGTTTTCTATCATAGCTTTCATTTATCTGTTCATTTCTTCTTAGGAAAAGCCATTGATTTCATAGTTCAGAACGCAATGTCGGAATCCCATGGAGGGAGGCCCAGCGCATCCAAGATTGCGATAGTCATCGTGTCGGGGAGATCAGAAGACAGTGTGGAGGCGGCTGCACTTTCTGCAAGGATGAACAGTAAATCTTGTTTTGCTGTCATTATTTTTAAGCAGATTTGTTGCTTTTTAAGTAATGCACTAGAACAAAGGATGAAAAATTAAGGCACTGGTATGTTCACAGAAGTTCATTGGTATGGACTTACTGTGCGTAATGTTCTGGTAAGAAACAGGCCTGAACAAAACCTGCCTAATGAAGATGCTTCTGAATTACTGGTAAATTCAGGACCAACCTACACTTTAAGCTGAACAGCTTCCATAGGCTTCACAAATTAGTGGCATTTAGTTTTCCCAATTCCTGTGAATAGACAAGGATGACAGAAATGTGACCTAGTGCTATACATTCAATACTGTTGCAGTACAGTGAATCTTGAAAGGTTCACTGCAATAATAATAAACAGGCAGAACATTTGATCAGATTCTGCACTGACCTATGCAGGAATATACTTTGGTATCAATGTGTGCTGCATTATATTTTTTCTTTTCTGTCTGTAGTCTCTATACCTCAGCTTCCTCAGGTGTTCAACTGAGGAACAGTGACTTCCTTTGTAGGTTGCTTTGGGAGCTATTGAATAAGGCATGAACTAAATAACAACTATTATCTTTTAATTAAATGACTTGAAAATAGTCCAGTTGCCCTGTAACTGAAGAAAAAACCCAACATATTGAGTTTTTTTTACATTTGAAAAAAAGTGAAGATGTTGTCATTAAGTCTGCAGCTGCGTTTGTTGACCATGCATGATCTTATTATACTTGGGACTAATAGAGCTCATCTAAGCTAACACTGTGATTAGAGCATTGCCATTTCTGCCCGTAATTGCCTTTAGCAATTAAATGTGGAAGGAGTGATGCAAGTAAAACATGAAAATTAACTGTTGGGAAAAAAACTTTTCCCAATTCTTTTTTTTTAAGAAGCAAATGAAAAAATATGACAACAAAGACCTCCTTCTCCTGTTCATTGCCCATTTAAAACCCTTTCTTCTCTTTTCCTAGGGGTATCCCTGTTTCCAATTGGAGTTGGGAACAGATATGATGAAGAGCAACTAAAGACTTTGACTGGGCCATCAGCTGCTAGCAGAATCATGAAGCTTCAGAATTTTGAAGACTTATCCACTATGATCACACTGAATAGTGAATTTATCAAAAAAGTGTGCATGGGTAAGTACAATATAGTTGTAGCCTCATAAGTGGAGCAAACCCCCCAAATTGAAATAGAATAGAATCATAGAATGCATTGGGTTGGAAGGGACCTTTAAAGGTCATCTAGTCCAACCCCCCTGCAGTGAGCAGGGACATCTTTAACTAGATCAGATTGCTCAGAGCCTCATCAAGTCTGGCCTTGAATGTCTCCAGGGATGGGGCCTCCACCACCTCTCTGGGCAACCTGTTCCAGTGTCTCACCACCCTCATTGTAAAGAACTTCTTCCTCATGTCTAATCTAAACCTGCCCTGCTCTAGTTTTTTTTTTCCATTTGGCAATGGTTTTACTTTTCCCAACGCCAAAACCAGAATGATTTTTCTTGATTTGAAAAGTCAGCCCAATGCTCGTTTGTTAGTTTTTCACCAAGAGTCATCACAAATGCTAACCTAGACCACCACCATCACAAAATCTGAGCCCTTTCAGCATGTAGCCAACTGTTATTCTAATTAACCGACTTTCAGCAAAATTTCTAAACCTACTTAGGCCTGAACTTTCAAGATATCATCTTAATAATAGGGGCTCATCATTAACTGAAGGACACCAGGAAAGCTCAAACTGTCATGAATGGGGGCATGCTTCAGAAATGGTACAAGTTAATTGAGAGTAAAGATTTCAAGTTACATATTTTTCTGCACAGACCTAAGCACGGTTATGTGAATATGTACACAGAATTCAGCCAAAGTGTAAGGGGAAAAAAAAAATATTAAGCAAGAATTAACTTTTCCAGGAAAAAAAATACTGGGGAAAAAAGTGTAAAATATATTAATGAAACATTCATTTATTTGTCAATAGCAATGCCCCCCGTCTAAGAAAACTCACTGCAACTCCGGACAGTATTTTACTTCTTTTGCCTCCTTGATCTGTGTGATATAGATACTTATTACTCACACTGTTGTTGTTATTTCTATTACAATAGTATCTACATGTTCTCTCCACAAACCCCTGTCTCATCATGTTAGTCATTGCACGGGTTTTTACCAGCTTTACGAGGGCTTAGTTATGTCTCCATTAAAATAAGTGGACTTTTTTGCAGAGCCAAGTACCACTAAGAATGAGGAAGTTGCAGAATGTGCACAGTCCAGCTTAGAGATATCCGATCAGTCTCCACTGGGATCACTTCTGGCATTTTAAAATCTCTCCAGAGCATCAAACAGCTGCCATTTTCTAGATTTAAACAGCTGCCATTTTCTTTCTTTTCTTTTAAAATAAGCTTTTAAAGATGCATTTCCTTTCCTCACACTGTAAAATATGTGATTTTCTTGCCCTAAATTACATTGATCCAAGATATAGGATGGGGAGCAGGAATTTGAAACCAGCAACTATTTTCTTATTGCAATCTGTGCTATAACCTCTTGGTACTGGAGGTGAAACCTTTGCATTTTTATGAAAGGTTTTCCAACAGAAAAAAGTGTATGCTCAAAAACTCAAGTGATAGGTATCTTATATTAGACACCTACATCTGAAAAATTTAGCTCTCCCTTTTGCCAATGGTAAAGCCTTTGCTATAGGGTGGGAAACTATCTTCTTATTTTGTGTATTTTGTTTTGTTTTATTTAAGTTTCTTACAATCTGTAAAGTATAATTTTCCCCTCCAGACTCATACAGTTGGATTTCTTGTACGGAGGGAGTCTTACTTTATGTATGGAAAAGGACCAAAACCAATACTATTAAAAAGGTTTAAAAGATTTCCTAAATGCTTTCAAAATACACTACTTGTCCTGGAAAAGACAGACCATATAGCCTATATATGCTAGCAGTATTGTATTATATAAAGAGTTTGCTAGTCAATGTTTTAATTTCCTAGACACGTGCTTATCACACTGTCATACCATAGTACTTACATGAAATTACTTTCCATATATCTTTAGGTGTGTTATGAGAGCACATTGATGTAGAAAATGCAATTCAGTGGATGCCTTGTTTTTGCAGCTATTTTCATACTTATGCTAGTTGCTGACAAATCTTACCTTAAGGTTATTTGCTGTATTTGTCTTTCTGCGTTTAATAAATGTGTGTATGCATGGGTGCGTAAATTCTCATTAACTGCTAATTACCAGAAATATTCTCAATTCATCGCAAGATTCAGAAGTAGGGCTGGAACCTGCCTCACAGCTAAAGCCATGATCCTTTAAGTACCATCTGGGCAGAGCTGTATGTCAGTACAAGGAGTGCTGTAGAATTACAGCTTACTGGTTGCCCACAGGGTATTTTGGGACCAACATCATTGCAGAAGTCAGGTAATGCTAGCAGTAACAAAGTTTATGCGTTCTTTGACTGACTCTTGTACACTTTGGACAAATGCCTGCAGTCTTCAGGTAGGGATTCTCACATTCTAGCACCAAAAAAAAAAAAAAAAAACCCTTCTTACCTCCTAAATCACATTTTTAAGTAAGCAATCTGTATTTTGGTGACCACCACTTAAAATGCTGGATAAGGGAGGGAGATGGCTAAAAGATGTCTGTTTCTCTTTCAGACCCTGTCAGAGAATGTATAGATGAGGATGGAAACAAAAAGAAAGTAAGTGTATTGCCTGAGTCATCCATTTGGATTTCAACCTACACAATTCATGCAGGACCATGGATACCCTCTTAGATAATCTGAAACAAAAAGTGTTGGACAATATTAAGAATTATTTTGGAGGAGAAAAATGTTGGCTTTTGAACTGGTGGGATAACTTTGCACACATAGGAGACTCCCTCTAATGACACCTGATCTTGCAGTGTGTTGAATGCTATTGAAGGCAATGTAGTGCCAAAACTTGTGACCGTGTGTGTCTTCCCTGACAAAGAAAAGTGTCTCCATGTCCTGATGAAAGAACTTCTGGCAAAGCTGGACATGGCCAGAGTAAAGGTAAAAGCATAGGAGGAGGCAACGTCATTGTCCAGACCCTCTCCTTCTGCTAAAAATACAAGTACCTTGTCCCTATGAAAATTTTATAGGAAGGTAATTATTGTGTGATAGTCATCTCTCTAGGGAAAACCATCTCAAGTAAAGAAATCAAAGTTCTTAGTTTTTGCAGAAAAGCTTTTATTAATCCTGAGAAAATGCTCAGATATATTAGTAAACCTGTCTGATCTCTCAAAAGTGATCCGGTCTAAGAAAGGAATGATGTAGATGTTATAAATGGTTCAGTTCCTTCATCTCAGGTGAAATGCTGAGGTTTTTGAGTGTATATGATACTTCACGCATTTAAAAATATTAGCATAAGCTTGTTGCGTGTTTTCTAGTAGGGGTCAGTTATGAGTTCTACCCTAGGATTTAGCTTGAATTTCCACTACATTAAAAATATTCTTTTGCTTTTTCCCTTGTGAAGACATGACTGTAAGGAAGGATGTGGCTGATAAAGAAACTCTTATGAATTCTCTAGACATAGGAAATATATGTGGATCAAAGCTGCTTTACATGGTTGGCCTTGGCCAGCTGGTCAGGGCACAGAAAGACTTTAGCTAGGTCAGACACTACGTATAAGCTGGTGGCTTTGAGGTTGGCCTCTGGGGTAATAGAAGCAGACACAGCTACATGTAGATAAGTGCTGGGAAGCCTCAACTTGAATTTCAGACAAGTCAAGTTTCATTTTTTTGGTGGTAAACTTAAAGCACAATTTCTGTTCTGGCTAAAATGCTTTTGGAAGAAAAGAGGCCAGGCTCCAGTCTGTATTAAAAATGAACCACATTTTCAAATTTAGGTGGATTTTGTGTTATCTCTTCTCTCAGCCAGAAAAAATGGGTTTAGAAGGCGCTGCCAACATGGTAGCCATTACCTTTTGCAGCAGGCTGTTGAGCATCCTGTCGTGCCTACAGGACACCATGGAAATGTCCTGCCTCTGGTGTTGAGCACCCACCCTCTGAATTCCTCTGCTGACTCACGGTCAGTAATGTGCCATCGTCGGCCTGTTACCCTTTTCCAGCATAGTCCACAAATCCACAGGGATGAAGAATCAAGGCTCTTTCCTAATTCATAAAACACAGGCTCTTATATCGGTTCCATAATATTTTAGGCGTTACTCAGAGTTACAGCAGGAGGCTCAGTTCCCCAAGCGGGATGTCTGTCATGCACCTGGAGATTGTGGGAACTGATCTCTTGCAGTTTGCAAGGAAATCAGAGTTCTCAGGATCAAAAAACTCAGACTAAATCCTGTCTAATATCAGGAGTGATGTGACTCGTTACTTTTTTTTGTTTGTTTGTTTTGTTATTACTTCTACCCTGGAAATGACTGTTGAAGGAAGATTCATGGCTAAGGTTAGTAGCACAAGGACAGAAGATCAAATCTGCTAGGTCAGGCCAAAAATCCATCCAACACCCTGCATTATGTGTCCAAAAACAGACGTCAGGGAAGAGTGTAAGTAAGCATATATGATCCTTCCCTGAACTTTCCTGGCCTTTAATAATTTGTGACTCAGGGACACCCTGAGCTGCGAGTGGCATCTGTTTTGTTTCATAGTGCTCAATAGTTTTCTCTTCCGTGAATTTGTTCAGTCACTCTTTGAATCCAAGTAAGTTTTTTAGTTACTGAACATATCCAGTGGCTAAAGTATCATATCCAGTAACTAAATTAAAAGGTGCCAGCTGGTGAACCTGGTTGAGGTGCATGGCTCTCTCTCCTGCAGATGCACAGTAAGAGGAAGAGTGTGCAAGTCCAGGTCCATAGGTTCAGAGCTCCCTTAGAGAGGAAGTCTGAGGCTTCCTCCGGTGTGCTGGCAGGCTCATCGGTTTCAGCAGACTTATCCTTCATGATTTAGAAACCTCTGCTTTTGCTTTCCTTTCTGTCTTATTCTTACTCCTACGATTTCATATCAATTGGGATTTAGGCTTTCTTTGTCTTCAGAGTCCCTGCGTTTTCCTTTGCATGGGGATTCTTGGCTTTGTTTGGATCATTCAATTGATTTTTTTGTTTTAATGTGCTGTGCTTTTCTTGTCAAGCTCTTAGATGTTTTCCAATAGATGTCCTGTTAAGGAGTGAAATAAAAAAGTTAAATATGCATGGAAGCTAAAGGGTCCTTTGCCAGACTTGCACAGCTGTATATGTACCCTTCCAGGTGCTCTACTTTCAGTAGGAGAGACAACTGTAACTAAAAAACATTCAATTTCTTCCTAAATATTTTTTCCATACTCAAAGCTCCTCATATTACTGTTTCACAGCTTCCTCTAGGCTCACAAACCTGAAAAGATTTAAGTCACTTTCAGGACAAGTTCCCTTCTCCTGTCCCAAAACATACAAAGCAGTATCTAACTTGTAAATTAAAGCAGTAAATTAACTCTTATTTAATATGTAAATTTTTATGGCTGCAAATCTGGCAGTTCTCATTTAGACTTGACAGTATCACTTAGCTCAGAGATACAGAGCAGTACTTTTACATCACTATTCTTAGTTTGCACGCTAGTGCCAAAAAATAGTCTGTGAATGATGCTGTGGTTACCTAGACATTTTGCCACTTTGTTCTTCTCTTTCATGGGAATGATGGGTAAGCTGGAAAGGAGAGGATGGGAGATGACCTTGCCCAATAGCAATTATCTTCTTCCCCGCATGTTTCTGCTTGTGAATATCAAGACATGTTGCCCAGTTCATAGAACCACTGTCGCACTTGTTACTAGTGCTTCTGGACTCACGTCTGTAGAGATGGGTCTGGAAAGGGCTGTTTCCCATATTTGGGGATATTCTTGGGAACGCAGACCTCAGGGGTGAACACTCTGTTTTGAAATTCATTGAGCCTATTTATTGACTTCAGAGCTCTGCAGGATCGGGGCCAGAGAGCTCAGCTTTTTGCAGATAGGAATCTTTGAGATATTCCAGATTATGACCACATCTATTTCTTGGTCATTTAGTAGTATGTAATCCCGGCGCCTTAAAATTTAGACTGTCCTTTAGAAAATGAGAATATAGTTTATATTTTATTTTTAGTTTTACAAAACCACTGTGTACGTCTAATAACATTAATCTGGTAAAGGAACAATTTCCTTTCAGGAAGGGAGGAACTGTTTTAAAGTTTTGGAGTAATGGATAAAATAACCAGAGTATTCCACGCCTTTCCAGCTTGGAACAAATATTGTTAATTCCTGCTGTGCCATGACCATCTGTGCACAGAGCTTTTTCTAAAATAATTTTATGGCTTATGAAAACTTAAGGCTTTGACATTTAAAGAAAAGCTAAGGGGAATTCTTTATTGACTATGCTATTCATGCATGCTGTAGGATGGCTGAGCTAACAATAGATGGAGTACCAGATAACTTCATTCTGCTGTAACAAAACATCTCCTATTCGAGACCATTATCTTTTGCTTGGAACTTCACAGTCTGTTTCTCACAGTGTTGCTAATTTAAACTTTCTCATCCTCATGAAGTCCTTAATATACTGCATTCTATTATTTAATTATCCAAGGCTAATTTGAGCGGCCCTGCTGTCAGTGTCACTTCACTTGCTAGCTGTAGGAGCGTGGCAGCAGCCAAGTTTTGCATTTTTCTCCTCTCCGCCCATGTTCTTCTCAATTGTTACATATCCATGTCTCCCTATCTAGCCTGGTGACAAATGGACATTACCGGACCAGTGCCACACTGTGACATGCTTTCCTGGAGATTACACAGTTCTGGAGAGTCACCAAATTAACTGTGAGAGGATGCCAAAACCAGTATGTCACAGCAATCTTCCTGCTGTTAAGATTGAAGAAACTTGTGGCTGCCGATGGATGTGTCCCTGTGAGTATTTATCTTTGCATGTGTGGCCTTCCTCCCCATCACTTGAAATGTTTGTCAGAAACGTAGTGCTGGATGGAGCTGCTCAGTCATTGCACACATCAAAGATGACCGAGGTGGGAGGAATTAACGTTGTATTCGGCTTAAATAAACAGCGAAGTGTGTGTATCTCACTGATGCCTGGAATGTGTGATGCAAGTTCAGGGCCACTGCAAGCTTATTTTTTACATTAGTGTAGCTACATTGCTGTGTCAGAGAATCTCACACTCCATTTCCAGAGCCGTGTGAAGTGGGAAGGAGAGTGTGTGGAAGAAAACAGAAATTTAGCACAGCACGATATACGCAATGTATTGTTGGTCCAACTCTAGGCTTGAGGGTTTGGCCTGACCTCAATCCAGCGCATGTATCAAAGAAACAACAACAACAAATGCTCCCTGCCTCCAGAAAACCTCACCCTGAGTATTTGAGCAGAAACGGTGAACGCTGTGTGATTAATGCCTGGGCTGAGATGACAGGAACAGAAATTAAGTGCACCTATGCACGTTTACAGGGCGCAGGGATTCAGCCCTGAGGCTGGTGATATTAGGAAAATCCCACATATGTGAAAAGAGGACTTGAGGGAGGAAGATAAGAGTGATGATGTCAAGCAAAAAAATGAGCTGGAGCCTCTGGATCACCTCAGTGCACAGACAGATGCTCTGACAACCGTGAAATGGTGTCAGATAAAGGAGGCGGTGATGCCTGGCTGCATGCAGCATGGCACAGAGCATCGCTCCACGGCTGTCACAGGGAAGAGCACTTCATGGTGGAACAAGGGGGTAGGCTCAGCCACTGAGTCTTTTGGTAAAGCCCATCCTGGGTTTGGGGACCGAGCCGAGCCTCCTCTCCATGCCAAATGCACTGTAGTCATATGCTCGGTTTCCATAAAGATTAGTCAAGATGCTTATTTTGAATTAAATGTCCAAAAGATCAGATAGAGCCCAATCATGCGTGCTATTACAGCTAAAAATTGCAGAAATCTCCAAAATAGGAACCTGTAGGTGTTATTTTCGATAGTGTTTGAATCCTGTTCAGAGCCTGAATCTCTTTGGCTTTAATGAAGCTGAGAGGACTCCCCAATGTAATTCTGAAAATTAGGTTTACGCTTAAAATCATATTTACTTTTTAAAGTAAATCACGAGCCTATATGTATCTTCGCTTTATAATGTATAATCTCAATTTGAAATGTCGCCTGCTGAACTGTCTGCTTTAAGAACACTTTCTTCAAGGCACTGCTTGAAATACCTAAGCTGGGGAGCTAGATATTGATCCCTGAACTGTTAGACATCCAAAATTTTAACACCCCAACTTTTAGCATTTCCTAAAAGCGCATTCGATTACTCAAACTCTTTAAAGCTAGCATTTCTTTTTTTCATATATTTCAAAAAGGTAGAAAGATTTTAGTTGAATAATTATAAATATTTTATAAAGTTTAAAGGATACTCTTAGTGATATCTACTTATAAAAAGTGTCTCTGTAATAATTTTCTTAATCCTAAATACATTGATAGCAACATGAAGGCATTACTTTTGGCAAAAATTTCAGCATACATTGGGCAAAAAATGTCTTCATAAACATTTTCTGACAGGATGAAATGAAAATTATCACTTGTACCATTAGCTGGTTATCATGAAAAGACCTATAGTTGACTTCAGATTGCTGCTGTTTAACGTGAACTAAGATTTTTTTAGGTCTTTATGAATTTAGTGAGCCATGATATGCAAAATTTAACTTTTTTTTTTCCCGAGGTGGTACAGCTTGTGATGAGAAGGGGTAAATTTTCATATGTTATAAGCGGAGGAAAAAATCCCAACCCCATCCAGTTGATCAAAAGTCCATGGGTAAAGTAGCCTCGTTTCAATGACTACTTAGCAAAATTAGGGTGATGCTGTGTCAACCGAAGCAACATCTGTAGCTGGCGGGAAGGCTCATTCTGATGCTGCGTATGCTGAAGTCAGAGCCGAAACTCATAGCTATCAGTAAACTTTAGAGATGGGCATAGCAAAGTAGGTGCTTAGTAGGAGGGCAGTGTGTTTCAGCATCTCTTTGTTGTTATGGAGGGAGGCTGGTTAGGTGATCCATGCTGCAGGAGCATGGCAGTGCACGCTTAATTTACTCATGATTCAGCGAAGTAGTGTTCAATTATTTAGAGAACCGGAGGCCTTTCAAATGATTGCTTGACAATGCAGATGGTATGACAAATGCGTTTGCAAAGAGGAAGTACTTGAAAAACTGTTCTTCCCATGTCATATTAATTGAGTTCAGAGAATAATCATGAGTTACACCACAAAGATGTTTGCTTGCTGTACTAGTTACAAATTTTATAGCAATACGAAACTGGTCTAGTGGGAGGTGTCCCTGCCCATGGCAGGGCGTTTGGAACTAGATGATCTTTAAGGTCCCTTCCAACCCAAACCATCCTATGATTCTATGATTTGCAACATGTGATTCATGGCTCTTGAGACTTTGTGACCTATTCAATTGATTTAAATGGATTGCATTAATACATTCTGTGCTACAGAATACCTATGAGAAATTTAAAAGGATTTCCATTATCCTTAGAATTTTTTTTATTGTCCATGAATAAAAAAAGGTTGAGCAATGTTGTTTTATTCCCAACTTGTTTCGTTGTTGTTCATATATGAACTTTAAAAGAAGGTGTAGTAGAATGTCTGAAGATGTTCCAGTGCTCCAAAGGGATGTACCTTTTGACAGTTCAGTGCCTGACAGTATACAAGATAGGCTTGTTTTATTATTATTTTTTTTAAGCAGAAGTTGCTATATCTCAATTAGAAGCCAAGTAGCTGAATTATTAACAATGAGAATTTTCTTCCTACGTGTTTAGCTGACATCATTGCTTTTATTGTCCTTATTATCTTTAAGCAAAAGATTTGAAAATGCATAAATCAGAAGCATCTTTTTGCTCAGGGTTTTTTTTTTTTTTTTTTGGTACTTGTGAGATTATAATCCTCCTAGTCTTCCAGTCTGTGAAGACAAGGAAATGTTTATAATCTAACGACTAGGACACCAGCTATCACTTGGCCATTGGTTTGTGCTCTGCACATTATATCTCTGCCCTTTTCCTGTTTCCTACCTCAAAAAAAAAAATGTTCCCTGGTATCGCCCTGTGACGTGTTTGATAAGAATGAAGTAATGTTATTTTGTTTAAAATGTAATACTGTACAGAGTAAAATGCAATACCATAATAAAAATGCAATGCAAAAATTAAAAAATAAGTATGTTACAGTCTTTCTACATATAGGGAAGGAATACATTTTCCCTGCTTTCATTTTTCATATAGAAATTATTAATAAGTCACATTCAATGTGAATAAATTCATGTAAGGGATTTTCTATGAGTTTTTCCAAATCTTTTTTTAATACTAATTGCTATAGACAAAGATAGTTCAAGAAAACCCACATGATGAAGTATTTACCAAAGTTTCTTGTCGATGATTTTCTGCAGCATTTGCAATTCATTACCTTCCTAGCTTTCTCAACTAATTGATTCCACATGCCCATAATAATCGTGAAGAAATAGTATAATTTAAACAAAAGTGAATGCCTATATGACTTTTTTTTTTTTATTGATGTGCAGGTGTTTGTATAGGAAGTTCATCTCGACACATTGTCACTTTTGATGGGCTGAATTTTAAGCTGACCGGCAATTGCTCCTACACCTTATTTCGAGACATGCAACATGACATTGAAATTCTCCTCCATGAAGGACCATGCAGAGCAACACCAAAGATGAACTGTATGGACTCCATTGAAGCGAAACATCGTGGTGTATCTGTTCAGCTCTTCAGCGACATGGCAGTAAGCTAAATGCAATGAAGTGATCTGTGCGTTGTCTGCTCATGCGATAGAATTTCAGGTTGTGGGGACCTATTTGTTCTCTTTATGCTGTTCCTGTTCCCCTTGCAGCCTATTCTTACACTTCTGAGCAAATGCTCATTTTAATTTCATGATACAATCTGCATTCACATAATGAGCCAGACACGTTTCTTTTCTTGTTCTCCCTGTTGTGCTGGTATGACAACGTCAAGAACATGGATTTGGCAATGTCTCCCTGACACTTCTGCCAGAAAAGCGGGGCTTATAGACAGGACATACTGCACTCTGATTCTCCTCTGTTGGCAGAGGTCCTTTACACAGTGTTATTATTTGGTGCGTGGGAGAGCAGCCCCTATTCTTCGCAAACCAATGCACAACTGGCTAGTTGAAGAGCTAGTGAGTTGGTTCTTACCTTGTGTGCAGGTGGACCTCAGCATTAGATGGAAGGACATCTTAGTATTTATTATGTCTGTTTTATAGGCACAGAAGTATTCAAATTCAATACGAAACATTTTCAATCTCTGGGTTCCTCAGACACACAGGAGTCAGCTAGCCTGCAAAAGTGATCTCGTCTGGCTCATGTGTAGCAAAATAGGATGGACCAAAACACCTGCACCCGGTTCTACATGGTGATGGACAGCCTTGACTTTCACTGAGGTTTATTGATAATCAGGGTTTGTAGGTGTCACTTTAACTACATGGCATTAGATTGCTAGTCTGCATATACACGAAGGAATGCATTCATGTGGGAAAATGTTGAAAGAGATGTTCATATAATACACAGAATGAAGGTCAATTAGTTCTGTACATTTTTAGACTCAATAGAAATTTTCAGCTTGCCAAATTGATTCTTATGTCCAGATTCAGTTGGATCTTCAAGTACTTATGAAGTCAAAATGTGTTTCAACTGTAAGACTGGGTTGATTTTAACTGCTTGCTAGAACTGATGCGATGATCTTGCCTTTTTGAAAACAGGTGGCTGTTAACGGTGAAAGGGTTCATATCCCCTATTCTAGCAGTTTGTTTGAAGTCACTGTTTATGGAGCAATAATGCATGAAATCAAGTTCTCCCATCTTGGACATAATCTGACATTTACTCCAAGAAACAATGAATTTATTCTTAAACTTAATTCAAAGAGCTTTTCTTCAGGAACACAAGGACTTTGTGGTAAGTTTGAAAACTTAGTAATTTTAACAGCTTCCTACTTGGACTTGAACTGTTATATACGTTATTGTAGTTTGTGTGGCCCTGTACCTTTAAAGTCCCTGGCTGAACTGATTCCCTTGTTGTTGGCACATTGCTAATCTATGTAGGTTTCTCTACTACGGCCATCAACATAACAGCTCGTTGACATAATACCGTGGAAAGAACAGGCTACATATCTCTCATGTTTAATTGTTTCACACTGTCCTTTCAAGGAGATTTTTTTTTTTTTGTTAAGAGGGTTTGACTTTAGGTTCTTACATATACATTTATGTGAGAGACACGACCTATGCTTGTAGGGAAGGCGGAAGGTTTGTGAGGGGTACTACTACCTGGCAGAATTAATTCTACGGTATCCCCAATGGTATAATCTATTGTATAGTTTATACTTCTGTGGCATAACTTATACCTCCCGTAATAAGGAAACGTGAAACATGACCCAGGGTTTTTATGCCTCTATTGATAATAGGTATAAGGCATTCAATGAGTGGTCCCAAACAGCCTGTATGTACTGTGCCTCTTTTCTCTAGGTATATTTTATTGCTGACTGTATTCAGACTCTTTCTTTTCCTTTTACTCACCCTCCTAGGGGTGTGTGACCAGAACCACGTCAATGACTTCACGTTACATGATGGCTCTGTCACTTCTGACAGTAGTGTATTTATTCAAGACTGGGTGGTGGAAGAGCCAGGGAAGATCTGTGAAATCCGGAGAGAAGACAGATGCTCTGAGCACGCAACGAGCCACTGCCGCCTTCTGCTCTCCGATCGGTTTGCAGAGTGCCACAGGCTAATCTCCCCCAACATGTTCTACGAGGCCTGCGCAGAGAGCAGCTGCTATGAGGACGAAGCCTGTGAGATGATAACTTCCTACGCTCACATCTGCAGGGAAAACGGGATCTGCATAGACTGGAGAACACCCGAGTTCTGTCGTGAGTGGTTTATGATATGTTAAAACTGATATAGAAACTGTCTAACTTGATGATGGTGATGACAATGACGGTCAGTGTAATGTTAGTTTTTGAATACCGTGTAATGGGGCAGAAGTTCCAAATCAAGTTTCCCATATAAGTGGTATTGCAGATCTGGTAACTGGTTTGTCGTCCACTAAGTTGCATATTATGGAAAAAGCCTTTCTTAGTAAAGTGCTAACTAGTAAAATGCAAAGTAGTCTTGCAAGGCTGGAGGAATAACCTGTGAAATAAAAATACTGCAAAAGCTACGCACAGGCAAACACGGCTATGTGACAGTACCTGACTCTGCAGCAACCAAACCATTGTGGGGCCAGGTTTGAACTGAGAGCCTGCTCTGATTCTGCCGGGCGGTTTTAGCTGCAGCTAAAATGGGGAAATAGCCACTCTCTGTGGTGCGTTTTCTTGCCAGCACGTGCCAGCTGCACTGAACAAACCAGCTGTAATTTACTTTGCAAATCCGGTTCTCCTTCTGGCTGTGTTTTGCTTGTGTTGTGGAGGTGAAGAGTTTGTGCTGAGAAAGCAGTATAGCAGGACGTGAGTCTTGCAAATTGCCCAGAGCCCAAAAGACGCAGGACAAGCATGCTGGTGCTAAGTCCAGATGGTTGTCGTTTTGTATACCTACTCCCCTAAATTCTTATAGTCATAAGAAGTTCTTCCCTAACTTCCTGGGGTTTTTGTTTGTTTTTTCTTTTTCTTTCTTTTTTCTCCCGACAGCCCTATTATGAGGCATACATAAAGATCTGCCCAAAATGTAACATATAGTTAAGTACAAACGAGTAACTCTTGAGGTGGCTTATTCTACACCTTCTGCTGTTAGTCTGTGTGCAGTGATGGTTACAGACATTTAGATATTTTCTCACGGTGTTTCTGGCTTAGTCAGGTATCTGAGATGTGTGTGTATGTATGTTGGCATTTTCTTTCCCAGCCAGCCCCTCATGTAGTGTACTGTATCACAGTCGTTTTTCACATCTCCTGCCTCTCCAGTTTAGTCAGTTCTTGTTGCCTTGCTTTCTTTTCCTCTTGCCGCCCAGATACTTTTCATTTCAGAATTGGAGAACCAGCATCCTAAAGGCATGATACAGCAAGAACTCACTACATATTTTGGTTTGTTCATGTTTTAAGCTCAGACTGAGGGAATGATGGGATAGGAAGTCAAGAATGTGAATTTGAATTTGGCCTGAGCCTCCAGTTAGTGTCTTAAATATCTTTCCAGGATAAGCTATTGAAGAACACGTTGCTGTTGCGGACTGAATCTTTTAAGAAACAACTTAGTCTGTTTGGAATATAGTCCTAGAAAACAGAGGGAGAATACTGCCAACCATTTTCTAAATTTAGTGCTTCAGTCAGGCTTTGCAAATTGAAATGTCCGAGCCTGAATGTCAGTGGAGAACCGTAATAACTCTGCGCGGTTTTCAAATTCCCATCTTGTTACTCAGCATGTACAAGGATAGCCGAAGTTGCCCATTTTAACACTAGTTGCATAAAACAATCATTTGCGTCCTAACAATAGCATCATCTTCTTCCGTCAAAAAGGTGCTTCAATTAGAGGAACATTATATGAGTTACATTAATGACTAAATAGACACTGTGGCTTAATCACTCTACCACTACGTGTTTAATAACAATGGCACAGTTCTGGAGTACCTTGCTTCCCTACCCCTGTGCCAGTGAATTCTTGTCATTTTTTTAGGTTTTTGTCATGCCATATTGGGACATTTCAAGCAGTACAAGTCCTTCCTGACTGGTCTGCCTGGGTGGGTATATATACTTGATGGAATATCCGATCAAGACGGAGCTTGTTCTCCATCCTGTTCTCATTCAGTTCCACTGCCTGAGCTTTCCTTGCTCCTTTTTGGGAGGGTGCATGTGTCAAGTGCTATCTGGTGGACTTCCAGCTTTGTGTCAGTGGATGGAAGGAAAATTTACTCCAAGGTGGCAATATGCAGTGAGGGAGATTTTTTGATTTTTTTAAAATTTTTTTCCTAGACCCTTGCTTAGTAGACGTGTGCTGCAGCAACCTGTAGCTTCCATTGATAGCCACGTAACCCTGAGGCATAGAACATGCACCCCTTGAGCAAGCTCACCCTTACAAGTGAATGCCTGCTGAATAGGGTTTCTACTTCACTGCCAGTACGGGCTCTATCTTAATGTAAAGATCATAGAGATTTCTAACAAATGATAGAATGGTTTGGTTTGGAAGGAAACTTAAAGATCATCTAGGTCCAACCCCCCTGCCCTGGGCAGGGACACCTCCCACTAGACCAGGCTGCTCAAAGTCCCATCCAGCCTGGCCTTGAACACTTCCAGGGATGGGGCCTCCACAGCTTCCCTGGGCAACCTGTTCCAGTGTCTCACCACCCTCACAGTAAAGAATTTCTTCCTAATATCTAATCTAAATCTACCTTCTTTCAGCTTAAAACCTTACGCCTCATCCTATCACTACACTCCCTGATAAAGAGCCCCTCCCCATCCTTCCTGTAGGCCCCCTTTAGGCACTGGAAGGCTGCTATAAGGTCTCCCTGGAGCCTTCTTTTCTCCAGGCTGAACAGACCCAGCTCCCTCAGCCTGTCCTCACAGCATAGGTGCTCCAGCCCTCTGATCATCCTCGTGGCCCTCCGCTGGACCCATTCCAACAGGTCCATGTCCTTCTTGTGCTGAGGACTCCAGAGCTGGACGCGGTACTCCAGGTGGGGTCTTATGAGAGCAGACCACTGCATTGCTAATATTGACATGTGTTGGGATTCAGATTTGTGTGGAGAGGAAGCTTTATTCACCTGGATATAAGCTTGTGTATATAGTGATTAATGAATGGACGGAGATATATTCATTCTGCAGTTACCAAAGAAATGGTAGGTCATGTGAAGGTGACCAAGTCAGCTTTGAACTGTGTAGCTCAAGTAACAGTACCAGTTAGCAAATTTTGCTCAGAAAGCAGAAATACTCAGAAGATAAATGACAGCGGCAGCAGCAGCAGTTGTTAATCTTCGTGTACTAATGTTTCCATGAGTGCTTCTCAGCAGCTCTTTACGCTCATTTATGTGCAATATGGACATACCCTCTAGGTACTTGCCAATACTAGCTTGCAGATAAATTAAATTTAGATAGGTAGTTGATGCTTGCATGGTGTATGAAGCAAACTGCTAGTTGGTACTGCTCAGTAAAGCTGTGGTTCTTTGAGGAGGATGCTGGTGGCACTCAGCAGCTGCAGGGATTCCTGGAAAAATATTTTGCTTTGAAACACCGTTTTTCATGAGCCATTCTGGTTGTTGTAGGGTTTTGTGTTTTGTCTTTCACTGGGTTGTTTAACTGGGTTGCACAGGTTAGAAAGCAAATGCATAACAGGCTGTGGCTGCTCAACTGAGGGGCAGTGATATCTGGCAAAGAAGCAAGAACGAGGGTCAGGAGGAGGAGAGAGAAGCAATAGGATACAAGAAACCTTTAAACCATCTCTGCTAATGAAGGATTTGGGTAGTGGAGCTACACTGAGATTATCTGCTGCTCTTCGTTTGCTGTGTAAGCAAGGCATGCCGGTGAGGACCATAACAGCTGAAGGATTTAAATCATGAAAAAAACCTCAATAGTACGGGGGTGGCTTTACAACTGCCTTCAGCTGATGTGGGACAGTTTTCTCTTCTTCTTCCATCTCCAGCCGTGCATTCCCACTCCTTATGCTATGCTGGCAGTAGTCCTCACATGCTGTAAAAGGGAAAAAGGTGCCAGCAGGAAACAGCAGCTGAGGTGAGGAGATTAAGGGGGGACTACCCTTTTTGATGGCAGCACTGATCTATGTTGGTTTAACACGGCCTTGAAACCACTCCCAGGAACACTGGAAAAACCCTTCTAAACATATTCCTTTGGATAAAGAAGACCTGTTAAGGGAGGTTTCAGAAAACTGTGCCTGGGCAGTGCAGGGAGGTTGACTGGCAGCTGATGAGGTGTTGGCCCTGGTGCGTTATTCACTCAGCTTCATTGTCACTGGTGTTTTAGCTGTCCTTTTGGCTGCACATGACAGTACGGTGAGGCAAAAGGCAAGCCAGCAGTATGTGACCTCGGGAGATAGCTAGCTAGCTGCTAAATTATACTACTGATAAGAAAGGAGTGGCATTGTCACCTGAAAGGACGTGGGCCTTTCTCTGTGTGTCACAGGCTTGAAAAGCACCCCTTGCCTAAATATCCATTTAGTACTTTAACCAAGGATGCTCGGTCTTGTCTTATCCATTAGAGCCACAAAGTCAGAGTGAATCTCTGTGCAAACTGTCACTAGATCTTTCACTCTGAATTTTCACTCTACCTTCTGTAGATCCTCATAGAGGTTATTTTCTCCCAACCCGTATCTACTAGGAATAGCTACTGTAATTTAAACGAAAAATAAGCAGCCGAAGAAATGTCAATACTTAAATGTGCGAGATGAGCCTTTGAAATAATCATAGGTTTACAGGAAACTGTTCCCCCCCACCACCACCCCTCCGCCCCCCACTTTTCTTTTATTATTCTCTTCCTTGTTTGAAAGAAAAGGTCATGTTTTAACGGAGCCAACAAACAGAATATAATATCAATACGTTATCATAGTAGCATCATACAGGCTAGTACTTGAGGTGTATTTCTTTTGAAACTAATTTGGCAGAAGAATTATTCTTCTATTAGTTGGCTTTTGGCCTTATTTTCCCTTTTGCTAGTACCTGCAGTCTTTTCCTTTTCATTCAGAAACAACAAGCATTTGAGGTGAGCACTGAAATAGCCATCTGGGAGTGTGCCTTGTTGAAATACTTGTTTCTGAGGCTGACTGTGGGGAGTCCTTCGTGCCTTCTCGCATTCCATACCTCTGGCAGAAGTTTCTATACAAAAAACAGAGTTACCTGAAAGTCATGTAGGAGATATCCAAATCTCTGGAGCATGAGGGCAGTGACATGTCTGAGGTGGCTTTCTACGATCGCCTGGCTGTCATTGTGTCAATGGGATGAAAGGATGGTTAGGATGATTTTCCAGGCGTTGCCGGAGCTTACCCCATCTCTTGATGCTGCTTATGCACATCTCATTCCCATGCCCCAAGGACAGAGGTGACTTCAAAACAAGGCCATTCATGTGAGCTCGTTTATATTTCTTTTGCAAAACATAACTACCTAATTTCTTCCTTGAAAAAACATTGCCGTTTAACACAGGCACACAGGCTATTTGATAGCCTATCTGGAGGCCAGGGCATGGTTCTTCATTCCATTTTTCACACACCTGGCTCCTTAATGCTAGCCAAAGAGGAGGAAGGAGAAGGGGCTGTGTTACATGAAGTACTTTAGAGGCATTAGCATCGGTACCTTCCTCTGCTTGAGAGCTGTCCGTGTTCTATGCTGATGGGCATAAAACGCTGCATTAAACTCTAAAATAAATTAATCTAATTTTGTGCAGAGCAGGTTTACTAGATTTGCTGTGGGGCTAGTGGTAGGTAAGCAGGATGAAAGCCAGTGTGCCACTGTGCTTGTCAACACTGGAATAAAAAAGCAAATGACACACTACCTTACTATGTGCTGTTGGATGTATTTTCACACATTTATTATAGCTGACGTGAGTCCATGACAGGCAATTAGTGCTGGTGCTTACTCTAGGCACCATGTTTACAGAACTGCTTCTGGAAATGAGTTTTTACTGGAAAACGTAGTATAGTCTAGGTGGCTACCAGTACAGGTTTATAAGCAGGTGATTTATCCTGTTTTACTTGGATAGACGTTTTTGTGTTTTCAGAATCCAGCCAAAGCATTTCACAGTGGGATTGGAGTCCCCATCAAGTTCCTGTGGCTTTTCAAGTTCCTCTGCATCTACTGAACTATGATGCTTATCCCCACATACAACCATGGACTCCAACACACCAGAATTAATTGGATTTAGCATGGCTTGAAACAGTAAAGGGTTAATGCTAAAGACATTTCTGTTTCCTTTGGCTGCTAAGAAGGGTGTGTGTAGACAGTTCAGCTGATGAATGCTTGTTTGGTTGGGAGCTTGGGTCTTCATTCAGTAATTTTCTTTCAGTGTTTTTTGTCAGGGGACTGAAAAAAAAGTTTTATAAACCTCACAGCAGTCACAAACTGGGAAATAAGAAAGACTTTTCCAAATTGAAGCTGTAGTGAAAAATAAGTAGACTTAAGGGACTACACAGTACGGAAGCTGTGTCCATAGGTTTCTTGAATAGCTGTAGCCTTAATTTTGTGTTTGCTTTTAGAGACAATGCCCTCAGTGTTGTGAGCTCATCAGTAAAAATGTTATGTGTTGGCTTAGGGGGAGGAATGCAACCTTCATTGATGCAGTTAATTCCGTTAATAAGGCAACTCAGATAATAAGGAGCAGAAATCCAGCAGGTTCGGTTTTGAAGTATCAAAATGTTCTGTTTGTTAGCTTCCCTTAGTTGATTGGGAACACTGACGCCTATCAAGTTGTCAAAAAAAATATCTTTGTTCAACACTTTAGTCTGTCCTGGATCTCTCCTAACCATGCGCCGTTACCAGTGCTTCGCTAATACACGCTAAGGTGGTTCTAATCTCTTATGTCTCTTGCCCAGTGTTGAAAACAAAGTTAGGCAAGATGTAAAGCTCATGTAAGCCATTGTATCATTATAAGGGTAAGTCATACTTTGTTGGTGCTTGTGGTCTGAAAATGCGGCTTGATGATTTCTGCATGGACTATATTTTAAGCAAAAGCCTTCAATCGCTTTCCACTGTGGATTTCCTTAGTTTTAAAATGTATTTTCAAAGCTGTTAGTGGCTGCAGAAGGCAAACTATGTCCATCAGATGATGGCTTTCAAAAACCTGAACAGAATTCTAAAGGACGTGTGAGTGGAAACATTTATCTGCCTTTCAGGTCTCTTTATCTAAATAGTTTTTTTTTCTGTCTTCCTCAGCAATGAAATGTCCCCCATATTTGACATATGATCACTGCCACAAAGCCTGCATAAAGCACTGTGATAATAGTACCAAACTCAGTGTCTGCAAGGATTATCCCACAGAAGGCTGCTTCTGTCCAGACAGACAGGCGATTTTTAATGACAGCTGTGTTGATGAAGAAGTCTGCACACAATGTGTCAGTGAAGATGGCACGCACCATCAGGTAACCATGTACTTAGCAGCTTACCTTTGTAAGTGGTTGGGGTTCGTACTTTTGCAAGTAAATCTGTCATAAGTCTGTTTTCCCCTTTGGAAAACAGTTTATTTTCTAGCTCAGTTCCTCATAACCGGCCGGCTGTCAGCCCCATGTAGCTCCCCTAGTGTGAAATTGGCTGGGACGGATATAAAATTCACAGCTGGGACTGTCCAGACCCGGAAATGCATGACAAATTTGTGTGGAGGGGAGGTCTAGAGGGAAGAGAGGAGGGATGGCATAAGTCAACATTTACCAAGATAAACACCCTCATTCAGCAGACTTTTACCAGTAATGACAATTTAATCATAAATCTGGAACCCTTGCTTAAAATGTATTGTATTGTCTTTGCAAAGCTTGCTGTAATCTTTTCAGTGATTGGTGTGGAGCAGTGGGACCAAGAGGACCTTATGTGAAGTCATATTAGCCTACCTGCTTTTTTTTTTTTTTTTTATGAGAATCATTCATTAGATAAAATTCGTCATTTTAGTTTTACTGAAAATCCACTTTCCTCAGCTGAGTCAGACCTCTCTGTGGCGGAACGGGATTGGGAAGAGCTGTGGGTGCCAGGCTGCGGTGAAAGAGATTGCTGATTTCCCTTTCAGCATCACACAGCGGCTGCGCAAGCTCCTCCCTGTGTCCCCTGTTCCAAGTAGCAGCGGCTGTTCCTCTTCGCCCCCAGATACTCAACCTTTGGAGTTTTCACCTAAATCAGACAGTCCTCTTAAATCTGCAATTTTGTTACAGGACTTTAAGAAGAAGGGGCTTTAATTTCAATACTTTATGGGCTTTAGATTCTTAGCAAGATTTTTCAATGGTCTTATCATACTCAGCAAACCTGCTGTCAAAGACATAATTGTTTCTGTAACATCGATCTTCTGTAAATAACAGAAGTCTATGTGTGTGTGTGTGGATAGTCTATTCTTTAAGTAAAAAGGTAGATTTAAAAAAGTAAACGAATGTATGTACTCTGAATAACTTCATTTCACGCACACAAATTTATACTTGCATTTAGTTCAGCAAGAAATGCGTTATAAATGTTTGCAGTTAAACTGAAAGGGAGCATATACTATTTGCAGCTGGAACGTCTCTTTAAAATAATGTTTGCGTTGATTAACACGGTGACAAAAGCATCAAGCACAGCAGAGAGAACACCTTTCTTTAGGCGGCAGAGCACCAGCGAGCAACGCACTTGACTCAGGGAGGGAAGTGTTCCAGGCACTGCTTTGCCAATGCGAGAGTCGCACATAGGGCAGGTCTGGCCCGCGTGTCCGTGCATCCCACCCCCACCCAGGAAAGGTCCACTCCTGCCCGAGGGTCCCGCCTTGCCACGGCTTGTGCCTCAGTGCTGCCTGCTGGCACTGTCACAGCCCAGCGCCATGGAAAAGAGTTCACTAAACACGATCCTGAGGGTTTCCTGCTGCTGGGCAAGGGGCTGGTACAGGAGCCTCACAGCGCTAACTGCCCTCCTCTGGCATATGCACCCCATGGATGTGGGCAGCGAGAGGGCAGACCCAGGGGAAAGGTGTTCTGTTACACAACTGCATCATCCGAATCAAGTTTTTCAAATCAAAAGGTTAGAGTTTTCGGAAGGATTGAGCACACGTAGCTTGTCTTAGCTTTTATTTTAAGGTTACAGCATCTCCATACATGTGGCCACGATTCTTTCTTTGTGTTCTCTTTCGGGTCTTTGTTTTAAATACAGTATCATTGGTATGTCATAGTGTAATAAAAGGAATAGAAAACAGATCTTTTTATTTCTCTTGAAGGAAAAAAAAATAGCTTGCAATGTATACAATCACTGCCCTAAATACGGATCAGTTGTGCGCAATTCTTGGTGACCCTGACAACTCTGGTTATTGTATCGTGATTCTATATGAAATGGCTATTGCAAATGCAGATTAAAGTCTAGGATCTGTGTGTCTTAAATCCCTGAATCCTCAGGCAATGCAGTGCACTTCCCATTTAAATAATTGTTTCAAGCCCTCATGGAGAAAAGCTCAGCGCACATCTTGGGAATAATGTCTGCAGCGATATCTACTTGTTTCTGCAGAAGTTCTGAAATTCATGAGTTGTTGCATGCCCCTTAATGGGGTTTTAACTCTGACAACCTCTCGTCTGTACCCCGATGGCAAGGCTTAGATGCAGCTGCTGTGTGGATGGGGAGGTGGAGGGCAGGGGAGGATCAGCTCACACAGCTGATTTGCGTCTCCACCATTGCAGGATTAGCTGTGTGAGCAATACAACAGGCAGTGCAACTGGTGGTGGGTTATGACTTCCTTAACCCCCTTCTTTCCCTCTGATGTTCGTTCCTCTCTTCCTTTCTACCTCAGATTGTGCTTGGGTTTACAGGATTCTCAGTACCAACACCCATATAGGGCTCTGCTAACACCATGCTCTCTCTTGCTGTGTCTTCTGGTATTAGAAAGTCCTACTTATGCTGAAGAAAACCTGTGCAAAAATCAAGGCTGCTGAAAATGTTAGAGCAGCAAATATTGTGTTTCTCTTTCTCTGTGTCTTGAAATGTCTGCATGCTTTTCACATCACCACCTGCAAGTGTAGGCATTCTCTATCAGCTGTATTCTCAGGACTTTTTAACCCTGAGGCCATTGAATGCTCTGGCAGAGGGTTCGGAGTTATTTTTCCAAGCTCTGAGATAATGTTCTTTACTAGCATCAATGCAAGCTTTCTTTGACTAAAATAGATTTCCTATGGATTAACCAATCCTATGTGATTCATTTCCTAAGCTTTGTTAAACCTCTGGTTGGCTTGTTCTAGCACGCCTGGCGTCTTTATCCTTGCCATGCCGTTAACCTTTGAAAGGTTAAACTGTCCTTTCAAGACTCCTGTGATGGCTTAAAATACATAGATATCTCTGGGCACAGGTTGCAGTATGCTTAAATATTTCCTTCTTTCTTTTTACTGAAGGTCTTGGCAGACGGTTATTTTTAAACTGCGCTCCAGGGTTTTCTGGATGACACCTTTTCCCTTTGTGGCACCCTAGCCTACTCTACATTTTCTTACCCAGAACCTGGATCAATTGAGCAAAGTAACGTTATTGTCCCATAGTGCATCTTTTCATTCTTACCTCCCTATTCACATGTGTGTTAAATGCGGATAGTTCTTTATAGGTAATTTCATCTTTAACCTCAATGATTTCCCCCACTTTCACCAGAAGGAGCAGTGGCTGAATAATGATACATTTTACTGGCAGTATCTGAATGTGCTTGTTACCTCCAGTAATGTCGCCATAGTGATTGTTTCAGATTTGGGGTTACTAATAGTGCTTTTCCAGTCTTCAATCCAATGGGAAATCAAGTGATGACACCCCACATATTCTTAATAAAAAATATGCACCGTTTATGTCTCTCTGTTTAAGTACTACTAATTTGGGAAAGCAGCCACTTCCATGTATTTCCCAAAATATTGTTGTTTCCCTTATTACCACTGAACAGCCAATCATGGTATGTAGTTGCACAAGTCCACTGTTACTCACAATAGCCTGAGATTGCATTTATAACATCGGAGCATTTTTCATGCTTAAAACAATAGTAATTCCTCACCCCATTCATCCATTCTTTACATCTTTTGCTAAATTGGTACACGACAGTCATTTCAGAATTATGTGTCTCCTTAGGCTCTTACAGTTAACAGAACAAACAACCAATCCTGCATAGAGTCTTCTGGTTTTCCCATCACTAACATACCAGTGACCAGAATATTTGATTTCTTTCTAACAATCAGTTGGGTTTTTTTGTTGTGTTTGTTTTTTTTTTTTTTTTTTTTCTCATGCAGCACATGGAAACGTGGATTCCTGACAGTGAGCCTTGCAAGATGTGCACGTGCCTTGATAACAAGAAAGTGAACTGCACGGTCCGACCTTGCCCTACTGCCAAACGTAAATTGCTTTAACTCCACGTATGATTGGACTTCAGTTGATATTTTTGTTACCTAGTTTTCTAGGTCATATCCAAACTTGTTTTATGGATGTTTTCTTCTTACTACAGCTGTTCAGTGTGGTCCCTGTGAAGTCCCTCGTCTGCGCAGGGACGCTGGCCAGTGCTGCCCCGAGTACGAGTGTGGTAGGTTCTCATAAACTGTTGAAATCTTCTTGGTCCATATTTTTATCAGATGCTTCAAAAGTATACAATCCCTTCTTTTATTTAATGCAATGCTCCATTTTTGAAACCACTGAATGACTGTACGATCATCCGTGTGGAAAAATAAACAGCTCCTGAGGATGTGAGTGTCTATTCACTTCTGACTTGACTTTCTCCCTCTTTCTGTAAGAGGTGAGGAAGGGAATGGACCAATTTGTTTTTGTCTACATGACATTAGAATGGTCTCTTTTCAAATATCTGTTTTTGCATGGTCTATATTTGCAAATTAAATATAACATTAGAACCTTAATCCTCATAACCCAAGCTTGAACTGTTCCCTAAGCTATTTTGAAAACAAACTCTGACTTGCTGAACTCTTACTTACTTCATGTTTTAGGATAGCAATTGAATGTAGGGGAAAAAAGTTTAATGGGGACATGCATGTGTGTGTGTGTGTCTTTTCTTGAGGACTAACTAGTCAGGTGTGGTCTTACACACTCTCTCAATTTTTCTTCTTAGTCTGTGATCTGGTTTCCTGCGATTTGCCTCCTGCCCCTGTCTGTGAGTTTGGCCTGCAGCTTGCTCTGACCAACCCTGGAGAATGCCGACCCAATTACACATGTGGTAAGATATTTTTTTTTTTTTAGCAGGGAGTGACACTGGAACACTGCATTTGAGCAACACTGACAACTTCCTTTAGACATTATTTTTTCCCTCTGAAAGGTTTAATTTTGGAGCCAACGGGCATGTAGTGATTTCACAGACTTGGAAGAAGGGTATTGTTGGCCCTTTCTAAGCACACTTTTGAATTAAGGAAAAGAGAAATACTTGACTCTTGGACGTGTGCGCTCTGACCTTTATGCTTATTTTATGAATCTTTTTGATTGTGTATGAGACAAGAATATTTTGGCAGGGTAGGAGCTTTTCCTGAACCTGCAGCACAATCTTTGACCCGGGCCTTTTATATCTGCATTACTTGTTAGTCTTTAAGTAGATTTATAACCGTTTTCAGTAGCGATTAGTGCCTTGCTGCCAGAGAACTGTCTTGTTCACTTGCAGCAGCACTCTGAAATGCCGTGTGCTTGACATGGGACCTTCCTTTTTCTGCTAGCGTGTAACAGAGAAGCATGCAGCTTAGTTCAAAGACCTTCCTGCCCACCGCATCGAGAGCTGACTGTTAAGAAGACCGAGTGCTGTGATGAATATGAGTGTACCTGCAGCTGTACAAACTCGACAGTGAGCTGCCCTCTGGGATATCTATCCAGATCTCTCACCAATGACTGCGGCTGCGTATCTACCACCTGTGCTCCAGGCAGGGTAAGGGGAATGAAGTGTCACCTCCACAGACGAGGTTATCTTTTATACATGGAGTGACAGCACCAAAGCAAGCGGCCAGCTAGGTATTAACAGACCCCCAACAAGACTACCGGATAATGATGCCAGGGCATTTTTAATTTACATGTGTCTGAGAGAAATACACTGTTGCCTCACACTGTTGCTTGTTTTATTACGGTCACTTATTCTGACATAACCAGTCCATTTTTTGTGACTTTGACATAATCAGATTTTACATGTATATATGTATAGAAACCAAAACCACGTGAAACTTCAAGGTCATTCAAGCATTAGGATTTTCATAGGTAACTTTTAAATTTCTAATTTGCTTCTGGATAACAGACGTACATGCTTTTGGATCAGTATAGATACTATATATTCTTTCAATCCTATACTAACTTTATTGAAATATTTGGGACACCTAAACTCCTTGTGCCCATTGATTACCTTTGCCTCTGCCTGAGGAGGCATTGCATCTTATATGAACGATATTGCCACTTTTAAATTTTTGTTGAATTAATATCTGATTCTATTAAAGCTTCACCAGAATATTTTTTTTTCTTATTTTGCCAACCTTTTATTAAGTTGTTATATTATGTTAACCCCTAAGATAAGGTTACTTAGAGGAGAGGTTGAAGGACAATGTAACCTTTTCATTGAAGCAACCTTACCTAAGAGCATAACATAGGGTTACACTGTCTTGCAGCTTAGGAGAGCTATCCTTTCTTTTCTGTTGCTAAGTAGTTCATCATCTTGCATAAGTCATTTTATGTCTTCATGACTTTCTTGCTATATCTATAAAAATAAATGATGTTCATCTCTTCAATAACATACTGTAAAATTTACTAATAGAAAGTGCAATACAAGAGATGTCACTATTTTTGTAGTAGCTTTGATAGCCTAAGGATACAAGACAATGAATGCTTGTAGCTCAAAGTAGGATCTTTTTGGATCAGCTGATTTACTGGGAGAAGTTTTGCATGCACAGCTCCTTCTACAGGACTCACTGTTTATTATTTCTAAATATTGGGTCAAATTATACTTCCAGGGAAACTGAGTCAGACCCTGGACAATTCCACCGACTGCAGATAAAATTCTCCAATTTATTTTTTATAAAACACTAGCTTTGGTTGCACTTGTTTTCTTTTCCTCATCAGCGTGGCCACAATTTTAAGACCTGTAGCATTTCTACTGGGTTCAAAATATTCCATAAAATCTATAGAATCATAGAATCATTGACTGGTTAAAGTTGGAAGGGACCTTAAAGATCATCTAGTTCCAACCCCCCTGCCATGGGCAGGGACACCTCCCACTAGACCAGGCTGCTCAAAGCCCCATCCAGCCTGGCCTTGAACACTTCCAGGGATGGGGCCCCCACAGCTTCCCTGGGCAACCTGTTTCAGTGTCTCACCACCCTCACAGTAAAGAATTTCTTCCTGATATCTAATCTGAATCTACCCTCTCTATGGTAGGTTTCACATCTTAAAAAGTAGTCTTTTGGAGCCAGCAGTGTGCCCTTACAGCAGCAGTGTACGTGTAAGTGCTCTTTCATGTATTCATTGTTGCATTCAATAGGTCTGTGTGCACAACAACATAGTCTACCCTGTTGGGACAACCTGGGAAGATGGTTGCAGGGAATGCTCTTGCACGAGTATGAGGGATGATGTTACAGGGCTTCAGATGATGGAGTGTCATGACAAAGCATGTAACACGTTCTGCTCTCGGGTGAGTAACATTTAAATCAGTACATTAGCCAGCAGGGCCCTGATAGGGATCTGAAATGATTACTTTTAAACATGCATGTTTAGAGAAACCAGAGAAAAACAGAAAATACGTGTTGTAGCAACGAATTATCTTGGGAACAGGGTTTAAGAGGGCCTGAGCATTACTGACTTTACTTTAGGGTTATTGTTTTAAGATCATATCCTGCTGCCAAGGAAATCAGTGACAAGTTTATTTTATATTTCAATAAAAAGGGAACTGCATCCTGAAGTGTCTGTCGTTTGCACCACTTGCATAATAAGTACTCATGATGTCTGAAGTTCAATTTCAAATGACTGTTCTAGCTGAAGTTCACTTTTTGGAGAGCCCAATTCAGATCTGTCTATTGCTCAGCTCTGCCCATTACAGCATTAATAACACCGCATGCTGTGGCCTTTATTATGGTCGGACATCTGCTACATGCTATAAAATTATGTGGTCTACTTTTGGAAGCCTGCAAAGGAAGTATGAGCTGCTTTGTTATATTGACGTAGCTGGTCAAGCAGAAGGAGACAGATACTTTGTACAAAAAGTTGGTAGAAGAATTCTAGAAAGGTCAAAGGACTTGGTTACAAGTCAGCAGCACTTGCCAGTGTCATAGATTGGAATGTTTTGACCATAACGTGATTTGTGCAAACAAAAGTTCAAAATGGTTTTTAGACTTCCTTTAAACTACCCAATTTGGATCCCTTCCCTAATATTCCTCACATGAAAATAATGTGGAGAATAAGGAAGTAAAAAAAATCACTGTAAAATTAAATGTGATGCCCTAGAGTTGCATCTTGCTGTGGTATCTAGTACCTTGTACCCATAATCCTTAAGCATTCCCACATCATAGCTTCATGAAGTTAGGGCGGATGGGCCATTGAGTGAGGACAGTGGAAATACACAGCTTGGCTCTGCAGTAAGAGCAGATGACCTAAGAGGTTTCCCAGCCCAGGCAAGTGCTGACAAATCACACCCCTTACCAACTGCCATGTGGCCAGAGAAGTTGTGCCGCAACCATCAGAGTCTACCATAAATACATTTTGCCTCTTTTTAAAGTTTTCAGTATATACATGGATTAATGAAGATTGTTCTTGATGGTGTTGGCCAATTCCAGTGGGGAAAATGCACATCTGACTTGAAGCAGCTCCTCCTTAGTCCATGGTCTGGTGTCTTCACAGTCTGCAAGTTCAGTAGGCTGTGTGGGGCCCAGGTGGGGCAACTAGATGTGGCTATCTGGGATTCAGAATGTTCTCTGCAGGTCTTTTGCTGACCCAGGGGTTTCCCCATGGGTTTGTTCTTCCCTGAACCATGAAGTGAAGCCCAGAAGAAGCTAATTTGTTTTTTTTCCTCAGTGCAGAAGCAAAGATGAGCTAGTTAATGCTATTCAGATCTCCAAGTTGCTTTTAAAATATTTATATTAGGCTATATATTGCATTAGCCCACACAAAATTCAAACAGTTGCCCAAGCAGCAAGTGTTTCCAGATGTGTGTTGTAACATCAATGCTTCAAGTGGTCCAGTAACTGATAAAAGTCTGCATGTTGGCCTGTGACTCAACGGACTGCCCCGGTGTTATTACAGGTGAGCAGCTGGAATATGTCAGTGGGAAAAGCAAAGGAAGTCATACTACAGGAACAACTGCAAACCTCTTTAATTAAGAGGGACAGGTGCTGCTTCTGTGTTTGACTCACTGTGCTCACTGGGATGCTACGTTCTGGGTTTTCCAGTGCCACATATGACACAAGATTCACTTGGTTTTGTCTTCTCCAGGAGTAGGCTTTTTTCTTCTTGTTGGAAATACAGTAAATCTCCAAATACATCATGCACATTCCCCTCCTCCGCCAAGTCTCCAAATCTTTGCAGCCTGTTTCCCACTGTTCCGTATTTCCCCGGTTTTTTTGTTATTCTTTTGAATGAGTCCCATTTATGTGGTTCCATTCAGAACAGAGGCTAAGAAAAATCAACACGTGATCTCTCTGCTTTGGTTCAGTTATATTTGGAAGAATGCTCTTCATTAGCAAACCTTGTATATACAGCTATGAGAAGTTAGAGGTGTTCTTTTTTGCTTTTGGAAAGACATCATTAATAATGTGTCTGGGAGACAAAGGCTGACCTCGGGCATAGAGCATAAATGTGCAGCACCTCACAGCTGAGTTAAAGTTCTTGTAGAAACCCTACTTTGTCTGACTTGTTTTAAATTCTCGTTTGGATTTATGCTAATATATATTTTAAAACAGTCACGCATTGAAATTTGACTATGAACATTTCAGTTAAGCAAACCAATATCTGAAAGGCAATTCTCTCTTCTGAACTCTATTAAGCTAATTGTGCCTCAGTTTCCAAAGAATATCAAACACCTGAATAGTACTGTATTTCAATATGACTTAACTTACAGCCTCTGTATCAGAACCAGGCTGGACAGCATATAGGTATGTGCACCTGAGAAGGTGTAAAAAGATATAAACTTTTAAAATTCATAGTTTTCTCTACTGTGTCTTAAACACTGCATTGTTCCAGAACAAAAAGCCAATCCATTAAAAAAACCCAAAACCCAACAAACCAAACTAATGCTCTTTCTGCAAGCATACAGCTTGGTAAGAAAGCTTGAGGGTGCCTAGTGCAGCGAAAATCACGAGGGTGGATTTCAGCTTTTGCAAGAGAATCCCTTCAATTTCTAATAGTAGAAGAAACTTGTTTCTAATATGGCAATTATGAAATATTAGATCTAAAGTATGAGGCTGTCTTTTGGCTCATAGCCATAACTTTATCAATAATCTGTTATTCCACTAAAGTATCGCTAATGCAGACCTACAGTTTCTTGACAAATCAGCCTTAAGCATTGCACTGTCAAAAAGTTTTCTAAAAACAAACAAAAAGCCTTGGTGGAAACCATGCCAGTTCTTTTTGGGAGTTTGCCATTTCCTCTGCTCTTTTAATGGTTACCAAAGTTGTACAACCAAAACTGTAGCTGTTGGAGAGTGTGGATAGCTCAGATTTTCCTTTTTACCTTTGCTTATTCCTGATTCAGTCGATACACATATCAAGGACCACAGAAGTTCTGTAGTCCAGTTTGAATTGGCTTTGAAGCTTATTTTTCAGTTCAGATTAGATGACATTGAAAGTTGTAATGATATTAAAGACATATCTTAATCATGGATCATTACTCAGATGATATCCAAACTCTCTGCTGCTCATGGTTGTGCAGTATCATTGTTGACTGTGTCATCCGACTTCTGTGAAAACAGCCTATGGCTTTTTATCTAGCTACACAAAAAGAGAAAAAAAAACATGATACATGTACCAGCTCCTTCACCCTGATGAATGGACAGTGCTACTGTCCTGAGCATGACAAAATCAAACTCAAACCCTAACTGTTGTTTTAGAAGGTAAAGAAATGCTACGGGAAAAGAATGGATGTTTCAATAAAATGAACCAATCCCATAGTTCTCTGAGGATATTAACAGCAAATACAGACTTCTCACTTGTGAACCAGATATGGGTTTGCTTCATTCTATGTTATAGTCCCCTCACTTTTTCTGTCTTCTTTCTTTCTCTTATCAAAGTTTTGAGAAAGCAAGCAGATTGCTGTAATTATTGCATGTGCCACAAGGAGGAGTGTTGTCTCCCTCCTGGAGCTTCTTCAGAAATTATTTCTCTGAAAGTACAGCAGACTACATCCCTTTAGAGAATCGTGGCGATAAAATGGATAACAGCTTTCAAAACACCTTAAAAATCGCTAGTATACTAATGCAAAGGGAGCACTTGCTTTGCTCAATTTCTGTCAATGTTCTTGGAGTTAGGTACTTTGTAAGTGATATAAAAGAGTGTGGTTTAAAGCATTGGGTAATTTAAAGTGCTCAATGATTATGAGAAGAATGAAGCATAATTTTCTGGGATAAGTGTTTAAGGCAAAGCCATTTGGCTAAGTGTGTGTAAATTAATTAGGTTAGATTTTTCAAGCCTCCTGATGACTGTGTTAAATTTAAATAAAGAACATTCACACCGTACGTGCAAAGGCATAGTGAATGATGGTTGCAATAGATGCTGACTAGAAAATTTATGGCTTTAATCTCCAATATTTCAAACGTATATTTTCCTATGAAGTAGCATGTAAAGCATGGTAAATGGCTTAATAGTGTGTATTAAGGAGGTCAAAGAAATTAATGTAAAAGGAAGACTGTTGTTTGAATATTAGATGTGCAGGATCCCATTTAAAAACTGTGAAAGCCTTGGCGGGAGGTAATTCCAAACATCCTGCTTGCATTTTAAAGCATAATTTATTATGGAAATTAGGAAATGATACCTTAATGTTCTAGAGATTTGCAAATGGAGAATTAAGTCCTCACCTGGGGTAAATGAGTGCCGCTCCAGGGAAATCTCTACGATTGTGGTGATTCATCACCACTGAAGATTTTTCTTTCAGCATTTCAAGTTGATTTATATCCACCCTACTGGGTTTTTCTCGATCTACTGTTGTCATTTTCATTCTCTTTCATTCCTTCAACCCTTTCTAGGTACTATAATCTCAATATGTAAGAGGAAAATACTGGAGCCTTCTTAAAAATACGACATTGAGGAACAATCTCCGTTCATTCTTTCCGATTTGTTGGCCAAAAGGCAGCTGACAAGAGTTTTATGGACAAAACCTTAGTACCCACGAGAAGATGAACTCTATATCCTGAGCAATCCTAGTGTGAAAGAGGGAGGGCAGAAATGTGCCAAGCCATAGCTTGTGTGGATCCCTCCGGGAGCTTTGAGTAGGCGACGAAACCAAAATGAGCGTTCTCTGAATGCTACAGAATTAATTTGCATTCCTCTTTCAGTTGTCGCAGGACAGGCACCAGTTCAAAAGTGGGTGTAATTCCCCCCCGCCATGTAGAATGTCTTAATCTGTATGCTTTCACCCTCTGCGTGGGAGATCAGCTTTATCTCAGCATTTGTGTTTGATAAAACAGCCTGATCTGGCGGCATATCTGAGCACTTGTCGGGTTCTCCATCGCAGCTGCTGATTATCACTCCCACATCAGCCACCTGAACTGGTTCAAATGCGAGGGGTGCCTTGTGTTGCCTTATCCCTTACCTCCCCGGGGCACGATCCTCGAGTCCTGAAGACTGTCATCTGCCTTTCAGCGTGACAAATGGTCAGACACTTACCAAGGACCACTGAGTTCTAATTCCCTATTTGAGGTTTGAACTCTGTGGTGTTTTTTTTTTTCTAAAAGGCAAGATGCGGAGGAGGAAGAAAGCATCAGATCCAGTCCAGAAAAAGCAGAAGACAAGCGGAATATTAACTATAAGTGCATCCCTGAACAACCTGTTGCAAACTGGCACATCTATATGCTAGTGTCTATATGCTAGTAAATGAAAAATAATGAAGGAAGGGGCAGACACTACTTACTATGCCTAGTTCAATCTAACATTAACCTTCAACAGCATAGTATCTGAAACTAGTTCATGTTCATAGGTTGTGCAGCTCAGGAATAATCCTGGTAGCATACACTCTTTGTACATAAATCATCTTATTGGAAAAAAAAAAATAATAAAAAAACACCTCAAAATGCACAAAACGCACAATACATTTTCCTTTTCTTAGGTGTAACCTTTAACATTACCACCTTTAGAATTAAGCATAAAATAAAGCTTGCTTTATTCCTGTGGGCCCAAATTTCCATGGTCTGAGGTAGGAAAGATGGTGTTTTCTGATGGTGAAATATGGGAATCACTGTCCACCTTAGTCCTCAAGTACAGGTGGATACTTTGCTTTTTCAGGAGCTCTTAGACTGCTGCAGTTTGCAGATTTGTCTTCTGAAACAGGTTTGTAGTCTATGGTGGTTCTGGGGCTGTGTTAGGAGAAGCTCAGCACGTGCTGAGGTCAGGAGCTGCGACCTCCTGCATTTCTTCCCCTTAGGAGTCAGAGCCCCCACATTTTGAACGCACCGAGCACCAAAAGGGCCAATCAGGCAGGTTGAACTGTCCAAAACCAACATCTTTGTCAGTGCCTTAGGGGTGCAAATCATCCCTGAAGTCTGAGGCATAGCAAGCACTTTTTTGTTTGCTCTTTAGAGGGCTCTGTTCAAACCCACTTTAGTGAAATTTAGGTCCCGCGGCTGGATTTTGCTTTTTTCTGGGCACAAACAGCTCATGGATTTTTACTTCTCTGAGTTTGCCACACAAATAAAATGTTGTATCCGATACTTGAGCTGCTTCAAGCATGTATTTAGCAGATAAAAGTCATATAAAACAAAATGCTCAACAGCACAACTTTTTCCACAAAGCTAGATCAAACTCTGGTATTCCGTTTTTACGACATTATACAAAATGCACTTTCATATGAAAGTTTGTTAATTATTGAGGTTTGCTAATGTGCTTCATATTACAAATGAAGGACAGTTCATGAAGGGAGGGAGCAGTTGTGAATACTTCAGCAATTCAGTCCAAAGAGGTTGACAAAAATGAAATTATGCTTATTTTCATTGACATTTTTCACATGAACAATATTTTCTTTGACAGAACATCTTTCCTTAAACTCTGTATTGAAATCAGAGTAATGTTTTGCCTTTGGAGCTGCCTAGCTATTAAATGCAGAATATATTATTTCTAATTGACTAAAGTTCCTTGCTTTATTTCACTTAGATACTCCAATGTTTGAATATTTGTCTAGTTGCTTCAGGAAACAGAAAGATGAAATGATCAGTCAAAACTGGTCCCTGTTTTTTAGATATGACTCGTATCTAAAAACAGAGCTGATTTAATGTAGTGATTTTTAAACTGGATTCTTAACATTCACATATAGTTTTCTCTCAAAATTTACCAAATAGCACGGCAATTCTGACAGTTACCCTTAAAAGTGGACTTACTTCTTTTTCCTTTTGCACTCCTCTGTAGGGCCATTTTATTGGAAAGACTTGCTCTTTACAATTTGCTAATGCATAAACAAAATGGCTTATACATGATAAACTAATATTTGGAAATGACTGCTGCTTAATGCTGTTGAAATAGCTCAGTGTCGTCTGAAAGAATTTTTCTTTTACCTCTTCCCTTTCCATTTCTGCCTGTTTATGTCATTGTTCTTTTGTCTTGTGTCAAATCTTTGCACTATTACATATTTGAGCAGATCCTAGCAAAAGGAAGATGTTTCAGGGTGATTTCAGATTTTTTTTATTCTTTTTTCTTTTTTGTTTTATTTTTAATGTCAGGCACCATCAATATTTTCTGTACTCCAAGAAGGCGTGCTCTGTACCACACTAGAGAAGGTGTTATCCTTACAAGGCCCGTTAGTTGATTGGCATGACCTGAGCAAAGATAGTACCTAGAATTAGTCCATGTAGCTGAAGTGACTGTGTCTTCAAAAGTTATATTAAGCAGGAACTAATGAGATAAGAATTTCTGCTCCTAATGTTGTGCGCATTTTAATTTTTCCTGGCAGATAATGTTAACCATTTCACAGGATGCTGAGCTGGGCGGACCATCTGTTTGTTTTGTAATGGCCGTGTGTGGCCTTACAGTTCTGTTTTCAAACTCCCCTTTCCATAAAGAGTTGCTAACATTAAACGTTTTTCCCAGCATTTTCTTTTAGGACTAATCTTCCCATTTGTCTCCTATTCCTGGATCAGTCAGTCCTTTTCTTTTCTCCTACAGGGTTACAAGTATATTGTCCAAGAAGGGGAGTGTTGTGGGAGATGCCAGAAGACTGCCTGTGAGGAGCAGCTACTCTGGTCTCGGGGTGATGCAGATCCTCGTTTGCATGAGGTGAGGTGGCGATGGTACGGATGCTTCCTGTTCTAGCAGAAGTGCCCTGGAATTATTTTGTGGTCCATGGAAAGAGGTGAAGAAGATATGACCTATTTCTTCTAGACATCAAGCAGTGCTGAAAAACAATGGTTTTTGGGGTGTGTGACTGACTTGGTTCTAACAAGCAAACCCTCCCCACCTTTTTTGGGCTCTAAGGGAGCAATATTTTTGTGTAAAATTAGTAATTTCACAAATGGTAGATCAATAGAATGTTAATGGGACATGATGCTTCTCTGGCTGTAGGCTATTTGTTTAAATCATCCCGATTAATTTGTATTACTCTATGGATAGCAGGCAGATGGCGTAGTGGATTGCTTGAATTTCAGTGTCCTATTCCAATAGGATATCCTATGTGGTACACAATGAAATATCAGGAAGTAAATGAGGATAGAAACATGAAGTATTCTCTGGTTGCTAAAGATGATTGCTGCATGTCAGATCAGACTGCAGTGGTCCAGGCCATACTTGTTTTCTGCTCAAACTAACAATTTATTTTCAGCAGTGTGCCTCTTCCCTTAGGATTCAAAGAGCCTAGCGGGAAGTGAGTGCATGAAGCAGCCATTTAAAACATTCTGCAGATGCCCTACACTCTCGAAAGCTACATGGACATTTGTTTCTTTTCTGGCCTACATTTTTAATTCCTTCAGGCTATTTAGTTTGTTCTGTCCCTAACCCAACCGCCATTGGCAAGCCTTTGCCTGCCCCAATAGCATTAAATTGCATAATCTTATGCACAGTTTTGGATTAAACAAAGGCAAGAACAGTAAATTAAATCTATTTAAAATAATAGACCTTCTCCCCATCTTTTCTTCCCTAAGCGTTGTTCTTTTTTATAATACGTCTGTGTTCTCATCTACATCTCCTATGTCTCACATTCACATATTTAATATTAACTTCTTAATTGCTTCTTTTACAAAGGCAGTCTGCATATCATTTTTCAGCCTGCATCTTCCCTGATTTTACCAAGGCCATTTCTTAATGTGGATCAATATTCTTCTCTGCTTCATAAAACAAGCCTCTACAGGGACAATTTTAATGTCCCACTGTGTCTTACTGATTTCTGTTGTCCTTATACTTTGCTGTCTCTTTCTTCGTGTGTCCTCTTTCAACTCTTTTGTCATTAACAAAGAACTAAGTATTTAACACATAAAAGTATTCCCTAGCTTTCTAAGAAAAGATGTTTGGATTTACTAGAGTTGGAGATCAGATTTCACTGTCACTGTTCTTGAAGTGTATTCAGAGTGTTATGGGTGGCGACATACAGCTTCAAAGCAGTGATAGCTTCAAAGCAGTGATAGCTCCCCTCTGCATTGAACTGTGAAGCATCTTCTTTCTGGCCTGTGGTGATGCCTCTTCCCATAATAGCACTTGAAGTTCCCACCTCATCTGACCCATGGGTCATTGTAATCAGCAGCGCTGTCAATAAGATCCAGTCTTTTCTACGTTTGCAAGTTTTTTCAGGTCTAGAGCCTATTGCCAAAGCCTCTTTTGGGCTTAGTAGAGCTGATTTGCAGCAGGTTCCAGCAGAAAGAGGGCCAGCTCGGGTACAGCACACTGCAGTGCAGCCAGCTACCGGGTAACAAATGTAGGTTTAAATTTAGCTAAGAGTGCTTTTTCTCCTTCACATGTTATTTCACTTGGCCCTTTATTTTTCACCTTAAGGATACTCCTGTAACTCCTATAGTCTACAAACAAAGCAGAAGACTGTTCTACAAACTGATTGTCGTGATAAGGATTTGTGGAGAACTGTTGCGTGACAGACTTCTGGCACAGTAAACGTGCTTTTGCAAACCAGCATGTTGGCTGTGGTGGTCTTCTCTCTATCCAGTGGCACAAATACCGCTGCCTATATTTAATCCTTTTACAATTTCCCATCAGGTCGGCACAGAGTGGCGATCGCCTTTCAACCCTTGCATTATCAATGAGTGTGTCCGGGTGAACAACGAAGTTTTTGTGCAGCAGAAGAATCTTTCTTGCTCTCAAATGGATGTGCCTGACTGTCCAGAGGGAACTGAACTGCGTTGTGACCAAATAATAGACTGCTGTCCTTCTTGCAGATGTGGTAAGGTTTTGTGTATGACAAATGGAATCAAGAATGAATCGTCTCATGTGTTTATCTCCTGTTTCTCAACAGCAATTTCAAAAGTTTGTGTTACGTGAGTATGATACTACTTTGAAGCTCTCCAGTATAAGCTAGATGTTGAGTACAATAGCACCTGCTGCTATTACTTCCTCTTTCCAACTGATGTTCACTGTCTCCTTTTGAACTACTTACCACTGAAGCTATTTTGCGTTGCTTCAGAGGCATACCAGGCTATGTCTCTACAGCTCTAGCCTGCATTGTTAAGCATATAAAAGAGGTCCTGAGGTGCTTTTGTCCTAGGAAGGTTCAACGCTCTCCCAGGTGCCTCCTATGAACAGGGAGTTTGCACGCAGCCATGCTGTCTTCTGTGTGTCTCCGAGCGTTGTGGTTGTGGCCATTTCCTAGCACAGACTTGGATCAAAAGTGCAAATCAGAAGATTTGGCTAATTGGCCTCAGTTTGAGAAGACTCACAGTCAGGTTTAATTGACCACAGCGTGAGAAGCTAGCAGTGGGAGGAGGAGGAAGAGAAATACGCAATGTAACTTGCAGAAAACCTGAGTGCACCTTCTGAGAGTGCAAGACTTGAACTGGAGGGAAAAATTTATATGGTGCCATGTACTTGTTAAAAAAAAAAAAAAAAGCAACCAACAACTCAGCAAGAGATATTTGGAGGTGTTTGAGGTGGAATTCAGGATAACTATGACAAATTGTTATCTTTCAAGATCTAACGTAATAGGGCTCAATCATGCCTCTTTACAGTGAAACTGGATCTAAATGTCTTCAATTGAAAATATAATAAGTCAAAAAAACACACCTGTGGTTTATTAAATCTTGGTAATGTCATGATAAAGGTAACGCTAAGTGGAATATTATCTTCTTTTTCAGTACCCCTGAATGGTTGTCCTTTGAATGGAACTGTTATTGGGGTAAGACACTATTCCTTTTATTTGCTGTGATAGTAAGACATTTAGATATACGAATAAGCCTTTGAAGAACACAAACTTGCCAAAATATACATAAGCTTTGTTCAGACAGAATCTCTGCAAGAGAGATTTGGGGTAAAAGCAGTGGCAAGGGGCTCAGCACCTGTATGTCCAGTTGGTGACCCTGCCACAGACTTCCTATATGACAATGAGTATCTCTTCAAAACGGGGACAGTAAAGTTTCCTTATCTTGAAAGGATGCTTGAGAGAAGTGCTTAGAAACTGTGGTACTCTACATTGTGTAATGACTTGCAGGCTACCAAACACACAGGAAACTATCTGCAAGGGATAATCTCAGAAATGATCCTTGCCCACTTTGGGGAAGCAAAAACTTCCCGTATTCTACCTAGAGGATAAAGCAGATTAAAAAAGGATGGAGGCTCTTGCTCCACCTGTGTAGAAGGAGGGGTATCCCTCCTTGGCTCTTAGCAAGGATGGGAAAGCTGAGCTTCCTCACTGTTTGACCTCTGTCCCCTTTCAAGATCCCTGCTGATATGCCCTCAGAGGAAATTTTTTCTCAACTGCATATTTAATGGATAGATTAAGACATGTTTAACCCAGCCCATGACAGTGGGAATGATGGGAGTTGAGCATCTGATCTCATTTATGCCGAATTTTTCTTTGGAGAGCTCTGTCAATTGTCCATTGTTTCCCTAAATCCATATTCTGGCAGCACCTCTGGTGTCAAAGAGCTCTAAATATTCTCATCATCCCCCAGGGAAACAGGTCCTCTTTAGTCATTTAACCTAACTTTTAACCTATGTATTCCTGCATTGTCAATGTATGTCTATCTTTCTTCATATATTTAAAAGGTAAGCTTACCCAAAACTCTTTGGACTTTTCAGGTATGGCAGAGAGAACCTTTCTCCATCTATTTCTTTGGCTTTTGATTTTTTTCATAGTTGATAGGCGTAAGTTTATCAGGTAGAGCTAAAGCCCTGTCATCAAGCATCCATCATTCTGTGTGGGGATTACTTCCCTGTAGAATTAAATCCAAGGAATAACTCTGCCTTTCTTGTCAGAACACTGGGAGAAGGGTTTTAAAGTGGTGAAATCTGAAATAATCTGCTTTCTCTTTGATTCCTCTATTTGTCTCCTCTATAGTATGTTGTCAAAACTAGTTATCGCGTTTTATAAAGGCCATACTTGTAAAGAATGTCATGCAGCATAGTAATTGCTAGCTCTTGCCACCTTCTGTTATATAGTTATGCATATATGTATATATTCTGTGTTGCAAAAAGAATGTGTCTTTCCAGTTGCATGCTGTTCTTTTATGAACAACTAATTTTTTTCTCTTCCAACAAAATCTTTACCTGATCTGTCAAGTAAAGTCTTTGTTCTATTTTCAAGAATTTTAAGATAGTTTCAAATACTTTAAAATAAAGCATAAGCAAATTTTGAAACAAAATGTCATGTTGAAGGCAAAATGAGAAGTATTTGTGTTTTGAATACTTAAAATATTTCAGCTTCTACAGTATTGAAAAAGATTCCTATCTTGAAAAAATTTTCCCAATTTGGAATGAATTCATAAAGAGTTTCAGCTGATGCAAAAATACATTTTGACTCATTCTTATTTGCTATCTGGCTATATAATAAAAGCTGTCTTTAAAATTTTTTTTTTTATTTTAATACAGCTTTTAAAAGGTGTTATTGTTCTCCCTGAAAATTAGCCGTTTTATCAAATATTGCCTGTGCAAGATTTTGAGGGTGTAGGTAGGCCCCAGCTGTTACATTACTTCTGTGCTCTTGCTGTCGCAAATGTCAAGCATTACCGAAGTTAGCATTCAACAAAGCAGTTACCAAAAATATGTTCTCAGGATGGAGAGAGTGTGAAATTCGAGTTGCGATACAATCTTGGAAGATTTCTAACCAAAGTGGCCATTTTTATTTAAAAAAAATTAAAATAATTTAAATTAGAGCTTATATTAGAACTTGCCTTAAATTAATGAACTATTCTTTTCAATTAAACTAGCTTCACTTAATGAATTATTGTAAGCTAATTAGCTACATGTCTGAAAGCTTTTGAGCAGCTGGCATTACTACAGCTTCGTCTTACGCTATTCTTTACTTCAGTGACTGTTCCAGAGTTTTAGCCAGGAAGGAAGATGTGGTGTCTACAGAAGTTTATACTTCCTGGATTTCAAAAACTTTATTCTGGGTCCTTTAAGAATAGGTTTCAAATTTCATTTTATATCAGGGGAAAACTTTGCTCCATTAACTCATTCACCGAATAGTTCCAAGTTTTGAGTCTTTTACTGCAGTTCTGTTAACTGACTGTGTCCTTAATCCCTTTACATTTTTGTCTTGTATCTGGTTACCAATATTATATTCCAGTAATTTGGTGTATTGCATTCACTCCACTGTTCTTAACAATGCTGTGGGCTTTAACTGCAGACTTCCAAGCAGGTGGCTGTATTTACCAAAAGGATTATCTGTATCACTCATCTGTTTTCCCAGGCTTTTACTGAGTGACATTTTTGAAGGAGATCTGAGTAGATTTGGGCTTTATGCAGGTTATTTTGGTTGCACTGACTAACGTTGGGTTAGCAGATGTTGACATATAATTCAAAGTTAGCCAAGAAAATACATGATAGGTGTATTATATAAAGGGAAAAAAGATGTATCAATCCATTATTTCACTCATTCCGGTCATGCTAAGCTATGTTTGTTCACAGAAAGCCATTGTTAAAGCCATTAGCACGCTGATCCCTAAATACATTAAATAAATATCACAGAACTAAGCTGTAATGCAAACTTTGGATCAAGGTAAGACCTTTCCCAAAAAGTTCAAGATGCTTGTGTGTGAGGATTTTGTTTCAACGTGTTTCTAGTACGCCCTACGTTCCTGCCTATAACAGTGATTTTAGTATAAACTCAACTTTATCTATTCTTTGTTGCATTTAATTGGAGTGTTAGGATTATTAGAAGATCCAATGAGGATATCAACTATAATATCAATTGTGGCTTTATAGATGCTTTCTTCCTGGTGTGAAAGCCTAGAGCTACTGAGACATTCTGTGATAAGTATTTACTTCTAAAGGGCCTGGTTATGATAGTAAACAAAGCAAAACCAAATATATTTTGAAATGGGTCACCATGATGATGACGTCTCGCATATTTGCAAGGCTTTTGTATGTACACGCACATGCGTGTGTGTTTGTTCACCTGCACATTGCTCTAACCAGTAGAGCAATACTAGCGTCAGTGGTTGAATGCTCTTGTGAGGCCATGTATTCTGTACTAGAACTATCACTCTGGCATCTGAATGCTTTCCAATGTTGAGAGTAAATAAGAAGTCTGGAGTTTCATATGGCATTTTCTATCCATCCCTTTCCCATATGAAAATGTTATGAATGTGTCCTCATGCCTGCACCCATTGAGGTCTTTTAACCCTCCAGATTAATGACCTGATATTCACTGTAAACGGCTAAACCAAGAAAGCTGAAGGGTTCTGTGCCAAGGTCTCAAGTTGGGCTGTTAAAAAGACAGGGGCATATCCCTATAGGTATTACCACCCCATCATGTTGTTTGTGGAGGATCTTTTTTATAGATCTCTACAAAACAAGAAAAAAGTCATTGCTATTGCTGGTGCTTTATAGAAGACAGCTGAGCCCTGAGGACTTCTGTTGTGCCGGGGTGCAGAGTAAGAATGTAATTAAAATTCTGTAATCATAACATTTGTCCTTCAGTGTATGTCAGTGTTGGCTCTGAGCTACCCACAAACCTATTACCTTTACAGTGTTACTCTGGACAGCTTCTTGGTTTTGCTCCGTTTGTTCCATGAGCGTTTACTACTGTGGAACAAGCAAAAAATGGAATTTGAAGATATGCATAGTATGTAGCAAGGGAAATTCCATCCAAAAGAAGTCAGTAGTGAAATTGCATCGGCACTTGAAGCACTACTCAAAGCTTTTATAATCTAGTGATATTGTCTATTTACTTAATTTATTAGGTTTTAGAAGTTCTTTGTGAAAGTCTTTAATAGGCTCCTCCCATTTTGTCCATTCAGCCATAGGAGTTTAGTATTTTGAGGTTGACATGAAAGCCTGTGCACTTGGAAAGCAGGAAGACTTTGTATTTAGAATTCCTTTCAGCACTAGGAATCCACTTACTAACTCCACATCCTCTTGTTTCCCGTTAATAGTTTGGCATTTTTCTCTGTACATTTTAAATGCCATTTTTGCTTGCTTTGAAAAGGTGATGGGATCCAGCAAACAAGGTGCTGGTGAAGAGCTCGGGGAATTTTAATTGTGTACCAGCTCAGACACTGATTTTGTTGTAACTATGGATAAGTCCAGTTCTTCACTCAGTAATTCTGTTTCTGGTTTATTTGTTTGGTTTTTTGTTTTTTTTTTTTTTCTTTCCTCTATCTCAATTTTACACTTTTAGGCCTCTAGAGATTCTAAACAGTGTCATTACAAGAGCAATAACAAGAAATTTCTGCCCATGATCTGTGTGTTGCAATGGCTCAAAAATAAAAACTTGTTGGCAAACCAATTCACTACACTCACAAAAAATGAACTGGTGGCAACTACCTAACACATAGTCAGGATGGGTCATGACAAAATCTTCCTCATCGCTTTCAAGGATTCCTTTCTTTCTTGCTAGCTTTGTAAGCAAGAAAATAAGAAATGCCAATGCCATTTCGCAGATTAAGGAATTCTGAAGTGCTTACTTGAAAAGCGTCCTCGTGCTATGCTGCTTGTTGTAGAATCACAGATGCAAAAATTTGGATCTCTGGAAAGTGGGGGCATCAGTTTTCTAGTTTCTCTTGTAACGAATTGCATTGCAAGATTTAATGGAGGAGACTTAACCTGGCTAGAATTGCTCATTTATATGTGCTGTTGAAGAGATGGTCACTGACTTAAAAACTGTTTCTAATGTTTCAGCCATGGAGACGCCTGATGGTGGATCAATGCACAACGTGTGTCTGTTCCATCCAGTCAACATCTTCTCGGCGATATACTCTGACATGTACAAAATTAAGCTGTCAACCATGCCCAACAGTAAGTGCAAGTGATCTGGATGTTTTCATTAAGAATGTGTCTGATTAGAAGGTCACGTTCTTCGCTGTATATACCAGTTTATTTTCTGTACAACTATGGGACCTGTTGCCTTTTTTGAATTTTTTCTGAGAAGTTGTATCCCCATGTTCTTCTTTACTTGATTTAGATTAAATATACCAAATGTGATCTTAATCCACGGTGTACAAAAGGTAACTTTTCGTTATACTCAGGTCCACAGGCACATCTTTACTGTGTATTTTAGACTTACCTTTAAGGTAAAATAAGGTTTGGCAAACCATTGGCAACAGGAATTGCTGTGTCTTCTTTCCAACAGTATTATCTGACCCTCCAGGCGCCGGCAGTTCAGCCAGGTCTCCATGTTTCAGGGCTTTCCTATGACTATTCTGTACTGTCTAATAGCTGAGCCCAATAATATTTTTTTCTGGTTCCCAGTCATGCTTTAGGTGATTTGAGGCGATTGTCCCCATCAGTTCCACTGTCCTTTTTGAAGTCTTTGCTGCTGCTTTGCTGTCATCGTCAGCAAGGAATGAGCTTGGCTGGGAAAGCCAGGGGAAAATAGCTCACATTTTTATTCCACTGACCAACAGTGGAACTGGAGTGCCTGACTACTTCTGCTCTGTCACGTAGTTTTCTCTTAGCACCAATACCTCAAGCAGAAGGAAGCCTCAGCTAGTTGCAGAGGCTGGCTTAATCTCCCCCTGTTTGAAGAGCGCAGACCAGCAGCTAAGTTTCACAGGAAAAGGCTTAAACGCCCCATCCTCTTCTGCCTTTCCCTGGATAATGCATGGAGCCCAATGGACCCAACCAAACCTGGGGTCTGTGCAAGCAGTGGCTGTTGCACCAAAAAGACACATCTCTGATGTGGTCGTATAGAATTCCTGGCTGATATTCTGGAGAGGCATACATTGATAGGGTCCCTGCAAGAGAAAGGAATAGAGTTTTGGATGAGTCCAGTTTTCAATCCCTAAGTAGAACTGGGAAGGACAATGTTTCATCTGTACTAGTTTCTTTGGTTTCATCTGTACTAGTAAACTAAACAGAGCAAGACTGCAGGCTCAAATTATGCCCTGCAACCACTTATCTTGAAGAATTGTCAGCAGTGTCCCAGTTGCCCCTTTCTAGCTAGCAAAATTCCAAATAATGCTTGTGTATAGGTCAGTGGTTAGGACAACCCAAGGCCAGCCCGTTTTGTGGTGAGAATGCAGTTTAGACATACGTACGTGTTCCACTTGTCTGCAGGGCCAGAAAACTGTCCTTGACACCCTTTATTTGATGGTACGGATGTAGCCTGTGACAAAAGGGAGAACTGGAATACTTTGTGTTGTTCTGGACCCTAATATCACCCCTTCTGTAAGGTCCGATTATATACGCAGGTTTCTGAAAGGAAAATAAATGGCCAAGCTCAGTGCTGAGCATCTTTCTCACTTCCACAAAATGTAACCTGGCAGATCAATGAAAAAAACCCAGATACACTAGAATGAATCTGCGGCTAGAAACATGTGTGCATATGGATGTTCCCACACAAAAATACACAAACATCAGTTCTTGCTTTTCAATGCAAGAAGCCAGCTGTAGAAATTAAAGGTAGAGGAATCAATAAAAATACATGGTAAAAAAATGGGGAAACATTCCTCTTCTGTTTCTTTCACCACCCACACAATTCCCAAACAGCTCTTTTCCCCCACCTGACCCAAAAGTATAGACTAAACAAAAAAGCCTGAAAAAAGGGCAATTTCCAGTTGGGCTTATTAAGCTATGGATTTCTGTTTAGGAGATGTGCAGCTACCCAAGGGAAGTTGCAGGTCTAGGTGGATGTATCCCTTTGTGGCCATTGTAATGAATCTTTGAAGCTTGAGGAGAAAAAATATCAAATAAGGTACAGAATATCTTCATCCCTCTAAGGCCAATGGGATTCACACACATACTTGGGATCTTTCCTGTCGCAGGGTCATTGATTTCATGGTATACCCAGAGCAAAAGCAATTCCTTCATAATGGATAAAATCACGGGTTAAGAGTATATATAGTCTCTCAGGAGCACCTGCTTTCTACTGGATGCTGAAGCTGTGAAAGTAAATGCACTGGTAGTTGAAGTGCAGCCAACTGCAGCATATTCTGCTCATCAGAGGCATTTTATTGACCTAATTTAGGTGCTTACATTTTTGCTAGTAGAGCAAGTTCACCTAAATAACAATGAACTATGTTTTCTTCCAATGATTTAATAGTAACCTCCCACCCTCCCCAAATTCTTTTTCTATAAAAAACATATGGATAACATGCATGCCTTCACTCAACCAGAAAGTGTTTGTTGTCTTAAAAATGTTCAGCTCATCATAAGCAGCTGTTGGTTATGTGCAGCAGCTGGAGACATTACTGTGGGACACTTCATGTGTTAACTCAGTTCCTTTCTGTTTTTTTTTCTTTTTTTTTTTCCCCTTTATCCACTCTATACCTTTCTTCCTCTCCATCTAGTGCTGCTCAGTCTCTTGTGCTCCTTTCCTTGCCACTGTTTTTCCTTCCTGTGTAATTTATGGGGCTCCATTATTCCTCTGTTCTCTTTTTCTCTCCTTTTTCATCTTATTATGTCATACCTTCTCTGATGCTCTTCTTACTTTCTGGCTTAATCAGGTCATTTTCTTTTTCTTTCCATAGTCCAAATTTTCCACTTAGCTTTATTCTCCCCTTTCCCTGCCCACTGCTGACTGGTTACCTTGCCCCTTTCTCATGGTTTAAGCACTTCAAACTCCTTTTCCAAGTTGCGCTGCGTAGTATTCATTAGCTTCACAGAGAAGCTCCTGCATGCCACAAATACAAACTGTATGTCACTCAAAACATTTTAATAAGTTTCCTACCCTCTCCTACTGTCATGTGTTGTTTAGTGGACCTGGCTCAGCAACTGTCATAGTCAAAGAATATTGAATTTAGTGGTCACAGGAGGCTTTGTACTTGGAAATAAACTTATGTCCCTATTATATAATAAATCAGTACAAGGATTAATGCCAGCCTTTATAAAACAACAACAAAAAACCCCCACAAAAGTATGCAACTAATTAGATTAAGCTAGTCTAGTCCTACTGTTTAAAAAAGCATTTTGGTGGCTATCGCTTTGTCTGTTGAATTTTTTTTAAAAAAAAAAACAACTCTACAAATAAGTGGAGGAACCATGCTCAAAGCAAAATAAACCCAGAAAAATGTCCTTTACCTTCTAGAATTACAGAAGGCAGGAACTCCCTGGCTCTTGCTGTGGAAAATGTGTGCCAACTTCATGTGGCATCAGGCTGAGAGATGGAAGGCTTAAATACCTTCAGGTAAGTTTTTAGCACTCTTACTTATGAGTAAATGTAAATGTAGGACAGACTCCTGGTGAACCCGCGAAAAGTGCTTTTTTTTCCTCCTTTTTGATTAGGCAGCATGGTATTGCTTGTGCCTTTTCTCTTATGTCTCAGAATGGTGTTTTGGTTTTTTGTTGTTGTTGTTTGTAAATGAAAAAAATGAGACTTCACACCACAGTGCAAAATTATAGAGTGACAGTCTAGATGTACCTGCAAGCATGAATATTGTCAAGGAACTTTAACTGGAACATGAGCTCAAACAACTACTTAGAGGAAATTAAAAAGCTCATTTTTAAATGAGAAATGGATAATTTAAATTGAAAATGTGAATTTTGAAAAATTTATCCAGCATGATAGGTTCTTAAACAGGAGTGGATATTTTTTCTGGTTAAAATCCATCAGCTTGTCACAAGAAGCAGAATATATAACATTTTATTTTCTTCCATTCCTGAACTAAGATTTAGATGGGGAAAGTATGGGAAGAACAATGAAGCTGGTGAGGGGTCTAGGGCACAAGTTTTTTGAGGAGCGGCTGAGGGAACTGGGTTTGTTTAGCCTGGAGAAAAGGAGGCTGAGGGGAGACCTTATCGCTCTCTACAACTACCTGAAAGGAGGCTGTAGCGAGGTGGGGGTCGGTCTCTTCTCCCAAGTAACAGATGATGGGACAAGAGGAAACAGCCTCAAGTTACACTAGGGAGGTTTAGATTAGATATTAGGAAAAATTTCTTCACTGAGAAGGTTGTCAAGCATTGGAACAGGCTGCCCAGGGAAGTGGTTGGGTCGCCATCCCTGGAGGTATTTAAAAGGTTGGTAGACCTGGCCCTCAGGGACATAATGGCAGACTTGGCAATGTTATGTTTACAGTTGGACTCGAGGACCTTAAAGGTCTTTTCCAACGTAAATGATTTTATGATTCTATGTGGAGGTGTGGGGGTGGTTTTATGTATTTTTTTAAAGAAGCTCCCAAGTCAGCCAGAAGTTATTTACTCATATACATATATACACACACACGTCTCTTTAAAATAAAATTCATAGCCAAACTCCCAAGTTTCTCACTTAGAATAGTTTCTCTTTTCAGTTAATGGAAATTTCTTCTCTGTTAAGAGCTGAAAAAGGTCAGGTTTTGGAAGTCTTGACTGAGCTGCAATCAATATGGCTATGGAAGTAAACAGAAGATGGTGACTTTGTTGACAAATAATTCTGTTTACTAAAGATTTCCATGTTTTATAAACCTCACCACCCCGGTATGTTAATTGAAATATCAATACAGGAATAGTCAGGTTGTATAGTATCCTGAAAACTTACTGTCCCATGTTGTTTCTGTGTAAAGCTAACAACCTTTAATTCTTTACAGCCGAATGAATCACTTCAGGATGGCTGTGATAGTCACTCCTGTAAAGTAAATGAGAAAGGGGAATTTATCTGGGAAAGGAGAATCACTGGCTGTCCTCCATTTGATTCCAGAAGATGTCTGGCTGAAGGAGTAAGTAGTGAAATGGGTCCTGCTTCCAGGTTAAACATAGCCTCTGTCATGTTTATGGTTCTGTATATAAGTACCTTATGTGTATTGGGGTGGAAAAACCCAACCCTCTCCCAGCATCTTGGCTAAACTGAATTTGAACTGTAAGTTTTCTTTATTATAAAATACCTGCTGGTTTTATGTGGGACTATACTGCAGGGGAGATGCTGAGATTGCAGTAGTTCTGTTCCATATGAAGCAGCAAACATAAGAAAATGGTTGTTCTAATGATATTTTCAGTTTGGTATCCAGAGCAAAACTGTGTGGATAATTACACAAACTGAGAAAACAGTCAGATCAGACACTTTTTTTTTAATTATATGAATATGCATATGAAATGCTAAGACTTTTTTTTTCTCTACGCTCATAGGAAGTTAGGGAAAGGAATGTTCACAATGCTGTAGGAAGAGCTCAGACTTCCACATTTGCAGTTGCTTGGTATAATGGTATAATAAACCCCCCCCTCGACATGTCCACCCATCTTTCCTGTGATTTGAGGTTAGCCATGCACTGAGGAACAGAGTGCAGGTTGGGATGTAGCATATGGGGTCCTGCTTTTGCTCGTCTAGCATCACACAGGTGTTTACATCCACCTGTCCCCATTTTCTTGGGCACAAGAGGAAGCAGGAAACCTTTAACAAAGTTTGTGCCCAAACCTCTCTCTACATACCTATCAAGCAAATGGAGGATTTGATATGTATAATGCAGGAGGAATAAAGCTTCTACAGTGCATGTCTCACTTTGTGAAATCAGTACAGCACACACAGTTTTGTTATACGGAGATTTAGAAAAATGCTGGATTATGTTACAGGTCTAGGGTTATACATATATATTCATATTCTAAAGGTCTTCATTGAAAATCAGTGAAGAGTAGTTTACTTTTTAACTAGAACTTCCCAAACTGCATTTATTCTCCTCCCATCAAAAAAACCAAACCAAACCAAAAAAAACCAACCCACCACAACTTTTTCATCTATAAAATTCCATCTGGTTACAGATGGAAAGTTTAGGTTTTAGGTTTTTTAATTAAAGCAGCCTCCAAACTTTTGCCTGTATGTTCATGTGTTTAGAGCAACAATGGCATCATCCTGCGGTATAAATATTTATCCATTTTTCCTTTCACTATGGGTTTTCAGTAATTTTCCACCATACATGTATTTCTCAGAATTATTTTCTACATTATAGTAATGAAACAATAAAATTTTTGGCTGTTGAAACTTATTTGACAGATGTGATATTTTATGATGATTTGCCTGAACACTTTCAGCTGTTGTGGAATAGGCATGCTTTCATCTATATTGCTAAAAAAATCAAGAGGGAATGTTTAACTTCCTTTCTTAAACAGACATAAGACTTGAATGCTATTGGTTTTATCCTTCTGGTTCCCATACATTTATTTGTATTCAATGTCTTTACTTTTGAAAGCTCCTAATATAAGGTGAAAGCTATGTTTTCAGGTTGTGGAACTTGCTAATATAGTCATTTTCCATCATCTACCAACAATCACAAGTTCAAAACCTTAAAATGGATAAAGAGATGATTACTAATGTAGATTTATAATTTTGTACAATATAGAAATACAATTTTCTTGCCTAATGCCCCGTTTTAAACATCCTTTTGTATTCTTCCAGCAGAACAAATGGGTATTACTTGTGCCAAAATAGAAGTTTCCTTTGTTTATTTTTTTAGGGCAGAATTACAAAACTTGGCAATACCTGCTGTGACACATGTAAGTAAATAAGCCAAAATTTTTTGTATGGAAATTGCAGAGAGTGTAAGCTACTGGGTAAGGAGCTACGTTTTGCATAAGATGCAGTTTAATGAAATGGAGCTAAGCAATGTGGTTAAAATAAACCATCAAACAAGTCCATCCTCTGATCGGGATACTGCTGCATGTTTTGTCCGCTGGAACACGTGTTTTGACAGTATTCACAAGTGCTTAGAAAGAAACAGATACTCTCCACATTTTATGCAGATGTTAATTATGAATGTTTTATTTTATTGTTCATCTAAAGATGATAACAGTAACAGTATTATACACACAGGTTGACAAGTCACATAACCTGATACTGAATATGTGAGGCAACCACTTCATGAATAATCAATCAACTTAAAATGAATTCAGCAACCCCCCCCCCCCCCCCGGTATCAGTAATGTAATTTTGCTTGTTTTTTTGATGATGTAATAACCAAAAAATGGTAGGGGAAATGCCTGTTAAAAGTGCATTCCTATTGAATGGCCTGACTGCATCTTCAATTCGTCAGTTTAGGAGTCAGTCCTGCAACTTTTAATTTCATGCATCGTTGTGTAGATAATCCAAATGTCAATCAGGCTGTGAGCGCAGGAAGGGTTTGCTTACATGAGGAAGGATTGCAGGGTTGGGTTCTCATTTCTAAAATGAATCTCTGATGCTTTTGTGAACAGACAACCTCTCAGTTTTCTCCTTTGTAAGTAAAAAAATAATAATACTGTAGTTCATTTAAATTAAAAAAAAAAAAAGGCAACAAAAGGTCGATACTCTCTTCTAAGGTCAGAATATCAACATCTTGCCTGTGTTCCGTTATCTCTTTTATTTTTTTCCTCTGTGCATGCGCTAATAAATAAAAGATGGCCAGCATAGCAGCCTATCACCACACTGGCACAGTAACTGCTGTAATAATACCCCTGATGAAGGACGTTAACTCCTAGAGAGTTCGCAGCCATTGCCCGTCTGTATAAGCCCTGAGTTCCGGCTTGAGAAATAGAAGTCAGAAAGCTATTGAGATAGACTGTCATCAAATGGCTCAAACAGGTAATTTAGTTAAGAGAGCGTTCATCTACCGGGCTTCAAGGAAGGAATACTGAAAATTATTTATGAACAAAAACAGATTTTAAGGTCTAAAAGACAGGGTGGTGGGCAGGCTCTACTAATTGAGAATGCCTATCACTGCAGTTGAGGAGAGGAGAAATCCAGTTCCAAATGAGAACAGTTCAATACATATATTTATTTAACAGTTATAGTGATTTAAAAATGATACCTCCTTGCAGCAGCAAAAGCAAACTGATCCAAGTGAAATATCACCTGTCTAAAACGGCCCATATTGTATGGGCCTTCAAATCCTTATTCCCATTGATATAGCTAAAAACTGAAAAGTCCTGTATTACTACACAGTCCTATTCCTGGTCACTTCTCTATTCAGGGACCTCCATAAGGAACAAGCCAACATACCGCATCCAGCCAACTAACCGTGGGTTATCAATTGAAGGACAGTGATTAACACGTAGCTTTGAATCAAACAGATACTTTTAGATCCCAAACTCTCTTTCTCTCTCCTCTGTATTTATATCTTTCCACCAGGGCACTCAGTAGCAACATGCAATCTGTTACATACTCTACAGGGAACACCAAGGCTTGGCAAAGCTACTGTAAAACCAGAGTAGTTTAATTATTCTTAAAAGTCAGATATGAGAATAATCAGTTTCTCATGGACACAGAGACTTAGATATGGGTTACGTTGCCTTCCCAGGTCTTGAGAAAGTTTGTCTTTCAGACACCTCAGTACCATAAAGATCTGGGCAAAGAACTTGTTCTCTCAAGTTCAAAGCACAGGTCAGGGTGATGCCTTTGGTTCAGTAGAGTCTCTCATGGCTTTGAACAAAGGTTTTTAAGTAGCCAGTTTTCCCTTTCCGTGTTATGCTTTCACAATTGTAGTTTGTTAGTGTGTCTGAGGGCATTGTTCCAGGTTTTAAGTACATAAGAGTGCATAAGGCTTATTATTTTCTCATTAGATTTTTGTGGTACTAGCAAAGGACTTGATTATTTGCAAAGGATAATCCTTATTTTCCCACTTAAGAAAGAAGTTGCATCTCTGCTTCTTACCTCTTTTCCCTGATGATCTCAATTGCATATGTCTCCTTTGCAAAGGAGGCACAGTCTACAAAAAAAAAATAAATGAGAGTAGTGAAGTAACTCGAGAATGAGTTGATAAGTCAGGATCAAAAAGGTGATGAAGCTGTGTTGAGTCTGATTACAATTATTTTGTTTGGACTTTTCAGTTGTGTGGACACAATTGCGTATTCCTTCCAGGTGGACAAGTTTTATCAAATGAAGTGATGAAATAAAAACACTTTTCAAGCTCTTTTTTTTTTTTCTTTTTTTTTTGTTTTTATGAACCGTAAAGTCTTAGCAAGGCACAGAGCCGATTTGGTACTAACATTCCCATGGAAAAGGTATTGAAAGCTCTATTTGCTGCTAGGAAGATGGATACATTTCTCTTCAACTTATGTTATCTACTTAGTTGTGCAGTTGGCCAGCTGAATTCCTTCAGCTCTCTGAAATGCTCTTGCGTAGTACGTAAAAACTAGTCCAGTATTCTGGTAAATACAGAAATTCTATTGGTTGGCTAGAAATAAGTAAAAGTAGGAGCCTGTTTTTACAGACAGGTATAGCACTATGTTAACAGCACAAAGAACTGCTGTTTGCAGTGCATAAAATATCCACTTAAAAATGCATTAGCTCCTTCACAAATCTTTAGATGTGGACCAAAACAGACGAGAGTGTTCAGAATAAAATATTCTGGATTAGCCTGTATTTGAGCGTGCCAATGGCGAGGTTCCCTTCGGAAGTGGAGGAGCAGAGTCACTGTTGACTACTGCAGTTAACAGGTCATAGCAAACCAACCTCACTTCACAAAGAGGGATCAGCAGATTCCCTGAGCTTGCACCCTCTGCACATAATAAATCCAGACCTACTGCCTCCTTTGTGGATTTCTTGCTAGATAGAAAAAATCAGGGAGAGTTTACCTAACACTAAACGCAAAAAGTATTGGAAAACAAGTATTGGAGTATTTTATGATTTACTGAACACAGTGGAAACGTTCCTATTGACCCAAAGTTAGATTTTCACAGAATTAGTTCTCTAATTTTATTGTTTTCCTAGTTTTTCTTTTTGTCACATTAGGTTTTTTGCAAACTGCACCACACATTCAAGGACTGTTAGGAGTTGTCAAATCTAGGAGCTTGATAGAGACAAGGCTGCCACAGCTCCTTGTCCCCAGGTCCGGGCAACAGTGAGGCTGGGCATGTATCCCAATAGGAACACACACAAACACGTGTACAACTTGCAAGCACGCGTTCTTTACACACATGCAAAGAAACACTCAGTACTCTGGCAAACAGCACCCACATTCTCACCAAACCACCTTAATCCCTCTCTTCCCCCACCTTTGGTTTCTCCCCTAAAAATCCCGTGATAGGTAAGTTTTGTAGGATCCCAAAACATTCTTCCCTAGCACCACATAAGGAGTCCCTGAAGGCAGTGACCCACCTCAGTCTGTAAGGTGATCTGGAGAGCTGCTCCCACTGACTCATCTTGAAGGGCATCATCCCAAGGCAACGGGACCTCTCTCCTGTGACAGCCCCAGGAATAGCCAGGGCAGGGTGCTCTGTTTCTCTGATTAGGTTACTGGGGTTCTGCTCGCCCAATTTACCAGTGAACTATCTTTAAAAGGAGAGTTACCCAACACAGAAGCCAACAGGTAAAAAGCAGACAGTAGATGGCAGGGTGACTTTCAAACAAAGTAGTCAATTGAAAAGAAACATGAGGGAAACCCTGCTCTCTGGTGGAATTTTAGGGCTGAAGTGTGTTATAATCACACAGCTCTGCATTAATTACTCTAAGGAGACACACCTAATTCTCTTGCTAGGAATCTTACCAGTAGTGATGTCTCACTAACAGCAATTTCAGTAATAAGGGAAAGGGAATTTAAAAAAGGCAATTGTCAGCACTGTTAAACACTTCGTTTCTTATTTTTTTATTTTTTTTTTAACTTGGTAGGTGTGGAAGTGGAATGTCGACCAGTAAGTAGCAGACTGCAGTATAGGAATACCAATGGATGTGTGGCTGAAAAGGAAGTGCCTATTTCTCACTGTGAGGTAAATAAAAAAAAAGACACAAAAAGCAAACCCCCCCTCCCCAAGCCCTGCCCTTGCCCCCTTTCTCCCTTCCACAAGGGAAACCTTTGCCTCCACTATGGCTTCACTACAGTAAGTGCAGCATCGGTTTCTGTCCTTCTCATTGATTCACTCAGTGTAAACCTCATTGGCATTTATTTCCTAAAGTAATTTCGTGATGCTGAATTTTCTCTATTCAAGCCAGCATGAAAAAAGGCACATACGTTAGACACAAAGGCTTTGTTCATACCGCTCTCCTTTGCTTCCATCAGAAATTAACGACTCTGAAGTAGCTTTATTAGGACTTTCTTCATAAAGAATTTTCATCTTAGTATTAGTGAGGCTGATTTTCAGATCTGAGTCTACAATTAAGCCCACGTATCCCTCTTCAGGCTCTGAAGTTGATTTCTGAGAGTGTGAATAGGTATTTAGATGCATGATACTTTAAAAGATGTTTAAACTTGGGTGCTACGATTTGACTTCTGTGCTCTGTAAGTGCTCTGAGCACTAATCTGTTTGTCTTGTGCATTTCTTCCATAATCAGATTAGAAGTTTAATTTCCTGCCCATTACTGATTACACCTTATAGGGCAACTTCCATTTGGAACAGCAGCGTGGTTTCCCTTCTGGACGTTCCCATCTCTCTGAGACTGGGAACCAAAGATGACATTCTCTTCCAAGACTGGGTTGTAGCAGAATAGATGCTCAATCCAAGATAACCAAGCTTCATACAAGGATTCTATAAAATCCCAACTATGCCATACAAGGGTGGCAGTCAAGAAGATGGCTTGCACCCAGCCCCTTGAGTATTCTCTTTAATTAAGGCAGTAGGCAAAATGAGTCCCTCTCTTTCCCATGACTACTGGGAAAAGAATGGGAACAGAGAGAAGTATTAAGGGCACACATGCCTGAGCTTTTCTGGCAAAGGACCTTCATTTGCTACACAAGTCTTAATAAGAGTGGAAGCTTTAAGAAAAGCAACGAAAACACTTACCTTTTAATTAAAAAATAAATTCTTGACCTCTTGTCCTGTCCACAAACTCAATGATAACCAGGTCCTTAGCCATAAAGTCATATGTATTGAAGATTCACCTGCAAAAGTACAGATTTTATATTGCTAATCTGTCCATATATTGAGTAAACTAAGTACTCCTGCTATAGCTGGTGTAGAGAACAGTTTTTCTAAAGTCCTCCCTGATAATGCTATATAATTTTTTGGTATTCATCTCAGAAATAAGAATGCAGAGCCTCAAAAAGAAAGGGACTCTGACAGAGTTTGATGTGGGGCTATTTGTTTTTACATTATGAAAGCTTATAGCTACAGCCATTGATGGCTTGGTCTAAATTAGTAAAGTGTCCAGAGAAGTAGAACAAGGAAAAATAGCAGCCAGCAGGACAGCCATTGACGTGTAGCTTGCCATGTTTTGGCTAAAGCACTTTCCGAATGCACAATCTCATATAGCTGAGATGATTACCATAGGTGCTTAGAAGCCAATAATATAGCCCTGGACATCACCTATGATATCTTAAATTATAGGCTTTTTTTGTGTGATCAGTTTCTTCACCTCTCCTTCGCTATGCTTATGCTCATAAGACATTACACTTTGACCAGCACCCCACACTCTGGTATCAGATACTTGTCTCTGAGTTTGTGTTTTACAGCAGAGCACTGAACTCTAGGAGAAGCTGTCCACGGATGTTTTCTAGGGAAGAACGTGGATTCTGATCTCACTGAAATCTGGCATGTTCAAACTCGGTATCTCTTTTTTCCATTCAGGGCAAGTGCAGAAGCAATACCAGATACTCTGTTCAGACAGGGAAATGGGAAGACCTGTGCAGCTGCTGTACTGCCACTCAAACAACCATAGTCACGATCCCCCTCCGGTGTGCCAATGGGACGGTGGTGCAGCATTATATCCCTTCTGCCTCTCAGTGTGAATGCTATTCTCGGAAGTGTACAGACTGAATATTTCTAAGAAGCCCAGTTGTGTAATCTCAAGTTTTATGATGAAGGAACTTTGCAGTGCAAGCCTCATTTTCTCTTTGTAGACCGTTTTATCCAGTAGAATCCCAACTAACTAATTGTATCAACGTAGCAAACAATAAAACTTACTAGCACAATGGAGCATGTTTTGATTATTGTATTGTTCTCTTTCATCTTCACCGGGTAAAGTAATTCACGTTATTTAAAATATTAAAAAAAAAAAAAAAAAGCAAACCCACAACACAGTAACAGAAATAATTGCTTCTACTTAAAAAAACATATCCCTGTCGGGGTTTAGCCTCAGACGGCAACAAAGAACCACGTGCCGCTCGCTTGGGCTTTCCCAATATGGGAAGAATTGGAAGAAAAAGGCAAAACTCGTGGGTTGAGACAAAGGCAGTTTAACAGAACAGGAGAGGGAACAAGCAAACAACAACAATAACACGGACAGAGGAATACACAAACACGGTTACGGAACCGCCGCTCACCGACTGGAGCCGGGACCCCCTCCAAGCGGGGGCTTCCCACCCCCTCCCCCGGCAGCTCGGGGCGAGCGTGGCTCACAGGGCATGGGATACTTGTGGCCCCGTGGAAAATTAGCCCTACCCCCGCCGGAACCAGGACAATCCCAAAGCATTTAGCATTGTCTTCAGAGACATTACATTTGCATTCCCCACTTGAGACCTTAGTGACACACTGTGGACTTTTACGGTTTTGCTCTTTTTTTCCCCTCTTGTCAAGGAGTACAGAAATTATGGCATAAGATTTCATAGTAAGAGGCTCATGTTCTTGGTACACAAACAATACTGGATATGTCTCAGACAACCAAATGTATTTCTGCAATGCATAGACATGTTCCTCCTGAAGCTGAATGGAAAGAAATTGTGTGCTGAGGACAGGCTGCATGACTTCTGCAAGTCCTCAGTACTTGTGAATGGGGCTGAGGGATAGCTCTTACCTATTTATTTGGCACTTCCGCATATCAATTGAAGAGACGGCTTATGAATAATTTCCCTTATTTCCAAACACCAGAACTTCATCTGTTGCATTAACTACAAAAGTTAGAGTTCTTTCAAATGCAGAATTGTCAGTGGCAGGTTTAATTTAGTTACTGCTGCCAGGGATAAATTTAGCAGAATTTCATCTCCACTTGGTCTGGTCAGGATATGGAAATCAAAAGGCAATCAGAAGGTTGTTGATCCTGGTGGAATATAATGCCAGTCAAGCAGTTTCATTGGGAAGTGCTAATTTCTCAAAAATATGAACGAGGGAAAACTGTTCATTCTATTCGCCTTTTTGAAAGACAAGAAATATTTAAAATTCTCATTCAATTTACTTTTTTAAAAATATATATAAATATAAAAATCAGCTATATATGCCTCCTATTGTTATAAAAAAAACCCCCAACCACCCCAAATTTTCCCTATGTTTGTGATAGAATCACTAAGGCTTAGGAATAGGCTGTGGGTGAAAAAAAATCATAGTTTTTCCAGCTCTAGCAGAAGTGAACCAGTGAAAAGCATATATAGAAGTCCTGAAGGGTAAGAGTGCTCCAGAGAAGTCTAGCAGGAAATCAGGGCAGGAAATCAGGTTATCCTTGTGCAGTTTTTAGGTTGGCATCTGTAGAAATGGAAGGCATTTCAGAGGACACTGTCACCATTGTCCCTGGGTCACAGGGAGGAAAGTTTTGAGATGAAGAGCTATTGCTTCTCACATGAATGCCAATGCGACATTATTAAACAGGTCAAAACACCTCCCCATCTGCATGAATGGCTCCCTTTGGGAGCAAACAAAAACTCCCTCTGTGCTTTCAACTAGAAAGGCAAGTTGTATTCCTTTTTGAGAGGAACCAGGCAGATCCCTTCTTCATCTCTTTTGCCATTCAGCTGTGGATTCAACACATATTGAATTGTAGGCCCTTTTTTCCCTTACTATTATTTATTCAAGACATCCTCTATTGCTGGACAGTGCTAGGAGAAGCTCAGGGCTTGGGCTTTCTGTGCATCTCTGTTTCTTCTGCTACGGGACCACAAAAACCCCAGGGAGGGAAACCAAATTTTAATTGATCCCAGTCCCACTTACTGCAGTAGATCTCTGTCACCAGTTTTCCTCCATCCTCGCACTAGTTCCTTGTAGCTGGCTCTGGATGTTAAGCTCCCCGGCAGATGGATTTGGGTCACCCAGGTAATCAACTGCACAGCAGCTCATGCTGAAGCTGCAAATAAGCAACACTTGGAACAGCAGCCTGCAACATGAGAGAGAACCAGAGAAAAGGGGTGGATAGAGATAAAAGGCAATGTCTTACTCTTCCCCTCACCATCGCTGGACTGCCCCTTTGTTTCCATTGGTGCCCTCACCCAGACTGACCTTTCTTAGCTCATGAAACAGCATTGCAGCTAAGGATTCAGGGACATCTTCTAATCAGATAATTGTATAAGTCAGGGACCAGCTTATTGGCATAGGGAGCACACACAGGAGCATCCACAGGGGCAGAGATGGAACCACAGTTTTCTGGAGCTTCTGAAAAACAGACACATGCAGCAACAAAGTGGATGGAAGGATCTGCCCGACAAACAGACGAGCATTCCTGCTTTCATTACTTCTGCCTCAATTAACAAGAAATATCTTGTGGATCTAAGTGTCTCAAGAGAGAAAAAGACTTAAATAAAGATATTGGCTTTCATAGTAGAGCAATTAGTATTTTTTCCTAAGGAGCTCCAGGTTATTTATTGGAAAACTTCTTGGTTATAAGATCAAATTCATAGCAGAAGTAACTCAGTGTGATTGGATGAACAGAACTGTATTAAGACTTTACACCGCTTCAAGAACACGTGTCATACTGTGTGGTTTTCTTCACCTTCCTTGGTTGCAATTTTGCTTTCAGGCACCCATGCCAGTGCATTGATTAAAGTGGGTGTGCAATACTTCCCATGAGAACTTATTGGGTTTTCTTACAGAATAGAGTTCTGTGGACTTCTGTATGGTCTATATGTTATTATTCAGGCCTGGCTATCACCTATATATTCCAAGCAAAGACAAGGCCCTCTTGTGCTCAAGGCCAGAAGGAGCTTCTTCCTTGAAAATCCTGTCATAGAAACAGACAAGCAGGAAAAAGCAAGAGGAAGGGAATATTATAACATCTCCCTTGACAGACTGAGAAGCTACATACATTTGTCACCTTGACCTGCTGGCATGAGAATCAAACTTTTTCAGGCAGCCTGCCCCAAAAGAGCTGTCTTTCATCTAAGGCTTTAACGGTGCCAGTAAGGCAATGGGCTTAGACTTCCTCCATGCAGGTTCTGATTGCCTTTCACACAGACCGGTTCCATTTAATGCAACTCTGCTGTTTTCAGAAGCAGTCTTCCCTAGCAGAAGTGAAGAACGTAATCATGCCTATATTCAAGTATCTGCTTAGTAGAGAGTTGTGTACTGTATGAGTGGTAGTGTGCCCACACATCAGACAGCGCTGTGCTTCAGACTGCTTTATTGACATTCACCAGCAGAATCCAGGCTTTGAGGAACATTGTTTTTCAACTTGTACGTACTGCTTGTTTTGAGCTATCTTAGTCTTTGCCTTTCTGCCAATGATTCAGAAGGCGTCCCACCACTTCAGAAGACCAGCTGGATCGTTAAGCATGCTACAGGATAGATTTACAGGAACATTAAATGGATTTGGGGAGGAGTCTTATATAACTTCTTAATTATTAAAAGCATCTAATCTCTCTGATAACTTTTACAGACTCGTAAGCACCACTCCTCTACAGCAGGTGAAACACAATGTAGTACATTGGTATTATTTGTCTCAGCTCTGCATTGTCAGCTAACCCCATATCCAGGTGCCTCAGGAAACATAGCGATGCCAAGCTATGATTTTCTCCATTGGAAAATGGCCTTAAAAATAGACTACAGACTCAGTTCCATTTTAACCAGATGGATATTGCTTCCTATCATATTGCCTCCTGTGTATATTATTTATTACCTCAGCTAACTGTATTACCTGTAACGGACCCATCCTTATGTCTTATAGGAGCTAGTAACTTGAACCCACGTAGGTAGAGCTTTGTGTCCACAGGGATTCCAGCAGGACCTGGCTCTACGTTCCTACACTATCCAAAATTAGTGGGTATGCCTTTCTGTTCTATCATTTAGTTGGTGCAGCATATAATGTGGATATAAAATAGCATAATTTTAAGCAAATATTCATTCCCCTCTCCCGGAGATATGTACATACAAAGCAGTAGGTTTGCTCTGTGTCAAGGGAGCAGATTAATTGGTTATAAAACATCAAGGCTAAAAGCAGTTCAACAGTTGCTTCTCTTGGAGTATTCTCTGCCCCACTTTGCTAGCAAAAAGTTACCGGGAGCTCTATGTGATTGCACTATTGCCCTGTAGAAAGTAAGCATAAACATTGAGATCTGTGTAACTGTGGACATTTCAGCAAAGCAATCAAACAAAGAGCAATTAATTTGTTCAAAGCGATGGGGTGGTTATGCAATCAAAAAAAATTACAGGCCTCAAAACTTGTATGCGTGGGCTAGTGTGCAAACAAAAGACTATATGAAGTAGCATCCCCCCTACTAGAGAACTTAACACGCAGCAACTGAGAATACTTTTTTTGATTTTTTTTTTATTTCTGTGATCTAATAGTTTTTAGACTAATCAGTCCAGAAACTTTGGAATCCAGGTTGTTGCCTGTTTTGTAACTGAAAGCCGTTCTGAGGTTAAGATACTAGCAGGGTAAGAAGAACAATGATTTGATACCTGTTGATACATTACTTAGAAATTAGGAAATGCCATTCCAAAGGAGGAACTAAGAAGGGTGGGGCAATTTAACTTTCCCTATATGAAGACATTATTCTATGTGAATAGAAAAGTAATTATTAAAAAAGTATTCTGTAACGTTTAAAAGTACTCACCTTCCCTGTATGCATAAAGACCCTAATCATTACTTTTCCCCTTTTGTCAGGGGTAAATCATAGCACAGAAAAGTTTGACTGACCTGTATAAAGCCATTCAAGATGGAGTCTGGGGTCCTAACTTCTCTCCTTTTTAAGTAAAACCAGGCATACAGCATTAACGTAGGTTACACATAAAATTCCTCATATGGCACTTCAGTTGAGCTGAAATAAACAGATGAACGCAGTCATCTAATTTAATCTCATTCTCTTTGGTCTGACTATAGTCATTTCATTAAAAGGGAAACGACCTCATGACAATTTGTCTGGAGTTTAAAGCAGCATGTGTATTTCTTAGCCTTGCTGGGAAAGTTTTACAGCACCCAGCCCAAGTTTTGGGACACAACAGCCACACCGGTCCCTGTATAAACTCAGTATCTTTGACTGATAGTTTAGCCACAGTACATCTGTACATTTCTCTGTGATATAGAAAACTGCTATTCTTGCTGGTCATGACACAGTGCGCGATGCTAATTCACAAGCTAGTAGAAACACTGTACTTTATTCAGTCACTGAATAAATCCATTTCCCCCTCTCACTCTAGTGAAACTCTTGTAGTGTCCTAAATAGGCTAAAAGAAGAAAAAGGTTTGAACTCCAAATAATTACACCTCCCTCCAATTATCATTAGCAGATAAAAGTCCTTTCTCAGATGGTATTAGTCATCAACAACTTTTCTTCCCAATACATTGCTTAAATAATAAGGTTGCAGGCTAAGCAGGATCCATCACCCGTTCTGATTAGACAGTTGATTACAAGATAATCCCCTGAATATTTCATGCAGGAATGACAGTGCTGCATCCAGGCAGTAAGGTAACTTGAGTAGTTGAGATAGAGCCTTATAAAAAGGTTTCTGCACTTACCTCCTACCTGGAAGCACTGTAAAGCTTTGCTTTACAGCAAAGACACTCTTCCCCACAGAAACCACCTCCAGGATAGTCTAATCCTTGAATAACAGTTTTTGGGACAGAGCTGGCTGGTTTTGCATTAGCTTTTTTCTTCCTTTCCTCCACTGCCTTCTGGGGAGTTAGGACAAGATATGTCTCTTGTTACGTTGCTTGTTGAGGCATTATGGAGCATGAAGACAAGATGCTGAAGTTCCAGCAGAGAATTGCCATGGCCTCTCAGGTCATGGGAGTTTTTCCTTGTCCCCTCTCTTTCCTCCATGATAGTAATCACGAAAACAGAAGGTCTCGCTAATTAGCTTCAGTTTGTGGTTTGCTGACAGCAGGATCAAGCCAGGATGGAAATAGCTGCTAGTGCTGTTCACTACTTAAGCCAGGGCAGAAGCAGATTGTGCACACGGTCAGTGTAGCCACATCCTATTAGCACTGACGCAACTTCCAGCCAAACCTCCAGGCAACATGGAAACACACAAACCCGGTAAGTTTATTCTCTGCTTCATTGTTAATTGCTGCCTATGAAGTTTAATAGGTGGAAAGGGGGTGGGTAACAGAGAAAGGAATACTTTGAAAGGACTTATCTGTCTTCTTTCAGGACATTTTCAAAAAAGGAAATACAAAAAGAAAAATCTGTGGCCCAGGTTACATGCAGACAGCTCAGAGACAAAACATGCAGAGTTCATTTCTTCTGAAGTCTCGGGAGTGCAGCTGTGGGTCAGTGTTGTGATCCTTGTGGAAAAGACAATCGCTAGGCAAATGTCGTGTGCTGGACTTCTGCTGTTTCCACCTGCATTTGCCTTATTGCAATGCAACTGGGGGGAGTGAGCGTTATCCTTTTTCAGAAGACAATGTGCAGCAGTGAGCTTTCAGTTCCCATATGCGAGGAACAAATCTGCTCAGTGCATAAAACCTTTGTGTTTGAGTTCCCAGTGTACAAGCTTACAATAATGTTCAGGGCTGATACTGTGTCACTATTACCTTACTGCTACAGTCAAAAGCTCTGTGGTTCTTTCCACATTATCTCATTGTTTCTGGGGCCGCAGCTCTGCTATGAACTCCAAACTATGTTACACCTCACTGAATTCTGCTATTTCTGTGCTTTCCCATCCAGTCTCCTTCCTAAAATTATTTGTATATCAGACCACAGTGTGCAAAGAGCCATTAGATTTAATGCCTACTGCTGATCTTTGTTTAGTTATTCCAGTGTCCTTTTTCTATCTCTGGACCTTCACTGTTGGACTTAGTCCTGATATATGCTTTATGTCGGAAAAATCTGGTATTTTCTGTAATCTTTACATGTAGAGTAGAATTGGGAAAAAAAACCTACCAACCCAAAACAACCAAAACCAACAGGAGGGGAGTCTGTAAAGTTATATGCACAGTTGTGTTATATAGATATAGCTCCATTAATTCTTCAGGTAATGTAAATATTCATAAGGCATCTCAGGGTTTTGTGTTTTGTACTGTGTGGTTCCCACACCTGTCTCCACAGCTCTACTCTGTTTCCTTCATTCTTGACCATTCAGGTTCATAGCCTTCCACCCTTTAAGAGACTCTTTGTCTCATGGTATGTGCCAGAGGTGAATGAGCATCTTCATTAACTGAGGTACATTCTTCCCGCTCCTAATGTTGGAGGTGAGGGCTCCTGTGTACAAGGTTCTAACCAAAGGAGCACAATCAAAGGTTTGTACGTTTGTGTCTGTGACCACAGATATTCAGGTCAGTCAAAGCCAGCAATGAGCCGTGCTCCCCCTTGCCTGCCCCGTCTGTTTGAGGTGCTGCAATGCTGTTGTTCAGGGGCAGACTGTGAGGGCCCGGAGTGCATCCCCCTTCTAGGCGTTTAGTTGGCCATGTTAAAGAGTTTAGCTGGCTGAGTCCAAGGCCAGCTCCTTCACCAACCAGGGCTGTTTTGAAGAAAGCTCAGGTGAGCTGCCCTCCTTTCCCTTGGGAGCTTCTTTTCAGATAAGGCTTTACTGCTCGCCCCCGCCTGTTTTACGCTGCAGCTGAGCTACATCTGCACCAGGTCTTGGACCTTTGCCAGTTTGGCCCTGACTTGGACCCAGGGGCTCTGCTTCCCAGCTTGACCTCAGACCTGCCTTGTCACTGGGGGATTACTGAGCTGTGTCCAACCCTGATCACTGTTTCCAGCACTGACCCTGACCTGGATTTGCTGCTCTGCATCTGGTCTTCCTGTCAGTGGGGGTCACTGTGCCCTATCATGCTGTGCTCCAGGCTCACCTTTCCCTGTGGAGCAGATGGCCACGAGCCTCCTTTTCCCGAAAATGATTGTAAATGGATTGTTATTATCCTTTGTGTCAGCGACTCTTACTTTAAAGAATCAGTGAATATGCATTCACACAAAGGGCCAGAGGGTTATGGACAAGCCTCTCTGTTTACCGCATATTAACAGCTTCCTGAATCATTGTAGTCTCAAAGTGCATGGTGATATGGGAAGAAGCTCAGCTTGTGCCAGAATTACTTCTTGAGCACAGCTCCACCAAACTCAACACAGCTGCAACAGAGTGTGATTTCCTCCACTGTGTCTTCAAGACTACCATTAGTGCCTTTTAAGAATCATAGGAATTAAAGACAGACAAGGCTTTTTGGATTGTCTCTAATGCTCTCTAACGCAGCATGGTACAAATTAAAGAAAATTTATGATTAGAGGGCATGAAGCCTACCATGAAGAGGAGGAACTTAGAGGAAGCTTCTGGGAAATGGAAGTATAGGTGTGGCTTGGAGGAAGTAACAAGGTTTAAGACAACATCAGAGATGGAACAGCCCCGCTAAAGCTTAAGATAGGTAGCACAGCCCCATGCAATTCCCTGACTACTTTCCATCTTCATCACATTGTCCTAGCCATATGCCCTGGGCTAGCAGACCTCCTGGGGAATGAAACTGGGGATGCAACCAAAGGGACAAAGAAGTGGAGCTAGAAGTAGAAAACATAATTTTTTCAGGTTTGCCACTTCCTACTTGTTCCCCCACAGCTGAGTTTCCACCAAGAGACATGAGATCCAAATTTGCAGCCTGTGGTTTGAGTCCTCATACAGTACCTTTCAGATTGCAGATGGGAAGGGAAAAAACACCTATGAGAAATCCTGAGTAATGCCTTTGACAGCCTGGGCGCATCTGCCTGTCTGGACCCCATTCCAACATTCAGTTTGAAATGCCACATCCTGAGCCTCCAGGACACACAGCAAGGAGATACTCTGAGTAGGAATTAGTATCTCAGTTGTGTCCCTTTACATTTGGCTGTACTTAACACTGTTTCCTCTTTCCTTCCCAGCCTCCAGAATACGACCAGAGAAGAAATACTCTTTATAGAGGGAACTGTCTAATGTTGAGTTTAGTTATGGGACTGATTTCAGTAGAAGCAGCTAAGTAATAGGGGACTAAACATCTAAATAGTTCTTAAACCATCCTGAAGAAAGAAATATCAGATATCTGAAATTTAAAGGTCAAACTCTATCCTTCTTTTATTCAAAAAAGGAGTTTGAGAACACTGCACTAATCTAAATTATCTTTAATGAAAACTACTGCACCTTTTTCTTCAAGTAATATTGAATAAAGAATGGATTTCCTACATAAAAAAATTATTCCTAGACATTTTCTCTCAGTGGCCTGTTTCCTTTAAGCTTGACCAACATACATTCCCTTGTGTCTGGTGATAATTGGTATATTGAAGAAACAAGAGGTGGCAGTTTAAAACAGAAAACAGCAGTGCAATGAAAATGCTTGCATACTTATACAGGCATAACCGGCTGTATTGAAATGAGCAACTCTAGATGCGCATGTTCAGGACCGAGAAGTCATCAACTTAGTGGGGACCAAAAGAACACATGTGTAACCATGGTACATCTTTTTATTTATATATATCCTTTAAAGAAGATATGTTTAAGTTGAGCTACAGAGAAACAGTAAATTCAAGTAGTTCTTTTTCATACCTACTTGGAGGGTGGAAGGAGTAACAAGTTTGCCAAACAATGCTCCTAAATTGCAGATGTTTTTAACAGCCTTGCAGTGGAGTCTGTGCGAGTACAGGTATACTTCTGACTGTGGTGTCTTTCAGAAATGCAGCCCATTTTCTGATACTTAACCGGAAAGAGAGGAGGATAAATGAAAGCAGGCCAACCTCTGTGCCCTGGGTAGCCAAACCATTTATAGTGTATTCTGCAAGTGGTTGTGCCTGTGGTAATCTGACCATCTGGACCACTCAGATCGGATAATTAGCTGTTACTCAGGATTTAATACAGAGCTCCTAATTAGGTAGAGTCCCTTAATGCATATTTCACAAGCATTGCAGTCCTTTAATACACCCTCTCACTCCTTCCACTTTTGGCAGTACGTGCAGCTTCTACATCATTGCACTTTAGACAAGGAACTGGAAACTCAAATGGTGAGGTCAATTGGTACACATGCATCTGACCTGTAAGCTTACAAAAAGCCGAAGCAAAGGAGTGCAGAGAGACTGTGTGAGCAAGTAGATGATTACTGGCTGTGAATTAGCATTGGAACTAGAGCTGGTCACTGGTCTCTGTGCTGGACATACCTTGTCCTTGGAAGCCATTTACAACTTAAAGAAGTTTGACAGGAGGGATGGCTCCCAGGCTGTTTTTCTGGAATGAGTGTAGTTCTTGAATATTTGCTTTCCAGGTTGAATTCAAGATTCACTCTATTGCTGTTCTCTGGGATATATATCTCTCTCTCTATATATATATATATCTGTACCAAAGCTATGCATGTGTGCATGTATAAAACTGTATATATATATATACCCATACATACACACACAGCTTGTTTCTATTGACACTAATTCCTCTAGAATATTTACAGAATGAGAACATGTAAGGCCAGATGTCATAAAGGCTTACAGGGTAGAATGAGGTCAGGCAGCATCTGAAGCAGAAGCCCCTGAGGTACTGAGTGCAGTACCACAGGCAAGCACTGTCAAATGTGGAACTCATTCACAACAAAGCATTTTGATTCAGTCAGTTTGATCTGGGAAGATGAAAAGCTTTTGGGAGAACAGGAGTCTTCCAAATTCAGATATGGAAATTGCATTTCTATTGAAAAACTTATTCTGACTGGAAGTCCCTGACTGCCTCGCCTGCTTACCAGTGTTAACCTCAGGTTCGTGACACAGTTCTGGAGGTTGGGAAGCATAATGGAAATGAAATCATTTTATTATAAATGAAATGCAGATTTTTTTCCTAGGCCCAGTTAAAAGGACTGGGAAGAAAAAAAGGTCTTTAATTGACTGTGCAAAGGTCTTGTGAGATATCCCAGGCTTAGTCTGAAAATACTGGAGAAACACTGTGTGTAGCCTTTGGGAATGAAACCTTCACTTATTAATTATTTTGCTTGGAGTTTCCCTTGTGGCATCATTATGTGCTTCATTAAAGTAAACCAAGTGCAAGCGTCCTTGAGAGATCAGAAAAGGAAGATTGGCGAGTCAATCTATGGTACTGTTCAAGTGCTGCAGGACCCTAATCCATTATTGATAGAAAACATAAGAATAATTTAGGGGTCAGGCTCCCCCCTCTCCAAGCATTACCATTTTACTGGCCCCTCTCTTAGTGCGTGATTGTGGGTAAGTAGATTCAGCCTGTGTAGAGGGCATACAAGATTAGCAGTAGGACACAATGTCTGCCTTACACTCTTTGGGGGGAAAAAAAAAAAAGAAAGGATTCAATTAAATAAGGGGGAAATATGACTTTGAGATTTTAGCAATCTGCCCCTGTGCAAATAAAAAAAAAAAAGAGGAAAAAAAAGAGGAAAAAAAAGAGAGAGAGACAAAGTTTTGCTATCACCATCTAGAAGAATGGATCCTTTTAGATTTTCCTTGAATTATTTGAAGATGATGATCACTGCACAACTCTATAGGTTTCCTGCATACAGACACATCCTTCAATGCTCTGTCTTTTGAGATGCAATTTAAGGTATTTCTGCCACCAGTTGGCTATTTCAGCAATGCAGGAGAAACACTCTTCAGTCACATGAACTCTGAGAAAGAGACACAGCTGTTTCTGCCTTCCCTCTTCCCCTGCTTCCATCACCATGAGGAAGGTGTGGAGTAAACTGCTCAAATTTCCCAGCACTTTCTTGTGGAGAAGGGTGAAATTTCTTTCTCATAACACAGTGCAGCAGACTGGAAAGTAACCATACTATGCTGTTGAAGCTTCATGTTTCCTTAGACAGAAGGTGAAAGTGGGGGAAAAAAACGGCAGCGTTCCCAGGATTGCCTAGTAAGATATATGGGAGCTGAAGAATGTTCCAGTTATTTCTTCTTCCAGAGGAAGACAAAAGTCCTGACTGGAAAGGCATGGCGCTCTGTCTGTTTAATGGCAGCAGGTCTAATTGTGTGGGTAGATGGGTCTGCTACACCTACGTCTTGTCTCTGGTAGAAAACACTAATGCTTGAAGGACTCAGCTGTAGTTTTTCACTCCAGTAAGCTTCTCAAAGAGACTTGAAAAGATCTATCAAAAGATCAAAAAGTAAAGACCAATCAACCCCATTTCAGTTATAGCACCACTAGAGGGGGAAAGAGCATGAAATATTGGTATGTCAAAAAAGTTTCTGTCCCCATTATTTTTTTTTATCATTTTTTTCACTGTACTACTGCCTGTATGGGATTGACTTTCTGCATTTCCTACCTATGACCAAGATATTCTTCTCATATCTTGTTGTTGCTGTACACGGCGCTATGGCAGGTGGTGGCGGTGGTGAACAGGGAATGTCATGTAACTCCTCGCCCCCCCCAGCTCCTACACTATGATGCCTTGTGACCATGTCATTTTCCAATACAAGAGACGGTGAAGACATCTAAAATGAAAGGGTTTCAAGACATTAGTCCCTCAAGCCAAAACATGTAGGCATAGATTTAGAGGTACTTTATGAGAATTGCACACCATTACGTGTCCAAAAGTTAAGAGTTCTTAGTGGAATTGGACCATTAGCAAGAAGTTTGGACCTGTACCTGATCCCATTAGATTTGGTTACATCACACTAGAGCTGAAACACAGTCCATTTCAGGCCTAGTTGTAAGCTGTAAGCAAACGTGACTCAGTTCATTTGCAGTGATTAGGCTTCCATCTGGCAGGAGTACTGCACCTAGAAAACCAGGGCACAGTCACTTAAGACACACAGCACGCTCATGTCCTGGGAGTACTTTGCTAGCTGCAAAGCACTGACTGTCCAGCTCCTAACCTCATGACAGGAGTAAAAACATTATTGACCCACCAGGGCAGTGCTGAGCTAAGTGCAGTGTTGTGTCATCGTTCCCCCTTCCCCAGCAGTTCACCCAGGTAAGTACCCGCTGTTCCTCTGCAGCTGTATGCACCCCTTCTCCATTTATTGAAGCGCAGCATCTGAAGTTGAATAGTATCTATTAACTGCCCTATTTCCTGTTCCTTTAGGAAACTACCTGCACAAAAACTGCTTTATATTACAATACTTACCTCTTATTTTCAGACTTTCCTCTAGTGTCTTCACACCCAACTCTGAACAGACAGAAGACGGCAAAATCAGCAAGGTACTCTTTGTCATCATACAACAGCAAATACCTCACAGTTCCTCAAAACCGGAATTCCTTTCATGGCAGCAGGATCAATGGAGCTTTTGAAGCACCTAGCTGTACAGAGTCCTTCAGCAGTTCTGTAAGTAGGATTTTATGTTCATTAATTTACCTCTAATACCTTTGTGATGAGGAAGAACCTTGACGCAGGGTGAGCAGAGCATTGTGCACTCCTCCTGTGCCAGAATGTCACATGGTGAGGAAAGCAGTGCAAATTTAGGGCCAGAAGATGTCCTTACTGAAATCTGTGGGAGTTTTGATTTGCTTTCTGTGCAATAGACACCCATAATAATGGGGATACCACTTTGCTGCCAAGAGTGAGGAAAAGAGTCAACAGAGAGGGAGGGAGAGAGAGGCATTGTTTTATCTCCTCATCGTTTTATTCTGTGTAACTCCAGCAACATCAAATGTTGCTATGGTGCTCTCTCAGGTGGCTGGGATGTGGCAGCTGGCTACACACAAGTAATAAACAGGAAAATCTCTTAGCAACTTTTCATGTTCTCCAACCTCCTCGCTCCCTCTCCTGTGTTTTGTTTGTGCTTCTCATTTCTGCCCACACTTGCCAGTAAGGGAGGAGATGATGCTTAGAGCTCCTCTTCTCTAGAGTCAGCTAATGCATTGCGTTGTGCCAGTGACCTGGCAGTGGTGACATCACTACTTCTGCGCTGTATAGCGTGAAGCCCTCTGGAAGAGAGACGAGAAATCTGCAACGGGTTTCTCTTCACTGTGGCAGAGATATGGATCCAGGAGGTTTGCATGGACTGCCTGTGAGTACTACATGAAGATGTATTGAATGTGGAAATGGGGAATTGCAATAAAATGCTGTCTCCCAAGCAGTTTTATATTCTGCCAGGATGAGGCGTGGAGTATAAGTTTAGATATGCCTAAAGGGAATGTATATACACTTTACACATAAAGTGTGTGGTAAGTGTAATGTGCAGAACAGATTATTCGGTGGTAATTTCATGAAAGAATGAACGATGTAGTATGCATATAAAAACAAGATTTATTTAGTGATATGATGATTGCAAGCTACTTTGTGGGAAACCAAGTGAAGTGAAGCAGTGAAAAACAAGTATTTGGGAGAACTTGGGGTATATAATAATATGCACATTTATATAATACCTTCAAAAATTAATGTTGTGTTAACAAATGAGAAAATTGCTATACAGTACGCTTAGTTAACTTTGCATTCAGGACTAACGGTGCATGTAATGGACAGGGAGATAGGGAGAGAAAGAAATCTGTAACTGGTACCTGTCAAGATTTTACTTGTATAGCCACCTATGGGAACCATAAATGTCTGGAATTAGGTTACAGGCTGATTGCTTTGGATCAGGTTAACCCTATTTGTTTACTTCTGTGTCGTTCCCCAGCCACTGGATGGCTAGTGTCACTCTAATGGATGACACATATAGAGGTCTGTGAAGGGCTTTAAGATACAGCGTTGAGCTGGAAATGGTGGTTGGTAACAGTTTTGGAAAACATATGGGCCGTCTTAATGAACAAGAAGTGAAAGTGAATGCCTTACATTTGATATCAGTGTTCGACATTGGTGCCACAGAATTGCTATCCAAGCAGGGGTGCGGTGGTGGGGGTTAGCACTGGAACAGCTTCACCCCAGAAGGGTTCAGATAGTGGAGACAAGGAGGCAGGGATGGTCCGAGGGGGCAACTGAGCGCAACGTAGGCAATTTGAATGATTTCTAGTCATTCCTTTTGCAGAATTACTGGTCACTTACATAGTCTTTTCACAATATGTTAAAATACAGATCAGCTAGCATTTTTAGCCATCCATGGGGCATATCCTCTCTAATCCCTGCTATTTTCCAAAGCATTTCTGTCCAGCTCTTGTACCACATTGAGGATATTTCTCCCATTCTAGCACAGACCAGTTTCTTCCCTTTCTTCCTGCACACAGTTTTTTGCTTCCCTCCCCTGCCCAGCTTTGCTCCACAGCACATCCTTTCCCCTATCCCAGTCTGTAATGTGATCCTTATTCTCACTTCTCCATTCCATTTCAAAATCTCAGTATCATAGAATCATAGACTTATGTAGGTTGGAAAAGACCTTTAAGATCATGAGTCCAATCATCAACTTAACACTGCCAAAACCACCACTAAACCGTGTCCCTCAGCACCACGTTTACACGGCTTTTAAATACCTCCAGGGATGGTGACTCAGCCGCTTCCCTGGGCAGCCTGTTCCAATGCTTGATAACACTTTTGGTGAAGAAATTTTTCCTAATATCCATCCTAAACCTCCCCTGGTGCAACTTGAGGCCATTTCCTCTAGTCCTATCTCTTGTTACTTGGGAGAAGAGACCGACCCCCACCTCGCTACAACCTCCTTTCAGGTAGTTGTAGAGAGCGATAAGGTCTCCCCTCAGCCTCCTTTTCTCCAGGCTTAAGAGTCCCAGCTCCCTCAGCCTCTCCTCATAAGACTTGTGCTCCAGACCCCTCACCAGCTTCATTGCCCTTCTCTGGACTCACTCCAGCACCTCAATGTCTTTCCTGTAGTGAGGGGCCCAAAACTGAACACAGTATTTGAGGTGCAGTCTCATCACTGGAGGGGGAAATCGTTCGCCTCACCAGTACAGGGAGACAATCACTTCCCCAGTCCTGCTGGACACACTATTTCTGATCCAGGCCAGGATACTGTTGGCCTTCTTGGCCACCTGGGCACACTGTTGGCTCATATCTAGCCAGCTGTTGACCAACACCCCCAGGTCCTTTTCTGACAGGCAGGTTTCCAGTCACTCTTCTCCTGTATGGTCTGTGTACATGCAGGGGGATAGAGGCAGCGTCGGTGTGTGCCTCCATACCCGACCGTCAGGTAGGTAGGCAGATATCCCACGTGTTGGGATAAGGCCGCTATCTTTAGCCACTCTCATTTGTTTTTGGTCGGAGGAGGTCAGCGTGACTTCATCTGGTCTGCAGAGAGCATGTTTGTAGGCCATTCCGATCACCGGCTGACCTCCAGTTTTGACTCTGTGCACCTTTATGTGCTTGTGTGTAGATAGACCCCAGGCCAGCCAACCTGTTGGGCTTTTTGGCTTTCTTGTCGGTGAGACTCGTGTGTTTCTCTCCCAGATTATAAACAATTACCTGGACGGGACGCAAGGAGGGGCCGTGGACAAGGCAGCGCCGAGTGGCATGCATTTCAGGGACAGCAAGAGAAAGGTCGACTACGTGTTAGCCTACCACTACCGAAAACGCCTGGCTCGGCACCCACCTGGCGTGGCCTCACCTAAGCCGACACACAGATCTGCCTCCTTGGCCCTGGTTTCCAACGGAGGGACCGAGAAGGGCCGTGCTGAGCCACAGCAGCAGGACGGTGGCCAACGTGTCCCCCAGGAGCAGCCGGGGCTGCCGGGGATAGAGGTGATCGAGCTCGGCCCACTGGATGCCCTGGAGGAGGAGAAGCGGCTGCAGCGGGAGGAGTACGAGCGCAACTTGTTGGAAGCAGGGCTGGAGATAGAGAAAGACCCTGAGGTAAAAGGGGGAGAGTAGCTCTTCATGCATGGCACCAGGTGCCCCGATGGGTAGCGGTCGCTTCGGTATCGGAGGTGGCTATGTGCAGGATGCAACCACAGCTGGGCCATGCTGTCAGGGTAGCTCAGCGGCGGCTGGGTGCCCAGGGCATGGCTGCCGGCTCTCCCTGCTGGCAAGGAGCCCGGCTGTGGCCATACGTTAGGGCCCGGCCTGACCTGCCTTCATTCCTGCCCTGCATTAGTGTAAACTGAGAGGCAAATCACACCTGTGCTGACTCTTAAAAATGAGAGTATATGCCGCTTTCTTTCTAACACAGTCCCACTGATTCCCCCACTGTCGCCTCTGCAGCCGCAGCACGTGTAGGGTGGTCTGGAGGTATGTCTCATGGACAGCTTGAGCAGCTAATCCTGAAGACAGTTTGTTCCTGCTGAACAGTAGTTCAGTACTGAACAGCCCTGGGTCAAATGCTGCCGCCGTGGCAACCCCCAGTTAGGGATCTGCAGGAATATGTTGTACAAGCTATTTTATGCATGCCTAAAATACGGCATGAAGCCAAGAATAAGATGTCAGAGGTGTTTCTGTATTGCTTGGTTCTTACTGCCTAGGAAATACATGGTTGTTATTGCTGTTTAATGCACTATTGAATCTTATTTCAGCAGAAAACATATTTCTTTACCTAAATGTTCTCATGGCATGCAGTGGACATACTTTTCTTACCAGAAAATGTGTTTACATTTTAATACTGCTAAAATGAAGAAAGGCTCTCAAGTAATTTGCTGGAATACAAAGCCCTGTTAAGATATTTCATATTTCCTCAGAATAACTTAGTTCCCAGCCATACCTAAATTTTGTGTCATTTTATTCATTCCACCCACAAAATGAACAGCTCCTATGCTGCAACAGGAGAACCTTCCAGGCTTTAATGTATTTATTCTCACCACATGTGCATGATGTTGGAAAGTGCTATGGTCATATCAGCTGGGAGCTGTGGTTAGGTCACTTGACTGCAGCCAGTCGGTCTATTGAGCACGGGTCTTCCAAATCCCATGTTGACACACTGAGTTCTGTGCTATCCCTCTGGACCTCTTTGAAAGCCACGGATATTTATATCCACTGAAGGGGAGTCTTTGCTGGGTTCTAGTTTTAGGTGCTCCATTGTTTTTGACACCAAATTTAAGAAACTTAGGTCTTCTTTTCAGAGGTGCTGAGAACTTACAGCTCATATTGCTTTCAGTGCAACCACTCAACACTCCCAAAAGGGGGACCAAATTGCAGATTGCGTCTGAAAATTTGAGTCTATCTAACTTGGCATAGTGAACACAAGTTAAATATTACTGGCAGGAATAGAAAGAAATAGAAAGCCCTTTTGACTCTTAACATTTTCCTTGCTCAGTTTGCTGAGTTGCAGGTGGCTATGGGTTGTATTTCACTGCATACCCTGGCTGAGCCATCCTTGCACTGAACAGAAAAAAGTGATCTCAGATTCTGATTCTTTTATGCTAAACATTTGGGTTAAGGTTCAATACTGCTAACACATGACTATCTTACCGCTATGATTTTTATAACCAAATTGCATAAACCCCCTGAGAACAGCTGGTTTTGGAGGCTTCTTTCAGTTCTGAATTTCATCAGAACCTGAAAAGTCTAGCTGGAGATTTGGATTTGATTATTCGATTCATTACTTACCCGAAGTCCAGCTGGATTCAAATTCTGGTTCAGACCCCTTCCAAGTGATGACATGCACTCTTAAATAATATACAAAGTAATAAATGATGTCATAGAGATGGTCAAGAAAAAAACTTTTTGTCACGGTTTTCCTTCTGTAGAGGAAAAGGCTTTTTGTAAATGTTCCGAGGAAATTGTTTTGCAACCTTTTTTTTTTTATGGGAAAAATTAATTGATTTTGAAAATTACAAAAAAATGCAATCCCATCACTTCTCTATCTGTATACGTGTATGTACATAATCACTCCTGCCCCCCCAACACACAAGCTGTCTAATCAAAAGGGAAGGTGTTTTTCCCTCCAGAATCTCCTGAGAAACTGGAAAGGACTATGCGTTATCCTTTTACTTCCCTGACCAAGACATGTGGCTTTTAGTTCCTTTTCTTTTTCTGACTTCACTTTTGGGTTTTTTTCCTCCTGTTAGTTAACTCCTGTTAAAACATGCTGAAGCTGCTGTTGTTATCTTGCGGTGAATTTCACAGAACGTGCTGATCAGGCGCATGTGAAGGGTACAGCTGGACTTATATGTTTATTAAAATTGTGTGTTGAACTGATATGAGAAAAACTTCTGATTTTAGTCCTAGTGAAATGATGTGTCTATAGTTCATTAAACTCAGAATAGTCTTAATCATAGCATGCTATATTTTTAGTGAATACCACAGTAGACTTTCAACTCCTACATTTCTAGTGGTGTACACTGAACAGGCGTGTTTGGGGTTTTTTTTTTGTTTGTTTCAGTGCTAGTATAACAAATGGATCTTTTTCATATAGTATTATTGGAAGTTGAGGCATATTCTATAATACATATCTCACTCTTGCCATATGTTCTGGACCAGGTCCTAAGATGAGTCTATTCTCCTGTTGTGCTGGCTGCAAAGATAACTCAAAACAGTTGTATGTGCTGCAGCTCCTGTATGAGGGATTCTACTTTTGGACCCTTGGGTTAGAACAGGTCTTAGTTTCTCTACCTTATGTCAGCTGCATAGTCTTGCAAAGAAAAATATTATTTCCAGAACAATAGGATATCCTGAATACAATCGCTTTCCTGAAACAGCGTCAGTTTTTACTTGAAGCAATAGCAATAGAAAGGAAGAGAGCTAAAGGGTATCTGCTGTGTCTGCGGTCTTCAATAAACATCTCTGCACTGTCCTTTCTATGTGGCCTAGAGTAGCTATACAGCTATAAATATTATCTTTGATACAGCGTATGTAGTTAGGTTCTTGTTAACCTCATTGCTTGAATAAAAAAAACCCCACCACTCCCCCCGCCTCAAAAAAAAAAAAAAAAGGATCAAGCCATTGTCCTCTGGGAGTCCTGAAGGATATATTTACTGAGTGATACAGCTGATTCAGCATTTAATGACTCCTAAGGGCATCTGTCGTTTTCTGGCTGGTAAGTTGCTTAATCTCAGTTAACTCTACTTTGTAAAGACTGTAAACTTGATTAATCTAAATGAACTAAGTACAGCATCTTTTGCATCGGGCTACTCAGTCTACTAACCTCACAGGATATTTGAGTTCCTGTAGAAGCTGATTTTGTAGGCTAAAAATCATAGAATCATGGAATCATAGAATTGTTAGGGTTGGAAGGGACCTTAAAGATCATCTAGTTCCAACCCTGCTGTGAGGGACACCTCACACTAGATCAGGTTTCTCAGAGCCCCATCCAGCCTGGCCTTACAAACTTCCAAGGATGCGGCTTCCACAACCTCTCTGGGCAACCTGTTCCAGTGTCTCACCACCCTCACGGTGAAGAACTGCTTCCTAACGTCCAATCTGAATCGACCCATCTCTAGTTTTAATCCATTCCCTCTAGTCCTACCATTACCCGACATCCTAAAAAGTTCCTCACCAGCTTTCTTGTAGGCCCCCTTAAGATACTGGTAGGCCACTAGAAGGTCTCCTCGGAGCCTTCTTTTCTCCAGACTGAACAACCCCAACTCTCTCAGTCTGTCCTCATAGGAGAGGTGCTCCAGCCCTCTGATCATCCTCATGGCCCTTCTCTGGACACGTTCCAGCACGTCCATATCTCTCTTGTAGTAGGGGCTCCAGAATTGGACGCAGTACTCCAGGTGGGGTCTCATGAGAGTGGAGTAGAGGGGGAGAATCACCTCCCTCGACCTGCTGGCCACACTTCTCCTGATGCAGCCCAGGGTACGATTGGCTTTCTGGGCTGCTAGTGCACACTGACAGCTCATGTTGAGCCTCTCGTCCACCAGCACCCCCAAGTCCTTTGCTTCAGAGCTGCTCTCAAGCCAGTCACTGCCCAGCCTATATCGGTGCTTGGGATTGCCCCGACCCAGATGGAGGACCTTGCACTTGGTCTTGTTGAACTTCATGAGGTTGACATGGGCCCACCTCTCCAGCCTGTCAAGGTCCCTCTGGAAGGCATCCCTTCCCTCCAGCGTGTCAGCCGCTGCACACAGCTTGGTGTCGTCGGCAAACTTGCTGAGGGTGCACTCTATGCCAGCGTCCATGTCGCTGACGAAGATGTTAAACAAGACTGGTCCCAGTACTGATCCTTGAGGGACTCCACTTGTCGCTGGCCTCCACTTGGACATGGACCCATTGACAGCCACTCTTTGGGTGCGGCCATCAAGCCAGTTCCTTATCCACTGAATTGTCAGTCCATCAAACCCATATTTTATCAGCTTGGAGACCAGGATGTCATGCGGGACAGTGTCAAAGACTTTGCTCAGGTCCAGGTAAATGACGTCAGTTGCTCTCCCCTTGTCTATTGATGTTGTGGCCTTCTCATAGAAGGCCACTGGGTTTGTCAGGCACAATTTGCCCTTGGTGAAGCTGTGTTGGTTGTACCCAATCACCTCTTTGTTATTCTTCTGCCTCAGCAGTGCCTCCAGGAGGATCTGCTCCACAATCTTACCAGGCACGGAGGTGAGACTGACAGGCCTATAGTTCCCTGGTTCATCCTTCTTTCCCTTTTTGAAAATGGGGATTATGTTTCCCTTTTCCAGTCAGTGGGGACCTCACCAGACTGCCACGACTTTTGAAATATAATAGAGAGTGGTTTAGCAACCTCATCCGCCAGTTCCTTCAGTACCCGTGGGTGTATCCCATCAGGTCCCATGGACTTGTTCACTTTCAGGTTTATCAGATGGTCACGAACCTGATCTTCACTTACGATGGGCAGTTCTTTCCAACCCCTGCCATTATCTTCTGTGACTCTGGGAGTGTGGTTGGAGCCCTTGCCAGTGAAGACTGAGGAAAAGAAGTCATTGAGAACCTCGGCCTTCTCCATATCACTTGTCACCAGTTCTCCCGTTTCCTTTCTGAGGGGGTCCACACCTTCCCTAGTCGTCTTCTTGCCATTAATATACCTATAGAAATTTTTGCTGTTTCCCTTGATCTCCTTGGCTAGATTTAATTCTAACTGAGCTTTAGCTTTTCTCACCAGGTCTCTTGCTGCTCAGACAGCTTCCTTATATGTCCCCCATTCTAGCTGTCCTTTCTTCCACTCCTTATAAAGTTTCTTTTTGTGTGACACTCTGTCCAGGAGGTCATGTTCATCTAGGCAGGTCTACTAGCATTCTTTCCTGCCTTCCTCTTTGTCGGTATAGTTTGCTCCTGGACATGGAGAAGGTGATCCTTGAATATTGACCAGCTGTCCTGGACTCCCCTTCCCTCTAGAGCTTTGTCCCATGGCACTTTGGCCAGCAGATCCCTGAAGCGATCAAAGTCTGCATGCCTAAAGTCCAGGGTCATAAGCTTAGAATACATCCTCCTAGTTGCCCTGAGGATCTTAAATTCTATCACTTCGTCGTCACTGCAGCCAAGGTTATCCCTGAGGCTCGCGTTGGCCACCAGCCCTTCCCTCTTGGTGAGAACGAGGTCCAGCATAGCACCTTCTCTTGTTGGTTCCTCTGCCATTTGGAGGAGGAAGTTGTCATCAATGCATTCCAGGAACATCCTGGATTGCTGGTGCCTTGCTGTGTTGTCCCTCCAGCAGATGTCAGGGTGGTTGAAATCCCCCACGAGGACCAGGGCCTGTGAACGTGAAGCCACTTCTATGTGCCTATGCAGGGCCTCATCTGGTCAGGTGGCCTGTAGCAGACCCCTACTGTAACATCGCCTTCCCCTATCTTCCCTTTAATCTTAACCCATACACTCTCAAACAGCTCCTCGTCCTTCCCCATGTGGAGCTCCATCGATTCTAGCTGGTCACTGATGTAGGGGGCAACACCTCCTCCCCTCCTACCCTGCCTGTCCGTCCTAAAGTGCTTGTATCCGTCTATCCCTACATTCCAGTCATGGGAATCATCCCACCAAGTTTCAGTAATAGCCACTATGTCATGGCTTCCCAGCAGCACAGTGGCCCTTAACTCATCCTGTTTATTGCCCAAACTGCGGGCATTTACGTAGAGGCACTTCAGCTGGGCTGGCCACGTCACCCTCTTGTGTGAATCCCCCTTGATTCCCTTGGGGTGTCCCGGTGGGTCGTCTCTGGCTTGCCTCGGGGCAACAATTTGAGAGCCCTTGCTAGGACTCCATCCCTCTGCCCCTGATGTGCTGCCCCACTGTTTGTCACAGGCAAGCGTGAAATTATTGACCCCTTCCCCCTTCAAATCTAGTTTAAAACCCTATCAATGAGCCCTGCCAACTCCTGCCCCAGAATCCTTTTCCCCCTCTGGGATAAGTGCATCCCATTAGCTGCTCGCAGCCCTGGTGCCTCATATACCAAGCCGTGATCATAAAATCCAAAGCCCTGTTGACCACACCAGTCCCGGAGTCATGAATTGACCTGTTGACTCCTCCTATATATTCCCTCATCTATCGCTGATGTCAGAGGGATGGAGGAGAACACAACTTAAGCTCCTGATCCCTTTACCAGTTGCCCTAAGGCCCTGAAATCTCTTTTAAATGATTGTGAGCCTCTCATTGCTACCTCGTTGCTTCCCACCTGAAAGACCAGAAACGGGTAATAATCTGAAGGACTCACAAGGGTGGGAATTTTACCTACAATGTCCTTTACCTGGGCACCAGGGAGACAGCAGACCTCTCTATGAAGCGGGTTCGATCTGCATAAACAGAAATATTTAGATGTCAGGAAGTTCATCTCTAGGAACACAAGATAGCATTATGACAATTTAAAAATCTTTTTTTTCTACAACTACCTTTTTGAAAAAGTGGGAATTTCCTTATGTTAATATGTTTGGTAACATGATCTTAATAGGATTTTTATATGCTGAATAACTAGGGACAAACACCTTTCTCATTTGTATTGTCAATTCATTGTGTAAAAGAATAGAGACAACAAAATTAATGAAGATACAATTTGTCTGTGGAGAGAGGAGTATTACTCTTTTTTGAATATGTGGAAAACAGGCAAGATTATGGCCTGTCTCAATATCCACCCAGTTATTTTTTGTGAGTAAAGGAATTTTTGACTAGTTTTCAACTTCCTTATAACTTTCTATCATTTGTTATTGCTGTCCTCCAGAGAAACTTTGCTGTCTCGTAATATAACCTTATTTGGTTTGTTTTACTGTTTTTAAACTGAGATACTATTTTGCATGTCCTAGACAAAGTGCACAGTGAAAGCAATGGGCATAAAATTGAATGTTACAAGTTTTTCCTCTCTAATGTGACACTGAGTCCCCATAATGATGAGTGGTTGTAATGAGATTTGACAACCTTCTTACCATGCTCCCTAGTAAAGTCATACCTGATCCATTGCATCTATTCACATGTTATAACAAACACCGTCACCATCAACTTTCAATCCTGATGTTCTGTGTGTCAGACACTACAAGTGGCAGATCAAGTTTAAGGAGCTCTTTGGTTGGTTATCTTCTCTTCAAATCAAAATATTTGGGTGGTCCAGTCTAGCCTGTGCCCATGAAAACAACCACAATTTAGGGTCATGTAGAAGTGATATTTGGTGGAAAGAACAGAACAGAAGAGGAAACTCCCTGTTCACATCTGATGATGGCAACATGGCAATATAGAACTACCGTGTTGCATAGTTTGCTAAGAATAAAAAAAAAAGTTTGCATCTGTGACTGGCCTGTTTGACCAGTCTATGAAGTTGGATAAAATTGGCCTGGTGTTGACTCTTGCACGTGTATGTAGAATTAACTACCTTGTATTTTACAATATTACATAGTGACTAATACAGACCCCACTAATATAGATCATGTAAACACATTAATCTGTATAGTGTTAAGCATTTGCAGGATTTGTTTCCCCTGCTTCAAAGTAATGCAGTTCAGAGTACAGTAAAACTCTTTTTCCAAGGTCTCCATGCCAGAACCCAGATTCTTTGGCATGTCTTTGTAAACTGCAAAGGAATGCCAGCAGGTCACATTTACCCTTGTGAGCTAGCTGCCAAAGCCTGGATAGTCATCTCCAAATAAACCCTATTTATCACTAGTGGCACAAGTCAAATTTTCATCAAACACAGAAAGAATTGCCTGAGATAGGGCCACCTTAAGAGTATCCTCAAATATTCCACCTTGATTCCCAGGAAGGGCAATAAACACCATTGACTTTGCAGGTAGTTCTTGGGGTTGCTTTTTTTTATTTTTTTTTTGTTTGGTTGTTCCAGGGGAAATTGATTGTTGTGTTTCACCTAATGTGGAGCACCAGTAGTTCACTTAAATTTTAATTGTACTGCTGCTTTAATGACTGCAAATGCAATATGTCATGTATTCAATTAGTGTTATGTATGGCAAAGCATAATAGGAATAGAATAAGAAGACACTGGAGATGCACCTTGGCATTCTGACAAAGTAGGATCATTTTCGAGCACATTGGAAATGAAATGTACTTTGCTAAATAGCATTTAGGAGATGAAAATATCTTTTAAGGGGAAGATGATGACAATTTTAAAGCCAAGTGTAAATTATCCTCCAAGAAGCTCATCTAACTTGAATTTTAGACCTAGCATAATTTTAAGGGCGTCTCATTAAACTCCGTTGGCTACATTGCACTTTGAGGCAAGGAAGTCCTTAAGGTCCTCAATGTATCAGCTTATGCAGTACTGTTGATAACAACACTACTGATGATGGTGGTTGTGATTGGATTTTTCTGCTTGATATTCCAAGGCACGTTTTTGAATTTTTGTGGAAAAAAACCCCAAACCCACAGAAAAACTAAAAAACAAACCAACCAACCAAACCAACATCCCTAAAATCCCCCCAAACCCAAAGCATCTCCACCCCCAAACCAACGAATCAACTCCACCCACACCGCCCCAGCCTGAATCAAAGCTTATAGTGCTGCAGCTAGATTTTATCTATGGGATTAAATTGCACTGTTTGTCACACTAATGTTCTCCCCATTTGCCTGTGGGAGAAGACTTTCTCTTTTATGTTCTGTCAGCTGTAAAGGACGAGAATAACCAAAATAACTTCATGGTAAATGGTTCAATGAAGAGGGCCATTTTTCTTTCTCTGTCTCCTCCTATCCCCATCTCTAGCTAAGGACTTTTCTGCTGAGCAGTGCCATCAATGTTCTTGCTATATGAGTAATTTTCTTGGGTCTGCTATATTCTCTAACATCCTCTCGATGTCATATGTAGCTGATTTTAATGTTAATAGTTTTCATTGTGAAAAAGTGGAATTCCAATGCCCAAGAGTTTAATTTATTTGGATAGACCTTTTTTTCCTTCACAAAGCATTTTTTTGGTATAAAATATTTCAACTTTTAGTTAAAAGGTTATGGATATTGCTTAACTTAGTAGTAATTAAGAGCCTGAAAAAATGATGTCTTTTTCCAAAATCTATCAATGTGACTTGCAGATAATTCCAAGAAAAGCATCTCATGCCCTTAGTTCATGTGGCATCTGGCAGGTACTCAGTGTGAATGTTATAGTTGTCTCAAAATGTTCATTCATCTAAAGTGCAAAGGAAAGCTTAATAGTAGCTAACATTAATTTTAAAAGGATAGGGAAATTTAATATGAGCCCAAGACCTTTATCTATGTTAATGAACGCCTCCTGAAGCCAATGAGAATGCGTACACAGTAATGTAGTATTGCAAGCAGACAGGGGTCTTTTGTGCTCTAGGTCTTTGGACTTTGTAGTTCACTCTCTCTTAGTACAGCACTCGGAACAAGGCAATACTTCTTTGGGGGCCTCTTAGTCTACCAATTATATAAATATTTGATGGTTATTTTTCAACGACTCTAGTTACAGAAGCATTAATTAGCTAAAACATGTTCTGATCCTGTATGTTACTTATATGGGCTGAAATGTAATACACGGCTCTTATAAAATTAAAGTTGAACAGGCAAGGTGAGGTTTTCAGTTGTAGTGAAGTGGATGTGATGAAAATATTGGCAAGTTGATTAACTATTTAAGAAGGAATTACGACTCCATTTTAGAGAGGATTTTGGAGTAGACCCATGGGAGTTAGGTGTGGTTCAGTCAGTATTAAAATAATGATCCATAATAACAGGACACTAGGTAGAGCGACTGTGCTGTCAAAGCTGAAAAGTTCATACTATGAAGCCTGTTGTTTAACGATTGAATAGATGAACGGGCAGAGAGACTCACTCTGTGTATTTTAATTAACATCCAGACACTTAATGCTCAGCTATTAGGTACCTTAATGAAAACAGCTTCCAAGGGATTTAGAGAAAATTGAAGAGGTGTACAAAAATGGGCGTGTAAGTTATCGATGACGTTTATAGAGCTCTTGGGCCAGCAATGATAAATCTCATCAATTGTCTGCAGGTTGGGAAATGGAGGGATCAATATCTTGAATTTCACCTGGTGGTAGATTTGGGGTGTGCATTCTGGTGATATTTAAAATGGGAAGTGGGCAAGAAGCATCCTATTTTTACATATATTCTTACACAGTGCTGTTTCTATCAGACTTGGTTGGTAGAAATGGCAAATAGCCTCCCGAATTTGTGTCTCCATTTCACTGTGTGCTGTGTTGAGTTTTGTCACCTGCTGGAGGAGCTATTTCCATTTCTACAAACCGCCAGATAGATAAGAAGCCCACAGAAATGGCTTATACATCTCTGCTAGGGCATAGCAGGAAGAGAACTGGATGCTTGTAGGATAGGGGACAAAAGTAACAAAATTAGCTGCTTGGTTTGTTCACAGATGAATCCATGAAAACATTTTTTAATTATCAGTGGTCTTGTTTGCAGTAGAAATTTTAATCTGCAAATTAAATCCATGGAGACAATTTGGAGAGCACCAGAGGAAGCCCCGAGGGATGCTGCACTGCACTGATGACGCTGCAGTAGCTAGAGTGACTGCAGAGAAGCCTTGGAGGCTGAAGTAGTGCTAATTTCTGTAAGGTGTTTAGGCCAGCGCAGTTTGAATAGTAGTTTCATGAAAATAAAGTTGTAAAACATGAGACAGTATGGGGATACTGGTCTGGGGATTTATTGCTTTTCTGACCTCTTAAAGGACAGAAAACATGCTGCTATTGATTGGGGTGAGGAAGCAGCTTCTACAGGTGCTGGGTGAGGACTGCCCCTACTGCAGCACCTGCTCCTGATGCATCTCATCCCATTCTTTGGCAGAAGAAGAAATCCTGGATTTCAGAGATTCTGTTGTAGTGGAAAGGTGACTTTCTTTGCTTTGCTGTCCCCAGGCAATTGCCTACTTTGTCTATATATGCACTGTTTTATGTTATAAAAGACTTGAGCTAAGACGGTCCTTCACTGTTCTTGTGCTTTTTGGCCTGTATGAAAGTAGATTAAAAAGCAGTTTCTGTCTGAAAACTCTGTGTCTGATCCACAGAAACTGAGAAAAAAGGACAAAAATGAGAAACAAATTCATTTTTCTTCTGTGGATGGAAAAAATAGGGACTAGGATTTGTTCTTCAGTCACTTCTTTCTTTATGGAAGAGGAGAGTGGGGCATGTTTTCCAGTGAGCAGAGATAGATGGCATTCCCTTCCAGAGCCAGGGAGAGTAAATCAGAGCTGTCATGCCTTTTCACTGCCGGACAAAAGAACAGTTTCAAGTGAAGCGGTAAGTGGTTTCCTATAAAGGGATCTTCCACCTCTGCTATTTCTGTTTTGGCCTGATGCAACTGGCTATGGAAAAGTCTTGACTGTCCAGGGCTTCTGGATTGTCATAGTAAGCATCAGTACAGTGTTACATCTCATCTCACAAACCAGAGCAAAATCCAGTTTATTTTTGTGGAAGTGACAATGAATATTGTTGAATGGCTTAGCTGGGGGAGAGGATAGAGAAGGGGTTAGAAATTAAAACTGGAAAGTCAGGGAGAGAAAGAGAATAAAAACCCCTGCAAGAACATGAAAAGGAAAGAAAAAAACTCAAACAAACAAAAAAATAACCCTTCAACCAACCAACTAAAAGTACAGTGACACCCATGCCAAGGGAATGCCATAAAGTGGTATTTACCAGCTTCTGTCATCTCAGATTCGGGAACAGATTCCAGCAGAGAAAAGGCTGGGGGGTATCTGACTATGGAAATTAGTCTTTGAAGAAGGATAAGACTGTCTTACGGGGAAAAAACAACTGTTTGTGTACATGCGGAGTGAAGGAGTGGAATTTGCTGTCCTTTAGCAGATCCAGGGAAAGGCAACATAAATAATGACTCAGGCTTGTGGGGTTCTTTTTATATGTTTTGGAATCTTTTTAAGTCATCTTGCTTTACTGATGACTCTAATGGTTGTGTGTGTCATTCTGCCCAAATTTAAGTTATTAAAATGTTGGTTGCTTGTGACATTCTGGCTAGACAGACAAGCATATTTCTCATGAAGAGAGCCACTGTAGGGCAGGAATTATTCGCTTCCAGATGCACAACTAGACCTTTTTATAGTGTGTACATTTTTAAATGTTATTTTGTGTATGAAAGGGAGACATTTTAGAATGAAAACTGGATTCATGTTCAGGCTGTTGATATGGATAGTGGAAGTGTCTTTTAAAGGAAAACAAAGTAATTTTCCATTAGAAATCAGAATGTTCTCTTTAACACAAACTGTTACTTAAATCCTTTCTAGACCTAAGTTCTAGGTAGCTGCTGAGCTCCACCAACTCAGTAGCAGTTTGGATGGATGAGCACAGATTTAGTGGTGGGAAGCTGTCATAGGTGGAAAGATTAGTTAACTGCCGCGCTTTTACTGAAAGACAACAAGAATCTGAAGATACATATATATAAGCATGCGTGCACACACACACACACATATATATACAAAATGGAGGGAGAAGTGAAGAGCATGGTTCACTGGTCTGTGCTGGGTCTGTATGGGAGTTGACAATGAGTCCGTTTTTTGTTCAAATTTGGACTGTTCTGGTGGTGACTGGAGTCATCTATTTTCCGCTGTTAAAAGATCTGTTTTGGCCACTGGAAACAGTCAAACTCTTCTCCGGTTCTCGTGTCTATTTCAAGTATGGCACAAAGCTGTTGTGTCAACTCCATGCTACCTAGGAACTCCACCTATTTGTATCACCAGAGGTAGCACTATGGACCCAAATGCTATCTCACTTCTTAACTTTTTCAGTGAAAAGGAGTGAGGGTTGGTCTGCATGATCTGATTTTAATGAATGGATTTGCAGAAAGGGGAAACAGGAGAAACCAGAAACCATGCAAGGTTTTTGAAGGCCTTTTGTATTTCACTTTCATGTAAGGACGAATATGTTTGATGATACCTAAACAGCAGCTTCTGAATGTTGTTCCTAATTTCAAAAATGTTGAGCATCGAGTTGCTCTTAGCAGTGGGAACTGTTGGATGTATAGCACTGGGGAACACTGCCGCATTTCATGTTTTTAAAAATAGTTTCAAGAGGCTGCCTTTTCAATCTGGTAGGAGTTGCATTTATGTTTTTCATTTTTAAGAACAAATAGAAAAAACCACAATGTACTGTCATAGTTCATAGATACCATGATGGCATCTGCAGTGTTACAATGTTATGAAGCTTTCAGGCAACTGCTCACAGAAGTTCTTCTCTCCTTTCCACAATGACCCAAGAGATCTATGTAGGTGAAGGTAGGGCCCATGTTGTTCTGGAAGAACCCACTTCACTTGCCTCTCTCCAGTGTGGTCTGAACTCCAAGGCTGCACACTGCAGCAGACTGTCCCTCAAAGGGGCTTAGCATGATAACCATTTAACATACCACAGGTTGGGACTTCTGGAGGAGAAAAGACCTTTGAGATACAGCTTAGTCAAACTGAGGTTGGTTCTATGTATTAACCATGCCTACGTTCTGAAAAAAAGGGAACTGCGATACATAAGCCATACAGGACATTGTAATCAGATTGGTTTCAACTAGAATTTGTTTTGTATTCATCATATGGTCTTTTGAATCATAGGACAAAGCAAATCATTCCAAACTGTATCACGTGTTTGTTTTTGTTGTTACAGATCACCAATTACTTTTGCCTGAATAGAGCAACTAGGAGAAAAATTTTAGCAGAGTCCATCAGGCTGCACGATTCCCATTAATGTTGATGGGAGTTAGGTGACTAAATCCCTATGCACAGCATGGAAAATTTACCCTTCGGGGTGAATTCTCTTCTTGATACACAGGCCTGATAATTCTGTGAGCCCCAATAAGTCTCCTTTATGTATACAGGTATGTGTTCGTGGTGTTTGGCCAAAGAAATAATCATGTAAGAGCTAGATTTTGATTTTTGTGCAGTTATTCGAGGTTAGTATTAAAATAACAATGATTTAATGACCAGAAACGAAACAAGTGGACAAAAATATTTATCTTGAATAGGTGTATGGATTTTTTTATTTTTTTTTAATAGAAATAGATAAGTCTGCTTTAGCTCCACACTCAAGCTCTATCATCTAGGAATTAATTAATCAGTCAGTGCTGGCTTCTCCCTTCAATTCCTTGATCTACGTGATAATTTTAGGGCATTATTGAATTCACTAAAAGGATTGAGACCTATACATTTATGGTAATTCTTCAGGTAGAATTAGGTAGATGACCTTTGAATTTCATAAGATGTCTAGTGGTGAAGCAAATGAACAAAGTGTATTTGAGAATGAGCTACTGATAGTTAGGGGAAAAAATGAAACTATATAGAGTGATATTCCTTCTTATCTTTGGAAACAGCAACCTTTCTAGGCATAACACCAAGACACCATTCTTGAAAATGTGGAGGTGGCCATTACTTTCTGTAGGCTAGTGTCAACATTGAGTATACCGGAAGAATACCAACATCTTTCTCTTCCAGAGGAGCACAGTGTACTTCCCTTAGCCATGGCATCAGTTTACCAGATGGAAGACAGGGAATTTGTCTGCAGGCTTTGTCTACATATTCACCAAACTCAGTTATGACTTCCCTGGAGTAATTCAGTAATACAAAGAAAATTTAGCATCTCTGAGATACAAAATATATTCAAAGTCTTGTAAATGTTTAAGCAAAACTCTTAAGCTGGCACCTCCAAAGTGCTAGTTCTGTCTACTAGTTATTTTTCCTTAATCCCTTCAAAATGGAGAAAAAGCATATCCCTGTCCATCCTATGTTTAGGAAATTTCTGCAGATCACTCGGAGTCCTAACTCTGCTCCCATTGAAACTGGCAACAGGATGCAAAGGATTACTTATCTTTCATAATCCTTTGAAACAAAGTTTTAACTTCAGTTCAGGTTCTGTAGGTCATCTTTAGCCTTTCTGAATTTATGTGTGATTGTTTCTACCCCTCTCTTGCCTTAATTATCTCCCATTATCCTCACTCATTTCTAAGTTGTAATACCCTGATGCCTGTCTTAAAAACCTTTGTTGTTTCTGCTCTTTTATCAACCCTCATATTCCATATTTCATATTTCATTTTACAGGCTTTGAATAATCCTTCTTTGCTTGTCTCTTAATGTTTACACGTATTCAGCTGCCACTGAACCCTGTTAGGTAATCAAGACAAATACTGCACCCTTTCATTGTCCACACTCTGGATAGCGGTATGTAGGAAATTTCATATGATATTCTTTGTTATGTAGGTGTACTTTCAGGCTTTTGCAGGACAGGTCAATAGGCTGCGGTGCCCTGTACCTCTGGCAAGCCTACTTGCTTGTCACAGGTCTCTGTGAGTTCACTGGATAAAGTTTACTCTCTACCTCCAGGGGCACCACTCGGCTTTCACAGGTCAGTGCATGGCAACTGCTTCACTGACCAGTGCTTGACCTGCTCACCTCTCTCTGGCCTCTGTGTACTCACCGCTGTACCTTCACACCAGTCTTCTGCAGCAGGGCTCACCTATCCATACTGTCCGTCAGTTATGATCAGTCACAGGCCTATATGAAGTCATAATATCCAAGACATCCGCTCTTCTGTGAAAGTCTGGGGACTGCTATGTACGTGAGGACTTCATACTCCACGACTATTTGCCAAAGGCTTCCATGCAAAGTTTTGTTCCTCCCTTATTCTCTCCTGTTTTAAAGTAATGTCGTCCTTAAGAAACTGCTCACCCAAAGCTGGCAAAGTTCGGCTCCAGTTGGGCGCTGACGTTTGCTCATTAGAGGACTTGTTTTACTTTTAAGCTGATCTGTTGCAGGAGGCATTTAAGAGCACCATGGTAACGATGTAAGTCACAGCTGGCACCACAAGGGATCTCAGTTTGTTTTTCACCTGTGAGCCACGGTTCACAAGTGACTCTCCTGGAAAGTATTTGTCGGTTTAGGGGCGTTGTGTCACATCTGGCCGCCAACTGGTAAGTCTCTTCACAGGAAAGTCAGCATGAAGAATGTTTTTAAATGCTCCAAGATCCAGCTGTAAATTGTTATTAATTTCCAGATCTTCATAATGCTTTACTAGCATTATCAGACTCGCTCCCTGTCAGGACAAACCCCACATATCAGAAGACCTGCTGGATTATGTTATTAAAGACAGATCATCTTAGTATTAAAAAGTAGTTGTACTTTATAATATAGTGATTGGTAACCCTCTCGATATGAGTATAGCTATTCTGTAGCAATATGCTGTGCTCCTTGTAATTAATTCTCAATTTCCATTATTTCATAAAAGATGTAAATGTAATTATAATGTAAAACCAATTTTGTTAATGTTTTAGAATTTTAAGTACCACAAAAGACTAATAGGTAGCTCTAAAATGTATTCTTTCACTTGTATACGTGTCAGTGGTAATTATCAAAGAAAATAATTGTCATATAATTACGGAGCACTCCAGTGCGATTAAAATCACAATAATCAGTGTAGCAAGCTGTAAGCCAAATCCAGGAAGTGAGGCACTGGACCTCTTCCTGCTACCTGGACCCCTGAAAACAGATGGGAAGGTGGAAGAAATGCAAGAGTGGGAAGGTCGTTTCCTTAGTACAAATCTAAGTGTTCTTTCAAGTTGGAACAGGACAGGGTAAATTAATATTGCCCAACACTCTCTGTATCTGAGGTGAGTGCCCGTATTAGCATATGGGCTTATATAAATGGGTGGGTACCTTTGAGGAACAAAGCTCCTCCTGGCTCGCAGCTGCCTGCTCAGCCCCATCACTTCCTATGGAGGAATGGCAGGGGCTTGAGGAGTTGCTGTTACCTCCTGCACGTGAGCTGCTCCCGCAGCTTCCCTTCTTCTGGTTCCCTAAAGTAGCAGTACTTGTCTTCTGGCAGTGACTCCTACCAAGTGAATGGCTCATGCGGACATAAAAACTGATTGCTAGGCTGAAAATATGGCAAGATTCATACCCATGTCTTTCTCCATGTCAATGCCGAAACTGTCAAATGTCAGACTTTTAGAACTTAAAATTAATACTACTGCCATGTAGTTAAATAGATGAGGATAGAGACAGGAATAAAACATAACTAGCCAAAAGCTGTAATGGGTCTGAAGGTATTTGTGGGGACAGGACCTCCTGTGCCTGTCTTTCCTGGCATACTGTCTGAGCTCCTTACAGTTCTGGTTTCCAGTTTTCATGTCCTGTAGTGTTGAAATGTGTTCTTCAAAACAACAGTAAAGTGAAGGCTGGAAAATGAAGTGATGCTAACTCTTTTCACTGACAAATGGGTTTTCAAACGTATGGAAGCATTCCTATGAAAGGGAATAAGAATGAAAAAGGGGAAGTTGGTTTCTTAGCGGCACGTCTGTATTAATCTTTACAGTTAATGCTCAGAACTGAAAACCCTCTGTGCAGGTGTGCTTTCCAAGGCTTCTGTTCTTCACATGATATTCTTTTACCTGCACACACCCTCTGAACTCCTTCAGCTTTTCTTCTGCTCAACGAATTTTTATCTTTATTCTGCCAATTCCCTGCAACAGCAACGGCTGTGTTTATTATGGACTGCTTTTTGTAAATTATAAAACATCAGTTGTTAATCATAAAATAAATACCAATTAAATTATTTATAATTTTATAGTTACTAAATATTGCTTACCAATCTGTTTTGTTCAGCTCATGGCAAAAGGTTCACTACTTCCATAAATTTAAAATCACTTTTCTCTAAAAAGCTGGGTTTAGCAAATATGTTATGGTTAGACTGTGATGCATGCCTGTTAATGACAGGCAGGAAAAATGTACTGGAGTGAGATTTTAATGGAAAATACATTTATGATTGATCAGAAGTATTTGTAGATTCATGACAATTCAATTATTAATTTGAGGGAGAAAACCCCAAAGTTTTGGAAAAGCACACTGTTTGCTTTATTCTTTTTTTATAGACTGCACTTCTGATCTGTTTCAGAATGTTGTTTCAGGAGGAGATTTGCCTAAATGCTATTCAAGAACAAAGATTTAAAAAAACTAAAAGACAAAACCCCCCAAAAGTAAAAAAAAAATTAGACATTAACTTTGAGTCAAACAAAAGCTTTTCTTCTTGCTGTTCTTTTCATTTTTGCAAACATCCTGAAGGCACGGGGCAGGCTGATCTGAGTTAGGGATTCTGTGAATCTACCCTCTTCTTTCCTGCCCTGAGCAATGTGTCTGGCGTGTTCCTCTGTCCTGCAGCGCTGCCAGGAGTTGATCACTCAATGTGTGGATCCAGTTGAAAGTTAATTGCTGTTTAAAACTAGGATTTAGTTTTCAGGCAACCGATCTGGCTAAAGAAACTCACTACCCAGTTATATAATTGTGACTACTGGCCCAAGGGGGTGGAGGGGTGGGTGTGGAGCCAGGGCAGGGAGGAATTTGGGACCACAACCTCTGTAATTTACACCGGCCTGAATTTATGCGAAATGGCAACCTACCATTTAGCAACCTACCTGTGAGCCTGCAAGGTGAGGTGCTCATGTGGATCAGAGAGAGAGGACCAGTGGTATTTCAGGCAGTTAAATTCCCCGGTGTGCTGCCTTAGAGAATAACAAAGCATGAGCCGGGATGCTCCTGCTCAGGACTCACTCTCAGTGCTACTCTCTGTATTCTCATCCTACTCTGTCGGAAGCCTAAAAGCTGCTTATTCCTTTGCTGGGGGCAGGGGGAGAAGGTTTGAATGCCGAGGCAGTGTTCCTAGACGGTCAAAGTTCAAGCATGGGTTTCTAATTTGGAGATATAGATATAGATATATATAAAAACTGTGTGTATGCATACTGTGCGTGTGTATATATATCTCTATACTAATGTGTGGACTTAAGGTGAATTAAGGTACTTCTTAGACTTTTGGAGTTATATAAACTTACGTATGTGTGTTTGTGCTTTCAGTCAAAAGGAAGCATTGCAATTACTTGCATTTTTTTTTGTAAACCATCTCTATAAATATTTGAAAAGAGCTAACACATGTTGCAAATATTTAGCTAATGGTCTTTGTTGAAATGAAATTCAAGAAAGCTCTAAAATCATAATATCCTACTAGTATTAAGAGGTCATTTTGTGTATGTGTGAATGTTCCCGTTGAAGCCTGTTTCAGCCGAAACATCTGTTCAGTTATCTGTGATTGATGCGTGAATTTTTTGGCAAAAGCCCCACTCAATATTTTGAATAGTGAATGCTAAATTTAAAATTATATTCTTAATGTTTTAACATCATGTGCAAAAGTTGTATAACCAGATCTGGATCTATGTGGTTACTGCTATTTATACTACTGTTGGGGTGTACGACAGATGAGAATCCAATGTGTTCTGAACAAACGCAGAAGAAAAAGATGGGTCCTGTATTACCAAGATTATCACTCGAGTGTAAGGAAATAGAACAGAGTAGACAAGATAAATCGCAGTGGGAGTACAAAGAATCAGTGAAATGTGCTATGCTCTCAAACTTGTGTAAATGAGATCTCAGTCTGACCAAAGGAGTTTATGGTTAAAGATATTACAATACATTTAAATTATCCTTGACCACAAATGCAATATTTGTGCAATATAAATGCAAGTAAGGCTATTTTGTAATGGAAAGCAAGTCCACAATTTTCTGTATTGTTTCTTTAGTATGCCAAAATATGCATTTAATTTCTTGCCATGCCTTAGTCTGCTCATTTTTTATTGTTTGCAAATTACTGCTTAAATCTGCTTTTTTTGTTTGTTTGTTTGTTTGTTTGTGTGTTTTTCTTGCTCTCGGTTTTGCAGAATAACTCTTGAGTCTCGCATCTCACAATACTGTCCCTACTGATTGCCCAGAACAAAAAGCTGAACTGTGGTCAGGACTAAGCAGATTTAGTGATGCCCCCCGCAAACGGACCATAGTTTTGCTTGAGACAGCTGTGTTTACTGAACACTGCCAAAACAAGTAAAAAGAAAAAAAAGGCAAAACAAAAAAATCCCCGCTTTTTTCTTTTGATCTCAATCCTGATAAATCCTTTCTGGTAGAGTTAATGACATCACTTGACGTGTGGTCACCTCTGAGCTGTTCATATATGTTAAGACTTATCCAGTGATGCCAGGCATATGAGGACAGTGAATGCTGTAGCATTCTCTCTTACGAGCCCATGTGCTGAAATTCTTTTTCAAGTAAGCAGTCACTGAAGTCCTTAGGAGCACACACTACTGAGGCACTCAAAACTTAGCATAATAGAGTTTTTGCTACAGGAAGGACTTCCTGTAGCAGTGTATGCACAGTTTGTGAATGCTCTTCAAGTACCCACTTAAGATGCACGTTTAAGTGTGCAAATCTATCCGGGCTTTAAAAATGATGGCTAGATTCTGCAGAACTTAATAACACCAGTATAAAAAGATTTTTTTTTTTCCCTCACTGATTTCAGAAAGCTTTGACTTAGTGCTCATGGATAGCTATCGTGATGTATAGAAGGAAATACATTGGAGAGTAAGCGCATTACGGGACGCGTCTAAGGACTGCAGTGCCTAACCTACAGGAAAGATTTGGCTTGAGCATCCTTAGCCTCTGAGCAACTGTCCGACCTCACACACAGAGCTCTCCAGGTAGTAGCTGGCTTTTGCTATGCAGGATTTGGGTATTCCGTTGCTGAAAATATCTTCCCATTATTAAGTCACAGCCTCGCATAGTGTGTATGTGGCTTTGTTACACAGCCTCGCTTTTATGAACTTTCAGTGTTTATCAGAAAATAATAGTACTTGCTAATACTATTCAGAGTGGCAGAAATATGGGAAAAATATGGAAGAAACATGCCAAAGCAAAGCTACAAACATGTTCAATGTGATGCAATACATATATTTTTTTTCAAAAAAAGCTGTCTAGACAGAGGTACTATGCGATTTTCTTTGGGTGTGCTGAAGTTAAGCAAGCAAAAAGATTTATGAAAATGACAAAATGAGGAGTACTTATAATGAGGCATAAAATGGATTTTAAAATGTGGATGAAGGTGCTTACTGTTATTAGTGCATAACACTACATTTATTACAAAAATCTGGTAGTGATTTCCTGTAAATTTCGATTTGTGAAATACCACCAGATTTGGAATAACAAATCTTACATTTTTGCTTTGATAATTCATTTCCCTCAAGGCACAAATAACTTTGGCATTGTATCAGGTTAATATTCATATTCTACTTTCTATCTGCTAAGTTTCTTTTTCATAGTTGAAAGTTAATGGTCCACCTGACCCTTACATCTCTACAAGTGCTTTGTTCAGCTTTCTACATAAATCTTCATAGTACAATGGCAATCCAAAAATAAAATCTTACTAAAATGTGTTTTTGTTGAATGCTGCTGTGAAATGTGTTGGAGAACCTACAACTTTATAATGTGTCAAGCTTTAACAAACATTGTTATAGTAATGACATTTGCTGACAGTTTATTCTGAGAATTAGAACAGAAATTAAATCTCACATTTCAGTTACAATGATTTGGCAACTGATATTTTTTTTATTTTTTTTTTTACCTGACAGATGGCTGGTCAAATAAACAATATAGCTGATAGCTAATCTCTTTTTAATTTTTGTGTTACAGAGGAGCAAATTGGCACTTGTAAATCCTGACTGGCTGCTGCTGCTATTTTTGTTTCTTTTCTTTTTTTTTTTTTTTCTGAAGAGTGACTCCAGATTTATGGTGATGATAGAAATGAGAGCTAAATCTGTCCAACATAGGTTATGGCATGTGCAAAGCAGTACTGCTAGGATGGATGAATGCAGCATAATGTTATGATTTAACGCCTTGTGGTTAAGTATGTGTTGTAATAGGTGCGCTACTGATATGTACTGAGTGATTGTCTTTTGGACCATAATTTTTGGGGAGCTGAGACACCCAGTATAGATGGGAGAGATACATGATGTGATAGAGTGTATTAAGGGCTGATTTTCAAAACTGTTGATAATTTAGCATGTTCCACAGACATCACTAGAAAGTGCTGGTTAATTAACATATATGAAAATCTAATGTTGGCCATCTACTAGCTGCTGTCAGTAGTGATCATCACGCCCCTGTGTGACAATATTATTTCCAGCCTAGGTACCGCAGTAGCTGAAAGAGCTGGGTCTCTTAGAGCTCCAGAAATGGTATAATACTGCACTTTCCATCTATGAACGAGGTGTTTCTTGGACACTGATTCCCAGCCTGTTTGCCAAGCTTCTCATGTTAGGCTCAGCTGCAGTATTTCAAGCAATTATTTCTCTTTGCTTGATGATTTGCTCAGATTGCAGGGCTGCTGCTGTTGTTGCTGCCTTCTAATCATCTGGAGAACCTGCAAGCATCCAGCAGAGCTTATCAGCTTGGCCTCCACACTTCATCTGAAGCATGCTTGTGCCTCACTGCCTAGGAACTGCTTCTCTAGGAAGTCCTTGGATGCAAGGAACTAGTCCCAGAGTTATTGTGGCTCTATTATACCCCTGCTGATGCTGGCCAATTGGAAATGCAGTCTGATTCCTTGCATTATATGTGTTTAGTAGAAGAAAAAAAGACATTCCTGCCTGAATTTGGTTGTCTCACTTACCGAAGTAGTACAAGAAATGCCATTGTACTCTTTTACAATCTGTCTTTGCTCTTCCCCACACCTGACTAAAGCGAATAGCACCAGGATTGTAAGTACAACCTAACAATAATAAAAACATATCATGTTGCAACTAACCACAGTCAAGTACTGTAGTCTGGAGGTGGGATGAACTCCCTTAAAGAACACATGCTTTGAAGAAGTTTAAACTGTAACATTGTCAAGATAAGCAGGGTTATCTTTTGTACTCAGTGTTGTGATTTTTTAGTGCCAAAATGTAGGAAAGGCAGATATAGTGACCTTTTCCAGTGCCCACTTTGCCCATCTAAAGTTAAATTCCACCTAATAGACAATAGGTCGCTAGTCTTTGTAGCCTTCAAATCAGTTTTTGAGCATTGATGTATCTTGACTCATCCAGTCTGAGATCTTTTGGTTGAAAAGAGAAATGAATTTCTGAAGCAGGCGTGGAATATGCTGTACTTCAGTCCTGCTCCTGCTTATTCCTGTTGACAGCTACCAAGAATAGTACAATTTCCCTTGCAATATGCAAGAAGTGTTTTGTGTTTTTTTTTCTCAAATACCCAGAGTATTGGGCCACATAACAAATCAGCATCATTAGCTTTCCTTTGGTTAATTGGTGAAGATGAAAGTATTTCTGAGCCTTAAACCTCAATAATAAAATAAATTTTAATTATTTTCCTTGTGTTAAGTCTTGTCTGGATTTGTTCTTCCTTTAGTCACTGTTTGCAGAATCCAGATTAACTTTGATCTTTTCGCCTTGCCGATAAACCTGCATGAGTCCAGACTCGAGTGTGTTCCATTTTCAGGTCATAACCCTCAATCAGACCCATCTAAATAGCTCTGTTAACTTGGTGTAGCTGTGCCAAATTACATCATCTGGCAGCCTAGCCTGATAGTCTCATTAAAAATCAGAAGTAAAGCAATTGTATCATAATCTGTGTTACTTATTATAAACTAATCACCAAATTGTAGCATGATCTGAAGATATGTGAGATTGCGAACTAATGACAGCTCTTGGGTCCCCATTATTCTCTAGACTTGAGGTGCTGCAGAGTGCGATATGGTGGGGAACCCAGGCATGATGTGAGCACCTACTGAGACACCTTCATCATCCCTGTTCCGCTCCACCACTAAACAGAGAGCTGTTAACAGCCCCTTTTTTGCGTGGCATGCACGTGGCTTTCATGACAATAGTGAATCGTAGCAGCCTACAGTCTGTCCAAGGGTGAGGCAGTTAGATTGCTTACTGTGTATTTTTTGGCTATGCAGTTCATACAAGAAGAGCTGATAGTAAGAAGTAGGAGGTCCGATACTAAAATCTCTCCTATTAGATCTGGTATATTACCATAAAATCATCCTATCATTTGAGACAGTCCATCAACATAGTACTGTGTATTTAACAGTTGCAATGGTAAAATATTTAGGAAAGAATAGGAACAGTACAAACTTTTATGACACTTTTACTATATCTACTGATGACAGCTACTTTCAGGTCAGGTAATTTCCCCCACTTGATGTAGTTCGTCTATCTAGGAACTTTCCATGGATCTCTCTTCCAAAGTCTAGTATAGTTTCTTCTTGAAACATCATAGATTTTTTTGCACCCACATAGTCTTTTGGCAAGACAGAAGTACTACTACCCACTGCATTGATATCTGTGACCTTTTCTTTATTTTGAGTCTGGCTTCCAACAGCTTAGTCTGGCTTTGTCTGAGGGCCTTCAGTTCTTGCCCCAAAAGAGACAGTAGGCAGTCCATTCACACTCTCTCTCCTTATCACACATGTTTTTATACACTTCTACAACGTCTTCCTTAAGATTGCTCTTTCCCAGAACGGAGGCTCTCAGTCTACTCAGTGATTCCTATATAGCTTGTCATAGCAAGGCTTTTATGGTGATCTGAACCTCTGAATTCATTTGCAGCCTAATTTATCTCTTTGGAGGTGAGGAGACAGGGAGACATTTAGTTCAAGATGTGGATACAGCATGGATTGCTATGTTTAAATAATATTTTTTTCTAAGTCTCTATTCCTATCCTAATGGAATGTAATGGTTGAATTACTTCTTGGCTCTTGCAAAATACTGAGCTGATATTTTCAAGGAACTTTCTATTGCAACCCCAAGATGTCATTACTGACTGGTGTAGGTCAGTTCAGAGCCCAGCATGTTATATGCGAAACTGGTTTTAACCTATGCATATTGCTTTATTTGTATTTACATTTAACGCCATTTGCCATTGTTCAGTCTCTTACTCTTATAAAGCTCTTGTACGATTTTTCACAGTCTTCTGTTATTGTTGCTACCCTGAAAAACTTCATCAGCACAGTTTGTCTTCTCATTGCTTATCTCTTTTTCCAGGCCACTTATGATGATGTTGTACAGTGCTGACTCTGCAAAACCCCTTAGATGACTTTTTTTTCAGTGGTGCAGGATCTTCTCCTACCCACTGTTTCCTGTTGGTTAACCAATTATTTATCCACCCCAGGACCTGTTGCCTTATCCTAAATGTGTCACATGATGTTACTGTGCGACTGCCAGTGCTTCTTCCCCATCTCTCCCTGCTTATAGTGAAGCTCTAACTGTCCAAGGAGGTTTTGAATTCCCCACCAGAAAACAAGCCAACCAGAACAGTTTGAGAGTCTTCATCTTCATCCCCTTCCAGTCAAGCCTCTGCAAATACAGCCAACCTTCCTCTTAACTGCTACTGATCTTTGGGGAGAGACCTCAAAGGGAGACACCAACCTGGAAAGGCCTGTAGCATATGATTAGAATACCTAGTAAACGTATACATTTGTACCATCGGTTAACACTTTTAAATTAAAGAAAAGTAAACCCTTCAATTTTTTTTTCCAAGATTGAATTGAAATTGAAAATCTTTCAACAAAAAATTAAATCATCCCTTTATTTGCTTGTTTGTTAATACGCCCAATCAAGTATTGGCTGATGAAGCACTATTTAAGGTGCCATTCCTCTGTTTTTCACTTTGATATCCTAACCACTCCTTTTTTTTCCATCCAAATATTTTTTCTTTAGATTGAGTCTGCCGGAGTGAGGGTTCAGTCTCAATTCCATTAATACCCCTACTGGTAACATGCCTGTTATCTGGTCTAAAGATTGACTTCCATGATCTTGCTGCTTCATCTGGAAAATGGTTTAGGGTATAAATATCTGTGCAGATTACCGCGTCTCATTCCCTCAAGAGGAATTACATTTTGCCCTTTTTAATGTTAACTCTTTGGCCTCAAGAAATTTGTTGATTTTATTATTGATAATCAAGTCTGATATGATGTATTTTACAGAATATTGGCTTATTTGCTAGCTAATTTGGCACTGAATGTATCCAGGACAGCTGATTACGTGTTTTTCCATTCCCACTGCCAAAATACAGGAGGTGGTAGGGTAGACACACTCCTCCCTTCCTCTTTGAGGAAGTCTGATTTGGGTGGGTTTTTTTCCCTTTTGCATTTTATTATTATTTCTGGTATTCTTCAGTCTCAGAAGATCTATTGAAATTGTGATATGCTTTTGTAGCAAGAAATGCGTGTCATTGACATAGGAGAAATTTGCTGATAAAGTTACTGTAAACAAACAGGGGAGATTTTGCTTTATATTTCAAAGTTACATTTTTCAGGCTGTTGTAATTAAAGGCCATAGGTAAATATTTGGAAAATAATCAGGAAAATGCATTAATTTTGAAATCCAAAATATGCATTGGGAAAGAATTAAAAATGAATAACAATCCTGACATGCTTGTTACTCACCTCCATATAGGTTCTGCCTTGAGTGCTGCAGTAATGCAGAGGTCTGTGCCTTTTTTGTATTTGGCAGACTTAACAATCTATTCTACATTTGTGCTTGAGTTTCTAACAGCTCATTTTCATTCTGTTGTGTGCCATTAAATATTTCCATCTTCTTCAGGGGAAGCACGCCTGTGTTTTCAGGCTTCCTGTATCATCTTCTATTCAGAGACAGTTTCTGTCTATAGATGAGTGGGAAGATTTTGGTTGGAAAGGTAGCAATGCCATGAAGAAACATTGCAAAGGATGTGCAAAGTCAACTGTTTCATTCCACAATGGTTTATCTAAGGAATTAAGGTTATATAGTTTCTTTTAAAGTGTTTTGGTCAGAACTTTCATTCCAAGGTGTTCTGTTCTTTGCTTATACACACTAGTATATTCTTTAACTGTTTATGTTCAGAGGTGGGAGTTAAGAGAGTAAAATAAACAGGACATTAACACTGTCACTGTTGGTATAAATGAAGAAAGAGAAAGGAAAACTGTCAAAATGTGTAAATTATTGCAGCTTTTCTTAAGGTCTGAAATTTGGACTTGAGCATGTCTGCTTCGTCTTTGTTGAGCCGCTGAAAATAAGCCTAACTGTGAACTGGATGGAGTTTACCTTTGCCATCAGTGAATAAGCCTGTGCTTTGCATCTTTACACTTGTGCTACGTGTGACTGGTTTTCTCTCAGGAGTGGGACAACTTTCTGGAGCTCTCGAGGATTGCTGCTAATTATCTGTAACACTGTTGCAAGAGAATCTGCAGTCATTAATGAAGATCCCATTATGCTAGGCACTATACAGCCATAGAGTAAGGTAGATCCATACATCAGAGAAATAATGAAAATAGAAAAGGGGAAGTTTGGCAAAAAGTAAAAGGACTACAGTTTTTGAAGGTAAAATGTGAAAATTATAAGATGCGTAGTATGGCTACTGTCTATAGCCATACACTCTTACTGTATTATTTGAGCACCTCTTTATCTGTAATGTATTTATCTTTACAAATGTCTTTTCATAGAGGGAAGTTCCATTATCTTCATTTAATCAGTGACAAAGAATTAAATTACTTGCCTACAATTACATACGTAACATGAGTAGGGAATTGTTCTGGACAGACATCTCCATATCAAGACGTTCCGGGTCTTGATGTCTCACCTGAACTAGTGCACTTTCTTTCCTTTATATAATGTAACTGACACATACTTTGAAGAATCAGTTTATCTATGATTTTAGATAAACTGATTTTGTATCTTGGATACAAAACGTTAAGATCGGCAAAACACCAATCCTTGTATAAATAGAGATTCAATACATTTGGCACAAAACATAGACGCTTTCACAGTTACTGTCTGAATCTGGCAATGCCGTGTCATTCCATCACGTGCTACCTGTGCAGGGGGCCAACAGCTCAGTATTTGGCTTGGCTTTTGTAAAACGTATCTGACCAGAGTTCTGTGCTAGTAACATGAAATTGCATTTTATCTGCACTTTCATTGTTATTTGCCTCAATTTCCAGGGCTGGTATCAGGAGACTAGATGTTAATTTTGAACAATTGCATTTGCAGACGTGACTGACTCATTTGGTGATGGAATAAATAGGAAGATGATTACTTTTACTGAGCTACTGGGACCTGTCTTTCCTCCCTACAAACTGCCTCGTTGCTTTCCTAGTGTGGCTGGTATTACCAATGTCAGCAAGAGATGTCTGATTATATTAACTGAAGTCATTAGAAACTTTCTGTCTGTATGTGTCTGGTATTTTTCTGTCTATTTAATAATCACAGAAGGATAAAATCTTTAAGGCCAAGATAGTTTGTCTTTTTAAGAAGGAAGTTTACATGCTTCAGGTTCTATAACTCATGCCTTTCCATTTCCTATGTATATTTTTTTTAAATCATAAAACAGATTAGCAGTTCCCTTGGTCTCCCTTAGACAGTAGTTAATCACTTCTGTGCAGATTCTTTCTGTCAGTGTTTTCTTTCTTCCTACTAAGATACACAGCAGAAATCTATTTCTTTGGACAAGTATTTTAAAATAACTGATTTCCTTTAATTGTACATTATATACAACTATATTTCTTTAATATAGGATGAGGGATGAGTGATGAAGAAATAATGAGAAAGACTTACTAAAATATAGCATTTAGCAGTGAATTTTGTATTTAGAGGATTGATAGGAGCAATATGCTAACCACAAAAAAGTCTGTGGCTGTACCAGAGGATAAGTATTGGTTTTGCCCTTTTTGTTGTCTTGACTGTGACTGACAAATATGATGCCTTTAGCATCAATTTGCTCTAGCTTATATTAGAGATGTCTAAATAAACTGTTGAGAAAACTTCATCTTGAGGTGACATGACACATGACAAATGGGTTGTCTGGATGAGGTAAGGTGGGAGTCAAATTGCCCAGAGAAAATAATGTCACACTGAAAAATCTTTGAGCTGGACAAAGATTTTTGACCACCTTTTACATGCCATGCTTTTATGGAGCAACAGAACTTCTTCACAAACTCCTGTTGCAATAGAGAATGCTTCACAGAGCATCTCCTCAGTATGTGGCCTGTCCCTGCAAGATCTGGAATTGAGAAACTGTGAACTGGAATAGATTAATAAAAGCATGGTAATTGTGTTATAGCGGTTCAAAAATATTCCATGTTATGGTTGTAATAGTCAAATTGAAATATGGATGTGCCGCTAACTTTAGAATGACAAACTTCTCAAACTTGATATCTGACTTCTGTGGAAACCTAAGTTCAATGACAAATCTCATTTTTTGGGGAGAGAGAACTTTTCTACTTAGTCTAGCTATTATGCTTGTCTAGCCATGTAGAACCTTCATCTTTTAACCAAAAAGAATAATCACTTTTTCAGTTTTCACTAGTCAAATTGTAATTGATAGGAGTACATTCTTTATATACATCTATATAAGAGCTTTTGTAGTTATAATACATATTTTTCTGCTATGGCCTTGATGATGATAAGTTTGCAATAAATCTTAGACTTGCAGTTGAAACTTACTAACGTATTTTACTGTTATGGCGTGAAAGATAGAAAAAGTCTCTTTGGAGAAACTGGAATTTTATTCAGCCTATACATTTCCGCTGTAAGACAGAAAAAAATGCAATATAGGCTGCTGTTAAAGTCCTGTTTTAAACTGCTATGAATACATGATAGACTAAAAGAAATATCTGATATATTTTTCTTCATGTGCTGATTGAAAAGCAAACCAGACCTTCCAGATTTTCTTCCATTTGACTTTAATGCTGAATTTTCCTGCTGAAATGGGAAGGCCCAATTCAGTTTTACAAACCAGAAAAGAAGCCAAGATATAAATACATCTTGAATAATTCATAACCAACTTATTGAAAAACTTCCACTCTTGAAACTTATTGGAGGAACTCTGTAATATGGAATACAGATTTGATGAAGAAAAGATCATGAAAGCAACAAATCTGTTTGTCATCTGCATCGCAATGCTTAGTCATTTGAGTAATATAATGAGGGGGTGCAATGATATAGACATAGAACAAGAATAAAGTCCTGTGGGACATCAGCTGTAAGTGAAAAAGGACTTGATTAAGGATGGCTGTATTAAATAACAAGTGAATGGTCAGACAAAAATAACATTAGCCAGCACAACATGTTAGCTTTAGTGATACATCTAGAGTACAATGAATAAGCAATAGTGACTGTGAGTATTCAAAATAGAAGACTGACAGCATTTCGTTACAGCAAATATTATTCATGAACACATGCACCTTGATCATTTCAGGTGATTAACCAAATGACACCACTTTTTGGATGTCTCTGGCAGACAGTTATAAATCCACTCTGGCAATGAGAAAAACAAGTTCTAACTTTTGGTAGAATGTTTGCAATACAATAAGCACTCTGGGAATAAGTTAACTTGAACGGATCTTCGCCAGTTGTCATAATGACAAAAAGGGCATGCAATCAGGCAACTGGAACTACTGCAGGTGAAGGCTTGAAAAGTGGAGAAAGGAGCCTTACCAGAGCAGTAGCTAGCATAGGTTTTTATTTTGGTGTCTCAGTAGAAAACTAGGTGTATGGTTTATCCCTTGAGATATGAGATTGATGATTTAAAATTTATTTTAAATTTCTTTGATTAATTTTAATGTTAGGAAAGTATAGGAAGAAGTGGGAAACGTGGTTCTAGTAATCCTAAGATAAATATTCAGCAGTCTTTTGTTTTGCATATTTTGTTTACCATGCACCAGGAATCACCTAGTCCTGTTTTCCCGACTTTATTTACTTTGTCGCAGTCTTTGTTAAAATGATCTCAGTTTCCTATTGTGGGGTGATTTTTAAGGTTTTTAAAGACTTTTAAGGCTCTGATTCCTCAGCATCTGTTATCATTTCGCGAACAGTACAACTTTCCAACATATTTTTGTTCAAGCATACAAAGGTCATATTCTTCATCTGGTCTTCTCTCTCAAATTATCTGAGTGATTTTATTTGCAATCTGTGTAGTCATATGAGCCTGAGCTGGAAACAACCAATTAGATCAGACTGTCCCTCCTCTTGCCAATGTGGAATATAGTCCCCCAGATAGAGGACACAAACCTGATTTTAGCTAAAGCTGAGAAGAAGCCTCCTGATCTTCACCCACTGAAATTTAAACTCTCATCTGTTATTAATACATTTTAGCAAATGATTACCAGAACATCTGCTCATGCTCAGTAAATTTTTACTTCCTTCTCTTAAAGCTGGCTTCCCCAGAGGTCTGATGAGAGAGAGATTCTGCAGCCCATTCTGCTCTTTAAAATAACATCGGTCCACTGAAGAAATGGTAGCTGAAAGTGATGTAGGGATCGTTATAGTTCATATTGCAGCTATATGGGAAATAAGAGCAAAATGATTGCAATAAGAATAGTAGGATTTCCAAATAACTCTTTTTTTTTTTTTTTGAAATCAGGAAGCATTATGAAACATTCAGCAAATGCAATTTTTTTGTGTTTACATGAAGTTGTAAGCATTTATACACTTTGAAAAGATTAAATACTGGTTCTAAAATGCTGATACCACTGTGATATGAAACAGCTTTATTTGGAAATTGATATAAATTGTATGCAAAGCCATAAAAAATAGCATTGTGGCTGAGAGGAGAGTTTTTTTCTGAGGCAAAAGTGCTACAATAGTCTTTTAGATTCAGACATACGTTTAGACTGTTAATCATATTTCTGTTTAAAAGTTCTCTTAACTCAAAACTTTTGAGAAATAGAACTTTCCTGGAGTACATTTCCAACAGAGGATGCTAAGTTTCCATGGATACGATCTATGTTCCCAGCTTTGTTGAATTATGCTGCTTGTTGATTATAGTAACATTAAGCTATGTCCGTTAACATTCTCTCTCTAGACATATGCAACTGTTTGTACATATAACAGGCAGCTACTTACTGGTGGGGCACCCGGGTTTTGCATTTATGCCCCACATGTAACCCTGCTATGCTTTTCATCAAGTTGGATACCCTGCGATTTTCAGGATATACGTGAGGGAGTGCAAGTAGAGGTTCATGCTTCCCTGAAGGGAGGGGACTGTCCTGATCCTTACACACATATGGGTGGGAAAATGAAAAGTGACAGTATGCCCTAGCACCAAAGCCCTGAAATGCTACACGAAGATCATTAATCTTAGCATTAATCAAGCCTTTAAAGTCTCCTTCTGTCCACTCCCATTCCCTTCCCAAAATATGTCCTCATATCCTCTTTCTAGTATCCCTCCCAACTTTTAGTCCCTTCATTTCCACAATAAGCATCTATCTGGATAATTTACTGATATAATTTATTTGTGTGCATTGAGGAAAATTCTGTATCAACACACCTACATTTCATTTTCATGCTTTTTCCAGAGGTGTTGCTTTCTGATCTTAGAGTGCCTTTGTGTAGCTCAGATGTGCTACTGGGGCAGCATCCTCTCAACAGCCCAGATCGCAGCAAACTGAGTGTACAGAAACCCTCTTGTGTAGTCATCTGCCTCTGCACAGCATAAACAGTTTTTACATAAATATTAGGCTCATGTCTCTCTTCAGAAGTTAAATTTGAACATTTTGTTTAGGGTTGGTACTCCAACTGCAGATATTTAGAGCAGTAAATGTTGGGCCTGATCTGCTGTAAGCAACAACTAGTCTGATAAAGTGTCCAGGAAATAGTTGGGCAAAACTGAAAATGGGAACCTAACGCAAAGCCCACCCAGAGCAGAAAAAATGTTTTTTCTTTGTTGATTCAGGTGGACTCAAAAGCCCACTAATGAAGTCAGATGAGTTACAAAATATCTGAGTTTGGAAGCTGTAGCTTGGGAGTTTCTGGTTTACATGATTCCATATCTGGAACTGTAGCCTTCAGTCTTCACTGCTAGACTGTAGGCAGCGTATTAATGGATTTTAGAGCATTAGAAGAAACAGTTTTGAAGAAAAGTCACTCTTAAGCCAGTTGTAACAGAAGTTGGTTATTCACTGTGATTGCCTACTCTTGCATGATTTAGTTGGAGTTGACATCTTGAAACCTTATTACTATATTCTGTTCAATAATATTGAAATACATTGGTTTACTATTTTATGTTTCAGAATAAGAGCCAAGGATTGAGTTTTGTCCGTATACATGCACCTTGGCAAGTACTTAGTCGAGAAGCAGAACTCCTTAAAATAAAAATGCCCACTAAAAAGGTAAGTATCTTCCATCTTCTATCAACTAGATGTATGGCTGGAGAAGGGTGGATCAGAATAGTAGATAATGTTTAGAAGCCCATAGAGTTACTTTATTTCAAAATCAGAGCAAATGAACTGCCAGGCTTATTCTTTCACATTACTAATTATTTTGAGATGATTTAGTATTCAGAGTCACATTTAAGATGGGATTTTCAAAGGGGATTTCAAAGGCCACAGAGGCAGCTGGCTGACAGACTGTTTTCAGAAGAGTGATGACAGTGGTGAGTTTTAAGGAGGGCTCTGAAAGCTGAAAAGGCAGTAGCTATTTGGATTTTTGTCAAGGAACTTTCCTCAAAGTTGAGGTGCAGTATGGGAGATAGTATGATAGTTGGTTATTGCTGTAAGTTTTCTGTAAAGTCTGGGGATGCTGAGAGAGTCTGTTCTGGTGGTATCAATGACTTAGTGAATTCAGACTTGCCCTCTGTCATTAAAGCTTTGGCTCGCTCTCTTCTTTACAGTCATAGTAGCTGAGAATATCTAGACCTTTCAGCAGAGTTGCTGGCAAACATTGTAAATTCTGAGGAGCTGATCTCAAAATTTGTGGTCCTGCAATGATTTAGCGTGTTGGCTAACAACTCCACTGAAGTCGTCGGAACTGCCCTGTGCTTTCAGTTAGTGATACTCATCAGTTGCACTACCAGTACACAACCAGAAAGCAAGCATGACAGGAAAACTATGTTCATGTCTTAAGTTTTTGCAGTTAAAGACAGTTGGTAGAGAAATTTTCAGTAAAGAAAACAAAAATCCATTTTGAAAAACTGAAATCTTGTATTTTGGGGATTTGACAATACAGACGGAAAAATTCAGCCAGTAACCACTAAAAAGGAAATTCTATTTTTGTTTTGACAAAAGGTTGTTTTCAAGGCATATTAGGTATTTTCTGTGATCATATTTTTATTTACTCAAACATCCAATGAAACCATAAACAAAGTATTTTCAGTGGAAAGTATCTGTTTCTAAACATGATGAATTGGTTGCAAAAATTTTTTTTCAAATATTCAGTCTTAAATCATTTTTCAGGACAAATGACATGCTGGGAAAAGGTACTTTTTGAGCAATTTTAACTATATGTATACTTCTGAATATGACAATACAGTTATTTTTGATGAGTAAGCATGGGCCACACTCAAATATGAGTATGAGAAACAAACAGAACCAACCGGAAGCGTTGGTCCATTCCCAGAGCTATGATGTCTCTGGTATTAGTGAGACTTGGTGGAACGAGTCCCACGGCTGGAGTGCTGGGTTGGAGGACTATAGGCTGTTCAGGAAGGATAGGCAGGGCAGGCAAGGTGGAGGAGTTGTATCACATGTAAGGGACGAGTTGGACTGTACAGCCCTTGCAGTTAGAGATGGTATGGTTGAGAGCCTCTGGGTGAGGATTAGGGGGATGGACAGCAAAGCAGATGTTGTTGTGGGTGTCTACTATTGATTGCCCAGACAAGGTGATAGCACTGATGAATTATTCTGTAGGCAATCAGGAGAAATTTCTGGATTGATAGCCTTGTCCTGGGAGATTTCAACTTCCCAGACATTAACTGGGAATATGGTGCTGCTGTAACAAGTAAGTTTGAGAAATTCCTGAAGTGTGTTGAAGATAATATCTTGCCACAAGTATTCAGTGAGCCAACTAGGAAAGATGTCCTCCTAGACTTGGTATTTGTGAATAGAGAAGGACTAATGGGAGATGTGATGGTAGGTGGCTGTCTTGGCCACAGTGATCACAAAATGGTTGAGTTTAAAATTTTCCGTGTAATGAGAAAAAAGATCAGCAGAGTTGTTACTCTAGATTTCAAGACAGCAAATTGTAAATTACTCAGGGAGCTAATTAGCATTTTTCCATGGGAATCCATTTTTGAGGGGTTAGGGATCCATGAATGCTGGTCAGTTTTTAAGAACCACCTTTTAAAAGCACAGAAGCAGGCAATTCCAGCATGTTGCAAGTCAAGCAAACTGGGCAGAAGACCAGTTTGGCTGAACAGGGAACTCCTCATGGAACTCAAGAAGAAAAAGAAATTGTACCACCTCTGGAAGCAAGGTCAGGCTTTGCAGGAAGATTACAGAGATGTGGTTCACATATTCAGGGAGAAAACACAAAAGGCCAAAGCTCAGCTAGAGTTGAAACTGGCCTGTGTTGTGTCAGACAACAAAAAGGCTTTTTGAAGTATGTTAATAGAAAAGACAGTCTAAGGAAAATATTGGACCAATACTTGCTGAAGATGGTCAGATGACGAATAGGGATGAAGAAAAAGTGGAGGCCTTCACTGCTTTTTTTTCCTCAGTCTTTAATATTAATGATAGTCCTTGGGCTGCCCGGTCCTCTGAGTCAGCGGACCACAACTGCGGGAAGAGTGACTTTCCATTTGTGGATACTGAATTTGTAAGGGTCTATCTGTTTCAGCTGAATGTAAGTCTCTGAGGCCTTATGGGATTCATCCCAGAACACTGAAGAAGTTAGTGGATATTAAAGCAGGATCCCTATCAATCATCTACCAAAGGTCTTGGGAGTCTGGGGAGGTCCTTGCTGACTGGAAGCTAGCCAGCATTATTACAATTTACAAGAAGGGTGAGAGGGAAGACCCTGGAAACTACAGACTTGTTAGTCTGACCTCAGTACCTGGAAAAATTATGGAGAAGATCATACTGAGTGCTACTGAAAGGCAACTGAAGACAATGCAATCATTGGGCATAGTCAACATGGTTTCACAAAGGGAAAGTCCTGTCTAACTAATTTTATATCCTTCTACGATAAGGTTACCTGCCTAGTGGATGTTGGGAAGATGGTGGATGTAATTTTTTTCTGGATTTTAGTAAAGGTTTTGGTAGAGTCCCTCACAGTATCCTTCTGGACAAGCTGTCCAACTGTGAGATAGGCAGGGACATGGTGTGCTGTGTGAAGAACTCGTTGAACGGCACCGCTTAAAACATTGTAGTGAATGGGGCTGCATTCGGCTGGTGAACAGTCACCAGTGGTGTTCAGCAGGTCTCAAAGGGTTGTTGTGAATGGGGCCTATGTCTGGCTGTCAACCAGTCACCAGTAGTGTTCCTCAGGGCTCAGTTCTATGGCCAGATCTGTTCAAAATATTTATCAATGATCTGGACGCAGGAGTTAAATTCACACTTAACAAGTTTGCTGATGATACTAGACTGGGAGGTGCTGTTGACTCTCTTATGGGATAAGAGGTCTTAGTGATGTATCTAGATTGATTGGAGTATTGGGCAATTTTCAATAGCATGAAATTCAACAAGAAAAAATGCTGGATTCTGCAACTGGGATGGAGTAACACTGGTCACAAGTATAAACTGGGAGAGGAGTGGCTGGAGAGAAGCCCTGCAGAAAGGGACCTGGAGGTGCCAGTTGACAGCAGTCTCAATATGAGTCAGCAGTGTGCCCTGGCAGCCAAGAGAGCAAACCACATCCTGGGGTGCATCAAACACAGTATAATCAGACGGACAACAGAGGTGATTATCCCACTGCATACAGTGTTGGTGAGTCCTCACCTTGAGAACTGTGTGCAGTTCTGGGCCCCACAATTTAAGAAGGATGTTCAGGTCCTTGAATGCATCCAGAGGAGGGCAACAAAGCTGGTGGAAGGGCTGGAAGAAATGTCTGTGAGGAGGACATAAACTCATGTTTGGTAAGGTTGTCTGTGTTTTAGAAGAATATACCTTCATATCTCTGGGAAGCTCCCTAACACATATCAGCCTGAATCAGTAAAAGCTAGGTCCTTGCACTTAAAAATGCCACATAGCCATGAGTCTGGCATCCTCGCTTCTAGTGGCATGTGAACATATGCTGTCAGACCATACTAGCAATATTACCTAAGAATAATTTATTCTGCTGGGGCAGTATAATTGGCAATAGGTAAAGGCCCTTCTTGCTTTTTCGGCTCCCTCTGTTCCCAGTTACAAAGTCAAAATAATTACTCTGCCTTTCTGTCATCTCCCTGCACCTCCTAGTTTAGATAGTAAGGATGTTTCTTGTATTAACAATTCTGAACTGAGTTTTCTTCTGAAAGTAGCTTGTGAAGGGCAAGAATATCTTTTTGGAACTGAAACTCTTATGGATTCAGGTGCTTGCTGTTATATGGGAATATATCTTCAGAGAAGGCACTTATTTTAGTTACAGATTTAAACATACGTGCAGAGCAAATTCTTTTTTTGCATTTTAGTGGTTTTTTGGAAGTGACATGCTCATATACAATGTTTTATTTTCTCAGATGTATGAAATCACAGAGGAAGTGGGAATACTCAAAACATTAAATGAAATATGGTGCAAATTGACTGAGCCTCTGCAACCCCAGGTGCCACAACAAGAAAATACCAATATGAAAAGCTTGTCTTACCCATTTTCCAGAGAGAAAATATATTTGTGAGTACTTTAAATTGCGATGAGCAATGAAGAAAGCTATAATTTATCATATTAGTGTTGTCATTTTTTTCTGCCAACATTTCAATTAAAATTCAGAAATTCATTGAGTATTTCTGGAAATCCTGAGGAAATATCCAAGTTGTCAGATTATTCCTGGATAATAGTTCCAAGTGATGAAAGCATATGTCTGCATAAAACTAAATTTATTGAAGGCCAAGTAAATGAACACGGACTGGCACTGAGTTCAGTTTCAGTGGATTAACAGAAATCTACGTTGCAGAGATTTTCTGCCAGTGTTCTACTTTCTTCTGCTGAATAAGGAACTGGAAGCAGTACAACAAATAAAATATCTTTGTTTTTAGCTTGAAGTATAAAAATCCTAGCACCTTATTCCTGATTATTTGGTTAAGGATATTACTGCCTGTTTTAAAAAAAGAAAGAGGTAGTAGAAATCCGATAATATTTTTCCTTTTGATAGATTTATTATAGTAATTAAAACTTGGTTAATAATATACAGATAAGGAATTCTTGACACCTGCCCTTTCACTCAGAATAATACTTCTGGGCCCGGTTTGACATTAAACACTCCTTTTTTCCTCATGGGTGTCTCCTTGTATTTATGTCTGATAAATAAAAATCAGTAATAAATTTAATGACCCACCATATCATTTATTGTCCTCTCTGACAATTTTAATTAATACTGAATACAAGTCAAATTGATTGAGGGGAATAAACTGGGAAGGCTAATTTCACATACGACGATTTTAAAGTTTAAGGGAATGCATTATTCCAGTGGAATGGTTATTTGAAAGCAAGTGAAATGTTGACTGGTTGGTCACCTGGAAAAGAGTAATGAACATCTGTATTAGGCTAGTTGAAACCTAATAACGTAACCTCAGACTGTTATAGTGTTGAGGGAGGAAAATATTAAATGGTCATCTTGTGTAAACAATAGACAAGCTCCCTTTATCTGAAGGGCATTTTACATTAGTTAATATTTTTTCATTTTTACGCCCACCATCATTGCAATCCAGGCAGAACTCGGAATGACTAGGTCTTAAATAGCACAGTCTATTATGCTGTACTGTTTAATCTATATTTCCTTTAAACATCTGTTTTTCTTACTTGCTGTGGTTTCTAAATGAATTCTAAATCACAATCTTATATGTTATCTTACTATTACTACCATGTCTGAAAACATAACTGATTTTTTTTTCCCTCAACATTTTAGGTACAACATTAAAGACAAAGACACCTTTTTTGACAATGCTACCCGCAGCCGAATAGTAAGTAAAGAAAAGTAACATATCGTTGACTTCTTATGCTGAATGGGATTTGTTTTAATAGTGAGTGTTAGTGACTACTTTGCCAATTTCATCAGTTTATGCATTTCCCTGTTCCTGGAAAACACTGAGCAGTCACAAGTATGTAAGAAATACCCTTCTGGAGCTGCCCAGTGGTTCCAGAGTAGGTGATGCTATGTGGGGAAACACTGCTACTGACTCCTCTCCATTGCTATTGCAAAGTTGCTATTAAGCCTTGCTTCCTAATCTTTAACTAGTTTTTACTGCATAAAAGGACCTCCTCTGCAGTCCTATAGTAACTTCCTAGCTGCAGCAGTCTTTGGTGAGAAACCTTGTATCATGTTCCTGATATCCTGCTAGGTCTCCAGCCGGTTGGTGAGGCAAAATTTCTCTTTAGGTATGCCATGCCAACTCTTCCCTAACATGCTGTGTTCATCCATACTCACTTGGATTTCATAGATACAGCATACTTACTGATCAGTTTATGTGCACCTTAATGTTATACTTCCAAATATGAAAGCTAAATGTTTTTTTTATGAAGTCAGATTTTGTTCTGATTTTCTTTAGTGTAAAATTCTCATTCTACCTGAAGTCTTTATACTTCATATGGTTTTACAAGGACACGACGCAGCAGGACTTAGCCTACAAATGTTAGGGCAGATAACCCACTACTAGGAGCTGCCATAGCATTGTTAAGTGTTAACTAGAAGCCTCAAGTCATGCATTTATGTATGAGTGAAACATATGATTTAAATGTATGTGCAAATAAACTCTACAGAAGCCTCTTAATTTAAAGTTTTGTTTTATTACTAGCTCCGTGATGAAAATAATGCTAAAAGACAACTTGTGTGTTATATCACTGTTCTTTTCCACAGGTACGTGAAATTTTGAAGCGCACATCTACAAAGGCCAGAAACAACATGGGTAAGAAAGAGGGAAGATAATTATATATGTTGTTTTGAAAGGAATTGTTTAAGTATCTCACAGAATATTTATTTTTCTAGCAGGACACAAAAGTATGCTGGCACATTTCCACAAAAAATAGAGATTGAAACAAATGTCTTTTTCTGAGGAATAAAATCAGGCTTTCTGGCCCATGGTTTGGATAGGACATAGTAATGGGAGCTTGCTTTTCATTTCTACAGGTGCAGGAACTTGCATTTCATGAGCTGTTATAAAATTGGATTTGATTATTATATGATCTGCTTTTGAAAATTCAGATGTCAACTACAATATGTATTATTATTTCTTCCAGGAGCAGATTTTTCTTGCCATTTCAATAGAATAATACATCTTTCCAGGTTATTTTTATTACTGCAGCTTTAACAATTATGTCCATGAACTGCATAGTGAAATATATGACTTAACTATGACTGTTTTGAAGAGACTGTGTGATACTTTTGGGGTATTCCTGAAATATTTGGAGCTTTTGTTTTCTTGAGGTTCAATACATAAGTACAGGAGTACTTATTCTCTTTTCTGTACCCTTTTCTTTCATCCATTGTGATACCACGACACAAATCTTCCTGGTGGTGAAGAAGTGATAGTGCTCCTTGTCTGGCATGTTTTCTGGAAGTCCTTCTGTAAGCTTGACTACTTATGTGCAGATCGCAATGTCCTAGGGTAATGTACTTGCAAAGAATAACTGTGCTGTAGCAACAGATTCCTGCACAGTCTTGGTGTAACTTTGTGCAGTGAAGCTGTAGTAATAGATTTCTTTGGTCCAGCAGCTGGAGTGGAAAATAGATTCATTTAGGTCTTCCTGAAATAGATATTTATTTTTTTTTTTTTCAAATTAAATGAAAAAGAAACCCCAAACAAAATAATTTGTCTTTTTTCAACCGAAAATACTTGGCTTTGCTCAGGAAAACAAAGCAAACCAAAGCAAAGCAAAAGAAAACAAAACAAAACATTTAAATTTATGATTATTACACTGTTTGCTTTAGAAAAATGAAAAGATGGTTGAAAATATGTCAGGCATTCTTCATTTCTAAAACATTGTTCAGCTGGTGTCCATTTTGTTCACTGTTTGCTCTGTGTTGTTCTATGTTTTGATCTGTTCAAATGCTTTGGTGGGGCAGTAGAAAGGAATGCTACCTTATTTTGCTGGATTGCTCCAGCTGGCATCCAGGAAACCCTCCTGGAGACAGGGGAGACCATGCTTTCCTTGGAGCTGTGGAACCTGTGCAAGTAGATGTCTCTAGAGTGCAGGATTTTCCAGACAAGGCAGCGTAAGGTATACAAAGCAAGAAGCCTGAAGTGCAGCAGGGACGCTAAGCCTGTTGACAAAAAGCCAGCCCCCAGAGCTGACACTTTCCCAAGGGAACCAGAGAGACTGTGTATAACCTGTTGAAAGTTGTTGGACCGAGAGAAAGCTTGCAAGAAGCAATCCATCCTACAAGGGTGGAAGTAGGGAGGGAAAGAGCACTTTACCAATGGGGTCTTTTTGCCTCTTACTTAAAAGTTTTCTCTATTTTAATAGCTTGTTCTTGTTTACAGTATAAAAAAAGCCGGCATTAGAGATCAAAGCACTAGTAGTGATTTTTCAGCCCTTTTCTTTTTTGCTGTAATGTGAAAATACAGGCTGAACCACTTCAAGATCAGGTCACCTCAGGATCCCATCTGACATGAAGCAAATATTTTAACCCTCCTGTCCTTCCCATCTTTATGGCCCATAACCAAAACATGATTATGCATCATGTTTTGCCTAAATTCACTAATTGTTTTGGTCTTCTGAGAGCCTCCACCAAAAGTCCTATGCTTCATGTGTCACCAAGGTTTTCCTTCTGAGTGGTCTTAAGACTTAAAATGACTCATCGTAAGTGGTTTAAAAGATTTCTTTAAGCATCCTTGGTTTATTCTGTTGTTTTGTTTTGTTGTGTTTTTTTTTTTTTATTTTCAGATTTCATTGCTTATTTTCCACAAGAGATAGGGCAGTGGTGTTGGGAGTACGTAGTGCAGTCTTTGGTTTTCATAAACATATGCTTCATAATATAACAGGAGGAAAGTAACAACAATTCAAACACATTTGCTTCTTGATTTTTACATCTGCTGAGTCTTATTCCAATTCTACAATATTATACAAGGATGACATATTTTCTTCTAGCATAATTCTGAACCATTGTAAACTTTCCAAACATGAAATGCTTTCAACAGAGGACTTGACATGATCCAAACATGAAGATTTCCTGATTCCATTAATGCATGTAGTAGTAAGAGTATTTTTCTTTGTACCAAGGAAGAAATGTAAAGGTAATGCCTATCTAGCATCTCTGACCAGAGGGCTTTTCCCTAACATTTCAAAATGATAGTTGTGTAATTTGACTATGCAATTTTTTTCACCCCTAAAGACAAGCTAGCAGGTTCCTTTTTACTGGACATCAAGAGCAAAGACGCCTGGAATAAACTACTAGTCTTAACCAGACTTCCTGGTTGCAGCCTTTACGATTCAGCAGTTTTTGTCCCGGTTCATCCAGGTTTCCAGCATAATCATGAATTTGGCAAGCACAAACTGATTTAACTCCTGCCAACAAAGAAGCTTTTTTTCAAACTCAGAAGGATGGCCTTATGTATTGATATGAGGAAGGGTGGAAAACCCAGTGCTTGGTTTAGTGAAAACAAGACCTGATCTAATATTAGTCACCAGAGAGTAAGGGTTTCTTCAATCACAAACTTCTGTGAAAGTGGTTTTTTTTTTTATTGTTTGGGTGTGTCAGTGGGGATCCATGGTTCTGATCATTGTCAAGCTTCAAGAAGAACTTCACAGATGCTCAGTCACGTGCCTCTGCTATGAGGATGAGAAAGTGGTCAAAACAGTCTTTGTACCATACTAGTTCACCCAAGAAAAAGCACTGTATGGAAAAGAGGTTTTCTGTGAAAACAGGTTTTCCATAGCCAGGTACTTCTAGGCTGGTGTATACTCATCTTGACATGAGTTTGAATATTTTCAGTAATACAGCTTTGTAATGTCACAAAGTGAAATCTGTAATAATCTTTTCTGTTTAACTTTGCCTAACTGTTGACCATCTTAATTTTTTTTTTCGTTTAGGTATTGGCACATTAATAGCAAACAATGTTTATGATGCAGCATACCCGCTTCATGATGTACGTATATACTATTAAAAATCTAGTTCTCTGATGGTATCACTCAATAACGCACAGACATTAATGTTTATTGCCTGGGAAAATGAAAATATATTCTGTGTGTGATTCTAGTACGAAAACTCTTACATAACTACATTTCAAATTGTGACCTAAAATTAAAATCAACAATGTAGGAATAGCTGAAAAAATGTTTATTAAATTTTATCTATTTTTACATGAGTTATTTTTTTTTTCTCTAGGGTGAATATGAAGGCCAAAATGATGACATGAATGAAAGAAAGGTAAAATACATTGCAAAATTAATTTCATATTAGATTTAATGTGATAAATGTGAATTAGTGTCCTAAATGCTCTCATAAGGCATTAACCAGTGTTCAATCAAATAAATGTTTTTACAAATGCATATATTTTTTGCATTATTTCTTTTCCTCTATTTCTGCATATAAAAATCTTTTCACAACACTTTTTATAAAGTTTTCTAATGAAGTATTTCAGTGAATTTAATTTGATATTTACATTGTGCAATGCTTCAATTTTCCTTCTGCATTCATAGACAACATTTTTCAACCTGACAGGAAGCAAAAGTTGTTAAATAATTTATATGATTATTTTCTTTCCATAACCAGATGGTACTATAGAACAATTGTTACTAGAATAAAACATAGATGTGTTTTTCATTTGATTGTGCATTCAATTAAATTACATGCAATTCCTAAAAATCTGCTTCCAATTATTTTGTAAATAAAAAGTTTCAGGCTATCAAATGACTTTTGAAAATATAACACCCAACAACTGCCTACACAAGAGAAATGGATGCCTAATCAAAGACTATGTGAATTCAAACTGTTTTTAATACATATGCTTACTATTAGAAATGAGCAAAACCATTTAATTACCGTAATCCATTAAGATCCATTCCATATTGCTCTCCAATGTTTGCTTTTTTTTTTTTTCCCTTGATATACAAAGAACAGGACAGGAAATTAAGAGGGAAAATTGTAGGGAGAGAAAGGGGGGAAGGAAGAATGAAGAAAAAGAGAATGTTTGGATACCTAAAATATTGACTATACTAGAAATTAAATTGCATATATTCTTGGTGACTTGTAAATAATTTTATAAATGTTTTTAACTCTGTGGTATTACATGTTGGTGTATGCCTTTTGTTGCTTGAAAAAGTGGTAAGCAAATGCTATTAAATTGGCAAACCACAGCGTAGCTCTCAAGACTATAATTGCCACAAATTATGATTATTTGAGCATTTGAAATGAAGACTGAATTCATAGGTCATACAAATAAATTTGATTTCTCCAGTTCTGGCTTTGTACAAATTTGAAAACATAATCTTCTTTGTAGTTATTGCTAAATAGTGTTAACATTCAGCCACTAGATGTCTTCATGTGCCATATACAATTTAATTTAATATATGAACCTTGGTAAGCAGAAGAGACAACGTTGGAAAACAAACTTGTATATTTATGTCTCTTATTTTGAACTTTTTGTTCATGAAGAAAATGTCTACTCTGCACTTACAGAATTTTCTCTAAATGGTAATAGTGGTACAGTAATGGACTCTGAAAGTCAGCTATCTAGTTTACTGACCTGTAAGGTTAGCAAAATTTTTAGAGAAGGAAGGTAAATGAACATTAGTCAATGGAGGAAGATTGGGTACTGTGGAAAAGGGGGAAAGAGGGCCTAAAAGGACTAGTGTCTGGAAAAATATTCACCCTACTAGTTCTATTTTGTGCTGCCTTCTTTTTATTCTGCCTATTAGGCTCAGTTATGAAGTGTTAAGTATTAAAAACATAAAAGGTTCTTTCCAGAAATACTTCATTGATTATTCACATATGTCTCTGCTGCTTAGCCATTGAATCTGCTGTAGTATTTCTATGCATAACATCATCTGTTTTCTATCTGAATCTAATAGTCCCAGTGTTTAATTTCCTGAAAAGCCCCGATCACATTTAAAGGAAGGGGGGCATTTTTCAGTTTTGTTTTTTTCTACCCCTTTTTATTTTGTCCATTTTAACTTATCTTTATCTTCCATTTCAATTTTTTGTTGTATAAGCCCAAAGAACGATGAACTGGGCTTGTCTGGCATATTTATGCCAATTAGGCAGCACAAGTAATTAAGGTTTATGTACCAGTTCATAATATAAAAGGTTAATCCCTATTAACCCTGTTCAGGATTTCCTTGAAGGAAATGCACTGTGAAATAATACTTTTGTCACATCCTATGAGAATTAGAAGTCTTCAGACAATGAAACCCACTCTTTTCTGAAGACTGTTGATTGGAGTAAAGGAATTTCCCTGTTCTAGTGTGATTTCTGCTCTAGAAAAAATCATTTTTAAGAAAGCTATTGCACAGTAGCATGGTAATAACTGGCCATGAGTATAAACACTGACTCAGTCTTTTTTAAGCTTCTAGCCCACTGGCAACTTGTAACCCATCATTGCTATCAATATGTCTGACACTGAGAAATACATAAGGGCTTTGTTACCTATCTGGGAAATATACTGCTGTCAGGTACTACAACAGCATCCCTGGAATATTAGAAGCAGTTGGAAAGTACTATTATAAACTTACAGAAAGTACTGCTTTTAAGTGAAGCTGATAAAATATAATAAATTATATTACAAAACTCTTCCTAGAATTCAGTTCAATTTAATAAATTTAACGAAAGGAAGCACATTCTGGCTTCCAGATTAAGCTTAATCTTGTAAAATTGCAGTGCTGAGACTGAGATTTAAAGTGGGCAACACACATTAATGGAAAATATTCATTCCATAAACTCACCTTCAGTGCTTTGGAATCAGAATAACCAGTGTGATTCTGTAGGCTGACATAATGCTGTTGCAACCTGTTCATGAACTGACCGCAACTTTAGAAAAACCTTTCTTTTTGCTCTTCAAATTCCATTCTGTAGCTACGTTCAAAACAGCTTTCAAGTAGTTCTAATAATTCAATACCTTTAACATTCTTGTTTTTTTATATTTCAGTGAATGCATTTATTAGTATGATTATTTATGGAAATAAATAAAATTGTAGGTAATGCTGTGGGGTAATGGCAAGGAGTGATTTTGAATAGGTAACTACAAGTATTCATACGAAAATATCGATATGGCAGTCAGGGCAATCCTCTTCAACTCCTGTTGAAGCCAAAGAAAATCAAACCTAGTGTCATCATTTCTTTCCCTGAGTGCCAAGCACTTACAGAAAGATGAGTTTCTGCACTTACAGAAAGACTGTGCTCTGTAAGAATAATATTCTAAAACCCAAGACTCTACACTCCTTGAATTTCATTGATGAATTCCGAGTTGCTTCAGCAGTGTAGGGTTTATTTCTTGATCTATGAACAGAAAACATGTTATGCTTTGTCCTTAATGAATATGCAATGGCATAGCTCTGTTGACTTAAGTGGTTGCAAGCTAGTTTCCGTATTCTGAACAATAATACTTCATCGTGTGCATGTTTGCAGGATCCAGGTCTTAATTGCTCATTGGATATTTATTTAGTTCTTTCACATAGCATCTGCAGGAGGAGAGGCATTATAAACAGTAGAAAAATGTGATTGGAAGACCTCAAACTATGTCAAGATTACTCTGCACTTACAGTATCTGAAATTTCTCCACACTTACTTTAATTGTGCTCTTAACTTCATAAGATAGTGTAGCGTGCTGCTAGCTGTGAAAATGCACCATCTGACAGATACAACCACTGATAATTGAAAAAAGTGTATGTACTTTGTTACTAGCATCCTCTCCAGCTCTTGTATGTTTACATAACTCCATTGTGTAATAATCTATTATTTACTGGGAAAAAAGCTCCATGCTTCATGAGCATCTATTTTGCACAAAGAACTAAACATTTTGCAATCTAGTCTGCAACTAGGCTGATGAGTTTCACATACTACACGTTTTGAAAAAAATCTATATCTTACTATTTTAAAATTACTGATTTTGGCTATATGTGGAGTACCTTTTTTCTGTTAAAGAAAAAAATAAACAAATATTTAATGTAACTTCTCTTGGAATATCCTCTGTTTGTACCTGTTTGTGTATTTGTGTGCATGTGTTTCTTGGTTTGTGTCTTCCTCCCCAGCAGCTTTAAAACTTATTGCCCAATCCCAACCAAAGTTTACAGAGGAATAGAAGTCTCCAAGGTATTAACTCAGCAACTACTCTGCTTCACATTAACTACAATTTCCACGAGACAGGCGAGGGACTGTCGGTCAGTGCTCACAGCAAGGGAGGAACTGAGGTATGAGGTCATCTCTTGGAGGTAGCAGGTACTCCACACAGAAGCTTGTTCTCAAAACACAGTTTCATCACTACTCCAATCTTACGAGGAATCACACAGAATCACAGAATGGTAGGGGTTGGAAGGGACCTCTGGAGATATCTAGTCCAACCCCCCTGCCAGAGCAGGGTCACCTAGAGCAGGTTGCACAGGAACGCGTCCAGGCAGGTTTTGAATGTCTCCAGAGACGAGACTCCACCACCTCTCTGGGCAGCCTGTGCCAGTGCTCTGCCACCCTCAAAGTGAAGAAGTTCCTCCTCATATTTGGATGGAACTTCCTATGGTCAAGTTGTGCCGATGATGTGATGCCTTATTTTAAAGGAGCTGACTGCACCTCTCATATGCTACTCTTTTTATGGACCACCTCCGCTTCCTTTTTGAAAATAGGGATAAAAGCCTGTCCTATTCTCCTATTTGAAAATAGGGATAAAAGACATCTGTCTTTTTGGATGATACAGATTTATAATCTAGCAATAGTGATGTGGTTAATTTAGTTATATTTATCACCATATTCTAATTATTTTTTTGTTATTTTTTGATGCACTTTGTACTTCAAGAAACAGTTTTCAGTAAGCATGTTATCTTAGACAGTCTACAGTCTTGTCACAGTGTAAAACTGGGAAAGGAATACAAACAATTCAGGTGGTTCCATGGAAAATTTTAGTCTTTCACACAAGACTGTCCTGCTTTTTATTTTTCTCTGAAGATAAAACATAGTGAACAGTCATCCAACTTTGTTAGATCCTGCTGATGTTTCCTCTGGTCTTCCTTTGGTCTTCATATAATTCTGGAAAGTTTAATTTTTTAATGCCTTCTCTGGATTATTAATAAATGCATACACAGTTATAAAATCTCCTGCTATCAAGTTAACACTTTTACTAAATTGTTAATTGCATGGTAATTTCTATCCAGCATCTGGCTTTTGTTTCAGAATGGCATGATGTCTTTCATGCAATAATTACCAATTTCCTTTACAGTCTCTTGTAAAAGATTGTCAAAGGTTTCTTTTTTCTTTTTGAAAGTTCAACAAGCTTGTGTCACAGCAATTAAAGAGCAATTAAAGAGGAAGACTATCCCCGAGTCCCTTTCCTGTTGCAGTTGAGTGTATTGTGGTTAATATACCACAGGTCCTGAAATGTTTCCTTTTAACCCTGACTCTCTTCCCACTAGATTCCTCCCATAGTAAGAAGTTTCTGTAAGATCTGCACCTTCCTTTGTGCTGTCTGTAACCTGTGGGTGAATTTGCATTTCCAACAGTAAACACGTGAACTTGTGTGTCCATGTGCAGCATGGGGAGAAAAGGGTCTCTACTGGGTGTAGTAGCCTCAGGAGCTGAGCAGGAGAGCAGGCTGCTTTTGCCACATTTGTTACCTCTTGGTATGTTTTTACATACCAGTTTTGGACTCTTACCTCAGTTCTCTTCACCTTGGACCTAGAAACACTGGTCAGTACTTACCTATGGTGTGATTCCAGACATTAAATGAATTATATCATAGAAGAATTTCACTCTGTAAGTAGGATTATTTCTAGCATCTTTCCAAAGATTTTCACTACAGGCTACAGAGTCTTTTATTTCTCCTTTTGAGGCTTTCTATTTAACATCAATCTCTAATAAATGTGGTGAGGAGGCGGTAGGTATGTGGAGAAAGATGTGTGTATGCCATGCTCGCGTTGCTGGCTTGGTTGCAGTCTTCCATAACTGGCTGAAAAATGTACTTGGAAGTTGGTATTGAAGTATGGGAAACTGCTTTTTTTGGTACATATATTTTTAACTCTTAGAAGATGTTTGTAAAAACAGATGGGAGCACTTGTGTCAGCTTAACTTTCTGTTTTGTTTGGATTTTTTTTAGTTACTGTATCGAGAATGGGCAAGATACGGAGCATTTTACAAGTTTCAGCCTATTGACCTCATAAGGTAATCTGGATTTATATAATACACTAAGGGACCTGTTTTTTAGCTGGTGTAAATTAATTAACTTCCTTCCAGTTACTTCAGAAAATGAAATCTAGGATTGAGCAGAGCATTAAAAATAATGCTCTGACTGCTTCTCTGTTGCTCTGATGACAGTTTACTTTAATAAAAATACACTAAATAATGTACCTTTGTTTTTGTATAGTGCTTATTCCTGGAAGAATGTAACACTTCAATTATTTTTTTTTTTATAAAGCATTAATTCTTTCAAAAAAGAGGAATTTACATCTACATTCATAAATTTTTATTGTAGAGTATGGTCACGAAGTCTGGTGAATAATCAGAAGCTGGTGTTCACATCATGAATCAGTGTGAAAGTATTTGACAGTCTTGAAATTGATTTGATTTTTTTATTCCTGGTTTTACAAGTTTTATTCATCTGAACACATCCATATGTGTTCCCAGTGTTTTTTGTATATTTTGAATTTTGACATTACAAACATAGAATAAGTTGGGTTTAAAATAAGACAAAACAAAACCACCATGCTTTTTAAGGAATTTCCACAATATCTCTACAAGAAAGCCAAACCAAAACAAAGCAATTTTTGTTGTATACAACTGTTGTATACTGAGTAAAGAAAAAGAAATCTTTGTGAAAACTGCTGACTTGAAATATTCTAACATGAGATATCTGTCTGGGAATAAATGAACTGTGATATTAACAAACAATAGAAAAAAACCCTGTACCTGGATAATTTGTATACATAAGAAAGATGACATTCATTAGCATTTATGTTTTGAATAATCAAACTCCAACTAACTTTTATTATATGAGCTGCCCCTATGTCTTTACCTGTGAGAGCTGGTATTAATAATAAGGATAATCAATAATCTTTGTAAAATGTATTTATTGTATTTTGAGTTAAAGTTGAAATACTGCATATAGTTTTTCAAGGGCTTAACCGCTAACTTGTAGCACGACCAGAATTGCTCTTTATTGGGAGTGAGATGTTTCAAATTGACAAATGGTATCTACACCACCAAATCTTACAAAGGTTCTGCAAGGCTTTGAAATTTCCTCTTTTTTGCCTTAACGTTTTTGTGAAGGATTTATGTACTTTTTGAATACCAGTTATTCCAGGCCAGGCTACTGTATGGAACAGGTAAATCAGAACAAGATTAAAACACTCGGTATGTTTTTAGTAAATATTACAAATATTAGGTTAAACTGTGAATGGCTAGAGGAATTCTCAAGTTTTACCAAACCTGACAGCCCAGTTGAATTAAAAATAGAGGTACACCTGCTTACACTCCATCTTCATTTGTATTTTGCTGTCTCCATTATAATGTTTCACTATACTGATATGATTTCATAGAAATTCTGTGGTTTAAACTTCTGTGAGAAAGAAAAAAAGGACCAGACATGTGCAATTGATTCTCTGTTCTCAGAGATGATTCTTCTTCTATACTTTGCTTGACTGCAAGTTTGAATGTTACCACTAAAATAAATGTGGTTTTTATTTTCTGAGTAATGTTAGAGCTTTAGAGTATATATACCTGAACAATTACCACCCTTTTCTTTCTGCAGCTGAACTAGGTTTTTGCACCTCTGTACTGTGGGGGGGATTTGAGCTCAGTCTCAATGTGGGTGTGTTTATTCCCTTGGCAAACATCAGCCATACTTCGGGGATTTTGATAATTTACTGTGATCCTTCTTTCTTAGATTGATTAGCTTGTGCTCCAGTGGTTATGGGAGTACTGTGTAACTTAACAAGTTTGTATTCAGCCTTTGATGGACAGAAGAAGCAGCATTTATTTTGTTTTATATTCAAAGCCTGTTCTGACTGATGTTTTCAAATACATTAATTGTGTTGAAGTATGTTTCTTAAATAATATTCACATCCCCAAATTAATTAGGCTTTTTAGTTTATTTCTTAATACAACTTACAACAGTGGAAATCTTTTTAACTATTCCTATTTCACCTTTATACAGTAAGAATGTAAATCAAAAGTAATTCTTTAACCAAAGTACCTATGCTGGAAGGCTAGATATGACGCTCTAGAATTATTATAAATTATTCCTCAGTTATAAATTATTATTATAAATCATATGCCTCAGTACCTTGCTTCTGGCCATACAGTTGTTGCCAGTTTCCAAGTGATTGTACACCAAAGCTAGGAATGACATGTTTGCTATGCTCACTCTTGGCACGGTCCAGGGATTCTCTGAGGTCCCTTCTAAGGTCTGACATCCTGAGGGACTGCTAGCTGCATAGTCAGTCTTAGAATATTTTCAAGTTCTTAAAAACATAAAACCAAATAAAGAACCATTATGATATCTACTGACAGTTCCATTCACCCCTGTATCTTCATCTGTAAAAGTATTCTGCGCTGGCTTTATGCACCTCTTTGGGCTATATGGAAAAGCTAATTTTTTTTGTAAATCAGGAAATGCAGTTGTGAGTGAGAAAGGTTTCACCAAATGAGAATATGGTGGGTGTTACGTATTTCTATTCTACAGCAAAATGATTTCAGTTAAAAACTTTAAGGGAATATATAGTGCAGATCACGCAGATAGTACAGTGTGAATTGAGGGTTTGTTTGTAAAATGTTTGTAACACCCAGTCTCTCAGTGCACATCCAGATATTAAATAACATTGCTTAAAACAAAGCCTAGCTAATGCAGTGCTTTATTTTCAAAAGCATATGAAAGTTTAAATATAGCCATATGAATTAAATGTTTGTCTTTCATATATGTCTATTTTCAACTCAGATGAAGAGGATGATAAACATTTTTTGAGAGAGAAATTAGAAATTATTTGCTAACAGATATCTTAAGGCTAGAAGTACTGAAAATGGTTTACCTTCTCTTTCAGTCACCCTTAGACTTGGAATGCACGAGTGATATATTAACAAGTAGAGAATGAAAATTGCAGTTCTAGGACATGCAGGCCTCTAGAGGTTTGCCTGTTATAATATACTTTTTTTCTCATCCTAATTTAAGTATTGATTTCTACTAGGGAGTTTCTCTAGTGTAGCTTTCTTGTAGGAATGTACTTACCAACAGTAGTTCCTCTCAGTCCTTGCAATGTAATTTAAAAGGTGCTATAAACATATCTGTGGTTCATTGATTTTTTTCTGTTTTGATGATGCTCTTTTCTCAAATGAAGATGAATTCAAAACCAGTTTTTAGCAATTTTTGCAGTTAATGCATTTGTTAGTTTCCTAAGGGGCAATACTACTGTTGATCCTGAGACAGGGAGGACACTTCCTAGCAGTTTTATGAACCTGCATAAAGAAAACCAGTTTTATGATTTTTTTAATAAATGTTATAGTATGTTGATCAAAGTTTTAACTATGTGATTCTAGAATGAACAGGTTGTGAACAGGGACCTCTAGAGGTACCTAAACCTATTATCTGCTCACAGCAGGGCTGGCTTGAAAGCCAGATCAAGTTGCTCACGAGTTTTGATATCTCCAAGGATGGAGATCACGCGGCCTCTCTGAAATCCCTTTCCAGTGCTGCACCACACTCAAGGGGAAGAATTTTTTCCTGCTCTTCAGACCAAATTTTCCTTGGTACAATTTACAGCCATTGTCTCTTGTCTTTTAGCAGTGCATCTCTAATGAGCTATAGCAGGTCAAGAAAACATATTTAGCAGGTATAAGTGTAATAGAATTTATAATGGATTATATTTCTGGTTGAATGCAACCTTTATCACTCAGGAGCTCTAAATGACAGATGAAGTGAGTATGCTAAGGTTACAGATATCACAAAGAAGTGGTTATCCTTCTGAGACAAAAAGCTTGCTTAATTCCTGAAAAACTGGCAACCTATTTTCTTAATGGACATTCTGAAGCAGCTGCAGATGGGAACTTGTATATGGACTACAATTCCAGATAGGGGACCATCATCGTAAAGGGGAGCTTCCCTTTTGTTATCTTGTTATTAATACAAAATTACCTTACCCTAGGAAGTCAAGCAGAGCTAGCTAGGTTTTAATTGTGATAGAGCTTATTTTAGTACTAGTACTTCTAGAAGGTTCCAGCCTGCCTAATTTTTCATGTTTTCATTTCTGTTTCCTATTGCTAGGACTTCACCTAATTTCTTAATAACGAACAGGCTACATTATCTATAGCATGACTACTTTCAAAGCTCCAAGTGCCTGCATATGCTTATCTTGCTGTAAAGCCTAAAACTGGGAAGACATGGTCATTGTAAAGATCAAGACTATGTATACAAAAATTCTTTTTGCAAGAGTAGGTGGAAAAGTGTGTTAACAAAAATATTATTTATAGTGTATAGCACGTAAATCAAAACTTGGGAGTTTCTGTTTCTCAAACTGTCTGCCTAATATATTTCTTCCTTCCTATTTTTAACTATGTTTTTCTTTTGTATGGAAAATTGTTTCAACTTTGTGTGTAATGAATTCTGGCCCTTCATTGCAGTATGCCCGTGTTGAACCTGCTCTTGACCACCGTCACCAGTTCCCCCCGGTTCCCACAGTTGAATGCTGTCTTCCTAAAGCAGAGCAGCCTGTAGCTTTCTCTTCCTGGAATTTTTAAAAGTGATGACAGACCTACGATATCCTGAAGTTTGATTTTCTCAGCTCTGAATACTGTTGCCTTCACTTGCAGCATCCCAGGGCCTGTGTAGTACAGTGTTCAATGTAAGCAATCAGGCCCCAAACATGTTATTACTGGTTTGCCTTTTTTACATTTTTCTCCTTTCATCAGTCTTCACCACACGAAACAAAACGGGTATATCTGCTTACCCTACTTCAGATAGAGTAGTTTTAAAGGAGCAATAAAGTAAGAAAAGAGGAGTTCTACTGAAATGGTATTTTTATTGTCTTTAGAGATAAGTGTTTCTGCCTTGGCAAAAGTGGGGTTAAGATCAGTTTCTAGTACAGTCTTCCCCTAACTGTGGCCGTCTATCCTAATTAATGGATTAGCAAATCACTACTTCTTTCACCACTGTTCTTTGTAGCCACATTTTCATCTCTGGAGAGAGAACATTTATCTCCACATACTGTCTAGAATTCTAAGAACTTGAAAATAAGGGTCTGCGATGCCCTCCCTAATTTCAACTGAAGTGTTGTTCAACCATTGATTAAACTTGATTAACCTAGGTAAATGTCTGATCTTTATTTTTTATGCAATGTAACTACTTTGGCAGAAAATAACCTTGTAATATGTGGTTATGTCACAGGGATTGAACAAACCTTTCTAATGCTTGCCTCAGAGCCAAGCCTGATCAGTCCAAAGTAATATTTTGCGATAGATACATATACAGTGCCCCACTCTCTACCGGGATGGCTGACCCAGCAAGTCAGTCTTACAGTTCCCAGATTTCCAACAAATACCTGTAACTTTTCTGAAAGCCAGGTTTCAAAGCAGGGGACGATGAGCCCTGCCTCCCGTGTACAGCCAAGCAGACTGAGAGCAGTGAGCTCCCTTCACTCCCTCCCACTGCAAGGCTCACGTGACTATCACCAGCTTCTGTAAGGCTGCAGAGAAAAGTGAAAACTCCACCATGGTGGATGTACAGGCTTATATACAGTTCCTAATGCCTGGATAATAGTTACGCTATGATCTTTTCTCTCTGCTGAAGCAACTGCTATGTCAGGTGGTGGTTATTTACTACCTTTTGAGTAAGACGTCACTTACAGCGTGGGGTCTGTACTATTGCAATGAAGAGCTTTTCTCTACCTGACAGTTTGATTCCTTATTTAACAGAAATGCCTTTTCAGTTCAAACCAAGAATGTTTCAGGCTTATCCATTGCTTCTTTTCCCTTACAGCCCTTTTCCTTCACTGTGTACCAGTGGGGTGCTCCTCATTTTTTGGGATTCCCTTTCCCTTTGAGGGAGGAATGAACTTGCTTTCTTTTGGGGTATTAGTGATCAGTGTGTTGAGAGTCTTGTGCTTTCCCCTTAGTCTGGCGAACTACTGTAGCGTTCTTCTGAGGTGACACTGATTCATGTAATCCTGGAGAAGGACCTCTTATGCCAGGTGGGTAATGACAGTAAAAAACAGTTCTTGGCAAATAACTAAATGACTCAGTTCCCATACAGAATTATGGGAACACTATGCAATTCTTCCCTGACTGTCTCTAGCAGGCATATCTTCAACATTCACAAAGATGCTGAGGCTATATGCAAGGAACTCTTTATTAGGAAAAAGAGAAAACAGCTTTAAGCCTGGGAAAATGCAGTAATCGAACAAACATAGCATTAAGTAGAAAAATGCCCATGAGCTCTACCAGTAACTTTGGCAGTAGTCCATCTAGCTCCTTTCCAAACTTCTGCTGAGAATGTGCCTTAGGCAATAGTCTGAGCATATCTTCTTGCTATGACCCTTTTGCACTTTAAGTCCAACATCTTTTTATAGTTCCAACAAGATGAATCTACAACAAAGATTCAGTCACAACATGGGGTACGTTCAACTTACAGTTCATCATCATTAAAACACTAGGTACAGTGGGAAGTGCTATGCCAGCAACCACTCAGCCTTGATGTTGTCCTTTGTGCCAATTTTTATAGCAGAGAGTTTCCTGGAGGGATCCAGGAGCAGGTGGGACCCTGTAGCAGAGTCCTAGCTGTTGAGAAAGGAATGCTTTCTCCATCATTATCATTCTTTCCCCTATCCAGTGTCTGTGTGATCTCATTACTCTTCATGACCCCAGTTTATTTATGAATGGACTTTTGTATCAAGTCATACGTCCATTAAATGGACTGCATATCAGCTGCTTGATGTTAAGACAGCACTTTTCGTGTGCAGTTGTAGGGATTTTCCCCTCTATCCCTGGAACTTCTCATCACAGGGCATACATTAGTGCTCCATCCTGTGTTTATTGCAAAGCAGAGGGTTTTTGCTCATGGTGCATAAATCACTTAAGAATTTGTATTGAATTATTCTGCTGGGTCCAGGCCTGTGACTGGAGTGGGATGATTTACTTACATCTCTGCATTTCATAGACTTTGCCAGTCCTGTAGGAAGTGGTTCTCTCTGTGTGTGTTTTGGCAAGAGCTTGGTCTTATTTATTGATGCTTGTATGAGAGATGGAATTTTAAACCAGTAGGCTTGTATTGCAGTGCTGAGGAAAACCAGATCACTGCTTTCTGATAAACATAATTCCCAGGCTTCAGGTCACTGTCTGAGCACTAAGATCCTCATTACCATCCAGATTCCTCACTCCTTCAGTGGGATTTTCAAAAGCTAGATCCAGCAAAGGGTGTGCACATCTACATCAGGACTTATGCAAAGCCAAGGCTCTGAAGACTGTGGTTGTTTCTGTGCAGCTTCCTCATGCCTCCCCCTTGGATTGTGTAGTTTTGTAGGCAGATAGAGTTCGGTTTTATCTGTGTGCAGAACTGTCTCAGGCTAAGCTCCTTAGTGCCTGTATGGTGCCTAAACTTCACAGCCAGAAACTTACATTTCATAATGGACTTGAATAGGTCCCAATCCAACAGGTATCTTTGGAGGTGGTATCAGTGTATTTTGATAGAAAATGAAAGTTGTTTTAAATTGGAGAAGGAATAGCCAGAGGTGGGAGGCCCCATTGAAACAAAAGAGAAAGTCCTGCACATTTTTATATGCATGCATACAAGTATTTGTAGGCATCTAGAGGTGTGTGTGACTGAGAACTTCAGGGAGTAGAAAACAGTCGCTGCATTTGGGTGGTTAGTTCTGCTTATCTTTCTTTGAAAACTGCTATTGACATCTTAATCTCAGTAGAAAGTTCTGGTTATGACATGGTGGGGTTGAGAGGAGGTCCTTTTCTGACTCCTTGAGCACTGACCAGGGGTTAAGACCAACCCTTGTCATCTGGTTTAAAGGTATACCCCAATATTAAGATGCTTTGTATGAGGATCCTATCTGTCTGTGTGCAAAAGTTATATTAGAGCAGACCAGATCTTTGTCTGATCCAGTAACCTGTCTCCAACAGTGGAAAAAACCAAGAGGGCAAGTGAGTGAAGAGATTAACCATGTAACTTCTTTGAGTTCTTCCACTGCCCAAGGAAACATGTAACAATTATCCACAGAAAACACCCGCATAAAGGTTTCCAACATGAGAAATCTCTGAACTTCCACAGTCAGTACAGAGAGCAGAAAAATGAACATCTTAATGCAGTATTTAAGCAGGTGATTACTGCTGTTGTGTATTACTTTCTTGGTGGAATAGTTGCAATTGAAGTGCTCAAAGATCACACAATCACAGAATAGTTGAGGTTGGTGGGGACCTCTGGAGGTCATCTGGTCCAAACCCCTGCTCAAACAGGGCCATCTAGAGCCAGTTTCCCAGGATTGTGACTAGATGTTTTTTGAATATTTCTAAGGAGGGGGACTCCACAGCCTCTCTGGTCAACCTATTCCAGTGCTGTCACCTTCAGAGTAAAAAGGTGTTTCCTGATGTTCAGAGGGAATCTCCTGTGTTTCAGTTTGTAGCCCTTGCCTCTTGTCCTGTCACTGTGCATCACAGAAAAGAGCCTGGCTCCATGTTCTTTGCGTCCTCCCTTTGGATATCTATATACATTAATAAGATCCCCCTGAGCCTTCTCTTCTCTAGGCTAAACATTCCTGGCTCTCTTGACCTTTCCTCATACGAGAGATGCTTTAGTCCCTTAACCATCTTCGTTGCCCTTTTTTGGACTCTCTGCAGTATGTCCATGTCTCTGCTGTACTGAAGAGCCCAGAACTGCATACAGAACTCCAGGTGTGCCCTCCCCAGTGCTGAATAAAGGGGAAGGATCACCTCCCTTGACCTGCTGGCAATACTTCGCCTAAAGTGGCCGAGGATACCATTCACCTTCTTTGCAGCAAGGGCACATTGCTGGCTCATGTTCAATCTGGTGTGCACCAGGACCCCCAGGTTCTTTTCTGCCAAGCTGCTTTCCAGCTGGGTGGCCCCCAGCAAATATTGATGCATGGGATTGTTCTTCCCCAGGTGCAGGACTTTGACCTTCTCCTTTTTGAATTCACAATATTCCTGCCAGTTCATTTCTTCATCCTCTTGTGGTCCCTCTGGATGGTAGCACGACCCTCTGGCATACTAGCCACTCCTCCCAGTTTTGTGTCATCTGCAAACTTGCTAAGGGTGCACTCTGCCCCATCATCCAGATCATTAATGAAGGTGTTAAACAGGACTGAACCCAGTATTGACCCCTGGAGTACACTGCGAGTCACTGGCCTCCAACTAGGCTTTGTGCGGCTGACTACTACCCTCTGTGCCCAGCCATTCAGACAGTTTTCAATGCACCTCACTGTCTGCTCATCCAGCCCATACATCAACAGCTGCTGTATGAGGATCTTATGGGAGACTGTGTTAACGGCCTTACTGAGTCCAGGTAGACAATCTTCACCGCTCTCCCTTCACCTACCAGGCCAATCACTTCATCATAGAAGTTTATGGAGTTGGTCAATTACACATCTGTTTATTAGCCACTAGATGGTGTCTATCTGACAGTAGTATTACTTACAGTGCAAGTGCTTACAAGTACTTACTTATTAAAGCAAACACATGAAATTAATTCAGACCCTGTAGTAAGGCTTAGCTGTATTAATTTGAAAAGCAAGAAAGTGTTCATGAAATATTAGTTATTATAAATCAAAGTTATTTATGAAAAGAAGTCAGTATTTGAGCTTCAAACTCTGTTAAATTAGATGATAAAAATCATGCAAATTATCTTGTGAAAACTGAAGGTTAGGAAAGTGATAAATAATCAGTGACCTCACATTTGTTCAATGTAAAATCATGGACAAGCATCTCATTTGCAAGTAAAGTAATGCCAGAAAAGCAAGTCATAATAGATGTTAAAAAAAATAGGAAGAAAAAGACTTGGTAACCTGCCTGCCAGTCTAAAAGAAAGGCTGATTCACTGTATCATATTAAATAGTTTACTCCTTGTTTGTAGGAGCTTGTAGAGTTTATTATGAGCAGACATGTTATATGTATAACTGTATTAATTATTTGTTTCTTATGTAGAGTGTCATTTGGTGTGCTGAGGTGCTTATAAGTGAAACTGTACTCACTTCCTCATAGGTAACCTCTACTGATTTGCGTTGGTTTTGACTCAGCCTCATGTAGCCAGGCTACCCGCTGTGGATTTTTAATTTGCCAGGTTTGGACGGTTACTGGCAGTTTTGGTTGATAAAGTATGCTAAAGAATAAAGTAAAGAAAGCTAAAGAGAGATACTGAGTGTACATAGGTTGTCTTAAGCATGAGCTCTTAAAGGTGATGGGACAAACACTGCATTACTACTCTTGCTCAAAATGTCTCTCTTTAGGAAGGTCTGCTGTGGCTACTGCCGTCTCAGACACGTAGAACTTTTAGGCGAAGAACATGACAGGCAAATCCAGACATCAACAGAATCATGTAATCAGGCACTTAATACTTTCAAATACTACGTAAGGTTAAGGACTGCTGTTACTGCACCTAAAGTGCTATGCACGTGTTATTATTTTATGTTCCTGCAAATCGCATTCTCTTTGTGTCTAGCTCTACATAAAAGGTCTCTTTAACCGTGGGGACCTGGACACTTTACAAAGGCCATACACAAATCAAAAAATGCTCTATAGAAGCACTGAAGCTTTGCATTCTCCCATTACAGAGGGGAGAATGCAGTTACAGTGCTGCTGACTAACCGGCATCGTGTTGCTTGCTTATACAATTGGTAGGTAGTCAGCCTTAATTTCTGTCTCAGTCACATTACATGTCTACTTATTATGCTTCTATTGTTCTTTGTATTACAGTCAGTAAACAAACGCTTTTTTTAGTTTATAATCCATCACCACAAACTATGCCCTTTCAGTTGTATTCTGACAATTTCTTGGAATCGAAGCAATAAGGTTTGTGCACCCGTGAAGCTCAGTAAGTGGCTTGTCCTGTTTTTTTCTTTACAGGCTAAGGTTTGATCTTTTGCTATTTTAAATTGCACTTAATACACAAATTCCGTGGGTTTTATTCTACATATTTTTCCCAGGTTTTTGAATACAATAGAATTTGAGAACTTGAATATTCACTTCCTCCACACTCATCACCTTCTCCCTAAACAGTACCCTGTTATTGTGTTGAATAATACTTATTTGTTAAGAGCCAAGAGTCTAGGGGAAAACAAAGTTCTACATCTAAGTGAATTTCAGAATTTTTGTTCTCAAAGGAGTTGCAATATTTTGACAGTGTTTTTTTTGTGTCCTATAATGGATCACAAGTAATATTTCACAGTGCCTTGGAAGAAAATGTATCTATGGCTGATATGATACATAATTTAGGTAGGTTTGGCTCCAGATTTCAGGTACCGTTGAGGGAGATTGCAAATATTTGTTAACTAATGTTTTCAAACAAGAACTTTAGCTGAAAGGGCTTAAGTGAATGGCTCTTGTGGCGTCTTGCTTCATTCTACTTTCAGGCAAAACCAGTCAGATCCGTAGTTTCTCTTTTCATCCTTGGTGAATGCTCTCAACCAGAAGCACTGCAGATTATTTGCTAGAGAAGTGCATTACTTGCTAGAGAAAATACAGAGTATGAAGTCTTCTATGGAAATCAAAAGACAGGCTCTTGCTCTGAACTTGTTTCCAGGTCTTACCAATCTGGTACCAAGTGTTCCGAAGTGAATGAGTGGCATTGGCAGATGTGAACACAAACATGAATGTTAGAGCTATCTTTCAGCATTTAGGGTTTTATTTAGGGTTCTAGCACTGGCTTATCAACTGTTTTCACAAACACCCTCATAATCACTGTCTACTGGACAGTCTTGATCTTTATCTCCAATTTAGGGAAAACCATGTGCTCTTGCCTTGGACAGAGGCTCCTTTCTTTGTTTTGTGCATGCAGAACCAGTTGGCCGCTCTAATGGACTTTTTCTTTCCTGACGCAGACTCAGCTGCATTGTAATTTAGCTGAGGTTCCGTTGTTGTTTTTTTTCTCCTCTTAAAATTTTAATAAAAAAAGTTTTTTTGTCTCTTGTCAAGTTGTTCCAAGGGGGGTTGTCTTCTGCCAGGAGCTTTTCTTGGCTTCCATATTGCTCCATTTGATGAACTCGCTGTATATCTGGATTTAGCAGTGATAAGTTTCTTCTTGGGACTGTCTGGACTGAATATGTGTGTATATGCTGTCAGGCACAAACATGGTAGAAATCTCTAGGATCTCTGGATGCGCAGCAGCCTCAGTGCTGCTGCTGAGCGGTAATTCTACCCAGGTGTCCCAGATGGTTGTAATAAATGTTTGAATCCTGCCCTGAGAAAATTTTCACGTGGAGAAAAAATGACAAATCCAGAAAAGTTTGGACATAGGCAACTCTACCTGGAGAGAAATGGTGGGGTATAAATAGATGTTATGGCCTGTTCCTGATTTGGTATAGTGACTGAGAATTTCTCTATACTTCAGCAGTTTTTAAACTAGTTCTGGTGGTAGAGATGTTCCAACATGAAAATATACTTTGAGAGGACTGCTTGTCCTTTCTCCTGACTGTAGATATACCAGAATTTTGTCCACAATCTGTGCAAATAGGTTTATTTTGAAGGCATAAGTAATGTTTTACCACGTTTTACCATTTTCACAGGGGAAAGCCTACACAATAAATAGCTGTAAATCAGTTCAGTTTTGCATAGAAACTATTGCATAGAAACAATTCCACCACCATAGGGGCAGTGGATTCCACCATGGGGATTTGTGGCAAACACGAAATAACAGCTGGCCTAGAATGGTGTATGGAAATGAAAAAACTGAAGAGTTTTGAACAGATTTCCCAGTTAGGTGACTCAGTGTCCATGGCGTCTTTTCATTGCATTTTTAACTTTGTTCCTGAACAACTCCAGAGTTCTTTCCAGAGTGTGTCATGCACCACATGCTTTATTCACATTCCAGGTATCCCACACTTGTTTTCACAGAGTCAAAAACTAATGGCTTTTTTTTCCTTTTTTCTTTCTCCTCCCTTCCCCAAATCTTAGTCGGTTTATAAATTGCACAACTTGGCATTGGAAGCACTGTGACCAATGTGCAAGCATAGAATTTAATTGTCAGTTATTCTTTTTGATGTTGGTTTGGCAACCAGAGAGACAGAAGTGCATTGCAGATGTCTGGTTCCAGTGTTATACTGGTGAAGCGAAGGGTATTGAGTAAACATTTACACTGAGGCCTTCCCAGTACTTCTGATTCTAACTCTGCCATGAGAGGGAATATACTTTCTGCAGGTGTTTTTTGATGTTGTTTTTTAACGTAGTTTCTGATCATTTACTTCATCTTGGGAAGTATGAGAAACTGTGACTTTTGTTCAGCTTCTGAAGAAGTTATGGATGATTTGACCAAATCTTTCCTTAGAGACATGATTCTTACTGATTAGAACTTAGTGCCTGGTAGGTGGCCATTTACCCAGCATTCAAAAAGTCTTCCAAAGTGAAAAGTACAAAATTTCGCCTTAGACTTTAACAACACGCAGAACAAAATGCTTGGCTGCTCTTTCTGATAGGAGGAGTACACATTTTTTATCAAAGCCATTTACCCCTTGCTTTGGATGAGAACTGCTGTCCTTTTTGCATTTGTGTAAGTTACAGTTATTTCTTTACATTAGAATACAGCTAAGGTACAGCTCACGCATTGCAGAGGGCATACTTTTTTTGTGTGACTTTGCAGCAGACCATCCGTGAGCATACTTTGGAAAGGATTAGTCTTTAGCTTTGTCTGGATATATGTGAAGCGGATGTGAGTTAGCTACTGAGGTAGGGCGAACCTCTTGTCTCAATTCTATTTTTCCATGCCACCATAAATCATGAGTAATTCCTTGAGTATAATAAAGTAAGACTGCTTTTATCCCAATGTAAATGAGAGAAGATGCCAAGTTCTTGGTGTAAATATACAAAAACTTGTAAAAATTCCTTTTCTTGACGTACATCTTACTCTACCCTTGAAGAACACATTTCTTTCCTCTTATTCGCCATTATAATTTATTTCCTTTTTGTATGAAAATATAGAGGGGCTAGTATGTCCACATTTTAGGAAAATTATCATCCTGCTTTCAAAGTGAAATAGCATTGCGATTTGCTAGCATGAAACTATTGACTTGAGTAGGGGTGGAATGCTTTCAAACCTTGTAAAACTATGCTAGTGTGCCTTTCCTAAGAGATTTTTAGAGGGTTTCTGGAAAGGAACCCACCCCATGGTATTCTTAAGGTCTTAGCCAAAAATCACTAATCTAGCTGTGGCTGCAGTACATGTCACAGGTGGTCACAGGTGTTTGCAGAGGCTGGGCTCCTTTTCAGAGTAATGGGAGAACATGTCTTTGGACATGTCAAAAAGGAAGGAGCATGTCCACGTCCTGTGTTTTGCTAGCTTGATAAAATCAGATTTAAACTTGTCATCATGCTTCCAAACACTGTCATTGCTTCTCCTTCGATTATTTCACTTTCTGGCACATTGGTGGACTGAGCTTGGGCACAGCAGTCCTAATTATTTTTCTTTTTCAAAACAGTTGAGCCACAGAACATTGTGCAGTTTTCCTCTTGGCAACTGCTTTTTCCCATACTGCCAGGACATTTTTGAGCTCTTCTCACTTTCTCTTGGCAGGGATGCAAATAGCAACCCTTAGCTTTATAGGTCACAGATCACATTTATCACTGGAAGGCTTAAAAATTCTAGAGGAAACCTCATGAGGCATAAGCTTCAACTTCGTTGACCCTGGTCAGCTGGTCTTTAACGCTTGTGGGATTTGAATACTGTCTGTGCTAATTTGTGGCCTTTTGTCAAAACAATAGACAGTTTAAAACAGCTCAGATTGTGGACTATTTTTCATGCCTGCGTTGACATCTTGGGAGCGCTGTACTAGCTGTGCATGTTGCCTAGCTCTACAAATAAGGAAGGAGTGAGAAGACAGATAATCAGAATAAGCCCCCTGTCCTCCTTCTTGTTCCATGTTGTTAGGATGTGTTCAGTGAAGTTTACCTTACTGTCAAATGCAAGGCACGTCACTTCCCAATCAGGAGGAAACTTGAGAGCAAATTGAGTCTCCCTGTGTACCGGTCTGCTCCCAGGCCATTGCTGATGTGTATTGACTCACATAGGAGGCTTGAAAAAAAGCTATAGACCATCTGATTCTTTCTATATTTTAATCAAGTACTTCCTCCCTTACTTCATATTCAAAAAATATTCAAAAAACAATGAATGTGAAAATGAAGAAAAACTGTCTCCTAAAAATTACCTCCAGAATTACCTGGCATGTGCCAGGTTACAGGGTAGTCCCACAGTATTCATATTATATTTACAATGTGAATATTTAAGTTTATAATATTATAAACTACTCTATATCTTATTTCCCTATATTCTCTGCAAAAGTGTTAATACGTTGTCCCAAGGTGCTTAAAATGTATGCTGTCGTGTGAGTGTAGAGTTACTAAGCTGATATATGTTGTTTAAAGACTGGTTACTGCAAATAGTATTCCTATTCTGACTCGTGCAAGTTGTCTTTCTGAAATGAAAGAGAATTACACAGCGAATTAAGTTATTGCCATTCGAGTCACTCTGTCATGATTCCACTCGTGTTGTTTGATACTTCGCACAGCCTGTTGCTTATGACAGCCTGGCAAATGTCAGGTGTAGGGGCCGTGCGCCTTTCCCAGAAGAATCCTGAAATTTCCCTTGCTTTTGTGCTGGTTCTCCAAGTTATGCCATCCCTTTATATTGAAGATAATGTTGTCTGTGTATCACCTTAAAGTACTTTTGTTCTTGTTTTCCCTTTTATGATTGCACGCGACCTTCCTAAGGACAAGCGAGGTTAGTTAGACATAATCAAATATAGACACGCAGGTAAAGCAACACTGAAATAGGCATGACTGTACTGCCTGCTTTCCTTCGTGAGAGCCTAGGAATGTGAAGTTAGCTGCAGCTGTGATGCTGTGAGAACAGCATCAGGAACTGCAGTAATAAAAAAACCCAACACTGTAAATAAATTAAAAAAAAATCCTTACTCCTTTCATCTGACCTGGAAACTTGACTGTGGAGGCTTGTCTCGTTGTTCCATGGCTCTGTGCCTTGGTTGCGCTCCTGCCCCTGTCTCTCCTACGGCAGGAACAACCTGGCCCTGAGACCTAGTCTCTGGAGTAGAAAAGTCCATTTTGCTTATGCTGCTGAAAGGACTTGACCTCAACTCTGCAGACATAGAGCTTTGTCATAACATTATGTCAGAATAGAATTATATCTGTTAAAAGAAATCCTGGGTCTCCAAAAATTTCTTTTAACCATCTTCATTAGGAATAGTTTAAATCTGGGGTGCTAAGCTAGGGTAAAACCTTGGGTAAAACCTAGTGTGAGTGAGTTCAAAATCAGTCTCAAAGGGGGATTGTGATTGGTATTTATGAGGAACAAGTCTAGTCTTTCTTTTATTAGGCATGTTAATGTTAACTTGAAATTCTTTTTGTTCTTTCTACCACCACAGCAATGTCATGCCCTGGGTGCTTTCTGTATAGCTTCTTTCTGTCCAGCATTCCTCCATCTTATTCTCTGGCTTGTGAAATGTTTCTAACCGTGTTGTGTTTTATCTAAATTTAGTCTCATTTTAATGATGGTGAGGTCTTGAGCTCTTTGAAGCTCTTGGTGTTTTGCATTATTTGTAATCACTCCTAACAGTACTTTGGGATGATCAGTGAGTTTCATCTATGTTTAGTTTACTTCTTGCAGTGTGATTCATGAAGATGTTGGGCTGAGTACTAGCACATATTTATCAAGATCTACAATGAACTGTTCCTCAGAACAGAAACTGTTTTTTCAAACCAGCTGTCCAGAGACTGTTAATTTGTCAAAAATATTTATTCTTTCTGAAAGTCCAGTGCTAAGTGTGCAAGTAAACCTTCCTGGTTTAACAGAAATCTAAGATTACTAGTCTTTTACGATATCAGAGGATATTGTCAGTGTGTTCCCATAGATGTAATTTCCATGACTTTTACCAGTTGGATTCAGGAGAACTACAAAGGCAAAGAATGATGGTTTATCTAGATATTGTTTTGAAGAGCCGAATCCTTTCCAATGTTTTCTGCAAAACATTTGATTGAAATTCTGCTATATATTAGAGATATTTTGATGACTTAAATTAAGAGATGCAAAAGCTGCAGTCTTTCCCGAGCAGATATTAAGTATGTATTATAATGATAGAAGACTGACTTTAACTTCTCGAAACGGAGAACTGCAATCTGCCCAAATCACCCACTTCATTTAGCAGATCTGACTTCAAGATACTCAGGATTTTCATCCATGTCTTTGACAATCGGTATCTTAATTTTCAGGGATTGTTAAGAAGCTGTAGAACACATTTGAAAATTATACCCTTGACACATGCCTTTTTTTTCTCTTTTCTTTTTCAGAAAGTATTTTGGAGAAAAGATAGGACTTTATTTTGCATGGCTGGGTTTATATACAGAATTCCTCATTCCCTCTTCAGTAGTCGGGATTATTGTATTTCTTTATGGATGTATAACCATCGAGAGTGACATTCCTAGGTAAGCTTCTCTGGGATCAATAATTTGTTACTTGTAAGACTGTGCTTTTTGTTCATAATTCTTAGTGAGAATAATTGCTTTTAGCGTAGCTGAAGAGCAGTGATGTATCATTAACAACCCTGTGAGAATTAGAAATACACATGCATTAAGTAAGACATTTGAATGACACAGTTTTATCTGACTGTTAAGTATTGCAGCTCCTGAAACAGAAATGTTCAATGAGTCTACTGCACTGTTGTAAGTTCTTTTTTACAACATCCATTTGCTTTTTATGGATGCACATATCTCTATGCTTATCCAGAAAGACATCTTGCAGAACTCACTGAAGTTAATGCAAATACACTCTCCAGTACTCTTGGATTACTTTGCTCCTCTTAGTAAAATAGGCTATTTGCACAAGTAAGATGAACAGTAGTTAGCAGATTTAGCGTATTTGGTAACCACAGTATTCTCCTTTCTGACAGTTGCAAAAAAATGTTGTTTTGTGCTGTGTGTGCTGAGACTGTTGTAATAAAGAAAAACTGCCAAATTAACACAGTGATGTTAATCTCTGCTTCTCAGTGGGAAAAAAAAAAAAAGACACTACCTCTGTGTTATCTGTGTCTGACTTCTGGTGGAGACAGGATATTGGATTACTAGTACTACTGGTAACACTCGTTGTGTTAGCTCCTGCATTCTCTCAAATGAATTGGCAACTTTTAAAGTGGATCACTGCAGTAGGACATTATTACTGATAGGTAAATGATGAATAACAACACGTCTGAGTCAGGGTTTGTTTTCTTAGCTTGGTCAGGTTGAATCTTGATGGTCTGTGCTTGTCTGTGGGAAAGCTTGTGCAAACATTTAAACTTAAGTGAGATTTATTGCTAAGATGTATCTGCAGCACCCTCTACTGCCTTTTGAAATAGATGAGAGCATTACTTTAACGATATGATAGCTGGAAACAGCTGTATGCCTTTCAAATTATATAATATTAAACATATTGATACTACAGTTGGAATAGGTTTTGTTGTGGGTTTTTTTTTTTCATTTGAAGTCATAGAAAAAATGCTATTTAATAGTCAATATAGGAACAATCGCAATGACAATATGCCAGCTATCAATGAAGTGATGTTGCAAGTCTTTCCTTAGCTCACAATCCTGGCAAGGACACTAGAGCTTTGCACTACTTAGTTCACTTGAGTAAGACTGTGCAGGTATGAAGGTCTTTCATATACAAACCTTATGAAAAAACTGAAAGCATACTCAGAACTGTCAAGTAAGGTTTGGCTTGTTAAAGGGATAATGATTTTAAAAAGTTTTTTAGATACCGACTCAAATACATAGAAAATAAGAGTAAAACTTAAAATAAAAACTTTAAAGTAAAGATTTTAAAATCTGTAAGAAAGTCTCTTATCTCATGTTTTCCAGAGGACAGCTTAACAACTGCTTTAAACTGAGGGAAAGGAAATACAATTTAACATCTGAATATATGAGGCAGAAGTGGAAGCTTTCTCATTTTTATAAGATTTAATTCTGGGAGGAGGAGGGGGCTTTTTTTCTATTTTTTTTTTCTTTTTGAAAATTAGGGTAGGACTCTGTACTAGAAAAACAAGGAGCTTTGGAGACCAAGAATGCCACATCCATATTCAGCAGGCAAACTTGAGAACCCTGAAATGTAAAGGTATCTGATTTCCTGAAATCACTGTGCACACGATATCTGAACACCCTTAAAACATATCAGCATAGGTGCCTAAAATAACTGTTCACACTTGAAGAACTTAGCCAAAAACCTATGGCAGATGGTGGTACAGACCAGAATTGGTGTTAAAGTTGTATGTTGGGAAAACACCCGTTGCTTTTATAAGTACCCTACAAAATAAAATGCAGGGTAGAGGTGAATTGGAAAGTAAATGTTGTGAAATATGACATCCTTGCTAAGAATGAGACTCTTGGCTGGTGGAAGGCTTTTAAATTCAGTACACGTACATCAGTTTACACCAAAACGTAGCATATCTTGCAAATGGTGTTATTCTGTCTGTGACACAGACCAACCAACGTGCCTAGGTGCTGGTTCTGGCTTTTATGCATACTTACATGGCCAGTCCTGATACACAAAGTAGCATGGTATTTGACATGGATTTTTGTGCCACCATGTTATAAATGTGTGTTTTGTCAAGGGCACAGAACTCCCTTTACAGCCACTTCAGAATTCTTTTTCATGAATTTAAATCTGATCTGAATCAAATCACGTCACTGAGTGCAGAGATGGAAAATTCCACGTTGACTGTGTTTTAATTATTTCCTTTTAGCGTGGTTAACCTCAGTCTTCAGTGATGCAGTCTTCACTAGTTCATTAATGCAGTGTAATGATTAGATTGGTTACTGTGTTGCATTGTTTTTCTTTTGGTAAGTTGCCTCTAAGTATTTTAATGTTCCAGCACATGGAAATGTGCCGGGAAGAGACACACAGCTCCTGTTCCCTGCAAGTGCAAGCCGCGTATATTGCAAATAGCTTGCAATGGCTATGATGTGCTGCTTGATATCACTGCTGTGCATCGCCCTTTGCTGAGTCATAATCTCTAAGAATTTGTGCACTTGTCATTCGTAGTAAAGAAATGTGCGACCAACGCAATGCCTTCACCATGTGCCCCCTATGTGACAAGTTCTGTGATTACTGGAACCTCAGCTCTGCTTGTGCTACAGCTCAAGCTAGCCACCTATTTGACAACCCCGCCACAGTCTTTTTCTCCATCTTTATGGCTCTCTGGGGTGAGTATTTCTTTGAATGTTAACAGTGTCGTTTGATCTTTGGGCTCCTGACAGAAATGAAAGCTGTGATGTACAGTAGTAGAATATAGTAGCCTTACATATAATAAAGTGCTATTAGATTGAATGTGATATACCTATGGCTTTATGAAGCTGTCAGGCCTCAGAGGGCCAGTAAGGGGCTGTCTGTGCCGAGACTTGAGAAAGCAATATTACAAGGCTTTCCACTGTCAACAGCAAGCTTTGGAATAAATGCAGGGGAGTTGGGTAGTTCAGGGAAGAAAAATGTGTCCTTTCTCCCTCTACTGTCTTGTTTAATGGCACTTCTAATCTTTGCCATGTTTTTCTTCATTTTTCTTAATTTTCTATCCATGGCAAGTCCCTTTAACATCTTCTGCACTTGGGGCCAGTATGTGTTTGGGGATTGGTACAGTGCAGGCAGCTGAAAGGGTTTAATTTAAGCACAGAGTGCACTTCCATGTGGGACAACTTAGTCACATAATTTTATCAAAACTTTATGGGATTCCAAGAACAATGGGACTATTACCATTTTAATTATAATATGTTCTAAAGTATTCAATTTAAACAAGCTTGGTTTTCTTTAATAGCAAATATACCCTGTCTCTCTGAGGATATCAAAACACTTCATAAACACTAATGAATGCATTGTAATATTATTCTTATTTTTTCTGGCCTCACCTCTGCCCTGAAAAGTGTATGTACTGTGCTTGCCTGTATTATTGCTGGTGTTATGCCTTCATTCACTCTGGGTCTTTATTATTGTCACAGTTAAAGGTGTTATTGCTACTGGTAATTTTGGAGTTTTTTTTTATTTCCCTATTCGTTGTTCACAAAATGAAATTTTCATTATTTTTATGAAATTAAGCAAATATATCATTGTATTATAGCCATCCCTTAGCAATCAGTGTGTTATACTTTGCAACCTCATTACATTTTACAGCTTTTTTTAGAAATAACTGATTGGTAGCTTGGTGTTGGTTATGGATAACATAGGGTTTTTTAGGAACTTGCAGACAGAACAGGTCATGGAAGTAATAAGTTCTTGTTTAGCAGTTCCTAGAAACCCTTCAGCAGAAGTTAAAGAATATGTAAGCCCTATGACTGACAGAAATGGCAAAAGATGATGAATTTATAGACTCTCACAATGACTTACTTTCCTACTTCAGATTGCTGCCAATTACAGAGTAGTCTGGCAGATGAGGTGTCACGGTTTACTTGCTGCCGTGAAGCATGTCATACACTGCCTTGTGCAAGTGTCGGTGTAGCTGTTTGGACAGCATGTGTATGAATGAGAATTCATTTACTCTATCATAGGTAAATAGTATTTTCCTGACAGAGAATCTTTACTCTAAACTTACATCCATGAAAATTACCATTTCCGCGCAGCCTCATCCAAAACAATTGTATTTTAGTATCAGCAATGCAATGTGCAAAGCAAAATGTTGATATATCCTTGCACTAAGATAAATTAGTAGAATCTGTAAAGTAACAGAAAGGAACAAAAAGTTCCATATGTATTGCTTTAAAAAAAAAGGCATGTAAAAATAACAAAATTCTTTCTGAGCTGTATGCCCCCTCCAAAAAATGTTTCACGCAGATTGGAAAAGTCTGTTCTGGGGACAATGATAACTGAGCTTGTCGGTGCAAAAAAATACAGCCGTCATATAAAAAGAACAAGAAAGTGAAATAAAGTATCCTTTAGTAACTCTGCCCAGCTTGTCTATTAAGTATTAGATTACACCAGTTTTTGGTGCCATACTACTAGGAGACTGTAGAGCTCATTCTGCTGAATGACAGATCTCATTCACAAACTTAATCAGCTTGCCTCACAGTATCTTGAGTAAATGTTGCCTAAATGGTTTTTCGTAGGCTATAGTATAGTGATGTGGAAATTGGCATGTCTTATGACTTACAATTGTATACTTAAAAGAGCAAAGTATGGTAATTTGAGCCAGCTTCATTTCACGATGGTGTTGCGCACAAGAAATTTTTCATCCTGCTTGCCTTCTCCCATTCTGTAAAAGGAAGATGACTTACTATGGTTAGTATCTTGAAAGGAATCATGCTTTTACTAGCTGATCTTGATGCCTTATAAAGTATTTTTGTGATTCCAGCAGGACTGTTTGCAAATGACTATATTCACAAAATAATGGAGTAGTGCCTGGCTAATTGTGCTTAATGTCACTGGTGTTCTGGGATGCTGAATTTCAGCTGTCAGATGTGTTCATTAGAAGGACAGCTAAATATAATGGAACTGTTTTTCTGCTAGTGTAAGTCAGTGCAAACTTGCTGATTTCAGAAAAGCAACTGCATCTAGCCACAAAAGTTCTTACAGATCTAAATGTGGAACTGACTTTTTGAAACAAAAGGAAAAAAGGGAATGAGTAATAGCACCCTATAAAATAATCAAATGTTTTTATATTTAGGATATCTAAAAACTCTAGAGTTTTCAAAACATGCTAAATATAGCTTTTATAAGTCCTCTCCTCTGTAAGGGAGGAGCAGAGATAGCAACTTAATTGTTTAATGTCTGGATTTACTTTCAGTGTACTGACAGTCCTGTGTTTAAATGATATTTATTTCTTACATTATGGGAGGATACCTGTGCAGAAAACCTTTGCAGCTAACTGTTGAAATGTATTCTGTCTTGTAAGAGTCAGGTTGTTTTAATAGTAGTCTAATTTTTCCCAGTGTTATCTTACAGCTCACACCAAGCAGTCAAAAGAAAGCTGAATCTAATTCTCTACTGTTGTGGGTCTTGTGGAGCTATCTACAAGATGTTCAAAGTGATATAAATACTGCTGTGATCTAACAATGTTTTTGCAATGTCCTTTTCACCAACTGAAAAGGTGAAGTGAAGCATAAGAAAATAGAGAACAGTGCCCACAGTTGGGCGCATAGGTATACCACCTAGGTATAGGTTTTATTGGTATACTGCATGGGTTTAGTTGGTTTAGTATTGGTGTAGTCATCTGAAAATAGGTTTCCACAAGTCAAGAAGAGTACTAAGTGCTATTTCTAATAAATCCGTAAGTCCATAAATCAAGCAGCTAGGCAAACGGCTATCTACAGCAAAGAGCAATTATGAGAGGAAGGTCAGGAGACTGTAAATACGAAACAACAGTACAACATCTGCTCCTTCATATGTAACGCAAAAGGAAAAGCAGGAGACTGAACTACTACTGGCCAGTCCTTCAGAACAAAATCACCGTGTCTATGCAGGACAAAAGCATTCAATTATACCACTATAATATATTTCAAATAACATTATTTTCTACATATTACTGAGGGATTTAGTTTACATACAGGTATCAACGATTTGTTTCATTAGCAGGGTACACCTATTTTCTTCACATGTTTCTGACTGATAAGAAACACTGAAACAGCAAAATCTCTTTGGCCGATTAGAGTATTACAGGTTAATATCTAGACCTAGATTTTGTTTCATTATATGCTTTGTACTCATGAATTATGGAATGACTTATGGTAAATTAAGAAAGATGATGTTCTTGGGGTGGATATCAGCAGATATGGGTTCAGTTCCAGTCTCTGGCAAGAATTTACCATTGCCTTTGGGTGATCCACGTTGTATCTTTCTGTATTTTATTTGTAAAAGGACAGTAATTATTGCTTCCATGCTTTGCTTGTATTTTTCCTTTAAAATTTGGCCTGGGGCTGTTTCTTAGTGCTTATTTATAAGGGGCCTAGCATAATGGGATTCAAATATCAGTTGGGGCTCATAAGTAACGCAAAAATTCACCATAGCACATTGGATTTATAATTTTAGAATTGTTTGTTTGTTTGGTTTTTTTTTTGAAGCTACTATGTTCCTTGAACAATGGAAGCGTTTACAGATGAGATTGAGTTACTTCTGGGATCTAACTGGACTGGAGGAAGAAGAAGTAAGTTTCCTCTCCCTGTGCTAATTTTCTATATAAATTTTTCTCTATGTGAAGATATGCACTGATATTTAGATTTTTCATGAGTGTTCTCCAGCCCAAAGCAGTTCATAGCTGTGTTTTTCTAAATGACTATAACTGATACAGTTTTGAGTACTGATGTATCATTAAAGAAATCATCACCTGTATCTTACTGGTCAGCACTCTAATTTTAATAATGTTGAAAAGGATTATAAGATAACAGCAGATCATTCTTTGCTGAAAATGCCCATATGCCATTGTACAGAGTGCAGTAACAGAATGATACAGAATAAATACTTTGCCAGATAAATGCTACTTCATTATGTATAACAAAAATTCTCTGTGACAGTGGTTGTAACACGTCAGGGTAACATAAAATTTGCATCCAGGCCTGTGCTGCATAGACGATACCTGAGCTCTGGGTACTCACCCGCAAAAGCTGTTGCAAACAACAAATGAGGTTGGTTTCTTGGGAACAATTTTTAAGTGCTCTGCAATGAGCCCGTGCAGCTTCTAGCTGTGCCTGAGTTGATTGAAAAGTGAGACACACTTGTTTATTAGTATTTATAATGTCCCTAAATCTGTTTTTAGTCCTGTTCTTAGGCATTGTTTCACACGTCATGGCCTATGGTCTGTTTAAATTACAGGCACTCACCAGAGGATTAATTTCTAACTCTGACTAAAGAGAGTGCAGTTCGTAGTTGTAAATATCATACTAAGGACAGGTAGACTTTGGAGCTTCCATTACATATCCCTTTGCAATAGATGCTGACGTGGCTCTAGAGCAGGGTCATATTCAGCAATTCAGAACTGCGGCACTTAGATTCTCTTTTATTGTTAACGGTGAGCTGAGTACCTGTATGAAACAATTCAGTGTGCCTTGCTCTCTTCTGTGACATAATAAAATGTGGTCAGTTTCCTGGAAGGTGAGTTGTAGGCCTACATTGGTCTGATGGGAGGATTCGAATCCATTTCTTCATGTTCCAGCACAGTTTCTTAAACAACAGCCCACATACAAGCCTCCAGCCCTGCTACGTGAGCTCAGCTCAAACAGGATGTAGAGTGCAAATAACCTAGAAGAAAAGTAAACTGACATCATTAACTTCATGATGTAGCATGGTGATAATGTTATTCAGACAGACTCCAGTTGTGCGGCCTCCAGTAGTTCTCTTCTTCCATCACTATCCCAAAAGGTAGCCTTTAGCAATGTCTTTAGAGTAAGGGAGACCTCCCTAGTATTCCTTCACTGATGACTTGACTACAACCTCCCCTTTTGCCTCATGCTTCTCAGATTTTTCACTATTCTCTATCCAGTTATGATGTGGGTGATGCTCACAGTATAACCCAGTACTTAGAGTTTGTAAGTTGTGATGCGAACCAAGTGCATCAGCTCATCAGAAATTACTGCTTGTCCTATGTGGAATGTCATACTGCTCCCTGGGAGAAAAGCAATTTTGTATAATTCCAGTACACACTGAGAGGCTGGAGAGGAGACTCTTGGCTCTGCAGCATACTTGACAAACCCATCAGATTTTACTGAATTTCAAGTTCATCACTTGCAGTATAAAATCCTAAGGTTTAGCTCAATAGTTGCAAAATGCTGTGAAAGAATCTATAGATTTGTGAGGTCCTGTGATGAAGAGCTCTGTAGTGGTCAAAGTTTGTGGACAGGAACTGTGGGATCAGCAAGAATCCTTTGTTTATGACAAGTGAAGGAGTGCCAGATACATCTCAGCACAGGCTGACAAATTAGGAACATAGAATCATAAAAATGAGCCTGGAATGGACCTTGAGGGGCCATCCCTTGTGCGTGGTAGGATCAACTCTACTTAAATCATTATGAAAAGATGTTTGTCTAATTTGTTCTTAAATAAATCCAGCAGTGGAGATTTCCCTTCCTCCCTCGGCAATCTACTCTAATACTTATCTATCCGTTCTGCTAATAAGCTTTTCTTAGTGTCTAACTTAAATATCCTTGCTAAATGTTTGGTTTTTTCTTGTTCTTTCTTTCAAAGATAAAGAGATTACCTTTGTTGTCTTTTCAGTAAAATTCAACATAACATCATATCTCTCTGTCACCCTTTTCTTTTAAGATGAACTAACCTCTGCTCTTTCATTGTTCTTAAATATTTTTCTAGATGTCTGTTTGTTCTTGTTGCCTTCTGGACTTTTTCTAGTTGATCTATCTCTTTCTTGAAGAATAATGCTCAAAATAGATATGCCCCTTGACCTGACATCTTAAGCAAAAAGCCGTGCACTGTCTCATGTCAGCTCTTGGTACTTCAGCAAAAGTTAGATCATGTTTTTTTCGTCTTCTATCCATTAAAATCTTAAAGATGAAGATAAGTTTGTTTGTAAGACAGTTATTGGCAACATGTTTTAGTGGTGGTGAAGTCTTTCCAAGTGTTGAAAATTATGTTAGAAAATGGAAAATTGTGTCTGATCAGATTGGGCCAGAAGAAACGAGAAGTGAAATGCACAAGGTCACTTAACAGAGCAAGAAGGAAAAGGAAGAAGTTCAGAAGGTTTACAGTTTTAAGACTAGATGGATTTATGTTATTTATTATTAACAATTTATTTTAGAAAGGGAAGTTAAAGAACGAAAACAGGGAGGAAAACAACCATAAAAGTTGAAAAGCTGAGAGGTACATTGTGAGAATTATATTGAAATAAATGCCTTCAGTGTAATTTTTGTGGACTTTTGACTATAAATTTTTCTTTTCTTTAAAATTACTTTCTTTAAACACACTGGGACAAATCTTTTGCTTCAAAAGGGTCACATGAGACATTAATTTAGTCCATTTATTTGTAAATATCATGGCAACGGATGTCTCAGAAAGCAGACTCCCTAAGGCTTGCATACGTATTTGCAGCTGGCAACTGTACAGACTTAGAGGATTTACGTTTGTACATCTGAAATCTGCAAAAATAATAGGTAGCATTGATTACTAGACTGCAATTGAGCAACTGATAACTAAATGCGAGAGGGAAAGAAAAGAAACGAAACCAGACCAGAATCATGAAAACAGATAAAGTCTTGGAAATACCTTGAATAAGCACTCAACATGTCATGCCATAGATGTGGCTTTGTGTAGCCCAATCAAACAGGTTGTGCATTTCTTTGGTTTTTTTTCAGGTTGTGTAATAAGGGATATAACCATCCATTGAGCAGGGGTAGAGGTGAGAGAATCCATACCCCCTTCTACCTGTGAAGGAGCTGGTGAAGAAGTACTGAGGGACTCTAATTAATGATTTAGGGAGTAGAAACTATTGACCTCCCATGAATCTTCAGAAACCCAGCATGTTACTGCTTTAGGTTTTGTGGGTGGAAGAGATTTTACCTCATTTTACCAACAATCCTGTGTAAACTGAAATAGAAATGCAATTACAAAAGATGAAATCTTAGAATTTGGAGCCAAACTCAGAAGAATAAATGGGCAGAAGTCCACACTAACTGAAATGCCAACAAGTGGAAGTCTTATTATTGTTCAAATAGTCATTTTGTTATACTGTTTCAGTACAACAGGGAGGAATCTAGGTGTCTGTCTTTATTAGAAACATGTTTGGTAAGTTACAATTTTAAGTTAAAATCCTGTACTCTGTAAAAGGTTTGTTAACTTTTTTTGCAAACTCCCAAAGTCTCATTCCTCCTTTTGCTATTTGATGACTTCAAAAAAATATGTTATTGAACCTTTAAAGGGACACTTTAAGATACGCTGTGGATTATTGCTCAGTTAAGATAAAGTAATAAGGAAGGCAGAGTGGGTAAGACACTGGATGACATTTAGTATGTTTACAGACACATCCCATTCTCTCCTAACTTGATCATGGTTTAACTCAATCTTTACTACATTTTAAAAATTTGTTGTGATCTGATTAATTGGATGTTTTCACATTGTCTTCCACCTTGCAAATTATAGGAGCAGACTCCTTTTCTGAAGTTCTAATAGTGTCTACAAAAACAGTCAGTATAAGACATTTTTGTTTGCTTAAAAAATGGAGGAGTGAAAAGCAGACTCTAATAAAATAACCATGTATTCACAGATTTGTCTTCTTGGTAAAAGAGTCTTCTTGGATTTATGGTAAAAGGGTAATGTGTAGCTACAATATTTTGTGCTGTCTCAAATCTCTGCTTTCATGCTCACTACATCATCCTGTTTCTTGTTCCAATGAGATCTTTGGTTTGGGTTTGTTTCCAAATATTTTTGATCTCTTTCTATGCTTTTTTAACTACCTTTTCTTGGGTTTCACCACTCCATCCAGTGAATCTTCTGTCAACTTCATTAAATTCCCGTTAACAGTAATTATTTGATGATCCTAGGATAGCCCTTATCTTCTGGACATGGCCTTTCAACATTTGACTTAAGTGCTAACTTTAGGAGAATGAGAGTTTAGGAGAGTTTAGGAGAATGAATAGTTGGGGAAGGAATGTTGAAAAACGGATGTTATCCCACACACCTTAGGGGAGACTATTTAGTACCAGCTGTTGCTCCATTAAAAAATTACACATGAAGGCACACTTTAAACATGTTTTAATTCATAAACTATAAGAACCAAAACAGGTGATAATTCCTTTGCTTGCCAAGAAGTTGGTAAAGATATTTGATTACATTTTTATCATTCCAAGACTGTTGATCCAGAGATGTGTCACAATATGCTGGGGCTCTAGATAATTTTTCTCTTTTATTTCTCTTCTACCAGACACATCAACATGCTTTCATTTCCTTTCTTTTATTCTTTTTCCATTATGATGACCTCCTGTGTCCTTTCCAGGACTGAATTGTCTACAAGCCTCAAAGCTGTTTGATTCCTTATAGGTAATCTTGATTCCTCAAGATGTTGTGATGCGCCACTCAAAGGCTGGGTCTCCTGAGGTGGCATGAGTTCTTTCCTCCTGCAGTCCCCTGAGTTCAGAGAAGAGGGTCATATCTTCTCATTACAGAATCACAGAATCACAGAAACTTCAGAGTTGTAAGGGACCTCTAGAGATCATCTAGTCCAACTCCCCTGCTAAAGCAGGATTGCCTAGAGCACATTACTCAGGACTGCATCCAGGTGGGTCTTGAAAGTCTCCAGAGAAGGGGACTCCACAACCTCCCTGGGCAGCCTGTTCCAGTGCTCTGTCACCCTCACTGTAAAGAAGTTTTTCCGTGTATTTGAACGGAACTTCTTATGTTCTAACTTGTGCCCGTTGCCGCTCGTCCTGTCACTGGGAACCATTGAAAAGAGTCTGGCACCATCCTCCTTCAACCCACCCTTTAGATACTTGTATGTCATAATAAGGTCTCCCCTCAGCCTTCTCTTCTCCAGGCTGAAGAGTCCCAGCTCTCTCAGCCTTCCCTTATAAGGGAGATGCTCCAGTCCCTCAATCATCTTTGTTGCCCTTCGCTGGACTCGCTCCAGCAGTTCCCTGTCTCTCTTGAACTGGGGAGCCCAGAACTGGATGCAGTATTCCAGTTGTGGCCTCACCAGTGCAGAGTAGAGGGGGAGAATGACCTCCTTCGACCTACTGGCCACACTCTTCCCTATGCAGCCCAGGATTCCATTGGCCTTTTTGGCAACAAGGGTACATTGTTGGCTCATGGATAATTTACTGTCTACCAGGACCCCCAGATCCTTCTCCTCAGAACTACTTCCCAGCAGGTCCACACCTAACCTATACTGGTGCTTAGCATTCTTCCTCCCCAGGTGCAGGACCTTGCACTTGCTTTTGTTGAACCTCATTAGGTTCTTCTCTGCCCAGCTCTCCAGCCTGTCTAGGTCACGCTGGATGGCAGCACGGCCCTCTGGAGTGTCAGCCACCCCTCCCAGTTTGGTATCATCAGCAAACTTGCTGAGGATACACTCTGTCCCATCATCCAGGTCATTAATGAATATACTGAACAAAATTGGACTGAGTACTGACCCCTGGGGGACACCACTGGTTACAGGCCTCCAACTAGACTCTATGCCGCTGATCACAACCCTCTGAGTTGCCGCTGATCACAACCCTCTGAGTTCTGTCACACAGCCAGCTCTCAATCCACCTCACTGTCACCTCATCTAACCCATTACATTCTCTGGTGTAAGCGCAGAGATGGGCAGTTGTTTGAAGTGTGAAGCTGTGGCGGAGGAACTGGAATGGGCTCTTCCAGCCTGTGCAGAACAGCTCTCTACTGCAGTTGTTGCCCAGGGCAAGGTCATGGCATGGATGATGGAAAATAGGAGATGCTGATGGAGGAAAGGAGCAACAGGGAGGAAAGTCTTGCTTTCCAATAGTTCTCTGCCTTGATATACTGCATCCTGTATCTTTATCCCGCACTGCCTCTCTAGAAACAGGGACCACCTCCAGGCCTTTTCTTCTTCCACTCATCCTTCCCAGTCACCCAGGAGATCCGGGTGGGTAAGCAGGGTTTGCCAGCGATGTGCTTCTTGCAGAACAGGCAAGAGATGGGGTAAGTGTAGGGTATCTTGTACTGCCAGGGAGTGTGTTCTGAGGGAGATGGGTATGAGGAGGTGGAGAGGGACACCCTCCTCACCCAGAGTCTCACAAATCCTGTCTGCCTTTTTCAGGTCCCCCAAAGTCACAGTACTCCCTCTCCCAGCTCTTTCATACAAAGGTCTCTTAGACAGCACTGTTTTTTCTCAGCCCCATTTTTCCTCCCCTCTGTCCTCCTCTTTTGCACCTAAAATATCAGTTTTTCTGTTCACCTAAGATATCTTGGGCTGATTCAGTGTTAGGTAAATTAGACACGCTGAAAACCTCCAAGATTAGCCTGCTATTGGTGTTAACAAGGAGATCAGAATCTGGTCCTAGTTCACGCTGTTGCTTCAGGAACCTCAGCACCACATCACTATGTAGTCTCTTGTGTGGGAAAAGAACTTTCTTTTTAAGGAAATGAGATTTTTCTTTTAAATTTAAAATGCATTTTACATTTACTCATATGTATGAATGGAGGCTGCCATTTTTTTAACCCCAACTGCATATGTAAATAATGTGGAAAGGTGTTAAGAAACTCTTGTTTTAATGAACTAGATTTATTTAATGAATAAAGGGGGATAACTGTCATTTATTCTTCTGTAAAGTCTTTTATTGCTAGGTCATTGTTATTTGTTCTGTGATTTTTCCCCTGGTGTGTCATTGACACAGGAAGATTGATCAAGACTAAAATAAGATGGAAGGAGAAGTAGCTCTTCTCTCAATCTGCACGAAGTACTAAACCCAGTGGAAGTTATTTCTAAAAGTACTTTTGAAATTGGGAAAAGCATTTAAAATTTAAGAGCAATAGTTTGTGATATGTTTTTAATGACAACCAAAATTGCCAATTGCTTAAAATGAACGCAGAATTTCAGAACTCATCATATTTCAGCAGAATTGTTTCCTATTCTTTAGTTTTCTTTAGGCTTTTTTAATTTGTCTAATTTCCTTCATTTTCACATGCATATGGACACTTATGAGTAGTGCAATATTGCAAACTCATGCCTACAAAAACTCTCCCACATTGCACCTATATCAAATATGTGATTATGTGGTGTGAGACAACATTTTATTGATACAAGTTTCAAATGACCTTGCTTTATTCATTACTTTCCAAGAGCATGTAAGATTGTGGTTTTTTCTAGACTTATCCACACTTCTCTGGGTCAGAGGTATAGAAATAACACTAACCCTTGGAAAACATAAGGACTTTTTTTTATTCTTCATCCTGACTTCAAATCAGTAGAGCACCGTTGACTTTTTGATCTCATCCTCCTGCTGCCATCCTAGTCTGCTACTTCTGCTGAAAGATTAAAAGCTGCATAAAATGCCTCAATAGTTCACTGATACCACTAGGTAGAGATCCCCTCCTTACTTTCACGCTACTAATTATATTGTCACATCCATCACCTGAACCTACTGTGGAGGAACCTGTGGAGAAGTAGTTCCAGAAATAAAGTGGACAGTTCTTGTGTTGGAAGGGACCAGTTAATTTGGTAAGTTTTCACATAGTACGATCAGGGCATTGGGCAGGGGAAGAGAAGAATGTGTGGGTTAGGAAGACCCTTTGAGCAATGGTGATCCATTAACTCAGCTCATCTGTAGCATGCAACTTCAGTTACAGATTGCAGCTGCACAGCAGCTTAAGCAAACCTAACTCTACGCTATCTGGGTGCTACTACCCCAGCCATGCAGTCTTGTTCTTCCTCTTACATGCATGCTGGCAATCATACAACGGAGTGGTGAACAGTTCTGAAGGGTAGCTGAGGGTATGAGGAATAGGAGTTGTTTATCATGCAGCTGCATATGCACTGGTGTCAGTGTAAGGACAGAAATAGAAATGTGTGGCTAGTGCAAGGTGGCATTGAGTCTGAGAGTATGGAAGTGCAGGCTTAGATTGGCTTGCACTGCTGTGAAACTCAAGCTATTTAACTGAAGTCGCAAGTATAAAAGCCTTTGACTATAAATTCAACATTTGTGTTTGTTTCAAATAAGTTGTTTTCATGAACATTACTGGCTGTAAATCCGGGCATTGGGATATTTATGGGAAACAATTAAAAGAGGTACTGGTATGGCTGAAACAAATTAATAAAGACTGAACAAGTATTTATGGTCAAAGATAGATTTTTAGTTCAGACTAGCTAAATCTGTATTTATCCGCATTAGAGAGGAGCCAGTGCTCTAATCTGGATCATGGTTCAACTTGAAAAGTTCACAAAGGTTTGGGAAGACAGTGGTTGATCAGTATATACACATTCTGAAACCAGATAATTCTGGATATTTTAAAACTTTTGTTAGCTTGCCTCTGATATATGTGCCTTAAGATATTTTAGGAAGTGTACCTTAGAATGCTATATAGAGTTCCATTGCTTTTACCTGGTAAATTGGGTTGCCTGTAAGTGGTGGCTTCTGGGTGCACAGAGGCTGAAAGAAAGAAAACAACAGGGAAATGAAAATTCCAGATATATCATAAATAGCCAGTGCTGTGTGCCACCACAGGCAAGTGTTTCCACTATTACACATTATGATACAAAAAAGGAGAACAGTGCCCAAGGGAAAAAAAAAATAATTATTTAGGAATATTTCTTTGGAGAAGGGGTTCCGTGCATATATAGTGGCTAAAGAGAGGGTCCTAATAGTAGACTACGACTACTCAATACTACCATAGGACAACTAAAACAAATAAATGTAACAGTGTTATGCACAGACATTTTAAATTTTCTAAAGTCCAGGTAATATTTTATCAAATTAGAGTAATAAGGTAAGCTGGAAGTTGTTCCACTGACAAGCTGGGTGATGCCCATTTTAATGGGCTATCATCCAACTTTACAGCTGGGTTTCTTCTTTATGTTTGTCAGCTCATTTATTTCAGCCATGATTTATCATGCAGTAAAATAAATAATTTTAAGCAAAATTTTCAATACCACAGTTCAAGGGACATCTGGCTTCACACGATTCCACCTACTGGAATTGTAGGAAGCATAAAATAGGAGTATTTAAATGGGTTTGATTTGAATTGAATAATGAACAAAAATAAATGATGCTAGATTCTGCTACAGTTACCCACAAAATGCGATAATCTTGACATTGTAATGTCAGCATTTGGTTGTTTGGTCCTAGCTAAAGAACAATTAAAAATCTGAGGCCAAATTTCAAAATGTAGTTTTGCAGGTAATGCTCTGAAGCACTACTACTGTTCTTGCTCAGTGGGAGTAAACAAAGGCATTACATTTATATATCTATCTGGGAAGTATATTTCAATAATATATCTTATGGTTTCTTTTGTTTTAAATACTTCAGTTTTCTGTTGCTTTAGAATAGCTGAGTTCCTGTGTACTTGTACAGTGGCTTTTGTCTTTTGTCTCCCTAAACTTGTAATAAAGTTAGATGACTTATTCAAGCTTTTGTTTTAATTTTACATAAATCACATTTATTGTGCAAGTGATTTGGACTAGAAAGATTGTGACCATCTACCAGCGATCCCTTCATACGTGCTGAGATATAAAAGTACTTTTCCTTGGATGAGCATCCCATTACTAGGACAGTCTAAACAGATCATTGGCGTGAATGGCAGTCTCTTGCTTAGACTTCTCCCCCCCATCCACTGTGTCATCATCGTAAGAAACAGAGGGGTTTAGCCCCTGATTTTTAATTTGCAGCAGAGAACAACGGGGACCTCCGTTCTGTTCATTCCAGGTTTCCATCTTGGTTTAGGGCAGCAGCTGGGTCATTCCAGTTCTCATTTGTAGAAACCTTCCTTCCTACCAGCATGCCCTGCTTTGTTGCTCTGCTTGTGTTCAGCATATTAGGATAAGGCTGTTCAATGATTTTGAGTGTTTTCTTGACTGTCCTTAAAGTGTAAAAATTAAGCAGTAGGTTGCCTTATTTTTTGCTGATAGCTCCTTTTGTCTGTTAATCTGGGAGAGTTTCTAATGTTCTACTTTTTCTTAGCAATCCAAATGTGTTTGTCATGCGCACTTTGTAAAATTTCATTATCACTTTCTTCCTAAATCAAAGACAAATTAATGAGAGATCAGCCTGCATTATATATTCTTATCCAACTGGATCATTACCTACACCGCCTTAATTTGCAATGTATAGTGGATACACATGTTGTATGTTTGAGGCAAATCCTGGAGACCATTCTCAGGGAAAATTCCCACTGACGTCAATGTGAGTTTTGTCTGAGTAAAAATTTCATGATCTGGCTCTTTGTTTTCTGGATGGAAATTATCGTTTTCTACTCTAAGCACTCATTTGGCCTCAAAGTACCTTGGCTCACATGGTTTTCAATAAGTGTCTGGCAGCTGTACTGGCAAACTTCCAGCATCGTGGGATTCATATTTATCCCTACATGGACATTTGGCCTTCTTCAAATCATCACAACTATTTCTAGCTTATTGTCCTAACTGTAGAACTCTTCCCATTTTCAGACAAAGAATTGATTCTGAATCACACTCTTTTTACAGCAGAGTGGAATCGTTCCTTCACATACATGTATATATGATCAGCATCAAGTATCTCTAAATCTGTATTGTAAATAAGTGTTTCATGCAATATACTCATAAAAAGAATGTATGTATATACACACGTGCATTCCAGGAGGCACTGTGGTCTGTTCAGTCAAGGGTAAAATGACTTGGCGGATTCAGTGAAGACGGATCAAGTAATTTTCCAGTCCAGATGTAGGTGTATGTAGTGCAGTTAACAGGACATTGAAGTGTCTTACTAGGAAAACTAAAAATAACTTGACCAAATTTGAACAGAATATGCACTCAAAACAAAACTGTCAATAGCAAAAAAGTAAGTTGCAGTAAAATGTTTTGCTTGGCATTTTATTTTCTCACTCTGTTTCCTTTTAAGCTAGTTTTCAAAAGTTTCTCTGACCTCTGGCAGCTGCCCCTGGTGTCCCAGAATGCTTTGCTTAGCAGAAAGTAAGAAAAAAGGAAGAAAGCCAGTTCAGCTCTGCAGGTGCTCCCATAGTGTGATTAGATCTCCTCAGTTTCTTACAGCTTCATTTCTCTCATTTCCCTACTTTCATCAAGCTGTCTCCTCTCATGTATCCATCCATGCCTGATGCTTTCATCCTTTCTTTATTTAAGTCTAAAGATGTTTCTTCCATGTGACCTCTGAACCTTATCTAAGGAAGGTGATACAAAGTAATGCAAATAATAAAGCTAGTGAGAACCAACAGAACATCAAGATATGTGCATTGGCCACAGCATCTTTAAACACTTACTGTTGTATATTTGTCTTTCTTTTCCCTGTCCTTCTTACCACCATTTTTGCTGCTAATCAACTTTAGTAATGTCAGAGATTACCTGTGCCTCATTATTTCTTGGAGTTCCACATACATTCATAGCACTTTGTAAGTAATAACAACAGTGACCCTTGTGACAAGAAGTACTATAGTGATTCCTGAACTTCATTCATTGTGGTATTGATTTTTATGTGAGGCATAAGTAATGTGAGAGAACTTGGTGATGTAAAGAGTGTCACACTTGCATGCTTAGAACATGTTTTATTAATTTGAATAGGACATGAAATTAAAAGTGTAAAACAAGCTGTCATGCGAGCAGTTCCACTATATTTGTTTGGTATAGCATTGTAGTGGTGGAGTCTCAGAGGCATAGCCGTACTTGAGCTTTAGAGAAAAAAAGTTCCCTAAAGCCTCCCATGTAGTACCAGAGTCCCTGGGAGCAGCAGAAAGAACGTACCATTTGTGGGACTGCCTTTAGGGCAGGTATACTTATGACTTGTTCATAGAGTTCAAAAAGATACAGAAATACTAATTTAAGGCAGTTATTTAAATGACAGGGTGCTCACATACCTGTTCAATCCATCAGGAAAATCTCTCATGACCAGGATAAACAATACATTGGAAGTCTCACTGTGTCTATATACTGGTGTACAACAGAGAATGCTCAAAATGGTGTCTGATGTAGTGAAAATGCTACAGATAACAGAAAATGAACAGCACATGTGTCCCTGAGGAAGACTGCAGAAGTTCCATGCAACCCCTGTTCTATTGTCCATGAGGATTAATTTAGGTTTTTTAAATTGGCTATTGGATTCATGAAAAAGTGTTAGTAAGTTGATTTTGTGTCTGGGCTGACAGGGATACGTTCTAATTATACTAAGGATGGATGGTATGACCAATGCCATAGGAATAGTGTTTTTCTGGGAGGCATCAAATCCAAATTCCAGGCTCTGAATGAATTCAGAACTTGGTGGGAATGAGGAGATACATGGCATTTGTCTTTTTTGTGAGATGCTTTTTTTTAAAATCCTGGCAAGTTTGTGCTACCATGCTTAATTTATGCTTTAATTTGGAAAAGAAAAATATAATTTGCGAGTATACCTTGAAAGGTTATTGATAGGAGAAACTGTGCCAGATCCGACAGCCCAAGAGAGGTGAGGCAGCCACAGCTCCATGTCCCCAGGTCCAACCTGTAGTGAGGCTAAGCACGTAATCCCAGTAGACACAGATACACACAGCACACACATACACCACATGTGCATATATACCTGCCCAGCCACACAGATCACACAGAGGGACACAGCAGGAACACAAACACAGACCTCAAACAAAGACCTCATCCTGCACCTCTCCCTGGGTGAGCAGGATGGAGGTCTCTTAATGAGAATAAATAGATGCACATATGTACAGTACAGATCCCCCCAGCAGCGGGGCTCACTTCATCTGCCCAGTAGCTGCCCCTGGGCCACAGTCTCCCTAGTTGGTGGCACTCAGAGACTCAGAGGTATGAGCCCGCAATGCTACAGCCGCTCTCTGATTGCTCACTCACACAGAGATCATGCTTCCCCAGAGCTGGCTGGGACTTCCCTGGTCCCCTAGAAGCCAACGCACCCTGGTCTTGACTGTGAAGACACACACACAAACTTCGGTGGGTTACAATCATAAAGACCCACAGACCTTGTTGTCTCTCTGGCAGTTGGCTGGGACTCCCCTTGTCCCTCTGATAGCCAACTCCACAATGGCCTCACCCTTAAAGACACACACCTCCCTGGCTCCCAGAACTTCACCTACTTGCTAGCTACTCCAGCTTGATCTTCACTAGTGCTTACATACTCAGTCTCGCACTTGCTCCAGTTGCTGGTGGTCACACCCCCATACAGAGCAGCAAACTATTTCATGTGACCGGCCCTTTATATCCCCTTAGTCCTCTGTTTTCCTATAGGTCCTCCCCAAGTGTCATAGATCCCTCCCTTCTCCACATTTGGTTCCTCCCTTAAGCATCACATGACATGCGATCCCTAAACGCTCTTCCCCTGTACCCCATAATGTATCCCATACCTCTAGGCAGGGATCCCCCTAATCTGTAAAGTGCTGTGCTGTTGAATTATCTTGATGGCTTGGATCATGCATAAATGACCAGATTATTTTTTTCTTTTCTCTTAATCATAATCACACATATGGTTGTTTTTTTTTTCTTTTTTCAGGAGCATCCCAGACCAGAGTATGAAACCAAACTGCTGGAGAAAAAGCTGAAAAATAAAAGCATCACGACAGAAAATTCAAATGAAGTAAGATGCAGTTTACTCTTTTCACTCACATTGGATTTGTGTTTCATTATATTGTGATTATCTTTTTGTCTGTCTCTGATGGATAGTTTGCAAAAGGTACTTTTTGGTACTCTTAATCAGCCTTGTCAATTGCTTGCTCGGGGTCTGGTGTTATGCAGCCCTGCAGTGCCATTGAAAGGCTTTGGTGTCACCACTTTGCTAGCCCTGCAAAGTAAAGCAATATGCATAGGAATATGGTTGACAGGTGGTTCGGGATCTAATCTGTAGAGTGACGAATGATTAGTAAGATAATCACCTCAGGGATTCTTATAGCAGTGACCTCGAATTTCAGTACTTTGTGGACAATAAATAAAACAGCTTTTATTAAAGTGATTTCATTTGTATAGGTAACATTGGCATCTTTAGTCATGTCACAGTTACACAGTTGTAAAATTTTGATAACATTTCCAATATAAATGGAAAAATAATGAATGGTATATAATTTTTAGATTGAAGTGTGTTTAGGCTTTCTATGGCCACTTCAAACCTAAAACCAGCACTTTTTTTCCCAATCCCCTTTTGTAAAATGCTGATTGAGGTCTATTTCCTAAGCAGTCATAAGTCCCTGTAGACTTTGTCCATTAGGCTTGCTTAATCATTACTATCTCCTGCATGCCACATGCGCCAGCAAAGCCAGAGCACTCCAAACCCATGTCCAGTTTCCAGGTAGAAGGAAGCAGTTTAATTTGTTTTAAAACTGAGAACCAGTACCTGAAGTGGAGAATACTTCTGCTTTCAGGTTTGGTCCAGCAAATTTAGCCTTGCAGCTTATGAAAGAATTTCATAAGAATTCATAAGAAATTCATAAGAATCCCTTTCATCGGCTGATCACCATCAAGATTGTAAAGCGTTTCCAGTGAATCTTTCATCTCAGTGAGACCGCCTCTCACCTGTTGGGCCCAACTGAACTCCACAGAAGACAATGGAAAGATTCTTAATTACTTTAATGGGCTTTGGATCTTGCCCAATATGAGCAGGGACTCTCACATAGCAACATGGGGAGGTCTTCCCTTACACATTAAACAGTTCTCTAGGCCTTCTAAGTGAGGGATCAAAGACTGTAAAAGGCGGATAAAGCAGCTGCTGCTGTTCAGCTTTTTCTGACTTAAAGTAAGTGAAATCTGAAAACAAGTCAGCGATTGATGCTGTAGAATATTATACTTTCGTAGCCATGAGGCAGTGTTAGATGATTATGTTGCTTTAATAAGACACAGAAATTACAGCGTTATAAATTAGAAATTAGGGTTAGAGAAAGCAAGGAAAACTACTAAGAGTGTAGGTGGAAAATGAGGAACTATGTAAAGATCCAGCACTGTAAAAATGAGAAGAATTCCTTTCAGACATCAAGAAGGGAAAGGCTTTCCTGGAATACTTTTTCTGCAATTACTTTTTGTGTCAATGTGGATGGAAAAATAGCACTCAGAAAGAAAACGTTTCCTTCAACTTTTTGGGGTGCCTGTATGCAGACTTTCTCCAATGTCCTTATAGGAGACAAAAATCCTATTTTGGAAATTGATGTAGGCATTTTGAACTGCAAACCTCCTGATTTTTAGTAGTATTTAATTCTGAAGTAATCTTGAAAAAAAAAAATTCATTAATTGAGTAATTTAAGTATTTTCTGGAAAAGTTTCCCAGAGTCATCTCAATCTCTTTTCTAAACATCGTTAAAAAATAAAGTACTTTGACATTTGCCATCAGTTACTTTTAGGAAGCAATTATTCATACCACAGAACATTTCATTTGGGTTGATTAAGGTAAATTTCTAATAAATGCATTCATCCTGCCAACTTACTGACTACCATCTCTCCCCAAATTACTGAAATATATTCCCAAATTCTGAGCAGTTTTCCATTAGTCAACATTTTGCTCACTAATTGTGTTGCAATCCTCTTTTTGATTCCCTCAAATTCTTTGCAGCAAACAGCACATTAGTTTGGGTTTCAAAGATGTATTGTTCAGTGGTTTGCACCTCAATGTCTTATGATATCATAAGGGTAAGAAATGTTTGTGTGAGACCTGTTGAAGAGGAAAAAGGCCAGTTCTTTAATTGAACTGTTATGTTTAATGTAACAGTGGAAATGTACCATTACATTTTGCTTTGGAAGATCCTGAAAAGTTAGACATTAAAAGTGATGAGTATTTAAGAGTTTTTAATCTTTTTTTTTTCCTCCTTCAGATGGCTGTGTGCTATACTCATTGCAAGACCTGCCTGGCAGGTTAATATTAAGGCACAGGTTTCTGTGGGGTCTCTGGCTCAGTACTTCTGTCTTGTTGGGTGGAAGCCAGGGTACAGGATTTTGTCATATTAATAGTGCAGATCTAGTGTCTGGACAGACATCAAAGTAGAGGTCTCTCTGTAGTTACAGATTCAGTCCTAATTTCTTGGTTTTGTATGAATACATAGATGCCTGTGAGGTCTCAGTCTCACCCTATCTCGGTTGATAGTCTAATGTCATGGCATAAATCTCTGTGAAGTTCTCGCCTGAATATTTTTAGCTAACTAGTGTAATTTAAAGGCGTATCTTCTGAGTGTAGCTGGTCAACAACTGTAGTGTGCTATGTTGATATCAAAGGACAGGCTCTGGCACCACTGCCTAAAGCTTCTCGTTACTTATCTAATATGAAGTCAGAAGTCTCCAGTTCAGCAGCTGTGGCTTGTTGGGATAGAAATGATGCCAAAGCTGCGGCTATTGTGAGAATACTGATTTAGAGTTTACTTAAAGGCATATATTTCTATAAAATTACTGGCTTGTTTCCAGTATGTTAATTCCTCTGTTCCGGTGAGGATGTGACTAGTTTTATGGCAAGAAACTGAGCTTTTATGTAGAAAGCTCTGTGTACAGTGCAATATTTCTTTTTCTTGCCTTACTCCAACCAGGAGTCCTTGTGAAGCTAAATGGGTTATTTTTGCAAAGAAGGGACAGGGGTTTGGTTTTGTGATTGCAGAAGGAAATCAACGCCACTTACATACACTCTCAAATGATAACTTGGGAATACCTGTTAAGAGAAAAACTACTTCAACATACAGTTTTTCCTGTCTGCTGTTGAAGTCATTAACTTTAATGAGTGTGGAAGATGCCTAGCACCTGTCAGGGCCAGTAAACATATGAGTCACTCTACCCAGGCAACAAATTCCAAATCAGCTTGATGAGACTTGCTTGATGGCAATAGAAAGTATTACAGATCTAATGTATTACTTGCCCAATGGGGTTTGTGTTATAGAATATAGCTTTCATACAAATACCACTTAGGGTATTTATGCTACTGTACTAAGCAAAGAACAGAATTTCAGCCTACATCACTCTGTGTGGTTCAGACTGTTTTAATCAATATTTTATTGGTTATTTTGAGAGTGGGAAAGAAACTGTGAGGTCTCAGTGAACTTCACAAAAGCTTGGTGTGAAATTACTCTTACAATAACACCCTAAGGTTCTACTGTTTCAGAAGAGAATTCATTTAAAGCTAAAGGAGTTGAAACATTTACATGAAATGCCTCAGGTTAGGTAGCAAATGCATAAACAGACAGTCCTTATGAATTATGACATTAATTTAAAAAAATGACAAGTTCTAAGGGACTGATTCTGGAAACCTGCAATAATCAGGCTTGTAATCAGTAGCACTATTTGATTCTCCGTGGTCACAGAAATAAAGTCTTGCAATGTAGAGCTTCTTGATTTATGTAAGTCTTCTTTGCCCTTGCAGCAGAGAAGACCTATGTATGCATGCATGAATGCATGTGCCTGATAATACATTCATGCAAATATGGCAGATGCAATTTTTGTAATAGAGAAATTCATTTTTTTTTGTTGTTCTTATTTAATGCACTATAACATTGAAGATGTGAATAGAAATATTTAACAAACAGGGTAAAGTTACTGTATCTGCAGAATGTTAACTAAAAAACATGTTGGATATTTGTAATCTTCTGATAAGTGGTTCCTCTCTCTGTGCAGTAGTAATGTTCTCAATGGAAATACATGCAGGTCAGGAAATGAAAATTGGTCGTATGCCTGAAAACATGCAGATGGGGCTAGATCCAACTCTCACTGGAGCTGATGGAAAGAAAGCCTTCCAGTCATTTCTGGGAGAGATGGATCAGGCCCCGACTCCTTTTCATTAAAAGTCCAGCTGATCTGGCAAACATGATGCAACATCACATATATTCTTATCTTTCCTATTTGACAGGAAACTGAATAACTCATTCCACATATTTCTCAAGGAAAATTTTCTTTATAGGAAAAAAGGGCTCGTCTCTTGTCTCATGTCCTTACTTGGAGCAAACCCTGGGAGTAATAGAATCTGGAATTCTATCTTGCCTTTAATTCATTTTAAATAAGAAAGCATCAGAAGAAGTTATTTAAATTGTTAACTCAGCTGATAATTGAAACAAAAGATGGAAACATTTCTTTCCGAACCATTGTTTCAGTTAACAACTGAATTAAAGCAAGCTGGTTTGAAGAGGAAGAGACCTAGTGTAAGGATGATACAGATAAACATAAAGTAGAATTGTACATTGCTGATGAATATTTTATATATAAGTTTTAAATATTTCAGTACTGCGAAACACAAAATAGTAATCCTTGCTACTAGTTGGTTCCTTACCCAGTTTTGCATAAGAAAATCTCCCACAAGGCCTGAGAAACACATTAGATGTTGGCACCTACTTTATTAAGCAAGGCCTTGACAAGATTAACTAAAGAAAAAAAAAACCACCACCCTCTTTTTTATTTATTAGCTTTAACTCTGTAGAAGAAACCAAGATAATTGGTCATAAATACTAATTTGTGTGATCAGAACTGTGAAAGAACTGTGAATAAACCCAAAGTTCCTTAATCACTGATATTGAGAAAATAATTTTTTAGCATTTATTGGGCCTTATTAGTAATGTGATTAAATCACCAATTTTGATCCAGTATTTCTTAAATTGTCCAGTGCCTTTCCAGCCTTTTTCATTGCTTTACTTTGACAAATAGCTTTACTTTCCAAGCACATGGGATAGTAAGAGGAATAAGTAATAACTGGTTATTTTTTTCTTTTAAACTTATTTCTTCATCATTAACTCCTGAAAATAAAAAATGGAGAATGAATGAAGATGAATAAGGACACTTATGACGATAATCTTAGAGAGAGATCTCATTCTCTTGTACAAATATTTCGTTGGCTAATTGGATCAAATTGCATTTGAAGGGTAAATGTTATAATTCTAATTATTGTAATGTTTGTTTGGGTTCTGGGTTACCCTAGTTTTATACCATAGCATTTATAAGCAGAATTTGTCTTCAAAAGACTATTGACATAGTCTTTCAGTATGTTCTTATTTAGATGTGTGTGTTCTTTGACTATAGGGTATACGATGTGTATTCAGACCTCTTCCCTATTGTTGTCTTGGAATTTGGTGAACTTTGTACGACCTAGTGTAAAAAATGCAGCTAAAAATGTCGCACTTGCACCCTGTGTCTCTTGAAACCTGAGGTGGGATTTTCTCATTTGTATCAAATAAATAAATCCAATGCATAGTCACAGTTCAGTGCTCCAGTATTTAAAATTATATTCCAGTCAGCCTTCAGAAAGTTGTAGCTCTTCCAATACTCTTGATATGAAGAAAGATATTGCTTAGAAATAGAATAATTCAGGTTGCAAAGGCCGTCAGGATTTTATCTAGGCCAAACTCCTGCCTAAAAGGGTGTCAGCTATGATATCAAACCAGTTTGCTTAGGGTATTACGCAGTCGGGTCTTGAAAACCTCCAAGGATATAAATGATAAAACCTTTCTGGACACTGCCTGAATGTCCTCATGGTGTAAAAGCTTCTTATTCTATCCAGCCTGAAGCTCTCTTGTTTCAACTGATGCTCATTGTGCATGCTCAGTGCATGCACCACTGTAAAAAGCCTGTCTCTCTCTTCTTGACCTCCTTAAACAAGCTGAGCAAGCCATATTCCTCAGCCTCTCTTCATGGGCAAAATGCTCCAGGGCTCTGGCTAGACTCACATAAGTTGAGTAATTTGTTTTTTCCACTGAAAGTCTTAAACCCGAACACAATATCTTAGATGCAGTCTGAGTGCTGAGAAGGGGACGTAATCATTTAACTTGATCCACTATTTAAGCACTGGTTAATACAGCCCAAGGTGCTGTTGGCCTTTGCTGTCAGGGCACACTCCTGGCTCAAGTTCAGCTTGCCCTCTACACAGACACCAAGGGCCTTCTCAGTGGAGTCTGTACTACTGCAAGGAGTTTTCCATTTCAAAGGCAAGTCTGTATTGTTCCTGAGAACTTGAGCAAGCATTCTATCACCTCCTCCAGGTCCTTCTTTAAAGATGTTAAATAGGGCAGTCCTAGTATAGACCCCAGCAGTACTTCAGCTGTTACAGGTCTCTAGGTAGAGTATGACTCATTAGCTAGTACCCTCTGAGCCAGACCATCCAACTTCTATTTTGCCGAAGTCAAGGCACATGACATTGAAAAATCTCCTCTTGCCCACAGGTCAAGTCATTTTCTCACAGAATGCAGTCAGGTTGGTGCAGCATGATTCACCTTTGGTAAATCCGTAATGACTGCTCGCAATCACCTACTTCTTCTTTATGTATGTGCTCAGAAATGGGTTTCAAAACCACTTTCCAAAAACCGAAGAGAGGTTGACTCCTTGATTATCCTTTTATCCTTTCTTTGAAGATGGATACAAAACTGTTCTTTCTCCAGTTGTTAGGGACCTTCCCTGATCTCAGTGCCCTTCCAGAGATGATAGAGATCAACCTTGCCATAACATCAGCCTGCTCCTCTAACTTCCATTCCTCTTCTCCAAAGTTATAGGTAAATGAAATCACTACTTACCTTTTCTAAAGGAATAAATCATCATTGTTTTGTCTAGACTTCAAAATGGTGTTTAACTCAGAATACTGCATGCTTTTTTATTCAACTGTTGGAGGCCAAACAGTGCAGATCAGAGCCAGGATTTTAACAAAAAGGTATCTAATGCTCGTGAGACTCTTTCTGCCAAGATAAAAATTAGTGGTCTTTTTCAGAAGAGAGCTTTGAACTTAGAAACAAGAGAAGGCAGGGCTACTGTTTGTTGGTCTTATTTGTGTTACTTATTAAGATTTTGGCTCAAGGAAGCATTCTTTCTAGGGCAGTACTGCAGCTTGCGTTGTTTAATCAAGTCACTGGGACTTAAGCATACGATTAAAGTTAAGCGCATTCCTCAGTGTCCTGAATATGGACGCAATTAAGTGGTTTCTTGAATTGAGGCCTAAGCTTCTTATTGACAACATTAAAGACGATGCAGGTCTCTTTCCTATTAAACTAAACAGAAAGACTCATTCCTACAGGTTCTATTCATCAGTTCTTGAAATTAATGGGACTTCTGCCTGAGTAAGTAATAAAGTATTAGTCCTTAAGTCTGCAGTTACTGCAGATGACTTACTAGCACATTGTACCCACTCAAAGACTATAATAACAGGTTAGAGGGTTACAGCAGAGTCTTAGGTTGAAAAATAAATCTCCAGAAGTCTGCTGGGTTTTAATTTAATGCAGATAGTTGAACTTAAGAAAAAATGGCGTATTTTCCTTTTCCCTTTCCTGTGTGCTGGTGACAAACTCCTGTATCTTGGAGTGTATTTTTTACCTTCTGTTGAGCATATTTATAGGGTAAATTTCATGCTATTAGTCTCCAAGGTCAAAACAGAAGCCCAGATTTGGGACAAAATTTACACAAATTGGCTGTGGAAACAACAGTCAGTTAAGCTGGTTGCCAAGAATTTTTTATTTGATGCATACTGCAATACTGTCTGCAATTTCAAAGAAATAAACTGCATTCACATTAAATTCCTTTGGGCATCCATCTCATGAAGACTGAAATTCCACATACTTCAGGCTTAAAAGAGCTAAAGAAGTCAGTTTGAACTGCTCAACTTTTGCAGCTATTACCATGCTTAATTGAAAAATGCCTGTCTGCTGATCTGCTGATTTGCTGATTTTCATGATTCACTTTAATTTAGGGATAAGATGGTATTGTGTTTGGAAGCTTCTTCACACCATTGTATTTCATGTATTAGATAAACTTGAATTCTTACCAGACTATTCAAGTCAACTTTTTCTCCTGTTGATGTCATCTGGGTATTGTACAACTGAATTTACTGAAAGCAGACTTTTGATTATTAATACACGATGCCAGATTTGCTGCTTCTTTCAGTCTCTATTGTTCATGTAGTGAAAATGTAAAACTTGTTTAGATGCATGGACTAATTTAACAACTTCCAGTGGCATACTCCAACTCTGGCCTCAGAGACTGGTATGTAGCTAATGATATAAGTAAAGATGGAACATTACCTTTTTAAACAGTGAAAAGAAAGCTTTAGTGCATCTCCTCTTCTGTTAGGGAGTTCACTGAAAGGTGATGGAGTGGTATGTATGTGCCTTTAGCTGTTTCTTTGTAGGTAAGCATGACTGTTCAAAATTCAACCCTCCACATGGTTTTCTTCTATTCTTAAAGTTCCATGAAAACAAACCAGAAAATCAAAGGAGGATGTTACAAAGCTTTTACAGCTGTCTGATGCCAGAGAGTGCAAGAACAGTTTTAGTTTATGGCAATCTTTTTTCTGCTCAATTGCCAAATTTAGCTGAAATCTTACAATTAAAATGGGTCTCATTTAAAATGGACACCTTACTGGTCTGTGTAATCCCCTCCCCTCCAATCCCTCTCCCTCCTAAACCACAGTGAAGTTAATCTTGATGGGTTTAAAATGTGATGGTCCTTTGAACATCAGTCTGGAATTTTCCTAACCCATAGACACCAGTTGCCATCTTTTCTTTGCATGACAAATTGCAGTGGCTTAGAGAAAGCATAGACAACTTAGTGTACCAAGTGTTGCACTCTGTTTAGCTTCTTCTGGACCAGATTTTCTTGCTCTGTTCTTGATTTTCTGATTGATTTTAACTGCCTGGAAAATAGGTTGGACCTCATTTCTTGAAACAACTTAAATACCATTTTGAAAGTGTTGATACTTGTCTCTTATATTGCAAATAGATCTTTAAAAATTAACCTACTGTAATATTTGAAAATATTTAATATCTCAGTCAGACTGCTTTGTTTTAGAAATGCTATATCAAAAATACGGCTTCAGTTCTGTCTTCCTGTTGATGCATTACAAAAGCCATCCTTTAGTCAGGTGAATTTTTTCCTTTTTTTCCCAGAATTCTGGGTCCACCCAGTGAATACAGTTCTTGCATCTGTTTCTCCTCTACTGTAACTCCCTCACTGCTTGGTTTCAGCCTTTCCTTCCTTCTGTCCTTCTGTCCTTCTCCTGATTTCCGTAGCTCCTATCACCCCTCTTCTGGTCTCATTCTCCTCCTTCTGCAGATTCTTTTCTTCCACCCCACCTCCAAATACTTGTCTTTATTTCTCCATCCTCATTTTGCATCTCATAGTTTCACAGCACTATCTATATTTTCCATCTATCTATTTTTCCTTAGTAAGCGCAGACAGTATAGCAAAGTACAGTGGCTATGCCGGTGAAGGAGGAAGAGATCCCACCCTTACTTATGGCACAGTCACTGACAATCAGTTCTCAGTTCAGAGACAGCTTGGTGGAAGCTTAAACTTTAACATATGCAGACTCAGTTGTCAGTTCTGATTAACTGAATGTTAAAGCAACCTAAAATCAAAAGTAGAGAATCTTCACAAGAGAGGGAAGATCAAATTTCACTGTGTGCTGGTGATTGTAAATCAACAGAAAGGAATGAAAGCTCTTGGATGGCATGGCTTAGACAGTTCTATGACTGCTTTCATTCCCTAAAGGTGGTATAGGCTTGGGAATAGCGTGCTTGAAGAAAGCTAATGTAGGGAATGTGGGAAACTTTACAGGTGATCTGATAATTTTAAAAATGTCTGAGGTTCTAAAGCTTTAGAATGTAGGTAAGTCCTGTTCTTGACAGATTTTGTTTTCCAATGGATATGGTATAACAAAAATATTTGTTCCTTAATTATTCCTACCCCAGGCTTGTTCAGTTACGGAAACAGGCACAGTATGCTCGGGTTCTGCCACTCTGTTCTTCAGAATTTAGAAGACTCCCATATTAAAAAGCCAGGTTTTCATCCACTTCCATTTATTCCAGTATAAAATTACTGTTGATGAAAATTAAGCCCCTTTTCACCTAAGTGCCAGGGCAGGAAATATCACAGACTTTTAAGACCACTTTTGCTGGTTAGTTTCTCCTTATGAAATGGAAAATCTACAACAGATTCAGAGAGACAAAAAATGAATCAGAAAAATGAAGTCAAGCACAAATTTGACTAGATTTTTTAACAAGTTGTAGAAGAAAGTAAGTAGGCAATTGCCATTTTGTCTAACCTCCAGAATGGCTAAGATTGAATAACTAATAAAGTGTGCATTTAAGCATAATTTAAGAATTATTTGGATTTTTATAAAATAAAAGTGTATTTTCCTAGGTTTGTACTGCATGGTAAGAGATGGTCTTAATGGGTTTGCATGGAGCTGGAGCATTACCAGCCTGAGCAATTAAGCTGCAGAGTTAGAAGCAGCGCTAAAATCTGAGGGCAGAAAATGATATGAGAGAACAAAAATAATCACAGGTGTTTGAGAAAAAGAATAATTATGAACAACTTACCGAACTTAATTGCCATCCATTTAGGAAACATAAGGTCAAAAGCAATGTAGACTGAACTGATCAAAACCCATAGTTATGTAAGTAGTGAAGAGCAAATAAAACTTGCTATAGCATTCTACCACCCCATCTCCTTGTGACAGTTTTTTGTAAAGAAGAAAATAAAAAAAACACACTGACAAAAAGACCACACTGAAAAAAAAATTGTTGTTAGCTGATTTTGTCACCATGCCACAATGCATTGTCACAACAGCAGAACAATATATATATATTGTCTTGACTACCAGTGCCAAAACTGAGATTTGTCTAAGAGCTATTTTTTTGTGTGACCGATGTTATGAAGATTGTAATTTTTTCCTTGCCTGTCCCCTCCTCCACCTCTCCCCACACGCTTTCGGGTTTTTGGGTTTTTTTGGTAAGGTAGGGCTTTAATGTAGTCACTAGGGATAAATACTTCCTTTCCATCTTTTATTTACTTTTTTATTGATGAGTGCATGATGTGTTCCTTCATCCTCTCCCGTTCTACATCACAAATCTCTGCTTTACAGGCAGTTATGCATGCCTGAAATCTTATGCATGTACATTAAACATTTACTGAACCTGGTTTAGAAAGAGTTAGATGCGTGGTCTTGGTTTAGAAAGCACTGAAAGAGAGTGTTAAAACTTACTACAGTTTCTTTTGGATCTGGTGGAAAGACTGTTATGAAGACTGCTTACATGCTGCTCATTGAAATGTAAGATTTAAATAAAAAGTAAATAAAAAACTGATATGCAGGGATATGCTGACATGAAGCAGCGCAGTTGATAGAGAAGGTACACATCACTGATTGCAAAGATGAAACACGTGCTGGACCTAAGACGTCCTGTATATGAAATATAGATTTTGGTATTAGTTTGGTTAGCAGAGTTTACAGTTTCTGTCATTTCCTTTGGTTTTGTGTGGGATCAAAATTAACTAACCACGGAAATTAGGAGTAGCACTTATTGTCTTCAAAATAAAAACACTAAATTGTATCTAGGAATTGTATAACCTGTACATTGAGAAACAAGCAAATATAAGCTGTAAGCGACAACATAAAATTTTCAGCCTGTTCATAGTAAATGTATATGGTTTTCCTCTGAATATTTAATTTCTTTCCATTGTGGTATGACACAATTTCAATTTTAGCCATTCATTTAAGGTGTGATTTCTAATGTTGGTAAAATTTTACCTATTTTCAGTAGCTTATAGCTAGCTATATGAAACAGTAACTCTTCAGGCCAGAATTTCATGTCATGAATTTCTGCATAGATTTTGGAATTCACAACATCTGAATGTCCAAATTTTCAACTTTAATGTACTTTTTGATGTAATCCATTGGGCAGCAGCGTAGAAGCTGCTATGTGGAAAAAAATTATTTCTTAAAAATGCATATTCTGAGTCTTCTCCTACTCCCTAATTCTTAGAAAGCATAAGTTCACCTTCACTCCTACTTCACCATTGCTAAAACCTAGGCTACTACTGACCTGTGTTTGCCAGTGTCTTTTGAAAGTGTGAGAGACAACTTTTTTGTTTCATAAAGGTTATAATGGCCGCAAACTAGAAAGCAGAAATGAGACTTTTCTAAATGCAGTTCTAGCTTGTCCATTGATGAAAAATGAAACTACCATTGCAATTTCAGTGCAGCTATTTGCAGTTCCAAACATTTCAATAGTATTTTTAACATTCAACCAAAGCTTTTTGTGCCTAAGTCATTACTGAATATTTAGTGACATATTGATTCCTTCTACTCTGCTAGATCCTAGTGTGGCCATTCAGTACAAATAGGAGTCTTAATATAGTTCGTATAGGCTTAAATTTTTAGAATTTGCACTTTTAATTCTCTGGCAAATTTTAACAGCACTGACTGACTGATTGTATCTGCTCATTATTACTGTTTTCAACAAACATCTAATTCACATTCTTGTTTCTTGCTAGTGGCCAAATAAACACTTAATTGAGATATTGTTTTCAAAATCCATGTCTCACAGAAGGTGAGAATTTCAGTGTAGTACTGTATTTAATTTAGGGCTAGATTGTGTAATTATTAGTCAAGTGTTTTAAGGTTTTCTGATGGGTTTAGAAGCACAAATTAAACCCTTGCTCTGCAGTAATTCTGAATATCCTGCTGCCCATCTCTTGAGTCAGTTATGACTGAGCTCTGGAGCAATCATTGCAGGAAAACCAAGGTAATGGGATGCGATGTTTAAATGCGTTTCAATTGCATGTGCAGCTGCATTGCCTACAGTGTTAGTTGGACTGATGCGATGAGTCACTTCTATTTGTCTAAATAGAAAAATTGTTCCATAGACAAAAGTCTATGAAGAAGCAGTTGTGACATCCTAGAAGAAATCCAAGGCAGAAAGGCTTTAGGTGCTCAAATTGTTAGTGGTACACAGCTGTTCTACCTGATGCTCACTTAAAGGTGTGCCCAAAAGAGTACGCGGCAGAAGCATAGTTCTTCATTTCATGGTTCCTGGCTGTTCAACAGAGCTAACGGGGGATTGTGAGAAAGTGCTGGCTGTTGTGAAGGAAAGCTATGATCTTTCATATGATACCTAATGCAATATCATTTCAATTGGGAAGTGAATCGGCCAGCTGCATTCAGAAGTGTTTGGTAGGGAAAATGACGATATTGAGGTTAGGAGCCTGCTTTAAATCCCTGGATGGCTTTTGGTGAAAGTATAGGAGGTAGGAATTTCAGGCAAGCAAAATAAAACCCAGCCAGCCAGGTGAAACTTAAACAATGAACCCTGGCAAGCCTACCCTGAAAATCTGGAGAGTCGCAAGTTTACAGCAAGGTTTCCCTCCTGGAGCTTTGTACAGACACAGTGCTGTTGTGCATGCACTCATGCTAAATGTGAAACAGCCCTTAGGAGCGGACCGGTGGAATAATTTAGCAGTGTGCAATGAAAGTCACTAAGGATTATGCTCTATTTCAGCTGAAAAATAATTGGAGTCCGTACAACATGCCAAAGCATTTCACTGCCAAGCCAGCCAAGTGAGCTGGCTGCAGTTTTATAAGGAAGAGTCACTACCAGATGCACTGCACTGTGTTGATGCTGGTGGAGCCCAGGTATTCAGTAGAGGTGGCTGCTAAGAGATGGGCTGTTGTGGAGGATGGCACATTCCTCTTACAGTCCCAGAGGGTCTACATTTGGGCTGTTCTCAGGAAGGGATGCTGCTCATTGATCCACAAGCTTGAGGTATAACGCTCTAATCACAGCTGCCAGGAATGCAGGCCAGAGGATAAATTGAATTCAATTTGTTTTAATTTTATATATGGCTATGTTTTCAAAAGGGCTTAACAGCCGATAGCTCCCACTGAGAATAGTATAAGCTGTTGGGAGTTGAGCACTTTTGAAAATCTGGCCAGCTGTGCATTTGCAAAAAGCATCTCTAAAGTTTTCTTTTGCAAGGACTGAAAGAATGAGCTCTTCTCAAAAATTTGGACCTGAGAGGCAACAACTGGAGCAGGACCATTTTTAGGGTGCTTTGGCCTTTCTTTTGTCTGGCCAGTGATTATGGCCCTATGATGTGAAGACATACTCAGGTCACTGATAGGCTCCAGAGCCACTGGGGAGAGGGGACTGGGATATATCCAGGAATGAACTGTCAGCTCTCCTGTGCCTATAGGTAAGTGTAATGTTCAAAGCTCTCATGGACAGCCTCAATGCAATGTATCCTTTCCAGCCCTATTTCAGGGTTCTGTTATGTCTACTGATGCCATACACGGAGGATAAACTATGGGACTGAGTGTTCCTCTCTACAGAAATAAATGGAGGGTGGAAGACTATATTGTCTCTCTGCCTTAGATATCTCACAAAAAGATAAGAAAATTACTTCCTTTGAGAGACAACGTAGGGAGCACTGTGCGAAGAGCTATTCTTTGACTGTAGATAATATAGGGAGCAAGCAGCAAGTATTAACACTTCACCTGAGCCTGTGGAAATCTGTAGGGTCCAATGTGAGATAATTTTGTTTGTTTGTTTTCAGCTCTTGCTTGATGGACAGAAATTGCAAGTGCTGAAAGTGAACAGCTGTTTTTATAAATACTGCCCCAGGATAGATGTCCTGTTATTTTCAAAATGAGCAGTTATCAGCTTGAAAATAGAGTTAAAGAAGAGAATGCAGAAGTTAATGAATTTCTATTGATTCGTTACTCCAGTCTGCTGAGGTCTTCCTGAATAGCAGCCCTGCTCCTCAGGGTGTGAATCACTTTATCCAATTTGTTAGAGACTGCAAACTTGTGAAGAATCCTAATATCCAGGCTATTAATGGATGTATTAAATTGTATTTGCCTGAGTATCAGCCTTTGAAGGACACTGCTGCCAGTGGAATTGGAATTTGTACTACTGATACCAACTCTTTGAGCCAGCAATTCAGTCTGGTTTTCACCCACCTTATTGTTTGCTTACCCAGTCCCTATCTGCCCAGTTTGTCTATACAGATATTGTGGGATATATACAGATTCTGTGTCTTGGTTGTGAGAAAAAATGAATTGGGAGCAAACACAGGATGGCTACTAACAGTTGAAATTCTACAACTGAGGAGGAAGCTAAACTCAAAGAGCTTTATGACATGGTCCCTAGCCACAAATCCTGTAACAAATAGTTGTAATAACTCTGTCAAAACTCAGTGGTATTGTACAGTTATTAACGACCTCTCTCTTCACGTCTTTTCACGCACACACACAAATACAGTGACAGAAACATGCATACCATGAGAGCGTAAGGAGTTACGCAGGCTGCCGTCATTGTCTGAGCACTGTTTGAGTATTATTCCCAGGTGCAGAACAAATTTAAAGCTGTCAATAATTAAATATACAGAAGTTAAAAGAGAAAAGGAAAAAATTCATTATTTTACCATAGGTAGATTGTTCCTGACTTATTTGGTATCTGACATGGAAAACAGAACATTTAGAAAAAAACAGAGTTTGAGAGGAATCATCTACCTGAATGTGACGTGATGCTGCATGGGAGATTACAATACTGAACAGCTCTAGAGAAATAGAGAAATTGTAACGTGTGAATATATTAAAGGTTATATTGAATGGAAGTTACAGGTGGAATTCCAGATAGAGAATTCCTGATGAAGGTTACCGGTAGAGTTTTACGTTCACTGTGAGAAAATAAGTTGTCTCTCTAGAAAACTCTCTGAACTGTTGAAGGGAACTTTGTTTGGATGACTAGAGCTTACAAAGACACTTTTCTGGTGCCTTTTGCCTCTATTTTTACAAGTATACATAGGCAGAGCAAGTGCACATTGCTACCATTTTCATAGTATTTTTCTGCTCACACAAGTCCAGTTGGATATAAATCAGTGGAAAACCCAGTCCCACAAGAGGAAACAAATTTAAGAGATATGTAAATGGGGTTGTGCAAACATTTAAGTATGCTTTCACCCAGGATAATCTCCATGAGAGAAAATACATTTTGAGTCATATCCAGTTGATAATTAAAGCTGCAGAAGTGGTCTGGCTGAAAACACAGAAAAATAAAAGATGATAGGTGAGGGAAATTGCTCATGGAGAAGAGCGTACACTATATCAATATAGAAAATCTCAAATTTTTAACTGTGCAGAGCTTAACGGTTAACAGCTTACCTGTTGGGGTTTTTTGGGCGGGTGGTTTTGGTTGGTTTTTTTTGTTTGGTTTGTTTGGTTTGGGTTTTTTTGTTGTTGTTGGTTTGTTTTGTTTTGTTTTGTTTTTTCTTGAAATGGAGCTGTATCACAAACTGGTAGAATTCTGGCTAGATCACCCAGATTTGAATTAAGGTGTTAAGGAGGTAGGTTGAAGCATGAAATTAGGGATCATGTCAGAACTGGTGAGCTGCCTCTTGTGAGGTTCAGCTTAACAGAACCAGGGAGATTGTGCTCTGAAATGTGTCCTATATATCTGAAAGAAGGATGTGCTGATAATGTTCGCTGTGTAAGATTGTGGTTAACACAATTAAAAGGTCTTGCATCTGAAACAAAACAGTTGCAACACAGAGCATCATGGAAAAAAAAATGTTGATTCTATAATAATACAGAATGTGAGACGGTTAGGAAACACAGTATGCATTTTTACTGTTGGATAAACCTAGAAAGCTTTGATATCATACAGAAAACTTACAAACATGCAGAAATACATTTACCACTTGAGGGAAGTACTGTACCGGCAAATGAGATAAGGAAGATCCTACTTTCAGAAACTGGCATATCACAATATTGCTGTGGTTTTCACAGTGTGGGTAATAGCATGATTGAAAGTTGCTCGAAAGCTCTTCAGCCAATTAGCATTATCTTTTTATTATTAAATCAGCAATAGCTTGTAGATTTAATTACCCCATTTTCATTTCTAAGGCTACTACTTCATACTGACAGACGGCAATGCATAGAGTAAGTTTTATGTGGTGAGGAAGAAAATGTTTTATAGGGAATGTAAAAGGCTCTTATGGAATGGAGAGGTATTCCTTAATTGGGTTGTATATCATCAGGATTTTAATAAATTTGATCAAGGGCTTGATTATGCTATTCCTTTCTCCAGAGCCCTTACTGAAGTCAAAGGGAGAGCTACAAGTGGAAAGCTTGCAAGACAAGGTCTTGGCATGAGAGAGCAATAAGGAAAGCTTTATCCTAGAAAGCAGACGCATAGCATCTGTATTTATCACAGTATTAAAATGAGATATTTATAAAGAGTTTTCAGGGTATTAAAACCATTATTGTCCATATATTAGAAGTTACTGGCTTTACCTTAATTGTTAGTAGAAATTACTCTGTAGCCAATGTCCATCAAAGTGGGGGGGTATTGCTTCATTTCACCTAACTGAGTCTGGTTGTTAGTAGTGATTGTACAGCTGTTACAACTGTTACAGATTTTCATCAAAAATAGCTTATGAGCAAAGACCTTGAAGATTTTCAAATGGCTTTTGTGTGGGCATGGTTTTACCACCAGAACCTTGGTAACAAGGGACTAATCACAGCAGTAAAATTGGCCAGATAAAGAAGGAATTAGATCTGTGAATCTTAAGGATTGTGTCAAGACTTGAGAGCTTCATGTAATTTACTTAGCCAGTTTATTTTTGAAGAGGAAAATGGCAAAATCAATATGCATTTGATTTCAAATGTATTGATTTCAGATTTTCTTTTGCAAGTTAGTTAAGTAAGCTTTTTACTCAATGGCCTTCCTTTATAAGACTGTTGCTGAGAATGTGGAGTTTTTCAGAAGAAGAAGGGACGAAATAGATCTTATTAGTATTTATGTCTGTATCTTCAATGATTTTATGTGAAAAATATGTTGGCAGTGAATTATCTTGGAGTTAAAATGCATAATTATCTTTTTCTTTAGGTGAACATTAAGAACAAGTTTGTAAAGATCATATTCCATTTAGATCATACAAGTGAACACTAAAAAGAAGCCAAGTAATGCCTAATGCCATAATGAGTCTTGTTTTCCATTTCTGTACTGAAATCTCCTTTAGATGATTCTATTGTTGGAAAGGTTAGGCAGTGTTAATGCATGATAATGTTTGTAGCATTGACATTCTGTCACTGTATAGCTGCACAATTCATGCTTAAAAACTATGTCAGGACCCCAGAAATTTAAAGTAATCTGGGTTTATACTGTATTCTAAGGCTGAATAATTGAATGAAGATCTAGCATTCAGTAAAGCTGAATATATGGCTTTGCAAAATATAAAAATATTACTAATGTATATTTACTCTTTTCTGAACACTCAGTGCATCCTCTTTGTATTTCAATGCAAAATAAATGCCATATATTTATGGACATATAGTAATCTGGCTTGCATATTTATATGCTGCAAGAGTTTATATTTCTTTTTTAGATTATTTTATTTTTTAAATTTATATTATCCTGGGAAAACCAGCATTCTATCATACAAATCTTGGCAGTACTTTTGAGTGGTGTGACACACATAAGAACAGTGCAGATGAGCATAGTTTTAAGTATTTACAGTGCCAAAACCAACAAATTAGTATCACTCTTTCAGTTGAACCGTACTCTGCAGATTTGTTGGTTTCTCTCTTTTCATGTATTTAATATTTAAATACAGGTGTCAAAGCTGTTTTGCTTTTGCTGTGGAGAACATGAAAAGAGATACCAAAGGAATCTGTGTACAGAAGTGGATTTCTCCCTCTGATTGGAGATTGAACAATTTTTGGTTGAAGTGAACTAAAAAATTAACATTCTCTAACAACAACATGAAGACTATGAAATATTATAGCTGATTTTTACCGCTGTCCACTTTGCCTAATTTTTGCCATGTCTGGCAAGCTGAGCATAGCACGTTTCTGATAAGCAAGCAGGCATGCGTGCGTTGCAGTTGGGGCTGCTGTATCTTAAAAGGCTTCTCAGATGGACCAATCTTCTTAAAAAAAAAAAAAAGTTTCTGCTTTTTTCCCAAATGCTGTGCTGGCTTCCATTTTGCCTGTTATGGATATACGGGGGGATGTAAGCAACGTTGTTATTCACCTTATTATTTGAGGCAGAGAAGAAAGACTGTTTTCCTTCTAGCTGCACATCATTCTTTTTTGGACTACTAAAGTCTGTTCATCTTGGCGAGTCTGAAACTGTACATGAGCTTGTAGTCTCTGATGGTGATCTGCAGTAGGGCTTATAGAGTTGCTCCATGACTCTGCTGCTAAGATTTGGCTAGCATACCTCTCCTTAGTCATATTTTCCTTAGAAAGAAGTAATTACTTTCTCTGTGTTGTTCTGCAGCCAGTACTGGCTGGTAAAAAGAAATAAAATCCTTTTTCTTGCATGGACTAGTAGGGGAACCTTGTATAACACGACAAGCGATCACTGTGTGCTCATGAGAAGGTGTTAAGACCTTTCTAAATGTTAATGAATGTCTGTTACTTGTGTTGCGGGCTGCAAGAGAAGGGTAAACGTGTGGAATATTTGAGGTACTGGGGGCTGAAAGGGAGACCAGCTGGCTAAGATGCTACTGATAAGACAGTGATCTGTAGGAGATGGTGTGGTGCTGTTTGAATACCTGGAGCTACATAGGTGTTCCCATGTTCTCCATGAGCAGTGAGCACACACAGGAATTTCACTTAAGCCTTGCTCGGCAAATTTGTACCTGTTAATATTTTTCTGCTTCTTTGGAGACATGACTGAAAATAAATTTCTGGATTTCTTTGTGATTTAAAGTATAGGGACTTGGGGAGGCTATAGCCATGGGAATCATAAAACTTAGGATGAGAAGTGGAGATGTATGTAATAATTGTAGCAGAAGCAAGAACAAGATGAATTTGGCTTACACCTAAGAGTGATGATAGGAAGATTGAAAGACAAGGCATAAATGAGCCAAAAAATGACAAATCTGTAGTCAGGTGCAACTTCAAAATGTCCTTTTCAGAAACAACAGTGTGCTTTCATACAGCTGTAATTTACTTGTGTTATTGTGAATTTAACAGCAGAGAAATGAAGATGAAAATAGGAGGAATTCCACTCATGACGTAATCTAACTTTTCCTTTCTGTAAGTTTCTATAAGAAGGAAGTTTTCATTTAATATTGAGAAAGACTCTTCCTTTTAATCTCCTTAAGGTCCATGGATGATTTCAATGTCAGCTGAGCCTCAGGTGATAAGTATTCAAGAATGTTCTATACTATGCCATGCCTGGAGTAACTGGAGTAAACTCATTGATTTTAGAAGGGATATAGAGTGAAATAGAAACATGAGAGGCAGAGCTCAGGTCGAGGAAAAGTATGATCTGTCTGTTCAAATGAAAGTCCTAACAAATTGTCTAGGGTCAAATTGCAACTATAGAAATCCTTTTAATACCCTAAAGCTCTTTCATGCAATATGTAATTTATCATAGAAATGGCTACTAATAATCTTACAGCTCTGTTTTCATTATCAGGTAAGGAGAAGTTTAAAAATGACAGTTATTTGTTCAACCTTGATTGCTTTGTGAGTAGAAATAGTTTTCATTCATATTAGCTTCTGCCAACAGCAAGAATAAAGATGCCACTTTTCTGGAAACCTGCTCTCGGCCTGCTATTTGACCTTTCCTTCTTGTTGGAAATGCATATCAGATAATTGGCCAATCACGACTGCCTACAGTGTTAGATACCCTGTCTTTGACTAGTAGAAGTTACGAGCAAAATCACTTAGTATGCTACAGTATGAAAGTCATCACAGGAGAAACTGAGTATAAAAACAGTCCCCCACCATTGAAATGCTTTTTTACTGTGCATGAAATGCCTGAAATAAAAAGAGCCTGTCTGTCATATCTAAACACCATTGGGATACCTTTAGGAATATATACTCATACATATGTCCTTATGCATGAGCATATCTGTGCGTGTGTGTTTGTAGGAGGAGGATATGCACTTTTAGGGTGGTTCTTACCTAAGAAAAAGAGTTGGCAGAAGGTCCTCTTTTTTAAATACTCCTTTGTTTCCTTGAAGTTAAGACTATCCCTGATGTTGTAGCAGGCCTACATGTGCCGGCCTGAGTCTAGATGCTGTCTCCAGATCCCTGCTTCTGGCAAATGGAGTTTGTATTTTGCACATATTCAGGCACATACTTATGTTTCTGCTTAAGCATTTTGTGCATGCCATTAGCCTCACTCCGCTTGTCAAAACTGGTCATTTCACTGCAGAGTTCTCCACTGAACGTGGACTCCAGTGGTAATGAAGGTTAGAATTATGTGAGGAATATACTGGCTTTCCTGAAATTGCAGGTTCCTATCATCATAGATAATATATGAGCATGCAAATTGTAATTGTCCCATGAATTGTGATTGTGCCAGCCTTTTCCTGACTCATACAAGCCACCATTTCTGAACAAGACCTTGATATCTGCTAAACTAGTATAAATTTGGAGTAATTCACAAGGCTTAATTGAAAGTCCTTCTAATTTACATATATGTAACTGAAATAAAAATATGACCCACTGCATATGTTGCAGTAAAAGAAAAGAAAGCAAACCAAACAAAACAAAATTGTCAGTGAATAATGACAACTTCTTTCATATGTGAACTTTACACTTTATGCCTTACGTTCTGCAGTTTTCATGTTCTGGGGGAAGAGTTTTCTTTATAAAAAGTCAAAACCAAATAAAAAAACCCATGATTCTGAATTTTCAGAGTTGTTTATTGGGAGTGTCAGTAAAGACTTTAAATTTTTATCTCTTGTTAGTAGAATATTTTAATAGCTTGAATTAAACTTTTTTCTTAATTAAACTGATATTATCCATATTAGATCTTTCACTGATAAAAATCCAGTCAAGTTAGCAAGTTATGCGGTTGCCAATGCAAAGCTCCACAAAAGATGTTCCCCATTCACATGGTATGTTTTAATGATACATTTTATATTTGCGTCCAATTAGCAGGCATTTGCCAAATACAGGTATGTCAGTAATTCTCTACTAAACTGGGACAAGACTGTCATAAGTAATCCTGGAAAGTCAGAAAATATTGTCACTTTAATTATTGCTTCTTAATGCATTAAATTACGGTAGAAGGAGAGGTGTATCAGATTGAAATACTTCACTTATAACCAGACTTTTCTGTATTGCTAAGGGAAAGGAGTATCAGGTTGCTAACAACTTTGTGGATCAGCTTTCTGAAGCATAATCTCTCAGAGAGATAACTCTGCTGTGCAGAGGTGATTCCTCCGGTACAAGATTATTCCATCAATTTTGATTCATATGAACAGTTCTGACAGAAGGGGTCACCTCAGAAACCTGCACTAGTTTATTCTGTAATGCATTTTTCTAGATAACTACTGTGCTTCATTTTATGTCTTGGGTATGCTTTTCTGGTTTTCTTATAAAATCAGTAAATATGTTCGGTTACTGGTACCAGAAATAGAGCACTTATCTAGCAGACCACAGTCCCCAGTCTATCTGATTATGTGGTAGCCCCTCGTCATTTTTTTTGTGCCAGGACCTGTTTTTAAATAAATGTGGGTTTTGTTTTATTTGGTCACATTGATGGAAATCAAGGAGTATGTATATACTTTGATAGATAGTGGCATATGTCTACATTTCTGCAATATAATGATATACTCTAAATCAATTAATGTCACACAATGCAGTAAAATACGATCGATGACCATGATAGGTGTTGGGTTTTTTTTCATTTTTACTGACAGGAACAGTATGTTTCGTGAAATCATGTCCTTGACTTCATTGTGAGAGGATCCACTGTTTTATAGGGAAATATATTTCTGCTGATTTTATATGTACAAAAAAGTCTCATGTTGCTGATACCTTTATATTGCTAATGGCTTTATGTGGCTGCGGCATTAGATTGGATGCTCTAGATCTCCACAGGGCACCTGGACCTCCTGAATAGGTTATGCTTTGATATGATCCTGCTGTTGCAAAGAGTAATTCTGTTGGAAAGCGTTCTCTGTGCTATGTCTCCTCATTTGGGAGGAAAATTATCATTGGCTGCTCTGTGTTATACAAAATTATATATTTGCAAAAGTTTTCATAGCAAATATCATATCTGAACTGTGGGGCTGAGAGACATTTCTAGTATCACTGAGCAGCTCCTTGCAGTTACTTTTACACTGAGACGTTTCTATTTTAGGTAACTGCTATTTTGATGTTCCATCCCTGTTATCCCAAAGGATCTTGCCCTGCCTCTTCCCACATGGCATTGTTCTTGGGGGAGAATCACTATTTCTTTCTCCTAATTTATAACCGATGGAATGGAATGGAATGGAATGTCAAGGGTGAGAAACAGGTTTTGCCTTTAGAGGTATATACAGAAACACCCATTCTGTTGGAGTAAGAACATACATACATAGGCTCTAAAGATGATTCTTTTTTTTTCCCATCAGGATAAAATAGCTTTGAACAAAAACCAAGGACCTTCTTTTATTCTAATGATAATTATATGTTTTCACTTTCAGTACTGCTTTCCAATACTCAAGGAGAAGCACAGACCAACTCTTAACTCCAGATTCAACAGCATTCAGCTACAGTTTCAGCACTTACCCAAACCAAACTTACGCTTATGATGATAAGTTGGAAAAGTTCAAATTTCCTCCCAAGCCTTGATGCATTTAAAAACTAATTGAATATTATTAAATTGCACGTTTTGACATGAAAATGACATACAAAATGCCAAAAGACATTTTCTATTCTCTTTTGTTATATATTCACAAAGAAAATGTAAAACAATTTTAGGTGCTTTACTTGGAGTAGCTGGCTCTTGCAGTAACAAAGGTAACAAAGATTTTGACAGCAGCCTTTGGCAAAATTGGAAGAAAGATAGAGAAAGCAGAGCACACACCGCCCAGATTTTTCTGGTCAGGAAAGGAATGTTAAAACATAATTTTAATTTCTGATGTGTTGCTTTTCTTTATTAAAGTAGAAAGGATGAACGTATTCAGAACAAAGTGATGTGTATTTAGAAGCATGGTGTTGCCCTTGGCCCACATGTGGAAAAGCATCAGAAGCCTTTTCCCTTTGTCCATAACTCAGGGGAGCATGTAGTAATCTGAGTATTGAACTGGAAGTCCAAGGAGCTAGAGTTCCAGCAGTCTGTGAGCTAATTTCTGTTTTACCCAAGTGGATGATGCAAGGTGAGAGAAATAAACCAGAATGAAACTTTCCCTGCTCTTCAGCTCTGATTTTAGGTGACAGCTGTAATTCCTTCATCTGTATTCCTGAAGCACAAGGGACCTCTGTGTCAGTTTCCCTGCAGTTCATCTCACTGAGGACCATCTCATTAGGTCAGGCTCAGTCATTTTTAAAGAAGCTTTTTAATACTATCATCTGAAACATACACACAAAAATCAAATTGAAATATAGAGCCCAGTTACACCAGTACAGTGACCTGGCTCCATTCCCAGGACTTCAGCATCTCTAAGAGTCATAGCCCAGGTTCAAGCCTTGAAGGAAGAGAGCAGTATATTGGAGGTTCCAGCACAAAGTCACCCATAGCATCCATGAGACATACATGCTGTTTTATGTGTAGTCAGTATGGTGAAGTCAGTTCACTAGGTCAGCAGCAAGACTGGACCCAAAGCATATTCATGTCCTTCTGTCCATGAATGATCAGCATCTTCAAAATCCTCCAATAAACGTCCAGGTTTATGAACTCTTGAAGTTCTATTACATATCTTAGAATATCTAATACTTTTAAAAAGCCCTGTCATGTAAATAGCTGAGAAGCATCATGTTATTTTGTTAAATTGTTACTTTTAGATATCCTGATGAAGAAGAAAATGGGAAAAATAGCGAAGCCTCAAAACCCAGAAGGAAAGTAAAACAAAAAAGTGTTAAAGCCAAAATTTTGTAGTGTTTAGAAAATTGACTTGAATGTTTTGAAACTCTTGATTTTCTAATATTAAATTTCTGTATTAGTTGCTGGTCTTTCTTGCTGCCCCCATATCAGGTTCTTCTAAATCCACATTTAACGGTCTCAGAGAACATTTGCCTGTAGCTCATAAGAGCTGTGAATGACCATCTCAAAGGTGACTGTTTGAAACTTGCTTCATTATACTTAATGACCGTAATGGCTTATGGTCATTTCTTTATAAGGACACACGTCTTATCCCTCTCTATCAGTTTCTCACCTCTTCCCCACTACGTGATGCTGCTGTGGAGACTGCTCCTGTGCTTGAGCACTCGGTATGTTTCTTTGCCTATTGCAAGTATTTCTGCATAGGAGTTTAACAGCTCAAGTCTCTGACTTGTGCCCTAGCACTCAGGTTTTACATAGTTCTATATGTAAGAAGCAGAAAAAAATCTAGTACAATTGAGAAGTGTAATGATGAGGCAGATTGATGAGCAACTAGCTGATACTGTGAAAAGAGACTTATTATTACAATTAACATTTTGCTGACTCTACACCTTTCCTGTGTCAAGCATTAGACATAGGGTACATTTCTTTATTAATACAAGTGTTATCAAACTATTAAGCATGGACAAAAGATTTGCTTCAGATGAGGCATGATATCATAGTTCACAGTGCTCTTTCCAAAAGGTCATGAAATGTATCAATTATTGTGATGTGTATGAGATCTGCAGCAGAGGTTCTTCAGAGGGTTAATTGTTACTTTAGGCTACAGACTCTGCTAATTATGAAAACATAAAAAAAAATTAAGGAGATGCTTTCAGATGAGTAGTATTATTCTGTGGCTGTCTGTCTATATAATGGCCAAATGGTGAACAGAGACTAGGCAAAGCATGGATCCTCCTGTATGTGGGGAATCCAATAGGAGTCCAAACCCCACAGGCAGTAGCAGAACAGGATCTGATACTAAGTATGCAAGAGAATGAAAGCGACAGATAAATGAATTGCTGTGTCTCTCTGCTTTTCTGATTGTAACACATGGGGAGAAATATGATTGCAACACAACCGAGTCTTCTGCTTATGAAGTAGCATAATGTGTCCTTGTAGGTAAAGGATTTGTGCAAATGTCCTCCTTTTGAGTTGTATCAGTGATTGTCATTGAACATAACTTTGTCTTGGGTGAGCTACTGAATGTTCAGGACCCTCAGAGTTCAATTAGAACTTGCATTAACAGAATGAGAGTGACGAATTATTAAATAGTGCATCCTATATGAAACAGCTATCAATTAAAAAAAAACAACTTGAAGTTAAACACAGTTCCAGTTCTCTCAAAACAATGTTACAGCTTGGAATTTAAATGTTAATGACTAGACTCCTCTATTCAACAGCATGATAATGCATTTCAGCCATAGTGGGACTTTTGCAGTACCATTTTTAATATGATACAGAATTTTGAATCTATAGAACTTAAAGGTCAGTTTTATCACTGTATGTTCCCTCTCTCTGAAATTACAAGCATTTGGCAAGAGGTTTCTTCTTAATACAGTTATGATAAAAACATAATACTTGGTCTTTCATTACTATTGCATGAGGTAGACTTCTTGCTGTTTTTTCTCTAAGGTTTCTCTATACAAATATGGACATATATTGTGGTGGTGCAGAGACTACTTTTCTATTATAATAAAAACTGAAAACAAATTCTGAGAAAATATGTCTGTATTTGAAAATGCTGAATTTTTGCTCAGTATGTTGCACAGGTTTGGGAGAATGTCTTTGCAAGTTTTCCTTCTCTTCCTCTTACCCATTCTCTGCTCACCAAACAGTCTCTTCAAGGCAAACAGGCATCAGGAAGGAATCAACACATCTGAACAGCATTCCTTAGTGTCCCATCACTTTTCTATACAGATATAAACATCAAACCTAATACAGTTCAGAGCAGTACTACCTCCACCTTGGGAAGACCTAGTCAAGACCAAGACAGTCTTTCACACAGCTATAAGGTATGAAAGGACATAGCGCTACACCAGTGAGTTTTGGCCTGTGGTTCAGGTAGGAACCACCTCAGATGTAGTGGTCCTCACAGTTCCTCATTGCTTTTTGAAGTGCTTACCAGCAGCTGTTGAAGCGTGTGGAGTATGTTGAGTGCAGTATGTCTGCATGGAAGAACGCACAGACTGCAGGTCTGTCAAGTTTTTTTGCAGGGTGCAGTGAGCTTAAGTAGTTTTTTGTATCATCAATTCTAGCAAGTATATACCGTGTAGAATCTTACCATTACCAGTAGGAGTCATTTGACATGACAACACATGGCATGCATGATTAGAATTAACAGCAGGGTATTCACAGAGCACGAAACTCCAGAAATCCCCCTGTGACATTTTCCTTCTGTAGACACCTGTTGATATTGTGTTGGAAGAAAATTGAGAGCAGAGCTGTTAAAAAAAAATTTTAGAGTTGAAACCCCCCTCAACTGGAAAATACTGTTTACTGAAGCTGGTTTTGTGTAAAACATGTTTTGATTTCAATTAAATGTCTTAGTTTAACTTTTATAGAGTGAGGAGTTTCCAACTGCTGTTATTAAATGACTTTTTCTTTCAAAATGCAATTTATGTTAGGGGGTTTTTAAAAATAGAGTAAATCAAAACAAAATATTTTAAGTTATTGATGTAAAACATTTGGTTCACAGTAATTAAAAACACCTTTGGAAACAAACACTTTAGCTTTTCACCCTAATTTGGTACATATCTCTTTCCTTCTTTATACTTTTCCTGAAATGCTATAAAGCTTTCACTGGAGGAAAAAAAAATCACTTATTACCCTTTCTAGCTTGCTTGAGTGCCAAGGAGGACTAACTTTTCATTGCCACCTGTTCAGAACAGATTTCTTGACTCCTTTTTTAGATTGAGATTGACTCTCTAGTCCATCTTCTTATGATGATCCTTATGATCCTTATGGGTTTACTACCATTATTAAGATTCATTTTAACAGACATTTTGGAAACAAACAGAATGTTTTATAGAAGTCTATGCCAAAATACCATCCCTATGAAAGAGAGATTACAGCCTAAGATAAATGCTTGAAGAAAGCAGGTGAACAACATGGGCACGTGAAGAATAGCAGTGAGGAAAAAATAGTAGAATGCCTGTGTGTTGTAGCAGAACCAATTTGTTCTCTGTTCTGGGAAGAGCAAGACTGGGCAAAAGAGGGAGCAAAGACAGAGACCATTGCAAAGGGAAGCAGAGGCTTATGTCTCCAACTGCAGTAGGACTTGATAAGGAAGAGTGAGGTGTGTGCTGGAGGCTCTTTAAGGTGAGGCCACATAGCATATATGGAGAAATGGGAGCAGAAGAAGAATGCTAAGAGAGGAATGATGTAGACAAAGACATCAGTATGTTTTCTGGGAGGCACCACTGCATAGATGCCTGCTCCTCACTCGCGAGAAGTCTTCTGGTGGGAGGCAGAGCAGAGGAAATATCTGTCTTGCTGAAGAATAAGGCAAGAATAGAAAAATGTGCACTCCAGAAGCTCTCTGACAAAGGGGCCTTATGGTCTCTGGGGTATTTCTGGAGTAGCAGGAATCTACAGGGCTAGAAATTATGACAGAACTTCTTTTGTAATTGCTGGGGAAACATCCCACCCACTCATTGTCCCCAAAGAACATTCTGGACTTAAAGGCTGGCAATCCACACTGAATAGCATCTCTGAAGAAGCTGGTTTACATGAATAGCCACGTGGCATCCCTGGAGGTACTGACAACAGGATAATTCAGCAAAAGAGAAAGTGGTAGGTGCAGGTGGTGTTAATGTAATTTCTCTGGAGAACACCTACCTTAGATATGCCAGGTTCCATATCTTGGGATAGTAGAAGGAAAGTGGGAGCTGACATTCCTTGCTGTGCCTCAACATTTGCCCCAAAGTGGAATGTTGGAAATTTGGAAGTTTGAGTTCACTAGCCTCCTTTGAACCTGTCAGTGTTGTAACACTTCCAGGCCTTTGTAAACCAGATTTCAGGGTTCAGTTGACCAACCACACACAGGCCATGCCTGGCAGGATTAGCACAGTGTTAGTTTTCACCTTCTTTAAAATACAGAACAAATAGTTCATTTATTGAGCAAACAAGCAAACTGTTTTCTTTTGGCTGTTTCTCCTGCTGCCTGATGAAGCTCATCTGTGGTGAAATAAATATTAGACGTAAATCCCAATAGAAGAAAACACATCTTTTCTTAATAATCCTGCACATTTAGTCAAATTATTTAAAAGGTTCCAGATGCTTAATCTGTTACTGATTTGTTCATTCTTATTTGGACTTAAATGAAATTGCTTTATTTCTGAACAAGTGATTCCATGTTATTGTTCACATGAATATATAGTCTTAGTTCTGTTATAATCCTACAGCTTCAGTTACGCAACTACAAACATGAAAAAAAATGGCATTGATGCATTTTAAGCAATAGGGGATGCAATTATAATACCTCCATCTGTTTGCAGTTGGTGAATTTTGCACAGTGCCAGTGCCATGAGCTATGTAAACTGGTAGTAGCACAATTTCACAGAAAAGAAAAGTAAGAGCACATGTAATATGTAGACTCAGCTTTAATTATCAGATGTATCTGGGCAAGGATGCTGCATTGTCTTTCATAAGAGGACCAGAGCACAAGCTCCCAATGTTGGAAAGAACATATTTCCAACATGAAATCACAGCCCACTAATTTAACTCACTGACGTGCATATTTGTGTGTGTGTATTTAGTTTGTGGGGCTTGATGGGAAGGCTTTGTGTTCATAAACCCTCTAGGTGATCATCATCTCCTTCAGCATCTCTGTCCTACACTTCCTGAGGAAACATGGACTAGTGAAAAACTATGGGATGAAGGGAGAATTCAGCTCTCTCTGAAGAAGAAGAAGGAGGGGAAGCTTACTCAGCAAACACAAGTCCTAAAGCAGGAGCTCATGTCTGAGACATCACACATTTATTCCCTTTATTCCATCAGCCAATGCCAGCGAACAAAGTTTTGTGAACTTGCTGATGTGGATGGACTGTAACTTGTTGGGCTGATATTACTAGGTCTGAACCTCTGGGTAGTCATGGTTGTGTTTAGAACATGAAGCTCTGAGGCCTCTGAGCAATCATTTCATTAGAGAGGGGTCTAGGTTGACAGACTTTGTAGACTTAGTATTTCTGGGTTTTGGCCTGATATCAAGTGACCGGATGCCTTAGATCATTGATTCAGAATCTTGGCTTATTGGAAGGCATATTTGCTTGCCTATAAGGCCTACAGGTCAGTTCTCCTTGCTTTGTCTGTTGGTGTCAAGGACACAAGTCTGTTGACTCAGGAAGTCATGCTTCCCAGTTGGAAGTCAAGGGAGAGGCCGCTGTTGGGTTTGCTTCTTATGACATGTGAAGCTAGAAGATTTCACTGGCAATGTGTGGTTTAGCAGCTCTGTTGGGTTGCCCTGCTATGGACAAGTGAAACTAGTCATTGGTCTGTTATATCCAAATGTCCTGGTTATATTCTGGGTATAGATTTCTGTGAGGTAGTCATCATATAATAAATACCTTCTTTCATTTATTAAGGAACATGTCTTCGGGGCCAGGGTTCCCCTGAAATGGTGCTAAGATTGTTATATTTGCTCACATGAGTTAATGTGTGGATTCATGATGAGAGAATAACTTATTTATGTGTGATAGTACCTCTACTCACATCCTATCAGTAACCGCTGGTAACGACTTCAATTTTTAATTTCTCTTACTGGTAATAAGAGGAAAATACATGAGATTTATCAGCATTTGATAATTTTCTGAAGAACAAGAAAAAGAAATAGGAAAAGTTCTCAGTAGTTTAAAGGAGCTTAAGACCACAAAGGTCATAGGCATCACAGAAAAAAAAATGCAGGAATTAAGCTTAGAAGGGAACCCATGAAGACGTCTAGTTCCCTCATTGTGCTCCAAAGCAGGACCAGCTATACCCAGTGTTGTGTTTGCCAGATGTTTCTTTGATCTGTTCTTAAAATTCTTCAGTAATGAAGATGCCACAGCCTCCTTAGGGAACTTGTCCCAGGCCTTACCCATGCCTGTTTGAGGGACTGAAGGATTTACTGTTCTGAGGATTTTCTTCATGTCCAATCTAAGTCTTCCTGGTAGCAATTTAAGCCCCTACTTACTTTTTACCCTTATCAGCAATAGACATGAAGACTATTCATCTATTTCCTTCACATAAATTTATTTTAAAGTACTTTTTTGCCTTAATTTTGACATAATCTGATTTCCTCTATTCCCCAAGTTATAGAATTTCACTAAATGAATCCTGCAACAAATCCATAACAACTGATCGAACTAAAACAAATAGGAAATTATAGAAAAGCATATGTACTTGATTTCAAACCTGCAAATAATGGAGAATTCCTCAGTATTTCTGGATTCCAAAGGTCTTTTTTTTCCTCCTTCCCTTGTCTCTGCAGGTGTACCAGTGAACAATGCATGTTCTATCAAGGGCGAAAAACAAACATGCCCTTTGCCTTTTGAAAGAGGTCAGGCACGTAGAATGAAACACAACTGTGAGGTCTCTACACAAGTTCTCTCTGCCCCTGTACTGGCTTTCCTCCCATTAACTCATGGTTGAATGGGAAGATCAGAGACTGACTGTACTACACAATGAGACAATTTGGAGAGACTGTTTGTTTTGGTACTATTTTGTCTCATTGGGGAACATGACTGTTTTGTGTGTGTGTACGTAATGATAATATGAAGCTCTGACATTTCAGCGGTTGCCTGTCAGAGGCCTGGTTGCCCAAATCACACGCCACTTAGCTGAAACTTTGTCCAAAGACAGACCAGCAATGTAGGCGGCCTGGGCCATATCTGTCACCTTCATTTTAGCCACATATTACATGCTAGTCAGAGGAATGGGACATGTAATAGAAGCCTTTATATCAGATTTGTGTCAACAGAGGATTCCCAACAAATCCCTGCAGTTTTCTCTTGGACAGAGCCTACCTTGAAAGTCTTCCAGCAGTCCAGTGCAAAGTAGTTGCAGCAAATGAGAGGATCAGTCTGCATATTTCTGGGAACTTTGAGGAAATACTACGTCAATGACTTCACACTGAAAGCTGTTTTCCAGAAGAAACTCTTTTTCTTAACTTTTGTTGAAATTTAGTTATAACATAGGGTTAAGATGCAGGATTCCGTATCACTGTGAATGCTTTGTAGTCTTTGTCATGTAGTGAGGACAGTGTCAGAGTAAGAAGAGGTGTACATAAGCGTTGTTTACGTGGCAGCGTTACATTCTTCTGTGCTCTGCAGTAGGAGCTCTGAGTCTTCTGCACAGCCCAGTGAAGTGGGTGGTGATGCTTCAGTACTCTAAAACCACAGAAGGTGCATGGCAACAAAATGCTGCACAAGAGGCCTCCCTTGTAGCCTTGCCTCTGACTGGAAAGTGTCTGTTTCTCTTAAGTATTTCTGTTCCTGTTCCCATAGCTTAGCTAAGTGACCTGGTTTATGAATAATCTTAGTAAGAGGATCTTGTCCACTTTCTGTGACAACACCAGAAGTTCAGAATCTTCAGCTTGGTGTGGGGACTTTGAGCAAATCTCTGAGGGGAAATGGAGCATCCCAAATCACCTTATTTGACTCATGACTCTTTCCAGAGGTCCTCTCGGCGGCCTCATACCCAGTTATCTTGGGGATCCTTTCTGTAATTCTAGAAATAGCACATAGGTCAGCTCAGGTCTGTGCTCACTCAATTGTATTTATGCCCCCATGATATTCTCGCTCTTCCTCCTGTGTGTAAAGAACTGCTGTAAACGCAGCCTCATCCCTTGCTGTGTGTGAATGCCAGAGGTTTTTTTAACCCACTGCATTAAAAGACTGATTTTTTTGCACGCCACTCAGTTCACTCTGTGAAATTCAAGTATTTTTAATTTACTCCTATGCAGATTGTGCATGCTTTAAAACATTCATCTCTTCACTATCTGTGAGGATGACCCAAGTATAAATTATCACCACTTCTATTGTCTCCAGATTCGTTTTTCTGCAGGAACTCATTGCTCTCCAAGAATCTATTTAATATCCCTTTTTTCTTTGCTGAGCATTATTGCTGTTTCTAATTATTTTCCTAGTTGTATCAGCCTTAATTTGTCCTACTTGAATCTCATTCTATTTCATGCTTGTATTTCTGACTTCTCAAAAGCCCAGTATTTAAGTCTCTGTCCTCTTCACTATTCTCAACCTCTTCTAATTTAGTATCATCTGCAAATTCAACTGATGTGACTTTCAGAGTTGCTATGTTAAATATAGGACAAATGTATAGTATGCTCATCTCTGACTAGATACTACATCACAGTCTCATGTATAGGTTGCCACTACTTACAGCATTTTTCTGGTATGGGACTACAGAAATTTAGTTTGTTGATATACCTACTTCATTTTTGTTAATAATAGGAAGGAATCAGACAAGCATTTTCAAGAGAACGAAATGTGAAACTGATTCCCGCTGTTTCCTGTTTTGCCAACTTGTTTTATATTAAATCCAACTGGGGCATTTCAAGGCAACTTTCAAGAGATTTAAATTTTACTGCTAACTACCAACACAACTATTTCTTAAAGAAAAAAAAAAAAGGTGAATGATCTGGGATGCTGGTGGGAGGGAGCTCCCTGGAGATCTTTGTGTATTTTCTATACAGTTTTAGCACATATATACGACTTAAATAAATATTACCTAATTCAGCCTAGTGTATGGGTAGTTATTATTTCTCTGTTTGGAAATCAGAAAGGAGTTGGACTTAGAGTGCTAAGAATTTTTGCTTTCCATGTTATATTTAGATCTGGGAGATCTGAACAACTGTCTATGAAGTTGTTGTTGGCTTAGTGGAAAACAGTTAAGATGTGCTTGTCAGTCAACTTTGGTCTATTATCTCTACCCCCTTGTGTTGAAAACAAAAAAAAACACTAAAAAATCAAGTGAGCAGGCATTATGATTTGGTGGTTTGAACCTCCAGCTTTGAGAGCGCTGGGGAGTATTGTCCTTCATGAGAAGTGACTGCCAATTGTATAATGTCAAAAACTGATATAATTTACAAAAAGAAATTTATCATTGAATTTATATTTTGGAAAAATTAAAATTGATACAAACACTGATGGCTGTAATCACAGCTCTCAAAAGTCTAAAGATAATGCTAATAGTACCATGATGTATGCCTCATTACTCTTCCAGCTCCATTAATCTCTGATTTCTGTCTTTGCTTTCCAGTGTTTCATTGACATCTTTGTCTTACTATTCTATACTCTTCCATTCTTATATTGGCTTTTGGAGGGAGGCTGTGTGTGTGTGAAGATACAGGGGTGTTCGTTATGGATAGCTACTCGCTATAGACTTCTTCTATAATCAGCCAAAAGAAATATTATTCCTAGACATGAGCTTAGACCAAGAGCCAGGTTGGACTTTGGCCTTGCCTCTGGAAGTGCCTCGTTCTGCACTGACTGGAGAGGAAGCTGGTAACAATTACTCCCACTATACTGAAGCAAGGTTTTGTGAGTACCTACTCCCCTCATACTACTTCTGTCCATGTAACAGATCTGGTGTCTTTCTTTCCCACCTCCCTTTCCTTGTTCATTTTGTGTGCTCACGGTATGGTAATGCATACCTAGTATTGGTTAAAGAGATAATGCAGAAATGTTACACCCATAAATTTCACTGCCTGGCTTTAAACAGTCGGGTAGAACAGCCGAGAAGAAGAAAGCGCATGGACAGGACTCTTGTACCTCTGAAATCTGTCCTTTTTGGAGCAGATGTGGAGAGAGTTGAAGGCTGCTTTGGTCTTGTACCCCTCCCCATCCTTCCAGTCTTCCATTTGTTGACTGTTTACCCAGAACCCTTCTCTGCACATCATCTATATATTATTGGCAAAAGTTTGCCTTTGTAGATTGTGTTCTGCAATCCAGTGTCAATTTTTATAGCATATTCAAAAGTTAGAATACAAACTTAATTAACATTTTACAGCTGGTAATAAATGCTGTGAAGTCAGGGAAAGAATCTAGCATAGCCACATCCTCTTTTAATTTTTTCCCAGATCCTCGAACATTTCATTACCAACTTAAAAATGTTACTAAAATTTACACCACTTCACTCTCCTCTGCTGTTGGTGTGATCATTCACAGTTTGTGTAAGTTAAATTTGAAATTGCAACCAAAGGAAACTGATAATGTGTTGCATGCCTTTTTCTCCCACTTTGTGTAGGGATAAGTAATTTCGCATGGTGTAAGACAATGGAGAATCTGGTTTTAAGTGTGCAATGCCGAAGCCTTGGGGTGAGATTCTGCTTCACTGAAGTCAGTGGAAATTTTCCGATTGATTTCACAGGAGCAAGAATTTCAGCCTAGATTCTTCAAGCTAGGACACTGGCCCAGGGTTGTGCCAGACAAGCTTCAAGGAAACCTACAAAGGACACCTTTCCTCAGTCTAGCACTAAATGCATCTCATCCAGAGTTGTAATCATATGCTTAGTTAAATTTTTTAATTGTGTTCCTTTCACATTAGGGGAACTAATGCATGCAGTTTAGAAAAGTAACAAGGCTATTAAATGTTGCTAAGAGACTCCCACATAAAGAACTGTAATTTGAGCTTTGCAAATTGCAAAATTGCCAACTGGCTTAGTTCCACTGGGCCCTGGTTGCTTATGTTAAAGTGTATAATGGTGACTAAATGAGTGATTTTACAGATAAATTTCAGGTAAACTGTTATCTGAGGCAAATAGACTTGAAGTTACAGAAGATAACATAATTTTGGACCTTTTTATATTCTAGGGAGAGATACTGCAAGTCGTTGGGTATCTGATTGTATAACCATCACCTTTTAAAAGGACTGACACAGAGAAGATAGTCCTATACTTACAGAGAGAAACTTTTAAAATCACTGCCGGTATTAAAATGGTACTGAATTATGGCCACTAGTAAAAGGTCATTTTTTGCTGAAAAATTATACTGGCTAAATTGTTTTAAAATGTGCTGTGTTTATTATTCCATTAACTTCTCCATCAGATGTTCACAGTTTACATGAGGAAGTGTGAAAGCAGATTAACTATTAGAGTGGTTTAAAATCCAGTTAACTCCAGAACAATGTAAGGTAGTGAGTATTGCTGATAATTTTTACTAAAGCCACTCTTTGAAATTCACTTTGTTCTCCCTTTGTTTAACATGCCTGATAGGTCCATATCTAGTCAATATCAAACCATATGAAACTGATCTAATCATGCAAATTAAAGTAGGCACATGTCTGGCTCAGAATCTGTTTTCCTCATGCATAACTGTATTTATATAAGCATACTTTAAAGCTATGTGTGGCGTTTCATTACCTTCTTTGAGAAAGTTCAGGAGTTAACACTACAAATCAAAAATGGAGCAGGTGACAGGATATCCCTTTGTGCCATGAACTTAGTTTCTGGCATTCCACTACCATCTTCCCTACTACGACAGACCTGTGTACTACTGTCAGTCAGTTGCTTTGGAAATCCCACCAGATGTCTAAGTGTATTGGTACATCTGGCCCTTTGCCTTCTCAGGATCAGGCTTATTTATGATTTATTGATCATCTACAAAGAGCATTGATAAACAATGAATATTTATGACTACAGATGTAACCCTATTGTTTGTGTAAATTATAGTGTTTTTCTGGTAATGTTCTGAATGGCTTCAAGTTTACATAAATAATTCATACTTGTAAAGCCATATGTTAAGCTGTCATTGTAAAAAAAAGAAGTGCTGCCAGTTTTCACTTGAACCATATGTAAATATCAAGAAGTTGATTTTAAACAGTGATATAAAGACTAAGCTCCTTAATGCCATTTACACAATAACGATGGCAACATGCCACAACGCACTAGATGCATTAAGATGAATATCAAAGGCAAAATAAGTTTTAAATACAGCAGAGAAAGGAACCATTTTTATTTCTGAATAAAACACAGCATATTAAATTAACCAAGTCTAGCTTTACAAATTTAAATTACAGGGATAGTAGACCTCCAGCTTTTGTCATTATTTCTAACTGAACGAAGCAGCTTGAAATACTTCCCTGAAACTATTGCAAGGACCATTAATTTTTTATCTTTGAAATTAAGGTAGAATTTTCAGTAATGTTTTCATATCTGTATGTGATTTTGAGATCTTCTGACCCTACCTGCCTACGTCCCCTACAGCTAATAGTTATCTCCTGATATAGTCTAAGTACATGCTTTTGCTGCAGAGGGAAAATCAGTAAGAAATCCAGTTGTCTTGTTGCAGCTTACCCTTGTTCCAGCAGTACTGGCCACATTCACCATGCCTTGGAGAACTTTGACAATAGATTTCATGTATGTACTGAAGCTCATATCTTGGTTCTAATTTAATAATCAGAGATAGTTTTTATCAGGGTATCACATTTTAGCATGTGTGTGTTTATGCCAAGTGGTATATATACACACATATGCATGCATACATGTATATATACTTGGAGAAAGTTCAGAATGTAGTGTTAAGACTGATAAGGACTAGAAAGTACTTGGATTAGCAGATCCTTTCCTCCATTCTGCCAGCGCCTCTGTCGACAGAGAAGATGCTGATGTCTTCTTTTCTATCAGGCTTCCTTGTGCTCCATGACTGGAAGTATGACCCTCACCTAACACAGTAATCATCACATCATCTGTCTGGTCTTGTGGAAGGGATGTGCATGTGTGTCTCTTGAGACACAGGGACTTTGCTACTCACACATGCTTTCATAAGCCTTCTTATGTGAAAGGCCAAGTGAGTGGCCCAAGTCAGGGCTGTAGCCTGTGAAAGATTTGTTTCCAATCTCATTGCAGGGGAAGAAACACAGCTGTGGGCTTGACTGATTGTTCCCATTCTGAGTGAGTGGTCTAAACTAGCAGAAAAGCCAAGGGGTGGCCTGATCACAGTTTGTAAGAACCTACCGCCAAAATGAAAAATCTGTCAGTAGATGCTCTTAACTGACAAAGTTGCAGTTAAATGCCAAGTCTGGAAGATGCAGATAGGCAAATTCAGCTTGGAAAGAAGCCATACATTTTCAACAGCTAGGATAATTAGCAATTGGAATGACCTAATAAGGCTTGTGACTGACTGTTCATCACAGAAATGCTCAAGCTGTGATTAGAGATTTCTCTAAAAAAAAACGTTAGTTAAAACACATTTATTATCCTTCTAGCAAAAAGCACCTCAAGGAAGGTCTGTGCTTACAAAGGGGACCAAGACTGGATGGTTAACAATAATGTTGCTTAGCCTTAAATTCCATTAATTTCTGTGATCCTAGTACTGAGCCTTGCACACAATTCTCATAGCTCCCAATTCTGCCTTGCTTCTGCAAATGATTTAGAATCTCTCCATTAAGCTCCACTGACAGCTATCGGAGTGTCTGTGCTATTCTGCATGTTTCAAAGACAGCAAAAAGTTTTTAATTAAAGGTTTTGCAGGCCTTCAGCTGGCTCCAAATGAGTCTTGGCAGTTCATTTCCCATGTGCAAGCTTGAAACAGAACATTGCTCAGAAAACAGAGACATCTTTACTGTTAAAATACCCTTACTGCTCTCCAAGTGAGAAGAACAGAAAATGTTCTTTCTGTTAGTAGGTTTTAAAACAAAAGCTCTTCCAGCTTCTGTGGGAGTGTGAAGGTAGAACTCCTAGGGTCAGATTCAGACTGGGATAGACACAGGCACAGGCAGATGCCCAGGGTGGAAGCAGTTTTGTCATTCCTCTCAGAAGCTGGAGGGCCAGTGGTTCCTAAAGCAGTCTGGAACAGACCCATGATCTTGTCCAGAGCTTCTTAGCTGTTGTTACCATTGTAGATCACTGCAAGATCCCATAAACACTGGTGTGCCTTGATTATGCCTTCTTTTGTGTCGCCACCCTGGAGTCTACCGTCCTCCAAAACTGCCTGTGCTGCAGGCTTTTTCTGCCTCTTAACTTCTTTTAACCTCCAAATAGCTCTGAAGCACCCATTTCTCCTTGCCTTTATCTTCTTTCACGCCCAAAGTAAAATTACAGGGACCTGTTATTCCGGAAGCAGCTCATTTCATTCCTTGTCTTGACCCTGCAATACACGTGCAGTATTCTGGGTGTTACGCGAATACAGAAGAGCTGTATTTGATATTCAGTTCTTGTTTCTAGGTACTCAGTTTTTAGTACTCAGCACAGTTTTTACACAATTTAAAGCTTTTCTTTCTACTAAGAAAACTGCAGTTATAAAAATGACGTTACTTGTTTGATACTTCCTGGGCATACTTAGAGGTGAACTTCTGGATTTTGTCATTGGAAATCAAATTTTACAGCTTTTTGCTTTTTTGCGAAGATCTTTGCTGAGCAAGATCTTAGGAAGCCAAGAGAAGGGGATCCTGGATTTTTTTCTTCCCTGAACATCTTTTACTAAGTTCCAGTCAATTATTGCAACTCTGTGCAAGTCCAGTGAAGTCATTGGGGTTGCCCAGGTGCAACCACGCTGAAGAGCCTGAACTTCAGAACTGAAGTTACAAAACAGGATGCAGAAGAGTTAAAGTATGTTGCTTTACTCCCCGAGTGCAGGTCGAGCTGGCATGGCTGATGGTTAGAAACACCTGCTTTAAGGAGGTGTTCTCTTGAGGGAAAATATAAGTAAATAACTGAAATACTTGTGATCTGAGCAAACTGGCTGTGGTTTAATTGACAGAGAAACATAGAACTGTTTGCACAAAGCTGCTTGGTGCTGTCCAAGTGCAGTATATTTTCAGGCTTCTACAGCTCAGAGGCCCACCTGAGGATGCAGAGCCGCACATGTTGGGTCTTTGCCATGTTAGGTAACTCATAAGGAAATAAACCATCCAGCAAAACCTAGATGGTGCTTAATTTTATTTTTTTTTCCTCTCTGATTTTGTTTGAATTATTTTTGTTTTCTAATAGAAATGAGTTATTTCCCTGCAAAGAATATATTCAACGTCACCTTAAACGTAAAAACAGGAGTGCACCACTATACCCAGAACGACAACAATTTTTCCCTCTAATACAGTTGTATTATATTTAGAGAACCTGAAACAAATAGTTTAAAATATAACTTTTAGGTTATCTTGTTCACCCTGAAAAAATGTCTGTTGTGAGGTTTTCTGTTTGCATATAAATAGTTCCCTGCGATACGGTTTCTCTGGGGGAATATTCCACAGTGTAACGTGTCTGTCATTGAGACTGTGCTTCAGATGATCAGTGTCATCTTGTCTCATCAATAAATGCATACACCTCTTGGACTGCTCCAAATAGATTCCATGTCTGTTTGGCTGAGTTTTCATTAACCTTCAGGAAAGCTTTTCAGCCCCTGTCTGAAATCCACGCAATGTCCTGTAATCCATGTTATTGATTAGAATGGGGTATCCTGGGAGAAATCTATGAATGAATTCTAAGAACTTAGAATAAACCACACTTGCTGCAGTGTGCAAATGTAATATTTTGATGGCAGACAAGGTGTTCTTGATACCTCACAGTACAGTCTTTTAGCGGCTAGATGGCACTATTGCCAGACAGTAGAATCAGGTGAGATGTAGAATACCAAATGAATTTGCAGATTTGGTTTTCTTAGCAAGAGCTGAGACAGAAAGTAGCTTTATACTGTCTACTATATTGATTTAAATGGCAGGATTTGTTACTGTAGTTTGTGCTGGGCATGCTGTCTAAGTAACTCAGTAATATTTTCATCCAGCTTTTTCTTTCTTCTCATAATGGCATAGCAACTCGGGCATATTGTTCAGCTCTCCCTTTCGCTAAGTGTTACAGAGAATGACAGACGCATGGCAAAATCGCCTAAAGTTAAAGGAGTCACAGAATCACAGAATGGTAGGGGTTGAAAGGGACCTTCGGAGATCATCTTGTCCAACCCGCCTGCCAGAGCAGGGTCACCAAGAGCAGCTTGCACAGGAACGCGTCCAGGCAGGTTTTGAATATCTCCAGAGAATGAGACCACCACCTCTCTGGGCAGCCTGTTCCAGTGCTCTGTCACCCTCAAAGTAAAGAAGTTTTTCCTCCTGTTCAGATGTAACTTCCTGTGTTCCAGATTGTGCCAGTTGCCCCTTGTCAGGTTGCTGGGCACCACTGAAAAGAGCCTGGCCCCATCCTCTTGACACCAGCCCTTTGTACGTTTATAAGCATGGATAAGATCCCCCCTCAGTCTTCTCTTCTCCAGGCTAAACAGACACAAGTCCCTCAGCCTTTCTTCATAAGAGAGATGTTCTAGTCCCCTAATCATCTTTGTAGCCCTCCGCTGGACTCTCTCCAGTAGTTCCTGTCTTTCTTGAACCAGGGAGCCCAGAACTGGACACAGTACTCCAGATGTGTCCTTACCAGGGCAGAGTAGAGGGGGAGGATGACCTCCCTCAACCTGCTGGCAACACTCTTTTTAATACATCACTTGAGACCATTGGTCTTCTTGGCCACAAGGGCACATCGCTGGCTCATGGTCAGCTTGTCCACCAGGACTCCCAGGTCCCTTTCTGCAGAGCTGCTCTCCAGCAGGTCAGCCCCTAACCTGTAGGGGTGCATGGGGTTATTCTGCCCAGGTGCAGGACCCTACAATTGCCTTCGTTGAACTTCATTAGGTTCCTCTCCACCCAACTCTCTAGCCTGTCCAGGCTTCTCTGTATGGCAGCACAGCCTTCTGGTGTGTCAGCCACCCCTCCCAGTTTTGTATCATCAGCAAACTTGCTGAGGGTACAGTCTGTCCCCTCATCCAGGTCATTGATGAATATGTTGAGCAAGACTGGAGCCAGTATTGAACTCTGGGAGCACCGCTAGCTACAGGCCTCCAGTTAGACTCTACACCGCTGATCACAACCCTCTGAGCTCTGCCATTCAGCCAGTTCTCAATCCACCTCACTGTCCAGTTATCTAACCCACTCTTCCTAAGCTTGCCTATGATGATGTTATGGGAGACAGTGTCAAAAGCCTTGCTAAAGTCAAGGTAGACAACATCCACTGCTCTCCCCTCATCTACTCAGCTAGCCATGCTGTCAAAGAAGGCTATCAGTTTGGTCAAGCATGATTTCCCCTTGGTTGAACGCTCCTGATAACCTTCTTTTCCTCCACATGCTTAAAGATGACATCCAGAATGAGGTGTTCCACCACCTTTCCAGGGATAGAGGTGAGGCTGAGTGGTCTGTAGTTTCCTGGGTCCTCCTTCTTGCCCTTTGTGAAGACTGGAGTGACGTTGGCTTTCCTCCAGTTTTCAGGCACCTCTCCTGTTCTCCATGACCTTTCAAAGATGATGGAGTGATGGAGAGTGGCTTAGCAATAATATCTGTCAACTCCCTCAGCATTTGTGGGTGCACCCCATCAGGGCCCGTGGATTTGTGGATGTTGACTTTGCCTAAATGATCTGTAACCTGATCATCCTCAATCAAGAGAGAGTCTTCCTTTCTCCAGACTTTTTCTCTTACCTCCAGGGTCTGGGATTCCTGGGAGCTGGCCTTAGCAGTAAAGACTGAAGCAAAGAAGACATTCAGAAACTCCACCTCTGTATCCTCTGTCACTAGGGCACCCACTTAATTCAGCAATGGGCCCACATTTTCCCTAGTCTTCCTTTTGCTACTGATGTACTTGAAGAAGCCCTTCTTGTTGTCCTTGACATCCCTTGCCAGATTTAATTCCAAGTAGGCCTTGTTCTTGTTGCATCTCTGCATACTCTGACAATGTTCCTATACTCCTCCCTAGTGGCCAGTCTATTTTTCCACATTCTGTAAACTTCCTTCTTCCATTTGAGTCTTTCCAGAAGCAACTTGCTCTTCCATGCAGGTCTCCTGCCTCCTTTGCTTGATTTCTTACTCATAGAAAGGGATGCACCAATCTTGAGCTTCAATATTAACCAGCTCTCTTGGACTCCCCTACCTTCTAGAACCCTAACCCACAGGGTTCCTCCAAGTAGGCCTTTGAAGAGGCCAGAGTTAACTCTCCTGAAGTCCAGGGTTGTAATTCTACTTTTTGCCCTGCTTCTTTCATGCGGGATCCTGAACTCCACCATCTCATGGTCACTGCAGTCAAGGCTGCTCCCAACCTTCACATCCCCAACTAGTCCTTCTTTGTTTGTTAGTGCAAGGTCCATCAGCACACCTCTCCTCATTGGCTCCTCCATGACCTGTATCAAAAAGTTATCATCAATGCTCTGCAGAAACCTCCTGGACTGTGTGTGCCTGGCTGTGTTGCCTTTCCACCAAATATCAGGGTGGTTTAAGTCTCCCATGAGAACCAGTGCCTGTGATCGTGAGGTGTGAAAGCTGATGGAAGCACATGCATGAAAGAGAAAGCTGAATAGATGGCATATTGACCTTCCTTCCTTTATCCACTTGTCCTTTCCCATGCACACCCTCTCCTCTCTCCTGTTCCTGATTTGCCCCTTTGTGTCCTTCACTGCAAGAAAAGACTGGGAAAGCATTGCTAGACTGCCTGTCATTCCACTGAGCTCCGTTCAACCTGCATTGCCTTTTTTGGTGTTCAGTGAAAAGGTGATTTTCCTTGTGCTGTTGCACCAACACCATAGATGTACCGGGTGCTGGTGTCCAGGCACTGGCAGCAGTGGCTGCAGGTATGGCTTCTTCAAGGAGAGACTGGGACCACTCCAACACACCCACTGCACACAGCTGAGCCCCTCAGCAAGATGGTGACATGTCTGGGAAAGTGTGTGTAAGAAAGCGTAAAATGCTGTCCAGCAGCGAGGAGAGAAGAGAAACCATATGAGAAATAGCCCTGTGAGCACCAAGGCAAGAGCAGGAGGAGGCAAAATACTCCAGGTGTCTGAGCAGAAATTCCCCGGCAGCACCTGGAGAGATCATGGTGGAGCAGGTGTTTCCCTGCAGCCCACGGAGAGGACCACTATAGAGCAGACACCCAGACTGCAGCCCATGGAGGATCCTATGCTGGAGTGGGTGGGTACTTCCTGATGCAATCCTGTGGAGAGCCCACACTGGAGCAGGTTCATCCTGAAAGAGTGCAGGCCATGGAGAGGACCCATGCTGGATCAGGGAAACAGTATAAGGAGGAAGAAATGGCAGAGAGGAGCTGTTATGAGCTGACCCCATAACCCACCATTCCCCACCCCCCTGCATTGCTTGGTGGGGGAAATAGAGCAGTTGTGAATGAAGGACCGAATTTGGCCCTTGGAAGAAGTTGGGAGGGGGATGAAGTGGAAGGAGTTTTCAGTTTTGTTTATATTTCTGACCATCAAAATCTATTTTAAATAGCAATAAATTAAAATTATTTTCCCCAAGTTGAGTCTGGTTTGCCTGTGATGGTAATTGGTAAGTCACCTTCCTATCTTTATCTCAGCCCATGAGCTTTTTCATCTTATTTTCTCCCCTTATATTGTTGAGGAGAAGGAATGAAAGAGCAGCTGGGTGGGTGTCTGGCAGCTGGCCAAGGTCAACCTACCTATTTTTGTTCTGGTCAGCAATGTAATATCTTGGGGAGGCAGTCTGTATTTCATTTAGTTGTTCCCAGTAATAAATTGAAATTTTAAGTATCAGTTGTGCTTCTAAAACTTTGTTCCAGGAACTTATTTTATTGAACTCATCAGGCAGAAAGTGCTCTTGTAAAGCAATAATTTATGTAAAACAAGTATTCAGGTGCTAAACCTAGGGCTTCCGAAATGACTGGTGATGCTAGATGCCTCTGTGTTCTTAATGCACATGCTGAGATTAAAGAGGGCAAACAGTCTGATAACTGCAGTCCTTAAACTCTCCTGAAGTTAGGACACTTAAATGGATTAATCCTAATATCTCATAATGCCTAAAAATGTAGGCTTAGGCATACTTTATCTTCTGATATTCATCTCTAAAAGCACATGTCAATCATTGATCAACATCCCCAGTTTTTCATCTTCTTTTCTGTAACCAATTCTATTTTACTAAAGAAAAAAAAAAGTGGGTCAAACAGGACAAATAGCTATTTTTGCTATTTCTTTTTCACAATGGACAACTGATTCATAAGGTATTCCCAAATTTCTCAGTTTTGTAAGTTGCTGACATATTATCAGGAGTCTTCCAGCATGTGATTTTTATCTTGAGTTGGAAAGCCAGTAGATCGTGTCTGAATCCTGGCTCTCATTTCAAAATATACTCAATGCCTTACACCACCAGAAATATTGACCAAAAAAACCAAAACCCAAAACATGAAAAACCTTACTCACTTTGCCACTCATGATTTGGCAAGCATAATTCATGATACATGAAAGTTTGATTTTGATATTATGATTTCCTATTTGCCAAAATTCCTACTGCTAGTGAGATTTTTTAAGTAGTTTTCTTGGTGATTTTTGCCTCTTCCTGACCTTTTTGTATAAATAGCTATTTTCTCTTTCCACCTCAGTATAGTTAAAAAATGTTTTCTTCTTTCCTTTAACCGCTTTCGCTAGCATTAACTCATTCTGCTGTTTCAGTTGTTTAGTGTTTTTCCCCCAGTGAAATTGTTAGACGTGGTGTCCTTCAGGCCTTCTTGGAGTATAATTGCTTAGAAGCCAAAACAAAATGAAATGCATCTGTGCTTTCACAGAAATGCTTTTCAAAGTAGCCTTCCAGCTAAATGAGGGATTCCATTTATGTACTGTATGGAGTATTTATGTACTGCATACATTGGGACAAATTATTTGCGCTTCTGCTTGGGTTTGCTATGACCCAGTCCTGCCAGCGTTCTCCCAAAGGAGACTTGCTTAACTTGTCTGTTTGAACAGCTGAGCTGAGAGAGGGGATGCTGAGTACTACCACTTCCCACAGTGTTTGAGGCACCACCACAATGGCAACGGATGTGTAGACAGGATCATGCCTTCAGTCTAATTCCACATCCTAGTAAACTCCATGAGAAAATTCATGGCTGCATTTCTGCACTTGGAGTATACGCTATATTCCTAGTGTTACTTTGGGAAAGCCTATTACAAAGGCATAATGCTCCCCGATTTTTATTTTTATCTGAGGACAGTTGTGCCTTACAAATGTTTTATTTGAAGCCTTTGACCTGAATTCTAATCTGATTTAAATTCATTTAAATTCATAATAACTCTGGGTTAACTCCAATGTAAGTGAAGTCCTAGTCCGTGGTATAGCAGCCATGGTTCACAGAAATGCAAACAGCAGCTGGCTCTGTGTCCTTAGTTAATTTGATTATATAGTTTTAGTTTAACTTAAACAAAGTAATGACCTTATTATTATTTTAAGAAACCTATTTGGAGAGGAGGGAATCACATTTCTTATATATAAATCCGTTTTCAAATATCTTCTTTAGGTGTCCACGTTGCTAGAGATGGAGTTGAGTTTGTGTGGGGAGAGTAAAGGTGTGCTATATTTCACTGATCACAGTTGCTTTAAATTAGGCAGTGAAGAGAGAGATGCTGTTTGCACATGAAGGAAACAAGGTTGGCAGTAGACATCACAGAGGGGGCTTGCCTTTGTAGTTTCTCTCTTTTATACACCAAGTATCAGGAGAAGGATTGGGGTGTCTTTGCAAGAATGATCTTAGGGGCCACATCTGGCTAAGGTAATCATTAGACAAAAACTCTGAGTTCAAGGCTAGTAAGCATTCTTTTAATGTTTTCTGTCTTAAGCACTATCGTTCTGAAGTTTTACAAGAAGCAATTAAAAATAAATGGTTGAATCTTGCTTTGCCTAAATGTAAATTAAGGTGAATCTCAGGAGTTCCTCCTGATATTATGAAATTTAGTAAGAGCTGAATACATTTTCTCAAATATTAAAATCATAGTTACATATGGTATTTTCTGATTTTTGCAGACATTTTCTACATGTCTTATGTACCCTCTTACCCTCTTTTCTCTCAAATTAAAGTCTGTTTTAAAATATCAGTGTTCTAAATTTTATAATCATCTTCAAAATTACAACAGGAGTAGGAGATGTGAAAATGTTTTTCAATAACAGATCTTACTAAGTCTAGTATTTGCTACGGTACAGTTCTGTAATATCTGTTGTTTTACCTTTCTGTTTTGTCACAGAATGAAAAGGAGAAGCTGACATGGAGTGACCGTATACCTGGATATGCAGCAAACTTGGGATTGATTTTATTTATGGTAATATAATCTGCATTTCTCCACATTTACTAGGTGTGAGAAACTTTGCAGTGAGCATCTTGAGTGGAATCCTAAATTAGTGTTCTCAAAGATGCTAAAAATCTGAAGAAAACTAGGGTTATAACCTACAGTTCGTGAGAAATACGTGTCCTACTAGGAAGACTCATAGAACTCAATGCCTCCCCCCAGCTTTGTCCTCTTTCGCCAAAGGCTGCTTATGAGAGGGCTGTTGGCTGAATGACTTGCTGTAATGACAGCAGCTTGTTACTAGATGCTGTCTCTCCCACAGGGTTTCTGCTCCATCCTCCTTTATCTGATTAAGGTAAGCCCTCTGTGTATTTGCTTGTGCGCACATTGTTGCGTGTGCTCTGTCAGAATGATATCCAGAAGCGTTGAGCCTGCGGTACAGGTGTCATAAATCTGTTGCTGAGAAATATTTGTCTGACACGCATTCAGGGATGGACTCTACTGTAGTCAAGGAAGACCGTGGTATACAATCCTCACTTGAGAACAAGAATAAGGTGTGCAGGTCAGCCAACTGTAAAGTGTGGACACCGCTGTCCTAGCAAAATTTCCAACAGACCATAAACACATCATCAAGCTGCTAGCCTTTGTAAACAGCAATAGGAAAGCCTGGCTAATAAACCTTAAATTACATTTTCAAGGATCCCATTATCCCTCTTGTTACAGAAATTACTGAATTAAATATGCCGGTTTAAACCGCAGGAGCATCTGACATGGGAAATGTACTTAGGGACTAAATTATTTTGAAATATCTATGTGCATTTCTAATTTACTGGAATTTGCATATACTGCAACAGATATCCTGTGAAGATTTAATTTCTTTTTCTGGCAATCAAAAACATTTTATATTCACATTGAAGTCAAATTAATGTCTGCATTTTTATAAATATATGTGTTTATTAAGACACGTGTCTATTAAGTATATTTTCTTTGCATATTAGCTGTGTCATTCATATATATGTATATATGCACTAACAACACTTTGAGTGAGTCTATCATCCTGAGGCCATACCAAATGTCTGCTTTTTAGACAGAACCTCTAACTGGCATCAGTTGGGGCTTTGCTTAAAGAAGAGTATACTGAGTATGACTAAGCATATAGCCCTAATTTAGCTTTTACAAGTCATTCTTTTGCAGACAAGGTGCATGTGCTCTTGACTTTAACCATATGTTTAAATCTCCCCTAAGCTTGAGCTTAAAGTGCTTTCCCGAGTCATACCCTATGTATTACACTCCCTGCTTACTGTAACATCTCAGAGAGATTTATAAAGGTAAAATGTCTAGCTCCAATTCTTCAGCTTCTGTTAGTGACTAGTGGAACTATGCTGGCTTTCACCATTTGGAGAAGAGACCATGCTGATTTTTTGTAGAATATTTTGAGTATTAGTAAGATCTAAGCACCTACAGGAGACAACTTACAAACCGTGCATGAAATTCAAGTCAGCTCTTGATGAGGGAGAGCCAGCTCTGCTTTCCCATGTGGAGATTACAATCTACTCTATACTGTATGTGATGTTTCTTTTTTTTTTCTGCTAGATTAGTTAAGCAGGGATTGGAAACACCAGACTAAAGTTCATTGTCAGCCCGTGCAATAGAATTGTACTAAAGAAATTAAATTGGTCTCATCTGCCTCCGTTATTAATATTCACAGAGATTAACTGTTTTAGCTGTAAGCACTACATACATAATAAGTGATGAAATATTGAATTTGTGTGTGTGTGTGCACATATACAGCACACAGACATAGAAGACTCAGACACAGATATACACACAAATGTGCTGCAATTTCTAGTGCTGCAGAAGTGATTGCTGAATTTCTAATACTACCTTTTCCAGGCCCAAAGGGTCTGTCGGCACAAACCCATAGGCTTTTTCCATGAAGATGTCTACGTTGCTGTAGGATGATGCTGTTGTGTTCTGTCCCGCCTTCCCCCAGCTTTACATGCCATAATTTCCCTGATGACTCCTGAAGCTGCTAATGGTTTTCTTATTGTAAAAGCTTTTCTTTTTATTCTTCATTTATGAACTTCTTTTGTGTACTTCACTTTTGTGAATCCTCTTTCAAGAACTGTTGTAGTGTGGTTTTGGTTTTTTTTCTTTCTGGCTTTTCTTCTGTCTTTATTAAGCTAGGCATGCTGTTTGTGTCTTTAAAAGTGCAGGTTGAAAAAAAGGTTGGGTTTCATTCTCTTGACCGATTGGTCTTGATGTTTTACACCACCAAATAATTCCAAAGATTATTTTACACATTTACGGATCCTTTAAAATCTGGTCACAGTTCTTCTGTTGTACACAAAGCCTCACTCGACTGCAGAGAGGGCAGAAGATCCCACCTTGATTTAAGCAATGTCTTTTGTGGGGATTTTAGAACTGAAATTCACAAGTCTTATTTTTCCCAGTAACACCAGTGATACCAGGAGGTCTAGGCTCAGCTGGGCTTATACAAGTTTGGCTGGTGTGCAATTAGTAATAACATGTGTCACAGTTTAGAAACTCCATATTTAGAAGGTACATGGTGCGGCAAAGGTGTGCGAGTGTGTGATAAAACATTGGTAGCTGCTGGAAGAGAGCAGGATGGCATGGAGCAATGCCATCACTGGAGCCTTTCTTTGTGTTCATTGCGTTTGGCTCAGTCACAGGAAGGAAGAAAACCTATTAGTGTCATAGCACAAGAGTTCAGCCTGTTCCTTCTTTTGGACCCGATTGCCCTATTCTTATCCACATGGCATACTACTTTACTCTAGAATAGCCCCACTGGGGAGCCAAAGAACTATTTGGACATTAAATTGTTATCCTACTTGGATAAAGGTATCAATCTAGCCCATGGGGTTTTATAGCTTCCTTCTCAGATCTACTATGCTTTCCTGTTTGTCTTCATTCATACCAGGCTCAGTAGGTGACCTTTTCTCCAGCCAATTTTCACATCTGTTTCTGAGCAATTCAGTCCTTGACAGACTAGTTTAGGTATTCAGTGAGGAAACTGTCTGCCATAGTAGGGAATTGAACTTGCCAGATGAAATGTTGGGGTTGACAACAAAACCCAAAGTAGGCACCTGAATGAAAGTTGCCCTTCTGATCTGGAATTTGGGCAGAAGAGGTATTTTCAGGAAGGGAAGAAATACTGTGAAGATACAGGAACCACTCCCTCTCAGTCGCTGTCTGGGGAGTGAGAACTATGCTCTCGGTTACTGAGCGGTCCTACAAGCCCTCCTCAAATTTCTCTTATTACTGGATGAACAGATAATGAAGACTCCTAAAGGAGTGTTTTTCCATCTGTGTCTAAGTAAGCAAATGTTTAAAAACAGCTGGGCAGCTGAGGAGTTTCTGAAGCCCTGGTGCTTTTGCAAAACCAGTATCTTTGTTCTTTAAACAGATAGAACATATTTTTGGGGGTAGCTTTGTATATCTTGCTATGGCACTGCATGAATTGAAAAGGCTGCAATAGTGCAAGCCTCTGATAGTATCTAATCCCCCGGTAATCTTCTTCATTGCTATGGATCCCTTAAATCCTGTGGTCACGTTTAAGAGCTTGCTATTCAACTTCTGTGACCTGAAGTTTCTGCTTTCTCTCTTTAGTGATGACTGTCCTTGATGACTCTTCATCCTGTACTGTTAAGATACCATTTCTAAGTAGAAGCTTGTGATGGAGATAGGTGTCTATGAAGGCCCAGAGAGCTCATGGTATCTGGAATGATACATACAAGTTTACTTTGCTGGTTTTCCTTGTCCACCACCGATTTTTACTAAATTTCAAAGAAATCCACAGTAGTGGAAGAAGAAAGAAGTAGAAAAAGAATATTTGGAAGGTGATAAATAGGAAGGAATCTCTGATCCAAACTAAGAAAAAGAGATTAAGGTAGAGGTGGAAGCTGAATTAGATTGCTACCAGGTGGTGCTGTTTTGTTTTCTCTGTTTATTGGGGATATTACTCTGTACTGTAGTGATGGCTTCTGCAATGGGCAAGTTAGGTAAAAGTTCTGATCTTTGTTTCCTGCACCACTTCTCTCACAGCAAGAGCTGAGCAGATAGTCCAACATGAATCAGATTTTTCTCTGCATGTTTGGTAGAGAAGTCAAAAGAAAAAAGAGGAAAATAGGCAGAAAAATTAGAACTGTTTTCTCAACACAATGAAAACTACAAAAGGAAAGGAAATAATATTTTATGCCATTTGAAATGTTTTAATTCAAAGTGGTTTATGTTTAGACTTTTTAATTTAGACCAGTTATCTGAAGTATTAACATGAAGCAAAAACTTGTCATTCACCTACATTTAATTTAAAATGAATGAAAAATTGATTTAAAAGGTAAAAGGTAGATGTTTTACTAGATCTGACATTTTATTACTATTTTCACACAAAATGTATTTGTGGATTTCATCTGATATCTCCAGGACTTTCTCCAAATCATTATTTTTTAGTATGTTTACTAGTTTTCCATTAAAACAAAATGTGCCCGCTTTTCATCTTCAACCTCTGCTATAGCTCTGATTCTTGTTCTGGTTCTTTTGCAATAGCACTTTTTCATAAGACAACTTCCCTTTGTATACAGGAATTCAATAAGCTATTGCTGGGTCATTAAAATGAACTGTTAAATTTCCTTAAATCCGTGTTGTGAATCTGGGCCCCTAGGCCCATTGAAATAATTGCAATGGTCTAATCTTTCACATTAAGGTAGTCTCTTTCATCTGAGGATCTCAAGATGTTTTACCTAAAATAATGAATGTACATTGGAATTCTTGCCAAAGGCAAAAATGAAAGGGAAAAATGTACCCTCTACCCTTTTCCTGCTATGGCTATGAAAATTTGCTCTTTTTTATTGTTATTTTATTGATTTTTTTTCATTTTCGAGTGGGATTTTTTTGAAACCAGAATACCACAGCCCTGTGAAATTCAAATTCTTCTTGTGGGAACTTGACCTTAAGATGCAAGGCTGACTTTCCTCATCTCATGGGTCAAAGCCTGCCCATGAAGGACGCCAGGATACTAATTGATTTCTGGGACAGAAATGTAAAATGAATCCCTAGTAACCCTGTTTAGGTCAGTCTTAAAAGAATAATAACAGGGGAAACTTTTTTTTTTTTTTTTTTTTTAATTTGTGGCAACAGTTGAGCAAACACAACTGGAGAGGAAGGTGTCACTTCTGTCAGAGGTGAAGCTGTTTCAGCCAGTAAAGCCAGTCTGCTTGACTATGCATACATGTAGGCCCTTCAGTCCAAGCCACCTGAACCTATTGCCGGATAACCAAACTACCCGAGTTTCGCCAGTACTGTATGGATAATGTGTGGAGCTTTCATCAGAGAGGACATGTGACATTTCAGTGTTCTGCATCCATTTTCTTCATTATGTTCCTGTTAGAGAGTTTATAATTTTCACATTTGAATTTGATTATCCCCATATTATTGTGTTGGTCTAAGAAATAACCACACAGTAACAATTCATGGAACAAACCCAACATGTCAGTTGAAGCTTCTGTTTAAATGCTAGTATCAAACTTGAACTAATCTATCTGTATGTTTCTTTGCAGATTATGCTGACGTTTTCAGCAGTGTTTGGTGTGATCGCATATCGAATCACTACAGCAGCAGCTTTGTCATTCAGCACAAATGAGACAACCAGGTCAAATGTTCGAGTGACTGTTACTGCAACTGCTGTCATCATTAACCTTGTTGTGATACTTATACTTGATGAAATTTATGGAGCTGTTGCCAAATGGCTGACAGAAATTGGTAAAACTATCTCACCACATTCTTCATTAGTACATTACATGTATTGACATGAGAGTATGCAAGGAGGTTCTAATAGGAATATTTCTCATTGAAGAGTGCCAGGGAAAATATTCAGGCCTGTGGGGTAAGATGCTCAGACATGCCTTTGTGAGCTAGAGGCCTAAGCCACAACATGCAGTGTGCCACTAATAGGACTAATTAGCCTGGCCATAATGCCATGTTAATGCAGCTGTGCTATTTCCAGGATCTCAGCTGGTATTTCTGCATTGCGCTGGCTCTGAGCCAAGATACGCTTATTTAGAGCTCATTGAGAATTTTTGACCTGGTATGTATTTTGATATATATCTTTACCTCTAGGAGCTTGGTTTACTGAAACTCATTGGGTTTTTCCAAAGATGTTGCAGGCTGTGGCAAAGCTACACTGGCAAACGCTTCCCATGTTATTTTGCTGATGTTACTTTTACCGGGTTTTTACCACTCAAAGGGGTTTTTTTGCCATTATAGGTGCTTGTCTGGGCTGGACTTTTTATAGTAATACCTATTTCAGTTAGGGGTTGGATTATTTTTTTTAAAAATTTCATTGTATTGTTACAAGCCTGGCAATGTATTTAAGTAAAGTCAAGTCAATCCTTTGATTACAATAGGGGTTTAGGCTAGAGTTTTGTTTTGTTGTTTACATTATGCCAAAGATATTTACTAATAAGGGTTTAGGCTGGGATTTTGTTTTGGCATATAGATTAGGCCAAAGATGTTTCCTGATAGGACCCTAATGTGATATTCTTATAGCTGCCATTAGGTATTGTTTCCCACAGTTTTATACATCACTTCTAATTCGAGATGCTTCAAAGTCTAGGAATATAAAGTCAGTTATTGAAAACACTGAAAATCAACCAGCAGCCACAGATGTTTTTAACTGTAGTGAGTGATCTACCTGTCAATTTTGGGCATCTAAACTTAGGCATGCAAATTAGAAACTTTTTGATAATTGGAGCCTGACTCATTCATTCAACATTGCAGATTCCATCCCTGTAGAACCTACAGTGATGTGAAGCTGGCTGGAACTAGCAGACTTTAGAATAAAACCTTAGGAACTCTTAAGACTTGTGCTTCTTATTCTCAGTTCCTCAAGACACTTTCAAAGTCACAAGTGAGAACATCTATTTTAGTCCTATTTTCTGAAAAACACCATAGACTAAAGTTCTGCAATTGTCATAATAGAGGTTCATTCCTGAATTTTTGAAATATGGTCCTGTGGTTTTACCAGTAAGGATAGCGTGACAGTTTAGATTAAATTCAGAAAGTATTTGAAACAAATGAAGTCAAAGCAATTCATTTTCACAAAACGCCACCATATGGGGTTAATTAGTTTGTTTCTGTTTGGAAGCAGCTTTGGGCAGAATTTATCAGGGTTTCACAAATGAACTCGGTTCCAGTGGCATAAGGAAGCTCAGACTGTTCAGGTGAAAATTGTACCCAGATTTTCAGCTTTCATATAACTGACAAGCTACTAACTGTGTGTGACCTGATCAGTCCTGTCCATTGCACCTGCCCAGATAAGAAGGGCACAACTCTTAAGGCAGGACACTGCTGTGTGGAAAGCGTAGGAAGAGATGCGGGTGAGGCTTCTCCTCTCTGGCAGTTTCTAGGCAAAAGCTGTGAAGCGCAAGCCACTACCGTTGACTCTATGGAGAAGCACGGAAGGAAAATCTTGCCCTTGAAAAGGTGCACCGCTCTGAATTGTGAAAGAAACAAGAATTTCTTACTAACTTGCAGATTATTGTCCCCTTGTCACTTTACGTTTAATTCTAATCCTGCTATTTTTATTTAGGCAGCATTCCTAATTAACCATAAGGTGTTTTGCTTAAGAAGGATCTGGTCTGAGTAATCTCTAGTGCTACAAATTACGAGTGAGTCAGAAAGTTCATTCAGGCAGCTTTCTCCCGTACTAGGCTCAGATGACAACTGTAATCAAAATGTTTAAAAAAATTGCAATACATTCATGCTGATAATTGTTCCTTACCTTGTGAACTTTAATTTTGCTGAGCAGAGCAAAACATACTCAATTCTCTTTGCACACTGCAGTTAATCGACAAGGTGAGGAGCACACTTCTTGTGCTGGAGGAACAGCTCTTGACAGCATAGGTTTCTATTCCAACACCAAGCACACTTGAATCTTCAAGTTCAAGTGAAAAATTATGTCTGTAAGCACAAGAATAGTACCACTGGTAGCAACTGTATTCATCATAGGATCAAAGTAATGGATCTGCCTCAATATCTGCTAAAACAGTGCTTGTGGGGAAAAAAAGTAGCAGTTTTGTTGTAATCAATGAAGAGAGCTCATACAGGATGCACAAGGACTCCACACACCCTCTGTGGACCCAGCTAAGTGAGGCACTGATCACCCCTTATCACAGATTGGACCAGAAAAAGTGTGGATTATATCCTGGTATTCTCAGGTTGATCTTCAGTAATCAGATGACATGTGTCAGGCTTGACTTACAGCTCATTTACTCACTTGTAACTTCACATGGGGAAGTTTCATGGGGACAAAATCAAAACTACTTGTGTTTGTACCTTATAAAGGCAGCAACTCCTTCAGTTAGCTGAGACCCAAGCCACAGATATCTCAGCTCCTTCTGTACCTGGAAGTTTTCAGCTGCTCAGTTGTGGTGTAACATGCTGCACCACCAACCATGTATTATGTGTCTATCATTTTGGGGGGGAAGGTTTTCTCTCTTACTAATGCATCTATTCTGGCTGGATGCATTTCTTGTGTAGCAGATTCCACTAGCTAGAGGACAAATTCTACGCATGCCTCTGTGGGTATGGTATAGTATATCCAAGTGCGGGGAGGGAGTGAAGTGCTGAGTGAGTCTCTGGAGCCATATATGGTGTGTAAATTTTCATCCAGAGGCTGAGCTCATCTTTGTGGGAGTTCTCCATAAGGCAAAGGCTAGGATTTTTCTCCGTCAGATTAAAAGTTGCACTGCTGTTATTTGATATTCCTGTTGCCCTGAGCTGTTGTTCTGACGATCTTTCCAGCATATGGGGTCATCTACAAATTGTTCAAATCCTTTGAAGGTTTAATTAAGCTTTTCTACACATAAAGGTGAAGGATGGCTTAGGGCTCATCAGATTGTGTGTTGACCTTTTATGAAAATATGGTTGAAAGTATCACAAATAAAGCTGGGCAGTGGGGATTCATTAGAGTTTTGCTATTCCTTTAGTGCTCAAATAAACACCGTGCTTCTTTTTTAAGAAAAAACCCAAAGCAAAGTATTTTTAATTAAGTCCTTAAAGCCAGAGCTCTGGATCTACCTTATTATTTCATACTTCCCTTGTGTTATAGAAATTCAGTCGAGAACATACCACAATAAAATTATCTGCTCTCACGTTAGTTAACAGCTCAGGATAAGCATGGCAATACAAGAGTTTAACCCATACATAATGTTTAAAAGAGGATACTACTGTCAATTTGAAAAGCCTCTGTCTTAAATCTCTGTGTTCTGTTGCTAGAAAATTTCCATGGAAATTGGAAATAAATCTGGGAACAGAGTAATGAATCCTGAAAATGTTTAAGATATGTTTTTACAAGTTATCTAAAGAAGTCTAGAAAAGTAGAATATATATAGTGAATGGAGAAGCGTTAGCAAAAATGTGCATTTATTTTGCATGGCAGTTAACAATTCATTTAATGCCTTATTCAGAAAGGTACTTAGTCTTGTGTTTAGCGTTAAGAACATTCACAATTTCATTATAGAAAAAAAGGCTTGTGCACACAAAGTTAAGAAAGCTTTTAAGGGTTATTTTCTGGATGAAAGTCTTTGCACTTTACTTTCATCTTTCATGAACTGAGAATGCTAATGTTTTGTTATTTCAGTTGTGTAATGATATGTATGTTAATTTGTATATGTTTATATACATTAAAGCCATTTATACTGCTTTAGCTTTATGGAATTGAATATAAAGATCCAGTTATTTTTTTTCTTCAAACTCTAGATAGCTAGTAGGAGAACCTTCTAAATATATAATAATTCTATCTATTATTATTAATAAAACATACATTATGTTAATAAAGTATTTAATGCTATTATATATTTAATAATAGCATAGATGTCAGAGTAAATGACAGAGGAGGTCTGTGCTAAGACTTCACAGATGCGGCCTGAAGCAGAGGAAGGTGATGTGGTCTGCTCAGGTCTCTCAGCAAGGCAATGAAAGAGACTGGAAAAGAAGTGAGGTCCTGTCGGGTCCAAGCCAGGTGTCAGGATCTGTTGGGTTTTTGCCACCAGGGTATTGCATAGACATCCGAGAGCAACTTGGGATAAGCTGTCAGAGGCCTATTAGGGAATCAAGTTAATTATGATTATAATGTTAAGAAACATTATTAATGTTTCTATCAAAGAATCTTCAATTTCCATATGGAAATTTGGAAAGACTCTCTGGAAATCGGGAGTCAGTGACAGAGCTAGTGTGCACTGATTGAACTAAAAGTACAAAAGAAAAAAGAGTATGAGCTCAAAGTTTGCAGTTTGGTTTTGTATTTGGGGATATCAGGGATGTTTACATATTTACTCATTGATTTCTGATGTTTGCTTTCCGCCCTCCCCCTTCCTCCCCGCAGAGGTACCAAAAACAGAGAAAGCCTTTGAGGAAAGACTGATTTTGAAGGCATTCCTACTGAAGTTTGTGAATTCTTATGCACCAATTTTTTATGTTGCCTTTTTTAAAGGAAGGTAGGTTAAATGTCCTTTACAAATAGCTATTTATGTATACCACCTTCACCAGCTATGAAAAAATAGCATAAACAGGGTTGTCTAAAGCTTGCTTTTGAATGGCAAGATGACATGATGTCGAGTACTGTCCCGTTTCTCTTCTAAGGAGAGCATTGTTCTGAAGTGCAACCACTTTAGTTTTTTTCCGAAAATAAAAATAATCCCCACCTCAGAAAACAATTCCTTTTAGTTCAAAAAGGGCATTGCACTTATGAGTGAATGGTAGCGCTTACAGGTCTTCACTTTCCACATTTAAAATTATGGAACTACTTTCTCTCTTACTTTCTCAATGTTTTGCACTATTTGCCCGCAGCAAGTTAAATTAAGAAATAGTTACAGTCAACTGGAAGTTGCATGTTTTGGCAAATGAACCGATTGACCAAAAAGGTAATTCAGCTGTCCTGCTAAATAAGTGTGACTTCCTATGGGTTCAGGATCATTGTCTTTTGGGACCCAGTTATCCACAATATAACATATGCTTTTGAATGGGAAGCTTAAAATGATTGTTTGCTCAAAGTTTGGCAAAAATGTTTAAAACAGCCTCTGGATTCTGTCTCATACCATTTTTCTGTTCCTTTGGGGGGCTGTAAAGTTTGTTAATCTATACTCTTCACTAATCCTATTCAGCATCATTGATTTAAGAATTAATGATACATTTTACCAGCAGTTGTAAATCTTGTAAGACATTAATGAAAAATATCACCAATGTCTTTTTTAACCATTTTTTTTTGTGTTGGATGGTTATAATGAAGTCAGTCTCGCTGTTTCTCCCTGTGTAGTCAGAAAAACCTTGCCTGTGTATAGATGAGTAAATAACTCCATTCAGGGCATTATTCAGATGCAAGAGAATGTGAGTTAGGAGATGTATTCCCGGTTTGGTTTGTGATCTCCAATCAAGAGAGGGAAATTATTATTATTTTTTAGCACAGAAAAATATTTTATTAAAACTATTTCATCAAGATGTAGTAGAAAAACATTTGTAGAAGCCAACGGCTTTGAAATAATTTTAAATAACCAAAGTTGAATAGGTGTTGAGTCTTTCAAAATTCATGTTGAAGTAGCCCATTCTGAAATATTTTAGCTAATGTGAATGAACCAGTTATTTTACAGTTAACTTTTTTCCTATTTTTATATTGTTTCATATATTGTTATTGCTTTCAGATTTGTTGGCCGTCCTGGTCATTATGTGTATGTGTTTGATGGCTATCGAATGGAAGAGGTAAGTACATATGAAATTTAAACAAAAAAATCCTTAACAAAAAGAGATATGTGAACAGTGTATTTCAGTGGATTCTAGGCAATAAGGGAAAAATAGAAAACCTGTTAAAAGATGTTAAATCTTCAACAAAAAATAGACAAACCCCAAATTTACCATCTGAGGTGCTTGTGTGTCTGTCTGTCTGTCTGCAGTTTTGAGTACTTCACAATCTTTCTTAGGTGAAGCTCCACCATTTCTATGCTTTACAACTGGGCACTATGGCACAAACATTACATGATTTGGCTGAGGCTCTTGTGAAACCTATGACAAAGCTGGAAGTTGAATCTGGCGTCTCATTCTGTAGATCACTAGAAGCCTAGCAATTTTAATAGCCTAAAAAGCCAAAGCCATTTTGTGCTAAACCTGTAAACATTTTTCTTTTTCATAATTCCTTTTAACTGCTGTGGGTGTTCCCTTGAAAATCAATATACGTACTCAAGGTTTTACAATAAAGCTTACGTATAAGTCTTTGCAAGATTGAAGACTTTCTTCTCCCTTGGGAGACATCAGATTGGAAGAGTATTGGTGATACTGCATTATGTTTATTACATTGATTATGTAGTAAATATTTTAAAAGGAAATATAGTAGCCCCAGGGCACAGTAAGTTATTTCAGAGCTCTGCATATTTTCCGTAATGCAGTTTTATGAGTGGAGATGAAATACCTTGTTAAGCACAGAACTGCAATGATCAACGAGTTCCGTGCTCCTGCGCAAATTGGTGACGGGGCGAAGGGCACATACAGACATCGGTAGCTCTCCCAAGTGGGTATTTTAAATTAATTCTCTTGCTCTCTTCACACTCTATGGTTTTGTTTAATTGCAGTGTGCTCCAGGAGGCTGTTTGATGGAACTCTGTATTCAGCTGAGCATCATTATGCTTGGAAAACAACTGATTCAAAACAATCTATTTGAAATTGGAATCCCGTATGTATCCCAGCCTTCTCCATTACCATGCGTTATTCCTATGACACAGTAAATTAAAGGCTTGATCCTTATTCAACTGAATGGAACTTTTGCCACCGCCTTCAGTGGGTTCTAATTGAATGTGATGATAAATCACGCTTTTGGTTGTGATGAAATGATCTGGCTGTATTTTATGTTGAATAATTGGCTATATCTGCAGTAAATGGCTTAAAGAAAGTGATTGAATATATTAAATAATTGATCTAAATTAATTTTAGAAACCTGAGAAAACAGGCAAGGTATGATAGATCTCTTGGGAAGTTTTAGAGAAGCTTTCAGGGTAGCAGTATTGAATACAAATTAGTATAAAGTAGAGAAGAGATGGCGTGAAGAAAAGCGATAGCTCATAAAAGATGTTAAAATGTATTACTTGATCTATGACTATTTTACGGGTTTGCAGATGAAGTCCACACATTTCTAAGGCGCCTGTGTGTCAGTATGTCACTATGTGATGCAGGGGCTAGAGTCTGGGAGAGACGCTGACAGGCTGCTCAGTGGTTGTCAGCTCCAGGATGCTTAGTGCACACACAGTGTCCTCTGCTCCAAGTATATAGCAAGAAAGCTGTCTTGGTCTGTGTCCAGTGTCAAAGGGATCTTCAGGCACTGAGAACCCACTGAGAGCGTCCTGCTCCTGCCTCTGGGGAGGTTTGCTTTTGTTTCTGTTAACTGAATCACCTTTGTTGGTGGCAGTGATCTGTGAAATGTTGTATTAGATGAAGAGTCTGGCTTAGACACAAGCCTCAACTCTGCTGAAGTTAATCAGAATCTTTCAACTCTGGTCTCAGTAGCTTTTGGATGACATCTCTAAGGAAGGCCTTGACAATGTTAACTAGAAAACAAGATGAGTGATGCTTAAAAGATTATGAAATATTTTTAAAATGAGCCCTTTTCCTCCCTTTTCCTAGCAAGCTCTTTTATTTTGGAAGTAATTTAAATAGAGGGAAAAAAAAATTTCCCAAACAAATCAAATGCGGGTTATGGAAGGTTTCATTATTCTTATGTCAAAGTTCAATAGGGAGGCCTGTTTTCTGTCTACATCTCATTGAGTTTACAGTTTATTTTGAGAAAAAGGTGGTAAATCATTCCCAGAATGTCTGACATGTTGAAGGCTTAAAGCTTTCTCAGTGTAAACCTGGTGTGATTTTTTTCCTGTCTTCCAAAAACTTACTGCTACTGGACTTTTTTAATGGGGATTTTATGATGTTAGAAATACTGTATTTATTGTTTTTGACTCATGAAAGCAGAGACTGATCCAGTCCAAACAGAAAATTCCTGTCAAATTATTTCTCAATTCCCTAACTACAGCTCTTGGTGCAAGAATATGACCATTTCATCCCATTTTTCTCCCTCATTTCTGCTCCCCCACCTTCCTGCCAACAACCTATGGTGGCCTCAATTTTTAAAACTGAATATCTGTTCAAAAATATATCTGTTTTCATTCTCTCCTTCCCTGAGAAATGCCTCATTTCAGTCACAATGCTATCTTGTCATCCTGAAATGAGCACATGGGGTTTTCCTTTGTTTGTCTGGACTCTCAAGAAAATAATGTGTGTATCTGTAGGGCTCGGCCCTTCTCACCAGACCTGTTTGCACCGTGAAAATCACAATGCTTTACTGAAAATTAAATCAGAGTTAGCTTTCTATTTCTGCATGTACTACTCTACTGGTTTGGAATAGATCCTTAATGGTACTCTATCCTACCTCATCTGCTCCACATACACAGGCACACGGACTCACTTCGAGTACTGATCAATCAGATTTTCAGAAGGCTGTGCATAATTCTGATGCACACATATAAATTCAGACCAAAAAGGACTCCAAACATGCATGTGTTGCAGAAGTAGTAGTTCTGGGATGTCCGTGTCTCACATGTAATCTACTACGTCTATACACGCTGTTGTTAGGGGATGTGACAGATGTGTAGATAAACACGCCCTTGTTCTCTGCCCTCCGGCCTTCTCGTCTGGCTTCCTACTGTATCCTGTTCTCTGTGTTCTGCTACCTGTTTTCCTTGCTAATCTCTTACAGTCAGCTCATCTCCTCTGTTAGATCATCCTTTTTCTACCAGTAATTTTTTTTTATTTTCCTTCACAGGATATCTCTGTCTTCATTGGGCCCTTGTTCTATTTTCTGGTGTCTACTTTTGCACAGGCTGTGCACTATGATGAACAGTCCTTCTGTGGCAGAAAGATAGAACAATCTTTTCTATCTCCCATTTCAGCGGCTGTATTTTTTTCCCTCTTGCCCTGTGCCTCTTTGGAGGGAATGAGAGTCAGGATGAATAACGCAGATTCTTCCACTGGCTCCCTTTATTTTCACTGAGGGCAGACTACAAATGCTGCAGTCAACCTTACCCACAAGGAGAGGCAGAAGGGACTATCATAAATGGTGATTTGTTCTTCAGAATCTGGAACTGGAACTCTGGAACTCCCATTCAGAGAGAACTGTATCTCTCTGCTAAGTTATGTGATGACCCAGATGAAAAGAGTTTTCCTTACTGAAATCTCGGGATTTCAGGATTATTTTCAGAAACCTTTTGATTTCATTCACCATAAAACCCCAGGCATTTTAATTGCTTTGCAGAAGATCACAAAGCTTTACTCCCATTTGCTGTCTCTTTCCCTCAAAAAACACTGCTAAGTAGATGACAGACTGAGTTTATAAGCAGCAGCCATCCATTACATCTCTAGCACCCCAAATGTTGCCGCAATTGGGAACTATGACTCAATGTCTTCATTCTGGCTTATCTACAGTCAGTGCTGGCCAAAGAGTTACGGAGTTAAACTTCAGATGGCAGCCCTGCATCATTGTTTGGGGTCACTGGGACACATCCTTGCTTTTTCCTTCACTATTTCTGGAGAAACTGCTGCACAGCTATGGCAGATGTGACTTCTGGTCTTCTAAACATTTCTGTGATTTCTTTTTCAATTTCTGCACCCAAGAATATCAAAACAGCTAGGTAAATGCAACAACAGTTGAATTATGGAAAACTAAGCCTTCTTGAATTGAAATGTGTATTCTGTGGGGCTGGAATTCACAAGTTTAACAGATGTAAATATGCCACAGTTCGCTCAGATGTGTCACATACAATAATTCTTTTACTGTTGCCACAGGAATTGACCCTGAAAGGCTGCAGGCCTTGAGAGCCCTGACCTAGAGTTCTTATGAGACTCCTTTTCTTCAGTTCTGTTTTTCTGAACTTCCTGGAAAAAATTGGCGTGGTTATTTTATTACTCTCTGTCTTTGACCTTGGTGATAAACCCTTAGGGTGAAATACTGGCCCTATTAATGTCAATGGCAAAGCTCCCATTGACTTTAGCAGGGCTGTGATTTTGGTTTTTTTATTCAACATCGGTTTCCATCGCTTACTTCAAAATGTATTTAACTATGCTGGATGAGAATACTAAGAGTTCTGTTCTAGCAAGTATTGCCTTGCAATACTTCAAATCCAGTTCTTGGTGACTGTCACAGGCGATCTGCTTTTGCAGTACCCAAGGGCATTTGTTAACTGAGAGTCTTGAGAAATTGGTAAACTGATCCTCAGTTCCACGCTTTCTGGCAAGCTCTGGTGAAATACATCACGAGGACTGCACAGCCACTGAAGACACCAAGACTTGTGCCAACAAGATAATTTTCCTGCATCCATCCTATTTAAACCTGCCTCCCAGCTGCCCTGCCTCTCCAGTCTCTACACATTCCACTCTGCCTCACTCGACAAATTTCTCATTTTTCCCAAGTCATCTTCATGTCTTGACCTTGATGCCCAAATCCTGCTACTCCTTTTTACTGTATAAATGGAGAAACTGTTGAATCATCTGTCTGTTTTTTTTTAAAAAAGGAGGCTTTGTGTAAGTTTACCATGGGTTGACCTCAGCCAGGATCTCTTGATTTTGATTTCTCTCTTCTTTTCCTCATCTTTTTTTTCCTCAAAATCTTGTGGGTTCTTCAGGGTTGGGGCATTTTCCTGTAGTGATTTTATGGTCTCTTCAGAGGCTGATTACCTTGCATAATGGGCTTATTGCTTATATTAAGAATTACAAACAGAATAATTAAACCATGTTCCCACCTCTTACCTAACACAACAGTTTGGTGCCAATCCCTCATGAGAAACTGCAGCAGCATTTTTAACTTCTCTAGACGCAGTCTTCTGACAAAAACCTGTTCTTCATTTTCTTTCTCCCTCATCCTAAATTCATTCTTCTTTCATGCTATTCCATCTCCTCGAGAATGTGTTTTGCTTTTTGATATTTACTGGCAAAAGGACCAGAAATAATGGCTGTTCTACAGTTCTACTGTTTTCTCTGTTTGTCCAGAGCAATATAGCTATGAGGGGGGGTCATGAAACTTTGCTGCGTTCGCCTCTTTAGCACGAAGCTTCTTAGAGACTCATCCTGAATGGGCAAACCTCCTCTTTCTCACTGGTGGGGCTGCCTGGCATGCAGAAATCAGAAGCTCAAATAGCTCTTGATTATCATTGTCTCTCTATTTTGTTTAAGAATGTTGATCTGGGTAATTAAAAAACAGGTTTCTCACAAGTGCATTTAAAAAGCTTATTCAGTTTTAACAACACAATCATATGTGCAGCTGTAGAGTTCTGCAGAACTCATTTTCATTGCCCTACTGCTGTATAGCTGGAGAAGAACACGGAGCAAATCCTTGTTCTCTGTTCCTTTAACTTTCTGATGCATTTCTGTTTGGTCTGAAACTTCACATGCTTGGATATGACACAAAGGTGCATTTTTTTTTGTGAAAAATTTAAAAGAACTAGTTTGGCTTGCTTTCTGTTAGTTGATCCTTTAAAAAATTACATAAAAATAAAAATAAGAACACTCTTCAAACCTTAACTCAAAATGGTTAAAGGTGCCACTCCTCGTGCTTGGCTTATAGATGGCTACATGAAAAATTAAAAATTATTCTGAGTAACTGAGCCCTGGATTTAGTGTATTCCCAAATAAACATTGAAAACAACAACTATTGTTTTAGTTACTGGGTTCTCTGGGGAGTTATGTGTATGCATTAAACTTCATAACTCGACTCCGTGGTGCTATAACCAGAGGATTAGATCACACATGTACAGACTTCACATCTAAACACACCCAAATTTTATCTCAGCTGCTGCACAGTGACAGTGAGATGCTCTTCAATCTCATCTGCCCATGGAAATGTGAGGGACGTTTATAGCTCGTATCATTTTATTGGGACAGAAATCAGCACTGTCTTGAACTTATTGTTCGCTGTCCTCTGAGAGTCCCTCACATTAGGAAATTAATTGGGATATGCTGGAAGAGCATTCTGGGAATTCTTTGATTGTTTTAAATCCTGCCCCAAGTCTCCTACCCTCTGAATACTACATCACCTCTGTCACAGACAAGTTCCCTTGACTGCCATAAAAGTAGAGGGGGTTAAAGGAAATTTTAGTGTCATAAAATGGCTGAGTTTGCATCATGTAGGAGGTAAATGTCTTTGTAGGGATCCATCTAATTCTTTCTTGTGAAGTATTTTAAATCTTCTCAGGCTTCTATTAAAACTGTGTAATCTGAATGTTCTGGGTACTGAAAGTATTTGGTTAGCCTCAGTATAGCTGGGTATTCCCAAAGTACTGAGGATGTTACCATCAGACTTATGAGCTACATCTTAGCTGCACCTGGAACAAAAGCTGGAATTGATCTGTTGATTTTAGCAGCTTTGTGTTCCTGGGACTGACAAGGCCTGATGCAATCTAGATCTGTTTTAAGAGCGTCTGCCAATCCCCATTTCCTCCGCACTGGTGATGAAATTGAATGGGTCCTGTAAACACAAGTCGGTGAAATTCTGCAGCCACTGAGGTCATTTCCAGCTTGCTATAGAGCCTTGTGCTACGTGGTGATACGGTGTGCCTGTGTGGCTCAGTGTATATTCACGAACAAAGAAATAAACCTACCCAGCAAAGCCTTTAGTGTGGTTGCCAGCTAGCCTTGCCCTGCTATTTGTGTTAGCGTCTGAGAAAGCTGTTCTGCTTAACTGGAGTTACAAATAAGAACCCCTACTGTTTCCCCATACACTTGTGTCTCCAGGCCACACACCTCTAGTTCAAAGGATTTATTGCAAGCTGAGAGGGAAAAGTTTGTGGGAGAGCCCTGCTTACACTACTGGCAAAACATCACTGGAATTAGTCTGGATTCTCACTCATATGGCACATATGTGAAGAACTATAAAATAATGTCATGCATATTTGTGAAAGATGATTTTCATCTGCGAAATGAAGAAATACAATAAGTATAAATCTTGATGTTTTATCTTAGTTTAACTGCATTTTGCTTCCTTGATTTTGAAGAAGTATCTCATTCTATTGCATTTTTCCATGGGAAGTTTTCAATGTGTAAAAATGCATGAAGTTATTGATGCATACGCATTTAAAAAGTCATCTGTCGGGGGCACTGGGAATACTTTACTCTTCTTTTAGAGATGAATTCATTTTACTCTGGGATTATACCACTTGTGAAATTCGTGTATTTGTCAGTGTTGTGAAATTTGGATCTCCAGCTGACTGGGACAGTGATTGATACTGCTTTCCCTACTGAGGTCCAAAGAAATACTTGCACAAATAATTGCTCACCCATGTGAGTAATTTATAGTCTGGCCAAACTGGATGATGTTACTGCAAAACGTGGTCAAAATGAGAACTTCTGATACAACCTCTCCTGATCTACAGGATCTGGGAGACATAACTGACCTGCGTTTACTTAGAAAATGGTAGGAAACCGTTTTGCTTTGCCACTTCAGAGGCAGTGAAAACTCACCAGCATAGTTGGTCTTGCAAGATGTATACTTTTCAGGTAGCAGAAATACTTCCTGATTGAAATCGGGAATTTCCAAGTCTCACCATAACAGTGTTTGTGTGCTAGCTCGGTGTTCCACCTTTATACACACTGTGGCATATCTGAAGGAAATTTCAGAACCTCTAAAACTCTTCTGGGAAATCTCTGAAAGAAGATTATACAGTTGTGCAAGCACATAAAACATCTAGCTCCCAGGGAAGTAAGTTTCTCAGGGTCTACGTAGATCTGCATACTTTGCATTATACATGATAGGTTACACTCTCAGGAAAAAAAAATTACTTCAGAAATATACATTTGTCACATAAGCATTCGATAAATTTTTCAATTTTGATGTTAGTAGCTATAGAATTATGTAGTTTCCAGTAGTTTAGGAATAAACTTGCAGAGAAGTTCCGGTGAGTTCCAGTTTTTCCCCAGTGAGTTCCAGTATGAACTGCATTGTGGAGTACTGAAGAAGTTGTTACTGCATAGATCCCAAGTGACACTTTTCTAACAATAATTTGTTACTCAATATGAAGTGACTAAGGCAGGATTTCTGGTTGTGTGTGACAGGAATACACCTCTCTGAAAACAAATTCTATTGAACTTGCTGAAACTCTCTCATGAGTCTTATTCTCTCTTAGTTTGAACCCTGTTTGCACATTAGGTAGAAGCAAGGGAATTGCATTTCTCTGGGATGAAAGGCCATTAGTAAAATTACGGCATTGCTTATACTTAATATTTCATAGGTACATATTTCATTATTTTTATTAGTTGTAGCATCATTTTGGTCGAAGAAAAGAGTGCTCCCCCTTTAAGGTTCCACAAGGAGCATCTTTTTTTGTCTACTTAGATAAACCCAGGTATATGTGCTTGTGACAAGAGAGCACTGGAACCTGAAGAGCTGCAGGTGTTTTCTGGTGGTCACAGAGCTGCCTTTAAGTCAATAATATTCATTTTTAGAGTCCTAAATGGCTTTGGACCTATTAGTATCTTGGAGACACTTCTTTTTTTTTTTTTTTGGTGCTGCAGATTTATTAGCAGAGATGCTCATTCCCGTTTTCTTTAAACAACAGGTAGTTTTTCTGCTAAAATGTTCTTAAGTCCACCAGGTTTAGGAATTAGTACATTCTTGCATCCTCTTTGTTTGGCAATATATCTGGTCATTTTGACCTTAAAAGTATACTATATTGGAAGTTCCCAAGTTTTATGGTGAGAGAAAAGTGCACCGGTGCTAGATATGTGGTATAAAGGTATCATACTGCCTTCTGGTATTTTCTTTCTTTCTTAAGAGAGAGGCGCTCAGTGTGGGGTTTTTTTTTGAGAGTATTACTTATTACTAATATTATTTATGTCCAAGCAGCTTGAACTTCAGGACCATGCCCACTGAACACATATCAAGAGAGAAACAATTACTAAAAAGTATTGGGTTCAACTCCATTTTAACAGCATTAGGCTGTTGTAACTTTCGTTTTGACACAGGAATACAGGAACTGCTGCCCCTAGCAGCCTGTCACCTGGCAATAAGCAGCATCAGAACTACAGAAGATGGTGTTAACTAAGCCTATGGGGCACCAAAGTAACATGATATACATTTTGTGTTGCTGCACAAAGACTTGGGCCAAATCTTGTAGGAAAAAAAAAGACTTGGTTCAATCTGAACTTTTGTTCCTCAGGAAGCTAAAGAAGCTCTTCAGGAAGCTGAAGGATGAAAGAACTGAGCCCAAGGAAATGGACACCAATCAGTCAAAGGATCCTCAGCAATGGGATCTTGACTACGCCTTGGAACCTTTCACTGGGCTGACTCCAGAATACATGGAAATGAGTAAGTTTTCTGAATTCCCTTTCCCTTTCTGCAGCAACCATAGCTTTACATAGGACCAATCACTGTATATCATATGACTGTATGTCATAAATTGGCATGATAAAAGGGGAAAAAAATCCAAAACACATGTAGTTTGCAGAAATTACATGCAAGACAGCAGGGCTATGAGACAGTAGCAGCATAGCAAAAATGATGACTCCTGGTATCTTTTAATATTTATACTGTGAGAGTCCAGTGAGAAAAGTGCATAGAAGTCGTTGTGCCACAGAAGGACAGAATAGCTAAAGTTGGAAGGGACCTCTGGAGATCGCCTAGTCCGACCCCCTGCTCAAAGCAGTGTCATCTACAGCAGCTTGCTCGGGGACTTGTCCAGTTGGATTTTTAATATTTCCAGGGATGCAGATTCTACAACCTCTCTATGCAACCTGTTCCAGTATTTGACCACATTTGATACTGATGATTTGAAGTTTTTTTCTCATGTTTAAATTGCATTTTCGTTATTTCAATTTGTGCCCATTGCCTCTTGTCCTTTCACTGGGCACCTTTGAGAAGAGTCTAGCTCTATCTTCTTTAATCTACCCAAGAATTATTTAAACACGTTGGTAAAATGCCCCTGAGCCTTCCCTTCTTGTGGTACAATAATCTTTGTGGTACAAACCTCGTTATAGGTCAGGTTCTCCAGTCCCTTAATCACTTTAGTGGCTCTTTACTGGGTTCACTGCAGTATGTCCGTGTCTTTTTTGTACTGGGGAGCATAGAACTGGAAAGAGCACTCCAGGTGCGGTCACAGTAGTGCTGAGTAGAGGGGAAGGATCTCCTCTCTTGACCTGTTGGCATTTCTCTTCCTAACGCACTCCAGAAGGCTATTGGCCTTCTTTGTAGCTATGGCACGTTGCTCGTTCATGTTCAACGTGCTGTCCACAGGGGCGCCCAGGCACTTTTTTGCAAAGTTGCATCTCAGCTAGTCAGTTCCTAGCATCTACTGGTGCTTGGGGTTATTCCTCCCCAGATGCAATACTTTGCATTTCCCTTTGCTGAACTTTGTGATATTCCCTTTGGACCATTTTATCCAGCCTGTTGAGGACCTTCTCAATGGCAGCACAACCATCTGGTATAACTCCTCCCAAAATTAAAACTGCTCATTAATGTTTCAAATGTAGTAAAAATATGTAGATTCCAAAATGTAAATGTGTATTTTCCTGTAGAAGTAAATTACCCTTTACAACAGAAAACTGTAGGAATGCCTTTTTAGATTACTTAGCTCATGACTGAACGTTACATGACGTTGAATCATGTACACAGCATTCCCAGCTATGCTTAAATTAAAATCCACACGCATATACAACAGGAGAGAATCTTCAGCCTGTAAGATCTTCTTGGTCAGCTGAAAGAGACAGTGGAATGGAGAATTGTTATTACCATTTTACTCATGTAGAACTGCGGCATGCAGGTATTGAGCTGGCCGCGCTTTCTAAGAAAATCTAGGGCATACTTGGGAATGATTTCTTAGTCTCACACCTTTCATATGAGTTCTTTAGCCAGCACATTCTCTATTTTTTTACATAGCATGTCTGTAATTCCTCTGCATGCATCACCCTGCTGGAGTGACTGACGTCACTTGCGGTGTGCAGCGCAAGACTTTCAAGCCTGTGTAAAGTAGGAGCAACTCTATTAAAGTCAATAGTATTCTAATTTTGTAAAGCTGGTGCCTGACGTGTATATCATCTATGTGTTCATATGTGCTTGCGGGTTTTCATGATTACTCAAATTACTGCTAATCTATGGCAGAGATCAGTACTTTTTCAAGGTGGTTCCACAGTTTGCTTTTCCACATTAGAGGCGATAAGTATGTTGGTGGAAACCCAGGTGGAACTGGGAGGAACTCTTTCTTGAAGTGGAAAGATGCCACCAGTTATATATTTGGTAACCACACCATCACGTCAGTGAGACAGCAGTTCCTGATTTGCACTAGATGTGATCCGGGAGCTGGATTTGCTGCTTCACAGAAGTGCCTCTCTCGAGATGCAATGTCTACCAGACGGGAACTGCATGCACTCTTTATTATCTGCAGGTGGGAATTGATGACATCTTAGTGACTTCATCCATTATTTGCATATCATTAAAAGACTCTCTGATTTAGGTTCTAAGATCAGTGTGGCCACTGTAAGTCATTTGAGAAATAACATCAGTTTTTTGCTATCTGGAAGTCAAGAGTGAAGAATGAAAATTCACAGCATGAGAATTTGTTAAAATAAAATATCATTAATAATTTATTTCCACTTTAACGTGTTTGGCACTGTGCCATTGTCCTCAGTAGTTACAATTTGGAAGTCTTGTTCCTTTGGCATCTTGATTGCAGTTTGCTCAAGAGAAAATATAACTCCATTGTCCAAAGTAGTGCTGATACTTATGAAATGATGTTTGACGTTCTGACTACAGCATCTGGCCTGTATAAATGGATACGGAGAACAAACCCAACAACCAGGCATTTTTTGTATAATTCTGCTTTGTAAGGAATCCTCTGTTGCCTCCTCTGAGCTTTCACTGAGATCGTTTTATCACATTCATCTCCGTGCGTCGACTTACACTCATCCACTGCTCCAGCAGGAGCAGGTCAAATAATAAAGGGGATAAAGAGGTACACTACAGATGAATTAGCTGAGGGCAAATATCAAGCATCTGATAGAGAATTCCAAAGTGAAATATACACATGCCTTCTTTCTCATTCTAAACTGTGTTTTTTACAAACTCCAAGGAGTATCTCTATAACTTAACAGAACCCAGGAGGACAGAGGTGCAAATAATTGCCAAATAACTCAGTCTTGCAGCCATGGGACACAATCCAACTTCAGCTGTCCTCAGGGAAACAAACCTGAGAGGAAGCAGCACACAGGGATGTTAAGGAGTAAATAAGAGACCAGGATTTTCACACCAGATGCAAATCAAAATTGCACTGTACCCCTCAGCCCTGTGGCTGCCTCACGAGTAGACCCTGGAGAGGCAAGGAAGGAGAAAGGGGGAATGGCATGGGTGGGGGAGGAGGAAGGAGGGAAATAATCTAGGCAAACCCAAGCTTTAGGGCATGAAAGTATTCAGGAGAGAACCAGAGCTTGTCAATGGGCATGTTATCTAAAACCAGACATCTGTTAAATATTGTATGTGACAAGTCCTGTTTTAACAAGCCACTGTTCTCAAAACATCTGAAAGAGAACGCATTTTATGACAAAAAAAAAAGGTGAATGCCCTGTATGGTTTATCTCTCTATATGGAAATAGCTATATAGATTTATAGGTATAATTTATAATATATTTATGAAGGTGTATAGGGGATTTTATATAATGATGGATTTATGTAAATATATAAATATGTATGTGTATATGAGGTATTTTATATAATGGCAGATTTGGGTGTCTCATATGGATATGTTTATGGATCTGAACCTTGCCCACTGTTGTGCCATAAAGACGCCCTCACCCGCCATCATCTCCCCCTCCATTGTTTCAACTCACCGTAGGACCTGACTGTGTTACAGCCTCTGCTAACTTATCCCCTTCTGCACATCATGATACTTTGATGCAAAATTCTCCTTTAGGATTGCTTTTTTCCACACATTACTTCACCCCAAGATGATTTTTCCTCCTGGAAACTCTAAGCAAACTTCTTTGCAATTTTTGAGTTAAACAATGGTGAGAAAATATAGACGTTTCCTCTTGTAAACATTTTCGTATGTTTTTATGCTCAGGCATAACTCAGAAATGTCCTCACTTTAACATCCAAAATTTCCTGGTTAGTTCTCTCTAAGGACAAGGACCTTTAGTTATTTGTAATAAACAAACAGAATAAATAGAACGGTTTATAAATATTTAATTTCTTGTCCTTGCACATCTGTGGTAGTTGATCTTACTCATTCTGGGAGCCAGAGCACGCGATTGGTTGCAGCATGAATGACTAATTACAGTGAAAGCCACTGTCAGGGTAAGGAGGAGCCAGACTTCTTCCCAGATATAATGGGCCGGTGACTGCTGAGTATGCTCTGTGGTGACCAGGAAGTATGGCTGACTGATAAGGAAGCAGGATGGAGCCTTCAGTGTGTTATGAACTAGAATATCCCACTTTCCAAGCATTATATACTGGTGCTTTCTCCTAATGCAAAAGCATCCAGGTGTGGGAGGAAACTCTTTCCACTCTCTGTTACCTGTGGCCAACTCTGATTGCATCTGAGATGATGCCATCACCCTGATTCGAGACGTCTGTGTAGGACATCACACTTGATTCATTGATAAGGACACTACTTAGATGCAAAGGTCAGACTTGTTGGAATAACTGGTAGTATCAAGATCGAAGCTACGGTTGTTATAAATCACTGGGCACTAAGCCTGTATTTTAGATTAGTCCCCGTGAGCCTAGATCATAAACAATGTTTAGTGCCTCATTCTGCAGTCATTCAGGGATAATTAGATAGATGCCCTGCAAATGAATGGATGAATTACTAATGTAAACATTTGTTTACAACAGGAGAATTAGCTTCTCAAGTGAAGAGAATAGTTCGCTGAGCCTTGTAGTGTGCCACAGCGAGCTATGCCCTGCCTGTGGGATTCAAGACAAATGTGCAGCAGATGAAACCCAAGCTGCACCTCCCCAGGCCGCGTGTTGCGCCGGGTCCGTATCGCTGCACTCAGCTGTCAGATTCACTGCAGAGAGACTCGGACCACCCACGCCGACAGGAAGCACTTTGTGCAGCTCAGCGCTGAACCTGTCAGCTGGGATTGTTGTGAAGGGCATCAAGCTGAAGTGGGGAGGCAAGAGGCAGTTGCACAGCTTATTTACCTGTTTTTCTAAATTTGCTTTGAGAGGGGGAGGGCAGGGAAACAACGCCGCAAGTGCAGAGGAAGCTTTTTTTTCCCCCTGAATTGCAGAATGACTGGGATGTAAGAAGAGGTATGATATTTAAAAGAGAGAAATCTGACTGCTGTTTCAGAACTTAGTTCTTAATTTTCACACTGATTTACTCAGGCAAACTCCCACTGGTATCAGTGGCTATCTGCCCAAGCAGGAATCGGGCAGCTGAATAAGAAACTGTAGACTGAGTTTACTGTAGCCTTTGGGTTCCCCCATCCAGATGATGATGGGGTTTTATGCAGAAACAGGCATGGACAGATTATGTATCCATGTGTGAGTATTCACTACGTTCAGGTTTATCCTGCCCAGGGTGCTCCTACTTTTAAGGATGGATGATATCTTTAAGACTACACAGAAAGCACCTGACCAAGCAGAGACCCTTGACTGCAGGTCTGCCATTCGCTAGACTGTACCGTAATCACAGGCTGTCCTTGCATTTTGTATCCATAGAGAGTTTTTTTCTACTAATTTCTGTCAAACGGGTTGACATGCACCCTTTCTGAAGGAAACCTGGAGTCTGGCCCACTCCACACACAGCAAATCATATACTCTTTTTGTGCTTCCCTATGAAGCAGATTAGCCCTGGTGAGGCACCACTTGTCTGAGGGATAGAGTTTGGAGTGATCTCAGGATGTGTTTTGCTGTACAATATGCCACAGGTAAAGGAGTTTTAGATGATAACTAGCCCACTTCAATTTTGGAATGGCTATGTCAAAGCTGCTGGGACTTCCTTTTGTTCTGATTTCTTATACTAGGAAGCCTGAAGCCTTGTGGAGGCTTCACCCCCTGCTAGCCACACCCTCCCCTTGTTTAAGTCTAGGTAAATTAGTGGAAATAGTGAGATTTACTGTGTTTTTTAAATCTCCTGTATTTTCATGTTGGGAAATGTGGTTCTACCTTTGTTCACTGGAGTTTGATTCTGCAAAATGGCAGTCACTCTAGTCCATGTCAGCAAAGCCACTAGCACCATTGCCATGGTTTAACCCCAGCCAGCAGTAAGGACCATGCAGACACTCGTGCAGTTCTCCCCCTTCTCCCAGAAGGGCAGGGAGAAGAGGGAGGAAAGAAGTGGAAAGGGAAAGTAAAACAAAACCAAAAAACTCATAGGTTGAGATAAAGACAGTTTAATAGAACAATGACATAAAAGGAAAATAACAACAACAACAACAATAATAATAATAATGACACAAATCACTCTCACCACACGGTGAATTGTACCTTCCTGAGCAGTGATTGCAGATTATGGCCCCTGCAGCTAACCTCATTTATATATTGAGCATGACAGCTATGGTACAGAATATTCCATTGGCCGGCCCATCATTCTCTCTAGGCTTCTTCTCAGCTTCTATGGGAAGCTGAAAAGAGTCCTTGAAAAATATAAACAACACCTGGCAACAACTAAAACAATATGCATTATCGACATTCCTTTCATATCAAATCTGAAACATGGCAACCACTAGGAAGAAAATCAACTATCCCAGCTGAAACCAGGACAACCATTAAAACAAGAGTCAGTGTGATGGCTGATGGGAACACTGAGCTGGTGCCTCTGGTCATGATTGATCAATTAACAGTGAGCACAAAGAACCGCAAACATGAAAGAGGGAAAAGTTGGCAAGAGAAAAACAATTCAAGTTTCTCTCACTTAGGCTACAGCGATCTGTGTCTCAGAGCTAGCCTGTGCTTAAGTGCCCCAGGAGTGTAACCTTTCAGTTTATGTGTTTTACAAGGCCACCTAGAGTTTTTCATCTCTTTAAATGCAAATATATGTTCTATCAGACTAGGATGTTTAACGTCACCCCAAGTTGAATCAGTTGCTTGGTGATCCTGTTCCTCAGGATTCCAACTTCCAGCTGTTCCTGAGCCAGCACCTATACCACCATGCCTTCCCCATCACCTCAGGAGTGATCTACAACCCAAAGCAAATGTGTCTGTATGCAGGAAGTTTTCTCATCATTTCTGCTAGATGTCATGGAAGGGGAAATGATACAACACTGGGCCTGTTGATTTCTGCCCCCCCATTCAGAAACCCATAAATTTGCTGAGAGCTCTTTCTGGCCCAGGAAGACATACCCAGAGAAGAACGGCTACTTATAATTTTGCCTTTTTTAGACAGGAAGGGTGACATATTGAGCCTTTGGGCTAAAAACTTGTGACAGTAGGATGTTTCCTGGCCCTAAATACGGACTTAGGATTTTCTCAAATCAAGGCTTTAAAAAGATAATTGTGCTGGTTTGAGGTAAAACAGAACCAACTTTCTGTTCAGTAATTTTACATCTTAGTTAGGCCTCTTCTAACTCTCTGAGATTAACAGCATGTTGTGTCTGAAACGGTTCGTTCAGAGTGATAAGACAGTTTGTGCCAAGGAATGGTACGCAGAGAGGCTCTTGATTATACTTATCGCTATAACAACCAAGGTCAGCTAATTTCTTTATTTGCCCAGTTAGAGGGTCGGAAGCGGAAAAGCATAGAGGGGTCCCACCTGCAGGGAGGAGCAGACAGGACAGGTGACCCAAAACTGACCAACAGGGTATTCCATCCCATCTGCACCCCGCTCAGTATAAAAGCTGAGGGATCAAAGGGTCAACTCTCTTCCTTCAATGGCTGATGTCCGAGGAGGACCCTGCCTGTTCATCTGCCTTTGATCCCAATCGGTGTGTGCCTGACTCCAACTCTGGAACCTGGTTCCTACCCGTCACTGAGTCCAGTCTGGGACTTCCCTACTGCCTGCTGGTGACATCATCCTGGGAGCTTAATATGGTTTTGTAGATACTGTATCTATTTCATTATTTTCCTTTTTATTTTATTATTAATATTTCATTAAAGTAGTTTAGTTTCTTCTAAGCTCATAAATCTCTTTAACTCTCCTCCTCCTCTCCGTGCATGAGAGGCTGGGAGGGAGCATCTGTCGCTGGCCATTGGCTGATTTGGCCAAAACCACGACAATAATGAAACAGGTAGCTAGTACAGAGCTGTGAAATATGAGACAAAAAACGTATTTGCTTTTCTTAGATAAAAACTCCTATTCTTAAACTGCAATGCAAGTTTTCTTGAAGAATTGTGCTACAATAGTTCTGAACTGATTGACAGAGAGTCAGCAGCTGCAGTGTGGGCACTGCAAGAAAATTTAGGGCAGTGATGGTTTCATGGGTTCTGACTCTTGCATAAAGTTGTATTTCAACAGTTATTAGTTATGAAAGTGAAACATCTAACTAGGAGCAGGCCCAGCAAAATCAAGTACATGACTTTGGTGTAACATAGAGCAAGCATCAAGACCAAGGCATTTAGTTTTAAGGTAAAAGTCTTATATAAATCGTAAAAAAAAAGAAAACAACATAAGAGGGTAAACCCCAAAGTCTACAAGTCATGCAGACTTCCATTAACTTCAGTGGCATTTTACAGATATCTATCGTGTGGGAGGAAGAGGCCAACGCTTTGTCATGGCAAATAAACTCTAAATTTTCCTTTGGGGAGAGCTTTTGTGGGTCATTTCTTCAGTGAGCTGAACTCTGAACCTGATTTCAGTCAGCAGACTGTCCTGAACTTCTTTCTTGAACAGGCCTTGTCAGTCAGTAGCATGTCTGCACTTAGTTTTGATTTGCACCAGTGAAATTTCCGATGACTGTTTGTTTTACTATTATTAACTGATATACATTTGTATTTTTTAGCAGACACTCTTCAGCAGAGACACTCTTAATGTTCCTGAGTGATCAGAAAGTTTCGCTCAAGGAATTCTGAAGCATAAATTGCCATTGTTAACAGGTGTCAAATTTGTCATTAGTACTTCCTGTTTCTAAAACCGTGGCATGACTTTTGACCCAGCACGATACACCAGACCACATGCGTTCCTGAAGTAGGTAGCATGTACAGCAATTTCCTCATACAGCTGGTAGCAAGCTTGCAACATGTGTAACTAGCCAGCAGTGATAGGAGTTGGCAAGAAATTGACGTTTAGAGCAGCAATAAATATTGCTAACGAAACAAACTTTATGAAATCGGCTTCAAAACCAGCTGAATGATGCATGTGAGTGTGTGAAATTTATACCACTACTGACTCTTTTCTTGGGTAGAAACTGACATCAGCAATGACTTTCAGATTCTTATTTCATTTGGTCTTCCCTTTTCCAGTCTAACCCCTCTAAGAGTCCAAGGTTCATGTAGCAATTAATTGAAAACATTTTTTTCCGAAAGAAAAATAATAATAAAGGGTTTCATCATCCAATTTCTGTTAAAAATCAGTGGGAAAGCTCCCTTTTGAATTTTAAGAAGAAAATTATCGGATCCAACGTATGTAGATACCGACTACCATAAAGATTAATCTTAGACATTTGGAAGAATTTCCCCTAAAGCAGGAAAAGCCATCAAAAAGGCAATGTGTGAGGCAGCAATAGAAAGAAAAAAAAAAAAAAAAAAGAATCACTGAAGAGAAACCTGCATTTTTCTATAATCTCTATAATGAGGATGGATTTGAAAATACTAACTCAGCCTGTTGTGTAGGCTTGTTGCATACGTTTATTACCAGAGTAGTAAATTACACCTTTTCCTTATTTTCTCAGCCAGGCTTGGCTGTATATTGAAAAGTTTCTTCTTAGGACTTGGAAAGTCGCATAGCACAGGAGTGACTCTTCCATTGTTTACTTCCAGTAACACATGATCCTGTGACACAGAAGTAAGAAAAAAAGCAACAGAATCATAAACAATTACCTTCTCTTAGGAAAAGTTTTGATGTAAAAGATACTAGGGTTAACCGCACTAGTCAGTGTGTAAATCTGGTAGAATCTGAGTGGTATTCACCATGTAAGATTTTATGCTGGGGACTGATTCTGTATCCCTTACACAAGAACACTAACCAGCACACTCCAGATCCATAATTTAAAAGCCTTGATCTGTGTCCTTAATCTTAATTTGGAGGCCAGAGTTAGCTAGAAGGACAGCGTGTGCTCTGTCTTTCTTTGTTGAGGTTGGGTTCTGTTCAGGCTCCGTGCACAGAGGAACAGCTTCTGTGAAAAGTGGACTTCTGAGAAGTGCTGTGGTCTGAAAGATTTCTCTAGATGATGTTTGTCTTTTATAGTTTTTGTCTCAGGGCCCAGCCATACGTCTGTATGAGATGTTGCAGGTGTGGCATTGGGTGGTGAGAACTTCATGGGCTGGCTCTGAGGCCTTTCCCTCTTTCCTGCATAAGTCGGGCAGTAAAGGTGACTTGTCCTGGGTACCAATAGTATGTGGTTCAGGCTTTTTCTCTCATCAGAAATAATTTGTGTTACTGGAAGCACATCTACTCTCCTGCTCCGATGCCCCAGGAGAAGGCATTATTTCCCGTGTCCTTGACTTCCCCTTATCCACAACCTTCAATCATTTTGTTCACAACCTTCAATCCCTTTTTTTCACTTTGTGCCATGAGGCTGGGTGGTGTTCATCTCTGTTGTCTCCAGGCTGACCTATCAGGCAAGTACAAAAGCTATGGAAGAGGCTGGATATAACTCCTGGCACAGGTCTCTAGCCTTTTGCCTCAAAGCACAAGAGAATAATCACTCAGGTCAGGCAGGGCTCCTATGTGGGATCATAGAGTTGTATATGAACACTAGAAGAATTTTGTGTGGACACCTTGTAGCAAAGGGTGAACCTAAAAAGGGCATTCCAGGGATCCCATCAAGAAATGCAGCCAAAAATAGGATATCTTGGTGTCAGCTGTCCTTGGTGGAACAGTCTTTTTGAGTGCCCTAAAAGTATTGTAAATGTTTCCACTGTAAATGGACAGGCATCCACAGAACTCCAGGGTGCTGCGACTAGATTGCTTATGGAACCTGAACTGTATGGCACGGATTCTTCTCTTTTTAATCCATGCAGATTTATTTCTACAAATACTGACCAAATAAAACAAGTGCATTTAAATTGCTGAGGCTATTCACAGACTGCTTGTTTTGAATGATTGTTTGCTGGTTTACTACACAAAACCATCTAAATTATCGTGTGCTTGGTTCTGTTTTGTTTTGTTGTGGTTTTTTTTTTTTTTGCCTGCGTTTTGCATTATTCGCACTTTCATAAAAAGGACGATAGCAGATTGAAGAGATTTCAAGATGGCCACACAAACACTTCTGGCGTTGAGTTTTCTGTGAAGACATACTTACAGAATTGTCCAGAAGTCCTTTGCATACTTTGAACATTCTTTCATGAACTTGAAAAAAAATTAAACTGCATTTTCCCAGGCAATGAATAAAAGGAGCTGCAAACAACATCAAAGCAAATGTGTGTGTGGTTTATACTTAAAGCATTGCAAATATCTCTCCTTTTTTTTTTTTTTTTTTTTTTTAAACAGAACCCTCCCAACTCTATTCCTGCTGAATTCACTTAAACCCAAATAAGGCATATTTTGGCGCTCTGTATTTTTCTAAGCATTTCATAGTTTTTTGGGACATTACTCTAACATCTGTTTTTATTTCCTTGTTAATTCCTTTTCCTGACTCTGAACATAAAATATTCAGGAAAGTATGAATTCAACGGTAGAATGTTGTATGCTTTGAAAAAGCTCCATCTTAGTCTGTGTTAGGATATACTCTTTATTGCAAGGCAAAGCAATGAGAATGAAAATCAAAAGGCCATATATATAATACAGAGATTACACTTCACTGTGCAAATGTATTGTCACAGAAAAGAAAAGCGGGAATGTCAGTCAGAAGACTTGCGATCTGCATGCAAAAAAAAGATGCATGCCAAAAAAAAGATGCATGCAAGAGAAGATCCTGGAGAAAGCTGTTTTATCAGTTAGTTCCAGGCTGTGACAACAGTGCCTGAGGAAATGATTTTAAAGTAAACAGTTGTGCTACGTAAACCCGTGATCTTCACAAAAAGTGCATCAGATTACTCCCATAGTGGAGAGAGAAGTTATGCAGGGATTTGCCAAAAAAGAAGCCTCAATAAATAGGGCCTGACACACACCAATCCTTTTCCTATACTACTATTTATTTAATTCTGAAGTGTAAGTCAAAGTTAGATTTATTAATTTAATCTTATTGGGATTACTGCCTTTGCATTTGGGCAGCATGCTTTTCGTTCTCTTTCCTCTTCTTCTACTCATCATTAGTTTTCTGGGGTAATAAACCTCTCTCACTTCCCTGAAGTATTACTTTAACATAATGTTGCATTTTTAAAGGAAATGATCCAGTCTCATGAGTAACATTCACCACTGATGCCTCCTGCTTTCTGTGGAAGACACAGCCTTTTATGCAATTTGTTAATGCCTCAGCACCTTGGGGGGAAAAAAAAAGTCATCCCTTTTCAGACTAGTTGTACCCAAATGAGATTTACCGCTACGAGGCAGATCCTCAAGGGCCACTGAAAGAAGGGGGAGTTAAGGATACTCTGCCCACCCTAAAACTAAAGAAGCTTGCTTGGAGGGACTCGGTTTTCTACTACATTATTCCAAGCATCTTTAGAGCACTGAGAGTTGTCAGAAAAACACAGTTGCGTCAGCATTGTGCTTCTGCAGGGTGACATTGGTTTCTTAGCTGCTTAGAAGATAATTTGTTTGCCTGAAGACTGGTCATCCTATGGCCTAGAAAAGAGGCATGGTTCACTCAGAAAACAATGTGGTCTTTTTGTTTACATCATTATATTATGGGTGCTGAGATGAACTCTGTGGTGCTAGTAGTCTATTACTGGGAGCAAGATGATACAAAATGTGCCATCCACTTCAAAGTCAGAGGGTTTTGGTTGGTTGGTTGGTTGGTTTTTATCCCTTGTGAAAGAAGCCAAGCTTATTAGTTGTGTACCTGTTCTAACAAGCACGGAGAACTCAGGAGGTCTGAGGTCGGTGCTTCATTGCAGTACTACTTGTTCTTTAGGACCAGTGGTCTAGTGTGTTCTTTCTCCCAAACTACTTTACCCAAATTGCGAACCCAGCAAAAAAAAAAAAAAAAAAAAGGACAATAGCATGCTCCTTTGCTAGGACTTCAAGGGAAGATTTTGAACTTTTCCAAAGTTTTGCTGAGTCAAAGGATGCTAGGAAGAAACAGTGGCATCTTGTAGATTTTCTCCTCTTGCTTACTTGTGTATCATTTTCCTTATAGGCAAAAGGACAGCCTTGCCCTTACAGGGAAGAACAGCACAGTCTTAATCAGTTAATTATGATAAATGCAGGAGAATATACCCCAAACCCTTTGTCCTTTATTAAATTTATTATTTACTTTGGCTTGTGCTTGTGCTAGAGACTAGAAGCATTATTAGAAACATTCGTAAAGCATAGTGACAAACCTTTCTCTGTTTCATAATCTTGCTTTGTAATATTTATTACTGGGACCAAATTGTGAAGTGGAGGTTTTATGGGTTTTGTAGCCCACAAAGCTCATCAACATTTTGCTGTCAGTTGCACTTAGCAGCGCTCTTCAGAAGATATTAAAAAAAAAATTACATATTTCTTTTCCAGTTATCCAGTTTGGCTTTGTCACACTCTTCGTTGCCTCCTTCCCTCTGGCACCTCTCTTTGCTCTTCTGAACAACATCATAGAAGTCCGGCTTGACGCAAAAAAGTTTGTTACTGAACTGAGGAGGCCAGACACGGCAAGAGAAAAAGATATAGGTAAGTAATGAAAAAAGATTACAGTGAAGATAACTCCAAAAATTCAATAAGGAAGAAGAAAAATGATAGTAAATCCATTACTAAGTTCTGTTTTTTACTTACAGGAATTTGGTATAACATTTTGAGTGGTATTGGAAAGCTTTCAGTTATCATTAATGTAAGTATTTGGTTGCACCAGTTTCTAAACATGATCTTGGGAGCTTATATTGTCCCTCCAACATAATTTAAAAGTGAAGTCTGATTTTCTCAATTGCTAGAGAATACAATAAAATTTAAATCATCCAGATCATTCTTGTGGAAGTGTAAAATATGATTTAATTACAAAGGAGATGACCATTCACTCATCTCATTCTCTCTGTCCTTGTGTTATGTGGTACAGGAAGACCAATTCATATAACAACAACCGATGAAGGGCATGTCAGCAGGCAACACTACAGATAATTGATATAGATCTACTTCTCATTCATACCCATGCCTTTTCTTGTTACTCTGCTAGTGTAACTGTTGGTATGAATAAAAAGGATGCCAACAAAACATCCTAGATTCTAGGAGCAGAAAGTCATTAACTAGATAGCATTAGCATTCGTTCTGGTCTCCAGATATATACAGGTATATCCCTAAACGTAATTCGTCCCACTGAGTGTGTATTTCTGTAAGAGCAGCCTTCTTTTTTTTTTTTTTTTGAGTTGTTACACAGTCCCCAAGCTACAAAATCTTAATGGAAAAATATATTCTTCCATAGAACAAGAATGATTGCATTAACATAATGCATGTCAGGTATACAGATACATTATGTTTATTATTCTACATGTATTCCTTAAGTAAATTTTTCCTGTATATGCTTTAAGATAAAAAAGACTCATGCCCCAGGAGTTTAATCACAATACTACCTAGTGGGTTTTTGACCCACAGATCATAGAATCGTAGGATCATTTAGGTTGAAGAAGACCTTTAAGATCATCGAGTCCAACTCTAAAATATGAAAAATATCAAAGCACTTTAGAAAGGCAGATGGTTGTCGCTACTGAGGGGGAAATTTGTGCAGAGGTGTTATGCAATTTATCTAGTACAATAGCTTCCAGCACAACAGCACTCTGTGCTTACATAGCATGTAAGCTATCATTACAACAGGGAGAACTATAATGCCTCCAGAGAAGCAGTGTTGTTTGACTTGGGTGGAGTATTATTCACTTATGGCTCGGCATTTTCCAGGGTTTAAGGTAGGAAATCTGTTCAGCCCTGCACATAACCCAGAATTTTGCTGTCAGGCATAGATTTCAGGTTTCCAGCATTGATCTGTGCTGGATAAGCAAAAATCTGCAACCTCTCAGTTTTATCTGGATACACTTTGCAGATTTACAATCCTTGATTATTTTCTGTGTCAAACAAGCTCTTTTATTTCCTGGGGAAATAAAATATCAGTTAGCTACATTTTCTTGACAGAAATGTAAATATGTGCATATTCAATTTTTAAAAATACCGAATGCCCAGCCCTGCTTCTGCATCTGAATAATATTGGTGCAGAAGAAATATTTAGCAAAATGTAGTTTTAAATGAACCTAATGAATTCCTATTGATATGATCTAGATATTTCTGTGTCTGATTCACTTCACAATTATACCAGTTTCATACCAGCATGAGATCCACCAATGTCAGATGTATAAATCCTGATGCAGAGGGGAAAATGGAGGATGACTACCATACATTCAACTGGTTTATCTCAGATAACACTGTAACTACACCAAATTGTACTCCAGATTACACCAGCTAGCAATTACATCTTATTGTAGTTTTTTTAAAACTAGCGATAGGCCTCCTAATGACTCCAGGGGTGGAAAGAGTTGGAGAAATAGTCTAGGAAATATTCCACTTCCCTAACTACAGCCTTCCCCTGGAGAAACAGAGCAGGTTACTTTGCATTTTTATAAGTATATGTTCTGTACCAGGTCTTGCCATTTAACTCTCACTTCATCACCACTCTAAACTTACTTCAATGTGAAAATTATTGCCTGAATTAACTTAACCTGAAACACGTTAGACATAGATTCACAATGCTGTTGTTTGGTTGGTTTTTTTCCGTCTCTCAGGCTTTTGTAATTGCTATCACATCTGATTTCATTCCACGCCTTATGTATCAATATGCATACAGTCAAAATGGAACCATGCATGGCTTCATCAATCATACGCTCTCATACTTCAACGTCAGTCATCTCAAGGCTGGAACACAGCCAGAAAACTCCCCGTTTGCACAGGATGTTTTATTCTGCAGGTAAAGTACTTCTAATGGCGGTTTGCAGAGTCAAAGCAATTTCTTTGGGTCTTTTCTCAGAAAAAATTTTTCCAAGTGCAAACTGATAATATTTGTGTCTTTTAAAAAGGTGGTTTTACGAGTACAGCTTTTAGAGCATTCTCACTGTGTTAGAAGGTTTTTCCAGTGCATTAAAAGGCAAAATAAACAATTTAGTCAGACTTACTCAAATAAAAAAAAAAAATCCCTTCTTTATTGAAAGACATAACTTTAATTAAAAAAGAGAGTTTTAAAATGGACACCCACTAATTAGAACCAGGCTTTCTTTTTCTTTATTAAGTTCGGTGTTTACTTGATAAGATCTGAGTTTTCAATTATATTCTGCCCATCTTTAAAATCTTTAAATCCATTCCCCATCTGCATGTCTTATATTTCAGATTCATCATTTCAGACTGGGGAAACAAGGCTCAACTCCCTTTAAAATTTGTCCAAAATATCGAGGCCCCTGCTCCCATAGGGCAAATACCCAGGGCGTAGTTGCAGTTTGCATGAGAAATCACTAACATGGTTCCAGGGCTCTCAAAGTAACCTTGCTTTTTTATTAAAAAATATGGAGAAATTCCAAGAGCTGTTTTAAGGCAGTACAACCCAAGTCTGCTCAAAACTGAGCTCCTTGGATCGGTGCAACAGCCTGCCTCACCTTCCTCATGGACTCCCTTGAAATCACACTGTGCTTAGCCCCTGCAATGGCAATTAATCATCTTAAAACTTGCCCTTCCATTTTCTTTGGAAGGAGAACCTTCATTTATATGCTTTTTACTACACAACGGTCTTTAATTGGCCTCCCTTGTTTTGATGCATTATATATTTGCCTATGTTCACAGTCTTTTTCTGATACATGCCAAGGCTTTTGAATCTTGTACTCCTAATAGTTAACATCTGAACCTGCCCTGGTTCTAAAACTAGTTTCCCTTCTGTCTTTCCCAACCTCCTTTCTCAGAGTCAGGTCTTTGGTCTCCTGCTTTCTCCTGTGGTTTTACTCTGAGATCAATTTTTGGCTAAGGTGCCAAAGGTGGGATTCTCAAAAATCTATCATCATATTCCCTCAGCATCGCTGTCAAAGCAAGAACACAAAATTATTTACCAAGCAGAGCAGACTGATGAGAAAAATCTTATAGGTGACATTCACATACCATCTAGCATCAGATTGGTCTTTTCTTGCAATACTGGTTTATTGAATACTCAGATACTGGCAGAAAATGCTGTTAGTATTGTAGATATTGTAGATATCAAGTAATGTTTTCTGCTTAGAGATTCAGAATTCTACTTTCCTCCCATTCACCTGAATTCATTGTCCTTGAGAAATCTGCATTCAAAATAAAGGTAGATTTCTTCATTATTAGTTCCAGTGTTCCCTACATTTCTGCATATCTGACATTAAGAGTTTTTTAAAGAAATTTTTTATACAGAGTAGATACAGATAGCTAAGGCAGCTGGAAATTTTTACAGGGTTCCGTTAAGTTATGACTTTTATTCTCTTCTGTAAATCTGCAAGAGCAGCTCTCAGCGTGACATAGAAAGCTTGTCACTAAACTAGTTAGGATGCACCTTTTTATCCTACAAAAACCTTTGCTTTCATGTTACAGTTAGGGAGAGAAAATATTTCAAATAAACCAAACATTTTGATTTTTAAAAAATAAAAACCCCACAAATTTCAATTAATTTTAAATATTTGCTTATTTTCCCCTTCTAAAACCAAATTAATTTAGAAACAAGCAGCCACTTAAAAGCAAAGAGAGAAACTAACTTTGTAATTATGCTTCGATGCTTCTATGCTTCTAATTTAGGTGCTGTCAATTGTCCTTCAGAACAGTTCAATTCTTTTCACTGATTATTTAAGGGACCATATTCTAGCTAGGCTCCTGAAGCAGCCCAAAACCTCCCCTTGCTTCTAAATGACTGCACATTCCTAAATGTAGACTACATACCCATCTCCCACAAAATCAGGGTTTATTTCCATTCTGATTTTCTTAGGGAATAAGAAGTTTTACTAAAATAGCTTAAAAGGCGTAGATGGAAGTCCTGCTTGATAATATCAAGTCTACGCCACTGAGAAAAAATAAAATAAAATAAAAAATTGATTGCAAACAAGAAGCATATACTAAATGTTTGACCGTGTGCTAATCTGAATGAGAAACAACTATGAGAGCATTTCCGTTCCGTTATCAGCAAACAATTAGGAAAAGATGTCAGCATTCACATTCACTGTTTCTCATTATTATTTGCCTCATTTGAATCTTATCAAAATCTCAGTTTTGGACCGAACTATCACTGTGATAAAATATGGGGTCTCTAGCTTGTATCCCAAGAGACAAGCAACAAACACTGTCCCTTAAGCTGGAAATAAAATCTGCCTTTCTGTTTCTGGCAAATACGTTGGGAACAAGCTGACCTCTCTTATTCTTAGATTTCTGTGACCTCTGGAGATAAATGTGGTTACAATAAGCCTGAATTTTGCTCCTTACGGGCATTGCCAGAGATTAAGGTATCTTAAAAATAACCATAACAAGCCAGAAACAACTCTCCCACCGAACATCCAGAATACATTCTTTAAATATTTTGAGCAGCATTTTCTACAACGCTGTGAACTCTTTGACACTGCTTCCAAATAAACATTGCTGTAACGCTGTTCTGATGCGTAGCATTATTTGTAATGATTTTTTTTTCAGAGCAAAATGACGTTTGTGTAGATGAAGGCAAATTAAAAGCAAACCTTGCTAAGTTATATGACATTTTTATTGGTTTAGCCCTTTTAATCTTCATAATCTGGTATGATAATGGAGTACATGAGAGCACGTTGATCACACTGAAAAGAAGAAAGCAGCAGATAGGGAGTCATTACAGGAACTTTTCCCTTAACGCGAGTCTGCTCCAATATTCAGCAAATGTATAAAGTGTCTTTGAATTACTTAATTTTCTTAATGCCCTTGGACTCATCTCATCTATTCCCAGTGATCGGTGGTGGATTCTAAAGTTTTTCCCTGAACAATTCTTATATACTCCTGCATTGGTGAAGCACTACTTCCTTGTGATTTAGTCATGTTTTCTGCAGTTTCTTGTCCAAGACCAAATGAAAAAGGAAATGAAACAGATGAGCTGATTTAGACTGATTCGCAATTCCACCTACATAGACATTTTGATTTTTTTCTGTCAGTCTTTCTTTCTCACAATCCAATATGCATGTTAAATATACTTGCATATTTATTTTAGTTCTGGCTGCAGTTCAGTTTTGTCTAAATCTTGACTGGTCCTCTCCATCCATCCTCATTTCCCCAACATATCTCTATTCTCACTGTGCATTTTTCTTTTTTCCGTCAGAACTTTTCTGTGCTCTATTCTTAAACCACATTGACTACTTCATATTCTTGTCCTTTTTCAGTGGAATTAAAGTTGTTTGCTATTTTTGAAACACTATATTCTTTGCAGCACTGGTCATTTGCTCTTCCTAGCATATCTGCTGAATCAAGTATTTGAAGAATGAAGAGCTGAAGAGGCAAGGGAAAAATCAGCTCTTTAAAAAAGAAAATACCTGTAGAATATAGCGGTTAGAAAAGGCCTGGGTTATTGCACTTTGAAGTCCCATGTGCTGTAAAATAATTAAAAAGGGAGGTGGGGAGGAGGCCCAGCTACCTTGTTCGTAGCTCTGACAACATCTCCCTTCACCATAAATCATTTGCTACTGTTCTGTTGAATTCAGGCATCATAAGCAGTGTGATTTCCAGCTGAGCCAGGTGAAATTTCCATGGGGTCTGATGTCCTGCAACACTTACATAGTTTTTGAAGCTCAGAGTACATTAAATAGAAAACCCGCCACAGTTGGTGACCTTTCCAGGTGAACCTGGGCTCCATTTCAAGACTGGGATTGATTTATCACACATAAATCCACAACAAACTCGGTGGTTTTCCTTGGCTTTGATGTTCAAACAGATTAAATTCAATGGAACTGACTCTGGCCCTCGCTGCAGCCCTCATAGACAGACTTGAGCAACAGGCAGAAGTCCACATAGCACAGAAAAGTACCAGAAGGGGAATCTCACAGTGCCGGCACAGCACAGGACCAAACAGGAATCCCACGTAAGACAGGACAGAGAGCTCGGCTACTGTGCACGCACTGCTGAACAAAACAAATAGTCTGGGGTCTAACGCAGCTCGCGTAGTGCTTCCATGAACTAATACAGCCCCTAATTCAAAGCTGTTTTCTCGTCCTCTCCCTCCTGCCTCTCCCCATCGTGGGTTGTACCTTGTGTCCTTTGTCTCCAGAAGGTGCAGCACAGAATTGCATCCAGCATTGCAGACTGAATTTCTTAAGGAGGTGGGGGGATGTAGGCAGTGTGTGGGTTGTAAATGTATAGTTTAACACGCAAAACCATGTGGATAGAACCTGAAGGTAATTTTGGTAAGCGCACCTGCAAACTGAAGCTGACAGATTTTATATATGAACCTTCTCCATTATCCCCCGATGGAGGCTTTTCCACAGTCTAATGAATCTTACTGTCAGGAAGCGTTTTGTGGTATTCAAAACAGATTTTCCCTTTCTTAATTTCGTCCCATTACTCCTAGTCAAACACTGTGAACAGCACTAAATTATCCCTTTCAGTCCTAAGGGCACAATTTGTGCATGGTTATCATGTCCAACTGTGGCTGTTACTTACCAAAATGGAGCAATACATGTGCTCTTCTTTAATCTTTTCTGGTGAGTCAGTTTCCTCAGCCCCTGGATTGTTTTGCCTAACTGCCTTCAATTTGTTGCTATCGTTTTCTTTTCCTCTCCGCACCCCACCCCCCCTTTTTTTCCCCCTGAAATCCCTACAGCTGAATGGCTGAATGCCGCATTCCAGGTGTGGCTTTACCTGAGCTGTGCAGAGAAGGGCTAATACTCCCCAGCACCATCGTGCCTTGTGTTTATAGGTCCACAAGTCATACTGTCATGCTGCCGTATTTCAAGCTTGTGCTAACTTGCTGGCCGCTGTAAGCTCCAGGCTATTTTCACTGCATTTTCTTTCAAGCCCTGTCCTTTCAAAGATCCTTCAATTGTTTTATTTTTAATTATTTTCCATTTCCCCAGATTATTCTCATTGTGTTTCCTGTCTGTATTTCTTATTGCTTTCTGTGTTTCCTGCTATTTGCAAAACTTTCCAATTTAGGAGCATCTGTGACTTTTATTAGCCTGTTGTTTACTTCCAAATGATTGATGATAATACTAAAAGCATCAGTCTTTACACCAAACCACTAAGGCTCTGTTTTATCCTGTCTAAGGCTAGACAGTTAATTTAGGAAGTGCCTTTCCCATGGCTCCCCCTGTCGTTAATGCAAGGACAGGAGCCACCGGAGTGTGAGTCAGATTTTACATGGGCTGAATTATTCCCTAAATTAATCAAGATTTAGGTGAGATGAATTCAGACTTGTCTCCTTTAGTCTGTAAATGCTTTTGGAGGGTCCTTTTGCTTTAATTTCAACACTTTATTCCCTGTACGCTGAGATCAATTTAACATTAACACACACAAAAAAGGGCACATTTGTAAATCCTGGAAAATCTGGAAATTTCCAACATTAGAACATTGTTCTGATTTTGGTTACAACTGTGAAAACCAGACTAAGCTTGCTAAATTCAATGGAGATAGTCCAGCTCTAATTCTGGAGTTGTATTTCATAACAAGGGTTGAAGTAGGAACATCTGGAGGATTTGATTCCTTAGATTTCATGATTGGAAAATCGTGTTAGTCAAAGCAATTGTTGCAGGAGGAGGAGATTCCTAGAACTGTGTGATAACTGAGCTGTCTTCATCGACAGGTTCAAAGACTACAGAGAACCACCTTGGTCCCAAAATCAGTATGAGTTTTCTAAACAATACTGGGCGGTCTTATCTGCTCGCTTGGCTTTTGTTATTCTATTTCAGGTAAGTCTGTTGAGTTGCTGCAGTTTCAGTCACGGAAATATCACAATAAATGAATTGAAATGCATGCGGCAAAGAAGCCCATCTCCAATAGAGATTTTCTGCGTGCAAATACCCAGCCTGATGTGCTTCCACCCGGCCTGCGGAGGTGTCAGTGGGCTGCAGCACAGTTTCTCCCTTCGCAGCACTGTGGCACACTTCCTCAGCAGAGGTTTCCTCTCCCTTCGTGGAAGGGAAGCCCCACAGCCTGCATTAGCCCCTGGCACGAGCAGTGATCCCCAAAATACCCCAGGGGTATTCAAGGCTCTTGAACAATTCAGTTAAGTGGACTCCGTGAGCTTTTATACTCTCAGGGGCAACACTTGTAAAAAGCACATAAATGCTATGAAAGCTTGCGAAATGCCGTTCTTTACTCAAAGCAAGAAATATACAGAAGTAATAAATCCTCCAATGTCTTTTGCTACTTTCTGCAAGTAAATGGAGTAAATTCTCCCCACTGTGGAGGTTTCATTGGCAAGGGATTTGCTGTCATGGCTCGCCTTCTGAATGGCAGAAACCTTCTGCTCTCCTCCATGATCTGGAATCCCTCCACAGTCAAATTGGGCCCACACCTCATATTGCAATCTGCCTGTCTTTTCTCCTCACCTGCCAGATATTCCTAAGTCTGACTGTGCGTCTTGCCTGGTTTGTATTGCCCTCTTCTGCTTCTTTGCTCTGTCTTCAGTAATTTTCCACCACTGGCTGAAAAACATTTGAAACCAACTGGTTACTCTGGGCTTCAAATAGCCTGCCTGTTGTTCTGCAAGAGCAGATTCCCTGGTTAATTAGCTCCATTGTTTCAGAAGTGGACAGAGGGTTCATTCTAGTAGCCTTGTCAGCAAATGTTCTCACACATTTTGAGGCATTATGCAACACAGCAGTTTTCAAAGCAGTATCATGATAATATAAACCCCAAAGCATAATTTATCTATTAATTTTACAAACAAGCAAAACTTTTTGCCCGGTCTGCTTCTTGCCTCGGTGTTACGAGCATCACCTTGTAATGAACCTGACACCTGACGTTCAGGGTTGTGGTTTGTATGCTGCATTAGTGGAACAAAATCCTGCTCGTCAGCAGACAGAAGTATTTGAGGACAGAGTGACCATGAAAGTTGTCTGCTCAGGCCACATTGGAAACACATGGGTATGATTGTGTTGGAGGATGTTTTCACTGATGTTGCCCTTATAGTTGTGGATTCTGAAGTCAGTCTCGATGAATTTGATCTTGAGAACTGGGCACCTTTGGATGCCTGTGAAGAATAAGGTTGTTTTAGCTACTTAGGCCATGAATCATTTGATGAATTCAAGTTCTTTCCCATTTCAAACCTAAGTAAAGCACGTGTTTAATTCAGCTGCTCCACTGAGGGGCAGTTGTGAACAAACGCGAGCTGTTTCTTGAACCTCTTGAACTGAGGCCTTTCTGGACTGCTTCATACTACATGCCGTCAGCAAAATGTGTTTAATACTGGCCACATAGCTATAGCAAGGGTTTGATTTTTCTTTAGAGTGAGTATTTTGGATTTTTTATTCTTGCTTCATGTCTGTTGCTGTGTTTGCAGAACTTGGTGATGTTCCTCAGTGTTCTGGTTGACTGGATGATTCCCGACATCCCCAAGGACATTAGTGAACAAATCAAAAAGGAGAAGAGCGTGCTTGTTGACTTCTTCCTGAAGGAAGAGCATGAAAAACTGAAGCTGATTGAAAGCTTTATTGCACGCGACAAGCAGAAACACAAAAGTGGGACCAAAGGCAAAAGGATCCGGGCTGCCAGCTCCTGCCAGTTTAACCGAAGTCAGAAAGGCAGCTTTGCCTCCTTTAGCTCACAGCACACGGAAGTGTGACTCCTTAGGGAAGGGTAACATACCACGCTTACCTCTGCAATACCTGCTTGCTGTGTGATGTGATTCTGAACCTGGAGCAAGGGAGGGAAAGACAGTCAAGGAGCAGAAAGGAGGCTTCTTTTGCTTCCTTAGAAACTCCATACGCAAAGGTCTCCGTTACGTTTTATACGCTATATCTGGGCTGCAGCATTTTCAGACTTTACCAATGCAATATAAGGGCTATATTGTGGCTGTAGCTGGTCCTCGTTGTGGTGCATGTGATTTGGGTAGGCACGCGGGAATTCTCCTCGCTCATGCAGTCTCCGTGGTAGGGCTGTAACCGTCCCTCTTCCTGCAGACACCCTGTGGGGCACGGGGAATAGAAGGGGACACTCCTGCTCTAGTACCTGTCCTGTGGCAGATCTGACCAACCGTGGCGAAGCGCGCACAACGCATGGTCTCATGGCCTGTAGCTGCCAGCGGATGGTTTATAAACATGTGGAGTCTCAAGGAGTCATTGTGCCTTCCCTGACATACGCTGCCACTTGGTGCTGCCTCTGTAGAGCATGCAGGGCTGTTAAGGGCACAGCGCGGTAGGAACAGAAGGAATGAAAATCTCTGAGCACTTTCGTCTACAGATATATTGTGTTTTGCTTAGCAGGAGCTTGAATGCATGTGTTAATGAGCAGAGAGGCCACAACATACGCATCAGAATGGAGTAAAGCTGGTAGAACCAGGGAAGTTCATTGTTATTCATTGTCCTGAACAAAAAAAAAAGCAAACCCTGCATGTTTGATTCTACTCTCACTTAGACTGGGAATTCAGCCAATATGAAGAGGAATCTCGCCACTAAACCAATGTTAGTGTGAAGCTGACAAGTGAGAATGGAATCAAGCCTTGGAAACCATGTGGCATTTTCATGTACGTTGCACGTAAAGTAATGGAAGTTGCTGCTGTTGTGCATTTACTGTGAAGTAAAATATTTTGCAGAACTGCGTTTCATTGGAAGATTAACATATTCACTAACCAAGCTTTCATCTACAAGCACTTAATGAATAACTTTATTCTATTATGAATTTAAATAAAACTTTCTTAAAAAAATCTGTTTCTTTTAGTGTAGATTCTGTATGTAACCTGACTTGAAATTCAGAACCTGGATAAAAGATTTTCTTCTCATTTTGTCTTCTCAACAATGCATTCAAAACCTTTAAAAGCACAAACCAGAAGAACCGCTTCACTTTCAGGCATTGTATACAATATGATTGCTCTTTAACATCGTAAAGATATTTTATGTATTTCTGAAGCCTAACAATTTCATTGTTCTCTTGGATGGAAAGATCTTTTTCTCTGAGAGCTTTAGGTAATTTAATGAGAGATGTGAAAATAATTGTGCGTTTTTCATTCAGTACCTAAACTAAAGGAAATGAAAATGGGAAAATTGTTTCAGGGTGGGCTGAAATTAAAAGCTTCATTTTTGGAATTTCATTTTAAAAATTTCATTTAGGGTTATTTATCCCTTCTATATAGTAGATCAAATTTGAAATGATAACGTCAACTTCAATAAAATTGCAAGTGTTTAGATTTCTTGAAAAAAAAGTCTGACCTGTCCAAATGTTTTCTTCTTTTTCCCCTGTCAGAACTCATCTGCTGAATTTTAAATTAATTCAGAGAGTGTTATTCTCCCTTCTGAAACTGGTTTTGTTTTGTTTTTTAAATTAATAACAATTTGCTAGGGATATTGCCCAGATCTCAGTTTGTCTATATATACTCAAGACTACAAATACAGCCTGTAAATGTGCAAAAATGTGTAGTTTCCAATGTTTCTTCCTTTTTTACATATACATTGTCTAAAACAAGCTATTTGAAGAGTTCTTGACACAATGTACTGTGTATAAACTATTGACTGTGTATCTATTTGGTGTTTCAAATTGATTGAGATAGATGGATGGATGGATGGATGGATGGATAGATAGGTAGGTAGGTAGATAGATAGATAGGAAAACTATAGGAAAATAGTTGTCTTCTAAAATAAAATTTAAGCTTTTTCTTAGTTATCTATGTCACAGTCACCTGTGTTCATGTGAACAACATCTTTGTCAGGCCTGAAAGTCATGGTATTGCATTTTGGGGAGGCTCAGGTGGTGAGATTTGTATGACCAAAACATAGCTATTAAAATTTAGGTAGATTCCCTCTGCAGTCACCAGAGAGAGAAATGCACCACTAGCCAGCTACTCATCCCATCTCCACACTGTTGCCTGAGATGGGCAGAGGAACCACCTCAGATCATGCCCATCTCCTTCCCTGCACTGCAACGGGAGCAGCCACGATGCCTGCCTTAGACTGTGTGCTTGGGCTTTAGATTGCAGAAGACCAGCACCTAACCTCCCGAGTCAGAGTGCTTAAGCTGTTTGGATCGCTGAAAGAATTAACTGCTAGATTCTCAGTTGATCATGCTTTTTTTTGGTATGGTTTGGTTGGGTTTTTTGGGTTTTTTTTGGTTTTGTTTTGTTTTTTTTTTTAAATTTTATTAGGTGCTTAAATGAATATCTTTTTTAAGAATTTGGCTTCCTGCTGGAAATTTGTGACAGGGCTGAGACATAAATCTTGTTTTCCCCCCTCTAAGATTAACATTTAAATGATGGCACTGTATCTCCTCAAAAACAAATTGTCTCATTTTACTGTCAAGAGACCAACAAGCCCTGTTGGGGATTTCATGGTCTAATATATTAAGGCAGTCGATGTTAATGACATCTATTCCCCCATTTACACTAGAGAGTATTCTGGCAGTGGATTTGGGGGTTTGGAACTGTCTGCATTTGTTGTTTACAACTCTAGTTGATTGAAATACAATCAATTTTCTTCACTCCAAAATGCCTCTGATGGGGAGAAACATTATGCTTCCAAGCAGTAGAAATATCAGTCTTGCCAGACCTTTAGATTATGATAATGCTCCTTTTCTTTTTACAGGTATGTGTGAGAGCTTGCAGAAATGGGTTTAGAGAGAAGCTTACATGCATGCATGACAACCCTCTTCCACCCCCTCTTCTGAAAATCCTTCCTTGTTGGATGAAGGGTATTCAGAGTTAAGGCTCTTCTTAAAATAGAATCGTTTTTGTACACCCTCCGTCTACCCAGGAAATACCCTCTTGTCTTTTTAAAAACTGTGAGTCACTCAAAAACAGTCAGAAAAATGTTATCCCAAAGTTGAATGCATTAGGCTGTTGTTACACAGAATTTCCATAACAAGCAACAGAAATGCTTGCTGTGGTCCAAAAATGATAATGTGTTTCTAGATTTCCTAGCAAAAGGAACTAGAGAAGCCGGCAGACGTACACTGATGCTCTGAAAGTTCTCCTGAGGTTTATATATTTCACCCAAACAAGGCTGGGAAAGCAGCATAGCAGCAATCACGGCTGACATCCAGATGGGATCTCCCATGATATCACAAACAGGACAGACGGCTCAATTATCTTTATCTGTGATATGGTTTCTATTTTTCTCTTAAACTTGAGAGTTTCATTCACTGAGAATTCCTGCACGTTTGGTACTTGACTCAGGTGCAGTCCCTGAGGATTGCATCCTTTGTTACATTTCTATGGCAACCTCTGGATTCTCCTGACACTGCTTCCCATCGGCTCCTGTAATTGTAGACCACTGATCGGGCTTTCATTCATTCCCAGTTTCTAACTTATCTCTTTCGGACAAAGCAAGACTTTATCTGATCCCTTTTTATCAGCGTGATACTTGTAAGTCTACCCACAAAGCGCCCCCTTACCGTAACTTGTGTCTCAGAAGCAGAGAATGACTATTTCAAGAGACGTGCATGGAAAGCTCTCTCTAGGGAAGAAGAGAACAGGGGTGGAAACAGAAACACAAAGCAGTAATAAAACCTGCGGGCTATTGTCATTCCTTGCTTTAGCAATGAAAATGAGCTAAAATCTCTGCAAAAGAAAGGAAAAACTAAGCAGAGAAGAAAATTTGCATAGATGTTCCTGCACATTTAGTTCAGAATTTCACAGCCCTTCTGATTGCTCCAACCCTGAAGTAAGTAAAAAGCCCAATTTAAACAAACAAACAAACAAACCCCCACATCCCTTTGTATGTGAGTAGATAATACCACACTAAGTACCACACATAGTCACAAAACACCAAATCCATGCTCTGCGTTTCATGTAGAGTCTCACGTTAACAGGAATGTACATAATTGCACATCAAATCAGAACAGTGAGAATAAGAAGTAACAAAATGGACGGATGAGTCTTATATAAAGCCTGAACACAGATATAATTCCATGTAACCTTGTAATTATCAGGCAAGGCAAGCTGTGTCCACCTCTGTGGCCAGGAGAAGCTCATGGTGACTGAAAGAAGTTGCTGCTCCATGTACCACAACTTCTCCTTTGGACTATTGGTGCAGGGTAGTTTCAAACAGCTTGCAGAAGTTATTCAGGAGAAAAAATGGACTCACACTGAATGGGGTCCCTGCTCCTGAGTCATGCTATGACTGAAACGCCATTCAGTTGCAGAATCCATCGGATACACACAGCCAGATGAACCCTCTCGCAGTGGTTATCTCTGGTTTTGAAGAGGGCTTTCAGGAACTGAGTGAAGCTGCAAGAGTGTTAGCCCTTTCTGTCATGTCTTCTTCATACAGACTTGTCTGTTATTTTAATCATCAGCACTAGATGTCTTTTTGTGATGGGTATCATTGCCTTTTCAGTCCTCGGCATGTAGAAAATATTGCTATCTAGACCTCTTCTGCAATTTGACCTTTCATGACACCAAAAACTAATGAAATGTAGTCCAGGAAGAAAAGGGTAGCCTATGTGGAAGTATGTCTGTTAAATTATTGCTTGGAAATATCCAGCTCAACATGCACAATATTTACCACTGTTAGCAATAAACTCTTCTGACTACAATAACGCAACATCTGTTGCTGTTATGCAGTCTCACCCTTTAATTAGGCACAGATGGTCTTCCTATTCCCCGTCTGGTCTAATTCTTTTGCTTTTGAGAAGAAAATATAAACCAGTTTTGTTTGTGACCTATTCTTGTAGGTAAATTCCTCCACACCATATACTGGTTAAGACATCTCACATCACCAGTAACACAAGATTTTCAGATATAGCGGTAGAAAGTGCCTTTGTTGCACTTAGAGGTACAGAGAGAGGAGGAGGATGTACACCTGAACTCCCAGTTTTTACCTTGGTTCATCTGAAAGGTCCACAGGCAATGTAGGTTGAGGTATATTTCTAGCATGAAAATGAGTATAGATTCTGTATGCCCTATGTGCAACATTTTTGAGGAAGATTCTGCCTTAGTTATTTTCTAAATGTGTTTCAACCCTTTGTAAATCCGTCAGTACCATCAAAACTCTGAATATTCCCTACAGTTCCCATCTTTTATCCATCATCTGCAAATGTACTCAATTATTAATTGATCATTAAATTATTAATCATTACATTAATTAACAGGCTGCCTTACTGCCTTTCACACCACCAATGGAATTCTAAAAATTAATCAGATTCCCTAACAACTCCTGAGACAGTCTGATAACACACTTTATTCATACATAATGATCTACTGAAATCTTTTTATGTGTATTTTCAGTCCGCTTGTCAGCACAATCCTGCAGCTTTACTTTTCCTGATTCTTGAGAAAGTAACTAACAACGAGTCTCCTATTCAAACATACAACATTTTCTAAGCTATTTCCACTGATGTCCTAGTTCTACAAATACAGTTTTAATGAGAAAAAATGGGATAATATTATGTCTGCCTCTAATGTGGCCGCCTGAGACAAGATCCCCAGATTCAAACCTCATTGGAATCAGTGGAAGCCTTTCTTTTGACTTCAGTACCCCCTGATTCAGAGAGTCTTTTTTCTACGCACTCTGCGTGCAGCTTTCATCCAAATGTAGGAAAGTTAGATAAAGAAATGTGACAGAAGTGAAAAACTATGCATCCACATCAAACCCTTCCATTGCTATGGTCTTCAGTGAGTACCATTATGTCAATGCTATGGAAAATGTGGGCAGTCAACAGTTTGGGATTTGACCATACATTTTCCTGAGATTGGACCGCTCTTCAAAATCGACTAGCAATTTTGCCTGCGTTCATACCGATATCTTGTTAGGGCTGGCTGTAATAAATCTGATTTTCAGAATCGTTATCACTCTGTGCTTCCATGTGGCATGGCTTTAAGGCAGACACAACTATGATTCACTTGTGAAAACTATGATCCTTGAATTTAAATATACAAAGAATTAAAAGAAGAATTATTTTGTAGATGCTATTTGATGAAAGAGCAGGTGGTACACAAATAACGTAAGTTAGGTAAGAATCTAAGAATACTGATCCATCGTTTAGTTAAATCTATGTAGGTTATGTAAGATACACAGCTTCTGGGGACAGAGTGCCTGTTATCCCATGTTGTAATGTTTGATTTCAGTAAGTCCAGGGAGAGAATAAACAGGGAAGCAATGTGATCCATCAGCTTGGAGGTATTTAAGAGATGGGTAGACGTACTACTTAGAGATATAGTTTAGTGATGGTTTTTGTCAGTTAGGTTGATGGTTGGACTAGATGAGCTGAAGGGTTCCTTACAACCTAGGCCATTCTATGATTCTCTGATTCTACAACAAGCCAATTCTTAACAGGATTATTTTCCAAAAGCTTTTAGTAGTAGTAGTAGTAGTAGTAGTAGTAGACACTTCTTTAAATGAGGGACAAACAATCGTGACAATAAAATTACCTTGAATCCTTCAGGTATGGTGCAAACTTTCCTCTTGCATATACTGTTTTAGCTTCTTTTCCCTCTGCTCTGAAGTGTGGTTTTTTTTATTTTATTTTAAAAAATACACTAAAGGGAAAATGTCCTTCTGCATTAAATTAATTATATGTATTTATTTTATAAATTTTATAGCAATTTGTATTTTCAAAGTACAATTCAAATCTCAGCTAATTCCACAAAACATCCTTCTGATCATGCTGGGAGAGGGTTTTTTACTTGTTGTTTTCCTACACCTAATCTTTTGAGAAATAACAACATATTTTCATAAGAGTTTGGAAACTCTGAAGGTCAGTAAGAATGTGAACATATGAGGACATTTATATCTACAAGAGTATTCCTACTGTCAGGGCTCTGATTAAGAGCCTGAAAAAAGGGGGGGATTTAGTATACAAAATGTGCACTTTGTTATAAAACTAAAATAACTCAAATGTTTTGGATTAAGAGGTTTCTCTTTTTTCTCCTTCTTCTTTACAAGAATAAATAAATATACCCATCATCCGATTTGTTCATTCAAATGCCATGTAGAACCGGTTCCAGTAGATGGAGCAATAAAGCAGAAGGAAAACAATGCCACATACCTAAAGTACTCAAAGGAGGTGGACATGTTCATGAGGCAGGACACGAAATGCACACACATTCATAAAACACGCCTCAAACTATCAGAGGAGAAAGTGCTTTGAAAGCTACTCCACAGATTCAAGTTCAGTCAGAAAAACTTTTACATAACTGACACTGACAGGAGTTTTTCCTTGGAATTGGCTTAGCAGATGAAGAAAAATAACCACTTGGGATTTTCTCCAAAGCCAAGAAAACAGATTAATTCTAAATATCTTGTTATTTTCTTGGCTTTAGTAGAGATTAGGACAGCTTAATCCTTCAACAAAAGCTAATGCTGTGAAGAAGTATTAAAGGAGACAAGCTTTACATATCCCATACGATCTTCAGCCTCTTATTTTCCACTGCCTCTCCTGTCTAATTCCATATGTCTTGTATATTACCTTGTTTACAAATGGGTCATGCATCATGACAAGCATCACGTGCTGCAGGAAACATGGCTGGAGGCCCCGCACAGGCACGAGCCAGTAGATCTGTGGCTCTTGGGCGACACCGCAGCACCTTAGGAGCCAAAATAATGCCAGGCTCTTCATTTGGGATAGAATGACTGCTTTTTGTTGCCTTTTTTTTCTTTCCCTTCCCCCCAAGTTAACATCTTCTAGGAAAAAAGAAAAAAAAAATCATATGTTTCGGTGAAAATGAATGAGAAGAGCTTTCACTTGAATCAGTGATGTGTTGTGTTTTTTTTTTTTAACCGGACCTATTTATCACAGAAGCCTCCGGCAGGCGGCCAGCAACATCCGCGAGGCCTGTGTCCCGTCACCGGCCCAGGAAGTCTGTGACACCCAGCTTAAGGGAAAAGGGAACATCTGCGAGCGCGGCTCCTTCCCCTGCTGACAGTGAGGAGGAGGGTCTCCTTCCTCTTCCAGGCTCAGGGGAAGTCAACCCCTCTTCTTCTTGCTTCTTCCCTGACTCCTAAAACCGACACTCGTCCTTATGCCATCATCTCTAAGCCCTGTGTGATCATCCCCACCGGCAGGTATTTTCTATGCAGTTTCCACAGAAATCTTTTGGCAGCAAAGGTCAGCTTGACTTCACTTTACAGCTTCAACTCTCTGTAGTTTCCCGAGTTTCTTTGCCAAAATTGAGCTGAACTAGCTACCTTGAAAACTACATAAAAATTTGTGGGTTTTTTTCCTTAAAAAATAATTTAGGAAAAAAACCCCACCAATAAAAATATTGCAAAGATGCTAAACTTCTTTAAAACTGCCTCCTTTTTAAAAAATGTCTTCCATGGAGACTTTTTTGTCTGCCAGTGCTTGTCAGACAGGAGGACCTGGCCTGGGGGAAGTGCTGGTGCTTGACTGCGAGGATGCCCTAAAGCCGTGGCTGGCCAGGCTGGAACCGGTGATTCAGGTGGAGCGTGTAAGCAGTGGAAATGTGGCTTTTGTGCTAGGGCTTCCATCCCAGCAGCACACCTGCATGAGTGTCAGGGGTGCTGTGGGGAGCCTTTTGTCATCTCCTTCTGGGGGTGCCTCAGCCTCAAGGTGCTCAGCTGTGATTTGTGACCGTATGGACACGTTGGTGTATACTGCGCAGTCAGGCTTGCTCCAACACAGAGGGGTATGTGGCTGTAGTATGATACAGACAGCAGTGGTTCTTTCTGCTGCAGGCAACCCCAGCAGGTTTGTGTGGTTTCCCATTTTCTCTTCCTTTTGATTTAAAAAAAAAAAAAAAAAAAAAAAAAAAGATGGGATTTTCTACCAATATCTTCTCCTTCATCATGTTCAAAAGACCCTAGGGAAAGGCAAAGACTCCCTTGTCTCCTACAAAACAACCCTTTACTTAACTGTGTCCTAGGGGTCTGATGTGGTTATCCAGCATGCGTCTGCCACAAGCGGAGAGAGAGCTGAGAGGTCTGTTCTCCCTCCTGCTGCGTCCGGACCAGGGCGTACGAGAAAGTCAATGGAGAGGAGTAGGGATGTTCCCATATACCAGCACGCATTCCAGGTGCGTATGCAGATATGCATTCATACACATTGATATATTGAAAAGGCAATACATGGAGTGGGGACACCTGATAGAAAGAAGTAAATACAGGTCTCCTCTCCACTCTCTTTCCCTCCCCTTTCTCGTTCAGTAGGACTATAAGACATCTGAGTGAGGAGAGCCAGCGTATCAGGGAAGGAAGAGAGCCAGGGAGACAGGAGACTCTGCTCACGTCACATCTTGCAGCTGTTGGCTGCCACTGCAAGGACAAACAACTGCATGGAGACCTTCCCAAGCTGTACAGGACCATACCTCCTGTCAGGGATTGGGAGAGCAAAACAGTGAGCAAGAGTTGTGTGAAGCACAGAGAGATGTCTGACACTATTAAATAGCCTATACTTGTCGAAGAGACTATGTCCGGACATAAACATTATCCGTTCCATGTTGTCACATAGTTACCTGTGTCAGTCATTCATCATCACAGTCTTGTAGAACACGTCCTAGCAGAGCACTGATGGCACATCTCAAAGAAGAACAAGGGGAAAGCTACAGAGCGAGAATTCTGCTCTGCTTGTCTGTAAATAGTTTTTAATTAATACCAACTTGAAAAAAAAAAAGTGTTTTGCTTGTAGATGCTTTGTGACAGGAAAGGGTGGGATTTGTTAAATAAATAATTCCTTATGAATTAGTCACCAGGTCTAATTAAGAGATACCAAAGGGACAAGGAAAGAGAAGGGCAAGTTTAAAGGAATATCTAGCTAAAACATAAGATAAAATTAGTATTTGAGAATATCAAAATAAACAGCGTGTGTGAATGTTTTTCTTGGGATGAGCCAAGGGAAATATTTTCCTGGGGTTTCGCCCATACAAGATGTAACAGATGAAACCAATCTGCTTGCTCTTTTGAATGAATTACACAATTAGTGGATAAAAGGAGATATAGTTGATGCGAATGCAATGTCTGAATGTCATTTGAGGAGTAATACCTTGTAAATCTTGATGTTTGGGACCTGCCTGATCTTCCCATTACCTTTCTTTGTTGATGGTGTAACTCCCTTGACTGCAAGGGGCTCACACCTGATTTCACCTGTTCGGAAGAGGAAAAGGCTCTTTGATTCCTGGCAAAAATTGTAGATGTTTCAGCTCTCCTGGCAAGGCTGCATTTGCTGGAGGATTTTTCTCTTTGTTTTAAAGAGAGATGCAATTATCATCTCTAATCTGATCCCGAGGAAATCTATTAGTCACAGTCTTGCTCTTCAAACCATCCAGGCAGCCCATCTGATCCTCTGCCCTTATGATGTTGCTAACAAGGTTTGCCTAAAGCCTTGTTTCATTTCAACAGCTAGGAAGTGCCTTGAAACATGCACACACTGAAGGCAACGTATGGTTTCTCAGTACAGCATCAGGGATATGAAGAGCAGACATCCCTTTTTAGTGACCACCTGTTCTCCTCTCTCAGACGCTGGCATAAATCAGATGCGTAAACAAAGCAGAGGTGAGAGGAGGCTCTCACTCAAAAATCCGATAAGAAAATCCAGATCCCATGCTCTCTCTCACTCCTGAGACACATTCCCCATCTGTTCTTCCTGCCTTTCCATGTAAACCTAGGGTGACTTCAGTTAACTTTGAAAAACGACTCCAGCTCTATAAATGAGATACAGCAAAACACAAAGTGAAGGTGAGATATAATGTGCAAAATGCCTGTGTGGCACTCAGTGAATATTAAATGCAGAACAGGTTACAATCCAACATTGTGCTTGGCCATGAGTTTCTATTTAAATACAAAATTTACTTTTATCCACAGTACAGTTTGCTACTAACAGTAAATCTGTACTGTTACTGAATTTCCATCACTACTGTTTGGGAAGGATGTTTCTTTAGTATGTGCTTGTGGGTACCCGTGCTTTGTGTGATTCCCAGAAACTAAGCTACATGAAACTGGGAGGAGGTTTGGGAGCCTATGCTAGCAACACATGAACAAAAGGTGTCATAAAAACACTGTAATGATGAAAAAAGTCATGCATTTCAAGTCCAGGAAATTAAAAAATTACTGTTAAACATAAAAGAAATCTAAGAATGCTAATGAAAGAAAAACAGTTAAAAAATCTTAGCTCTGCTGGAGAAAAAGTATGTATAAGACATAATTGCATTTTAAGACAATTTCTCTTAATATGAACACTGAAATGTACTAATGATAATCATATGACTATTGCATAAAACTATAACTGCACGAACTTGCACAGTCTCAAAAAAGTTACTCTGTACTTAAAATAAGAGTGAGAACAGGTCTCCTGCTGTGGCTTAACTCAAGCATCCAGCTATGAGAGTTGATGGACTGCATTTTAACAGTCTGTGTATAGAGACAGATGAAGGAATAGGTTCTTGAAACTGAAGGTGAAGCCCAAATAATAAAATAGGAATAGAAATGCCAGTAACACATGATAGCTTTGTTTCTGCCTCTGCCCAGAAGGATGAGGCTCACAAGGATATTTTGTGTCCAGCCCTTCTCAGCTGAGGCAGAAACAGAGCTATCCCGCATTACTAAGATGAGGAAAGCACAAAAAGGCACGGAAAGATTTTTTTCCTTCCCCTTTGCACATCTGCCTTGTATTATCCCCAGAATCCTGATGTCGGTGCATCTGAGAGAAGGAGCTGGAGAGTATTATCCACACCAACAGAGCTGGACATTTGCAGGTGGGCTGCCAGAGGTGTTGTACGTGGCACTCTGGGGACAGCACTGCTTGTTGAATGGGCGCTTGCCTGGAGAAGCTTAACCTCTACATACAAGGAAGTCCAATATTTGATTTTCAATATTGCCTCTGCTGTAAGCATGACAGTATTGTACCATATTAGGCTCTACAGATGTAAGTTTTGAAAGCAATTGTCAATTTTATTTTTCCTTCCTCCGTACTCCTCTTGACACAGTCTTAGAGGACACAGCTCTATTTCTCAAGCTGCCATTTCAATACATGTTTACTAAGAATACATTAATACTCTGTTATTCTTGATAGAAAATGTAGTATAGGTCAGATCCTTAGCCTGGGGCAACTGAAAGAGTTCTACTGTTGTAAATGCTACTATGAAGATTTAAACCAAATTACTATCTTGTCTTTATCTCAGATCCTTTGGTTTGATTTGCTTCTGTGGGGGTTTTCTCTCTCTCCATTTCTCCTGTCTCCAAAAGTAAATACAAATTATCAGAAAGAAAACTAGAAGAAGAAATATTTCCTCCTCTTTCTTAGAAGTTCCTCCGCAAAATGTTACATATCCCACAAAAAAAAAGATTCAGAAATGGTGCTGAGCATTATATCAAGGGAAGGAAGCATTATTCCAGCTAGCGCTTGAGCTGGCTTGTGACCTTCTTTCTGTATTAGAAAACTTGCTGCAAAAATTGGGACCAACTCTCCTTATGCCATGTGTGGCATTACTGAAATGAATCTACACTCACCTCGATGTGTCAAGGACACAGGCCTTTTAATCATGGCTAAATGCACGGTCAATATATTACATTATACAGTAACTAGTACAGGACAAATGCATGATTGTGGTACATTTAAAAGTATGGGGTAGGATATTTATTTATTTATTTATTATATACCATAGTTATCACATGCATTTGAACCTTTTTATGTTCCTTTTATATTTCCCATTTCTGCCCTCATTTGAATGTTTCTCCCAGGATGTTAAGTAAATAGGTAATAGAAACAGGTTAACTCTTTGCACTGGTTGTATAAACTCTTCTGCATCTTCCAATTGAACTGGGAACATTATTTACGGCCACAAATTATTCTATTGAAATTAAATGCAAGGAGATTGTGTGTCTGGCTGCTGGAATACAACAGGTAACTCACTTTCCTCCTTTTCATTTTTTAAAAAAGTCTCTACTTTGACCACATGTCTATCCCATAGAATTATGGTAGAGCTAAATTCCCAGATGTAAGTGTACTGCCTCCATCATATGTTACTACTGACATTCAGCACTGGTTATCCAAGCTTTCATCTCTTCATCTTTAAAACACTGCCATCTGTTGTTTCCAGACGGTTCAGTCTTCTGTTTATCCAAAACTTTGTTCCAGGCCATATGGAAAAAATATCTATTTTCAATTAACCATCGTATTTTCTTAAAATATACCAGAGTGATGAGAAAAAATAGGCATCACTTACGCATAGATGTTCGTGAAGAGGATGATAATTTATTGCAAACTGTAGTTTCAAGATTTTGACCATGTGGTCATTCAGTACACTCAGACACCACAAAAGCTGGCCAACTTTGTAATAGCACAAACATGTTTTAAGCATTTGAATGCTGTTATCAGATATAAATTTCATTGGTACTAGCATATTGATCCAGTCGTTTCCACTGGAAACTTCTCTATCTATGCCATTTTCAGCATTTTTCTTTGGTGGTCAGCAAATTTCTCATGTCTTGCTACACACTATGTGTGACTTCTTGTTGCGAATTTTAACCTGATTCCATAAGCTACTGATTAAGCCGTGTAAACCCCTCAGATATTATATTAAGTCTGCAATGCTAGGCATATGTTAAAATGTTGTAAGAATGGGAGATCACGCCTACATGAGCAAGCAATATAGACCATGGAAGCAGATTAGTAGAGACAAGCAGTGAGTGCTGTAGCCCAGATGTCCACCTTATGCACATTTGAGAGGTGGGTTCCTTTAGACTTCTTCCAGTCTTGTTCTCCGGACTGAATGTCTATTCATGGCTGGAGCCCTTCAGGTATAGTTCTGGATGCCTCTTCCAAGTTATTTTCCTCCAAAAGTAATCCTGTTTGTGTGCTGTGAGACCATACTGCAGTGTGAACCAAAGGGCAGTAATGAGGCAACAGTGAGGACATTACCTTCAACAGAGAGATGAAATGAAGAGGGTAAAATAAGTCAGTAGAGGTATTCACCTAGGAATCCATTTCAGTAAGATCAATTCCCTCTTTCCTGAATCTGAATTTCTGATATAAATGATTTTCAGTGCTAAAAGTGAAGGAGATACCATGCTTGGGCAGAAATAGATTTCTTCAGAACTAAAAAAGAAAATATAAAAGGATGCTATTCTTAGGAATGGGCTATGCATGTCATTCCCCAGTTCAAAGGAATACTTAAAATGAGAAGTTGAGTTTCCATTCAAAGCCATCCTCTTTGATGCAGGATAAAGGCCTGCTCTTCCATCCTTCAAACAACTGCAAGATTTTCTCCTCCTGAGTTACAGTCTTGTCCTCCCAGCCACCCACAACCAGTAGCCTCCCACAGATACATGCAGATTATGAGCTGTGTAAAGTGAACCAAGTTGAAACTAAGGAGGAAAACAGGTGCCAGGTGTCCAGAATATGTGACAGTTGCTGGTAAAATCAGAACGGAGCTATAGTGATAAAGATGTGCATAAAAATGGGGAACATATGCATCGGGACTCAGGCAAAACGCTCAGACAGAGCATTCTTTTGATTGTCCATTTGTATAAAAGAATAAGGCCTTTGTCTCCTGGTTTAGTAAGGCACTTCCTGGCACTAGGAAGGAAAGCCACCTCTGTGAATTTTGAAGCAAAGTTGTATATATATTATGAGGACTGAAGGCAGGATGGTAGAGAGCTACCTGGATCTTTTGAGCTGTTCTTCAGGTCTAAATTTACCAGCTATAGGTGCTGGCAACCAGCAATCAGAAAAAGAAAAGAAAAGGCAGTGGTACAGACGCGGGAAACCTGTAACCAAGATCAAAATCTAACTACATACTAAGTGTACACATAATATTAATGTGTGTTATATTTAATTAATCAGAAAATTAGCACACCCAAGTTGAACACTGAATCCTTTCTGGTAGCTAATTACATGTTTCTACTCCATTTGAAACAGTGCCAGATAAGTTTTTGCCTGTCACTTGCCGTATTTCATCCAATTTTCATCCACTTGAGAGGGCTTAACTGTGTATCCACTGCAGTTCTCAAAAGGAAAATTTTGTGAGTGCTGTGCAAAATGTGTTACCTTAGATGTAAAGCATGGAGAACTTAGTGTCTTCCTCTGTCCATTTATATTATTTTATTTTTTTAAATGATCAAAGGAATCCCCTATCTAGTGGGCAGTTAGAATGATCTTATGTTTTGGATTTTCCAGAACCTTTAATCTTTCTACACCCTTCTATAAAGCTCATCGCTGTAGAATATCGTGCTTACTATCAGCTCACTTCACCTCTCATGAGCTCATTCAGCCTGCTCCAAATCTGCTTGTTCTTTAAGTCTTCAGTGTTTATACCCTAGTGTCAGGGAAGTGGAGATCCTTAAGTGATATTTCACATATCCATTTTTGGGGACAATTCTTCTCTTGTTCTCTGGCAGCAGTGATCTTAGCCTTGGAGTATGTTGTGCTCACAACCAAAAAAAGCCCTTGCCATGAATTTACAACCAAGAAGGAAAAGGGAATGATAACAAAAAATATATTTTTTTTTCTCCACAGGAAACTGTAGGTACAAATATATGGTGCAGTGCCAGGCAGAGGTACCCAAGCCAGCCCCGAATGGAAACACATTGGGATCAACAGACCATGTCAGCTTGGTGCTTTTATATTGTGTTTATTGAGGAACAGTTGTGCAAATCAGAGAGCTTGCTAGAGTGTAAAAGGCTGAGGCAGGGGCCCAAAATGTCTTAGGGAAACAGTCCTCTAATGTCAGCCACATTTTGCACTGGCAGCACAAGCAACGTACTTTTTAATGTAATAAGAATATGTTTTCCCTAGCTACAGAAACTAAAGAGAATCTATAACATAACAAGATCAATCTATGATCTTTCTTCACTGCTTTTCCTTTCCTTTAGTAATTTGAAAAATGGCATATAGTGGTTGAGCTGCTCTGTGACTTTTGTATGGACTTTTCCTCTGGAGGGGAGAATTATTCTCCAAATGATTATACGACCCTTTCAAAATAATTCTACAGGCCCAAACTGTTTACTGCCCCTTGATGAGACTAATGATAGACACATTTTCTCCGTGACCCTGATATAACAGAGAGCATGCTTCACCTAATACCCTTCTCAAATACTTCACTCTGCTCCCTGAAGGCCCTCCTGCTGCTCTTGAGTATCAGTGATAACATCAGTTATATCCCAGTTGCCTCTAAAGTGGTAGTAGGTGTTTTGGTGTTCTTAGGTAGGAAAGCTGAAAACGCGGCAGTCATCCACTTTCAGGGCACACGCCCATGCTCAGGAAAGCCTTATGAAAGAGATTCAATGGGCTTTTAACTGAGTCTACAGTCAGGCAGGGCTGGCATCAGGCAACACACTTGATTTCAAAAATGTGTTGCCTGGAGGCCAGGAAACACAGTAAGGCCTATGTTGTCTTTGGAGATGTAATGCATGTATTATTTGATAGTCTCTTGGTACAAGTAGTTCATGAACACATGTGGAGGACTGCTGAAAGAGCTGTGTTGCCCCTGGGTTCTGTTCCTATCAAATATATAAATTATTAATTTTTCCTTTGTCCTCTAATTTTCCTTCATGTAGTTTCATGACACAACTTTGGTAACTATCACCAATCTTTTCTACCTTGGCCCATCCCTTTCGATGTTTGAGTCATTAGATTTCCATTGTCTACCTGACACAAATAAATAGTATCTTCAAAAGGACACTTCCTCCAGGGGTCCTGATTTGCCCAGTGGTTTATGACTGAGACGGTGGCATGGGAAGCACAGGTTCACACCTAGCTGTTACGAGAAGTAAGAAGAGCCACTTGAGGATAAATTCAGTTACCCCCATACAATCAAGTTCTGCTGCCTGGAGATGTTCTGGGCTATTGGAAACATCCTCATGGGGCAGTCTGATTTGTCACAAGTCCTATGTCTTTCCATAAGGACAGCTGGGAGTGAGCTGGGCTGTGCTTGGAGAGCTTAAATGGACAGAGACAAGTACATAAGGCAACTGAATTGAGTCATTGGTCTCTCCTTTTTGCCCAATTTTCTATCTGTATTGTGCTGTAAATAACACATTTTGCAGCCTGAGTCAGCTGAGGGCTTCTTAGCAATATTTCCCAAACCTGACTTTTACTGCCTTATAGGTGAGAAGTTACAGAATGGCTCCTTCTGCCATAGGAGGAGAGGGAAGGGAGGACGATGAGGCAGCTGGGAGGAGTAAAAAGGCAAAAAGCTCTGGAACACTGGGCTTTCCAGGTCTGGTGCCACAGGGGATGTGAAATGCATGGGGATGGCGAGAGCCGTTTCCCTGCGCTGGTTGATTCTCCTGCAGCGGATAAATTGAAATGATTGCCCAAGTACACCACTTCAGGTAACAGCCACCCCAGGAGGAGAGTGGGTACTTGAGAAGCTTGTGGGTATGTCCGTACCTATAGGATTTCAGTGCAGTTCAGTATGGATGTGAGCTGGATGATGAAATATTTAATTGAGAAAGCTCAGGTTAAGCATAAGGGGTGGAAAGCTTATAGCCAAACACTCCATAAACAGGAGAAAAACAATGAGATTAAAGATTCTGTGAGTATTCTCTTTAATGAACTCTAATGCTGCTCAAGACTGAAAATCAGAGAGTCAAGCTTTATTCTCTTTAACCTGTTTTCTAAGTCAAACTTCTCAAGTTACCCAGCTCCCCAGATACAGAGGAGTATGGCTTTTGTGGCACTGGATTTTAGATAACTTGGTAGTTTTGGCTAATTCCAACTGTGTCTTTAGGCATCAAAATATTTTTATAGACCTTCTGTCCATTGTCACAAGCCTTTACTGTGGTCACAAAGTGACTGGACAAACATGACATCTATTTACTTCACAGATCTCCTAACCCAAGGGCCAAATGTTGACCTTTGGCAGGCCCAAAGTAATAGACTTTCAATGTCCTCACGGCTGTGGGAGTCCAACTGGGCAAAGGAAAAAAAATGTTGAGGTTTTGGGAAATTTGGGAATCTGACAATGAGGACTGGGAGCTTCTGAAGCTGGCGCTGGTCTGCTGCACATCTTGTGACATGTCTCAAAGCTGGTTAACTGCTTGAGGTATTGAAGTGCCAATCCCATTCCGCTATTGGCAACATAAAAATAATTCATGGACATGTCCTAAACCTCATTGCTGTTAGTTTTGTGCTGGAAACACCTTGGAGACTAGTGGTTAGTAAAATCCCTTTGTATGATGTACTTTATGTCCTGTACTAATTTAAGACTCCCATTTTGCTTGCACAAGTGTGTATGACAAGGGAAATTCATCGCTGCAGGATGTTGCTGAGGCGAATGTAATGTTAGGAGAAGGGAGAGAAACATCACATTAAAGTGAACTAGGTTTGCTTTCACTGAGAGAATTTTTAACTTAGCTACAGGATGAAGCATCACCATTCCTCATGGCAGTTTGAATGATGCTACAGCAAAAATTGGATAAAGCCAGTGTGAGGAGAAAAACTTGCAAGCATGTCAGTTTCTTTTTTTTCTGTCAAGATAAGACTCATTCAAAAGTTTCCGTTTCCAAAATTTGAACAGCTTTACCTTTTATATTGTAGAATGTAATAAGGGAAAATACAAGGATTTTATAGTAATACCCACCTCCTCTCTCAGCTGCCAACTCAACATTCTTGTTAAGTGTGTTTTACCTGAAAAATATGAGTTTGCGCTGAGGGTGATATGCTGTCTGGAAATAAAATCCACAAGCAGGGCTGGCAGGTAGAACATCTTTTTTACTATAAATGCAGTATGTATCTGTGTGTGTGTGAGAGAGAGAGAGAGATTGTCTATGGCTTAAAGATGGGCAATGATCTGAGAATATGAGAACACTGTTCAGCAGAATGAACTATTCCTCTGAAACCTTCTTCTGTGTCCTGTGACAAAGGGGTGCATTTGGGTATGGTCACTTCATAATGATATCCCCAAAGAGGCAGAACCTTGTCTGCACTAGGGTGAACCCCATGTTAGCAGGAGACACGGGCAGCCTTGTTGAGCATGTTTCTGCTGAATAACCTTGTGGCCTTATCCTCATCACCCTACGTCATTCCTTTACCCTGGCTTGTGCTTTATCCCCTGGCCCCTTTATTCTGTCCGTAATTAATGTGTCAGCCTTTCAGGGCACTGACCACATCCCCTTATCTCTGTGGAGGCTTTTGTGACCTTAACATAGATGAATGGAAGACAATGACCTCTCTCATCTCATTGCTTTGGATGATTTTGGTGATTGCTCCTTTCTGATCTAGAGTACATTTAATCATGTAATACATAGACTTCCATCTGGTTTGCATATCCTGAATAAGCTGCTGAAATGGGATGGTTTTGTACTCAGCTGCATTCCATGCAAGGGTTTTTAAAGCTTTGGTAGACTGATTAAAGTGGATATAACCCCTCTCCCTACCTTCATTATGGTGAAATCCAGTGGAATTTGCCTTGGATAAAACCAATAAGTTTGAACGCTGACTCCTTTCTACTAAAGAAAAATAGAGCCCAGCAGAGAGATGTGGGAGGTGAAGGTTTTATTCCTGATCTGGTCTCTGATCACCTGTGTGACCTTGAGGAAGTTGCTTCACTGCAGTAGCTCTCATCCTATGTTTTTTGTATCCTGGTTATTAAGATTTGAAGTGCTTTTCACTGCAAGGATTATTTCTGTGTGCTTACGAAGTGCTTCACCACCCCTGATCCTGGTTGGGATCTTAAGGGTCTTTTGTAACATTCCTAAAATCAGAAGATTTACTGACGGGAGAAATAGCTTGTACCAAGAAGAGAAATAAGTTCTAATATAGATACGGAAGTGAAGGGACAAACAGAAGAACAGCAAAGCCGTGAGGCAGAGCGTGTCAGTTACCATAAGTGGTCATGTTACTTTGACAAAAGTTATACAAGTTTCGCAGTCTCTGAAGAAGCAATTCAGCTGGTAATAAGACATTGCACTATAAAAAACCCCAAACAACGCACACACACAAAACCCCAATCAAAGCACCCACTTTTTTTTGGTAAACAGCTTTCTTTTCTTGAAATATTTGCTTTTTGTAACTGTAGTGGTGAAATAATTGTGTTGTCCAGTACCGCAAAAAAATGTAAATAAATATTAGTAAATATTAATTATTCAAACATTTCTGTCACACAGAGCAGCTATAACTGGGATGGAGGAGGTTAAAGTTCTCAGAAGACTGTATTATTTATCAGGTTTCTCAGGGTAATTTAGGGAAGTTACTTAGGGATTTTCTTTATGGGGAGATTATACTTTAAATCCTTTTTGTGCAATGGTCTGAAACAAAACTTTTAACAGAAAAAAAGGTCTCAGTGCCCATTAGGTGTTGGAGATCATTTTGATAGAGGCTAGAGAGTCAGTTCTATGCTGTGTATCCCTAAACAGAGCTTTTAATGCTTGGATCTTGCAACTGATTGCATATGCAAATATTAGTAGGCATCTGCACACTTAGTAGGGATCTGCACCAGTTGCAAACTGTGGGCCTCAGGGAAGAGCTAGTAGCCAAGCCTGCTTGAACAGACTTGGAGATACCACCGCCTAACAGCCATGCAGCCAGAAAACATCTGTATTTTCAACTGAGCACCTAAAGCCACTTGCTTGCCCTTCCAGAAACAGCCCCCAATCCTATTTGTGACCCTGTGACTGACAGGCATCTGCATTCCAGACGAAGTACAGAAGAGTTCTCAATTACAGGAAATATGTAGAAAGTTGCAGCAGGTTATTTGCTCATTAGACTTCCCCTTCAGTGACTGTGGGAGTGCACGGTATGTTGGTAAACCCTCCTGCTGCCGATCATTTGTCTGTCATAATGTGATCAGCCATTCATTCATAATGAAAAGCTAATGCCTCGAGAGAATCCAAAGGTTGGAGTTCAGCTTGGCTTCTTATGAAGATAAAAGGGGCAGAGCTAATTCTGAACGGATGTCATTTGTGTTTTCATGCAGCTGTGTCTGCTTTTATCTTTTTTTAAAACCTGTCTAAAGCTGTAGCCCTTCTTAGTGTATAAGGATGTCTTAGTGTCACTGAATTGCTTGATAAAGGCTAACAGGAATTTCTCCTTTCTCTTGGTGTCTTCTTTTAAGGAAAACTGATTCCAAAGAATCAGTTAACGGAGCCTACCAGGCTCTGTTCTCTGCAGAGCAATGCTCAGTTCTAACAGAGTGCTTCTTGATTGTACATCATCCTATTCCCATTTCACAGGCAGGGAACTGAGATACGGAGTCAAGGTCATCCATCTTGTCACTGCTGCATGAGAAATTCAGTCCCCCATTTCCCAGCCTGGTGCTCTCATTACTGCTGCTTTTCACCCATTGGAGGCATGGGCTAGAGGTGGTAAATTGATTTGTTTCCTTAGTGATTACAAAGTGCCATACAGTTTTTGCGTGAAGATCCCATGGACATGGATGAGATGTAGGAGATAATGAGATAGGACCCCTGTATGTCTACAGACGTCTTCTTCAGAGAGAAAAGGCAGGGCCTGTGCAACACAAATGTCTTCCCTGGGATGAAAGGGTGAGTGAGAATGAGATATTAAAAGAATGGACTGGAGAACTGGTTGCATGTAAATAGGGTTGAATACTATACGTTACAAGACACTGAGGCAGAACTCTTTTTTTACTGTTCCCAGAAGAGAGTAAGTTCATTAGAAACGTGGTCTCCAAGGGACTTTTTTTCCTGGCCATGGCTCCACAGAGATTTCTTCTGGCAGTGGTGCTGTCTTATGCATTTCCTCTCCTTTCATACGCTGGTTGTGCAGTTGCACAGCTAACTGGAGTGCAAAACTGAGCAGGGTTGTTTAAAAATTTCTTTTAAACTTAACTGAGCTCCTACCCACCCCACTTGGCAGTCCTGTGGACATCTCTTGGTGGCACAAGAAGGAACGATCTGCTTGAGCTGGCACTCCCAGTGAGAAAACTCTCACAGAACCAGGCCAGCACCCTTTCTGGAGTGCTAGTCTATCCTTGGTGACTGAGGTAGACATCTCCCCCTTACCTCAATGCATTGCATGGCCAGCATTTAAGAGGATTCATTATTGTTTCTTCCAGGTGGCCAGAGGTTTGAATTCAACCTTTTTTACAAGATAATGCAGTTTGATTGCCTTCACTTTTTCTATACAAGCTTGTGCAAGGGACAGTACTGTGATTCTGCTGTTCCCACTGATGTGACTGTTATTGTGCTTAAAAACATGCCAATCTGGAATTTCAAAACTGACGAATGTGTCTGCAGTGTTAGACAAGAGTCTGCTCTGGTTGTTTGATGCTGCAGCATAGAGGGAAGTTGTTACAAAACATTTCTGTTCCCCAATGAGTAGCAAATGTAGGAGTGTTGTCTAGTTCATGCATGGGAGCTATGGATAGTTCTCAAGAACAACCTGCACCAGCAGGATGCAGAGAAGTAGGGTATGCGTTCACAGGCTGGACAAATTACAAACCATTATAACTGATGGCGTGATGCTCCATGTGCGTACATGCTTCACTGTTCAGTGGTGATTTCAGACCAAGCTACTTGCCTATCTTAAAGCCTCATATGCCAAGCATCTGGGAAAGACATGCCAAGACATCTCCAGGAAAGACATGCCACGAGTGAGTGCCCATTTCAGACATGAAAGACCGAGGGAAGGCACAACAGAAACAAGCTGTGAGTGCATGTGTGAATAATAACACTGTCCCTTCCTCCCTCCAGCCCCCTGCTCCCAGCATCCACTGCTTTGAAAGGCTCTCGGCACCTTGACAAAATTTAACTTAAACAATCTTTTCTAACTGGTCAGCATGTCCTTAAGTAAACCTTTAACTCACTGCAGAGTTAGGCAAGAGAGGAAACAGCAAATCCTGACATCTCGTCCACACGCAATACCCAGAGCAAACACACAGATGAATTAGAAAGAAACAAAAACATCTTCCACTTCTCCTTTAAAGTGTTTACCACAGCCGGACTTTGGCATGTGAGGAAGAGAGGTTCCCAGCATCATAGGCCACCATAGATAAAATCGTTATTCTACTGGTTGATTCAAGGGTCTTTAACTTTGGTAAATATTCTTTTGCTAATGCAATTAACTTTTTCATAGAAGTCTCCAAATGACTGGGGTTTTGTCCGCGAGCGTAGCCCGTGTAGTGAAAAATGCAACTCCATAATCCCTGATATATTCAGCAAATTCAGGTGCAATTCACCAAAGAGACTCAGCATCAGAAACTCTCAAAAAACTTAGCTAGAAAAACTGAATAGGTTCAGGAAAAGAACGGCAGTTCAACTGCATTTTGTTGCTGGGAAGCTGCTACAGTCTGTTTAACACCTGGGGCATTTGCCCAGAGTAAAGATTTTTAAAAATCATTAAACTCTCTGCTTCAGGAGATATTCCCTACCTATATTCCAACCACCCAAACCACACTACTGCTTTGGGCTATGGTCAAACAACTATGCTGTGACTCTTTGGTGCTCACAGTGACCTGTTTTGCATAAATGACTGAATATTTATACAGAATTAAGAAGAGGAACATTGTTTTCCCTCACTGCCTCCTCTCTGTAGCCTGATGGGTATGACCCTTTCTGTGAGATGCTTTTGGGATGGGAAGAGGAGTAATGAACCCTTGTTTTCACACTCCGGTTGAAAGCTGTACGTACTTCATGAGATACCACATTCCTAAGGTGATTTTGTGGCTCTGGTTGTTCCCTGACTTCCCTTTTTTTTTCCCAGGTACTTCATTAAGAACACTACGTCTGGCATCCTGACACAGATGCAAGAGCAGGGAGTTGGACTCCATGATCCTTATGGGTCCCTTTGAACTCGAGATATTCTGTGATTCTGTGATTCTAATTATCAATGTTTTCACTGGCAGTATATATACAAGCATGGTCCAAGGAGCAGCCAGGAGCATGGCATACTCTAAGATGAACCCTGTGGCCACGCGAGTGCCCTATATGTTGCAGCCTGTCTGGGTCTTCCTGTGATGTCTCCCTTAACTAACTGAGAATCAACACCCCGTGAAGTTGTATCTGGCTCATTTGGGATGTGGAATTACATATATTTCAAAGATGGTCTCTGACTGTGCCTGGGGCTAGACTTTTAGGTTTGCTGACTACTGATAGATAATCTGACCTTGGTAAATTAGGTGTGCTTTTAACAATACTGTACAGACCTGCACGTTAAAACTGCTCATGGAATACAACTGCTTCTCAATGGTGAGCTAAAGCAGTTCAATGTGGCATTAAACCTAGGTCAGATTAAATAACTTTTTGTCTCTTGACCTGAACATAACAGTGCTTCAGATAACTATATATAGGCAGTGGAAAAAATTCATTGCCTATAACTAACATTGTTTACAAAATGCTCTAAATAGGGCTATTTTCCATTGCCAAATATAGACTCATTAATTGAGTAGGAAAGCCAAAAGCCCTGCAGAACTCCCCTTATCGTCTCTGAAGCTTGGCCATCAGAAGACAGGAACTGTTACGGCAATCCTTTGTACTCTATCTTGGTTTGGCATCTTCACCCAAACTTTACTGAAGCCGAGGAGAGTCTTTACATTTACTTCCACGTTACCTGGAACTGCCCCAGTGATCCAAGATGTGCATACTCGGTTGTTTCTTTTCAGGAGTAAATATTTGGTTTGACTTCCAAGAAGCAGAACATACAGGATATAAAGCAGAACTCTGATTGAAAGCCTTTAGAGAGTATCTTCACCTTAAAAATTAAGCATATACAGGTGCTTATGACCTGTTATTTTTGGAATGGTTTTGGCAGTTCTGTGCACGGTAAGAAGGAGCTGAACACTCCCTCTCTGTGCTGAATAAATAAATCTGACCACAACAATGTTACAGGGGAGTCATTCCAATTACACTGTAATATCTACCTAAACAGTGTCATGGCTTGGAAACAGAGGTATCCCAAAACGATAGTTATGTATGGTTATTGACATGACTGTTTAATAAGTCCCCTGGGAAAGGGGGAAAAAGAATCAAACTGAAGTGGTGAAAGTTAGAATATGCAAAGTGGGAATACATCTTCTGTTCTGATAATTGCGCATATGCTGAGAAGGTAGAAATGTGGTCCTCTGAGTTGTGGTGAGGGGGGCGGTCCTTGCATCTTGAGCTAGCTCTCTGCCCTGTCTGAGAGGGATACCATTGTCTCTTTCCCATGAACTGCTAGATGAAACTAAATTAAAACAAATAAAAAAATTTCAGGTGAATTCCTAGCCCCCTTACAATAACTAATAAGCTTCCATGGATTTCCACCTTTAAAGAGAGCATAAATCACTGCCTCTCATATTTGAAAAAATTTCTTATCATAGAGATGGGCAATGCTAAGACAAAAGAGCAGAAATGCAGAAAACCAGATGTAAAATATTAACTTAAAAAGGAGAATTAATTTCACACTTCTCCGTTTCATAAAAAGGTATAATACATGTGAAAATAAGGAAATTATTATTTGTTGCCCATCTGTTACGAAAAGACTTCTTCTACTCATTAGGGGACTGTAGGATTCCTCACAATTTTAAAAATGTATTTCATTTTTACACATCATCATATGAAGCACTTTTACAGAAATTCCATTTCAAGTAGCAAATGAGGGGTCTAATCCTACAAAATCTCCAGACATCGTTTTAAGCCTGTGAACAGTGTTGCAATATACTGGTTTTGCACTGTGTGAAGCTAAGCACATGTGTAAGTCTTCATATAAGTGGAGCCTGAGGATATTAGTTCAGATGACTTCTTTTTTTCCACTTATGTTCTTGAAATTATACTTCAGCGTTGAATTAGATAGAATACATTACCCTGACCCCAAGTCTACTTAGGTGATAATAAAGACATTCTAGCAATTTCTTTTGCTTGTTTGTTTGTTTGTTTCAGGCACCTTTCATCATTTATATAAAACATATAAGAGATAAAATGTTTGAGTCACTCTAAAACTGGGACTTTTTATCAACTAAGACCTGACAGCAGGGAGGCTTCTGCCAAGCTGGCAACCAGTATCCAGGCTTCAACTGAGCTTTAATCTTTCTAATTGCCTGTATTGCTGGTAGCTGACAAACAAGGACATAACCAGCAGTGTATAAGCTGCATGCCAGTCATTAATTTCCTCTCATGAGCCAGTGTGTCCCCGGAGACTTTCCTCTTCTATCAGATCATTGCCCTGTAAGGAACGTATTTAAAATGCAACTATCTGGGAACTTTGATGTATGCCCTTGAAGAAAAGCTCTTTCTTGAGGAAAGCTAGAGACTAATGTTTCTTGTCCCTCAGCCTATTCCCTCCTCCCATCAAACATCAGATACAAGAAACAAGCAGGTAAACTCCTTGTGAGCAACTGCTGTTTCTCCACTCCGTGCTTTCTCCCATGAATGCTAACAGGAGAAAAAACGTACAGTGGTAGACCTGCGCTCTGATTTCATAGATGTGCGGGTCTGAGATCAGCCCTGCAGATCTAAGAGCAGGATTTTCCCTTTGGTCTTTGCATCTTGGCTGTGTTCTTGCTAAACCACTTGGCCTGTATGTAAGAACCTAATCCATGACGTCCTGCCGTGCAGCAGGCAGCCTGAAGTTTCTTCTCCACAGAGCTTTGAATTACTAAGTTTGTTAGAACAAGTGGCTAAGTCGGAATGGACGCTGCCTTATCTAACTGATTGCATTTGGAATGGCTTCATGCTTCACAGTGCTTTACAGATGCTTTTTTAGAGAGTTTAAGCAAAAGACAGCTACCAGAGGATAAGCTGTTTCTGAAGACATTTGGCTCTTGCAGCTAATTCATTTGCCAAAGAAAACTCTGTGTTCCAATTCTATGAGAACCACTGGAAACATTTCTCCTGCTGTTTTCTGCTCTGCTCTGCTTTCTCAAGCAAGTGCCTATTGTCTTCACTAGACAGGAAATCTCTTCTATACTCTCTCTTTTTTTCTCCATCACGGCTGCTACTTTTGCTTCCTCACTTTTCCTTGTGCAAATATAACAGGTTTCTGCTGCCAACTACTTTATCCTCTTCCTTATCACGTTGCTTTTCAGCCAACAGTCTTTACAAAAACCTTTTTTACCTTTGGAAACAATAATAGTGAAGAGGCAATTTCACATAATCTAAAATAACCACCAGACAATTGTATGCTAAACAGCACTTCCACTTTGCGTAGGGCATTGTCTGACACATCCCTGGCTGCAGGAAGTCGCACCACCAGGCATCAGTATATCTGTGTGGTATAGGCACCTAGTGTGGGATATGATAGCATTTGACACAGCAAAAGATGAATTTTTAAGCTGCAATACGGTAAAAAAAATATATGCTTGCTTAACCAAATTCTTATGTCTACATATATTCAAGGGAGCACAAATCTAGCTTTTAAACAATTAAACCAAACTTTCTAGCAAGCTATGAAGTGACTTCTTGTATCAAAGCATAGTTGTATCATGGAATAATCTTAGTCTTCCCTCACATCTGGGGACACACACACTCTGAGTTGCTTCATGTTAAAGCAATGAAGAAAAATATTTTAAAACTTTTCCCCTCTCCAGCTAATAAATCTTTTGGTACCTAATTTTTTTAGGAGTATGTCTCTGCAAAGGGCAGCCTGGCTCAGAAAGCAAAAGGTTTCAAACTCTCTGAAGTTCCTTAGCCCTGTTTATCTGCTGCCTCACCCAGAGACGTTTAAAATAATCATTGGAACATTTCCTGTCTAATTTTTTTATCCCTGTATGGTAAATTCTTCCCACCTGTATTAATGCCTTACAAGGAACTTTTGTTTTAATGGCAGGGTATAAAGAAGTCCCCTTAAGTGATTGCCTTTGAATTTCTATTATTAAAAAGTCTTGAGACGATAAACCTAACCCCTTTAATTGATTACAGAATGCATGCAATCTTACCTTATTAGCAATGTTTGTCTTGTGTAGTATTAAAAGCAAAATTCGGGTTGCAATTGCCACGCGTTCAATGTCCGTCACCCCACCCCCATATCTTCAGAGTTGTTCTTGGGGGTAGGGTTCAGCCCACGAATCCCTTCTATTCTCACTCCAATGCACATTGCCTTCAGAGTTACTGCTCCAGAGTGAACAAAGTAAAGGAAAAAGGCATATTCAGGCCCAGATATTCATTAAGAATCCAATTTTAAGTTACATCTGGCAAGTTTTCATGACATGTTGATAACATGTAATCAATCATGCTAATGACACACTGTAAAAAAGTTACAACCTACACAACGCGAAGTGGGAACTAGTGGGACTAAGCACAGGGAAGTGGAGTCTGGTATCACCCACATTGAGAAGACTGTGAAATAATAAAAATTAGCGGTGTAAGTAAGAGCAGAATAAGTCTCACAACATTTCAGGACATTTCAACTACTGCGGAAAAACCCACCATGTTTCCTGAAACACACTGTAGCAAATGAAACTTGCGCAGCAATTCTTCTGGTGCTAAGATGTTTGAGAAGGTCATAGCCGCTTGTGCCTGGAGGCAATCAAGGATGAGTGGTTTATAGGTTCTGTGCAAGTCAGAGTTATTGCATATACAGGGTTTTATTTGGTGATATGAATTTAATGAAGTTTTACAAAGTAAAATATCTCCAATAGTCTCTAATGTTGATCTCATACTTGTGAAAACCTGAGCAAAGCATAGAGTAAACTCAGTGACAGGAAGAAAACAATGACATCGGGAAAACTGCTCAGATTAGCTTCTAGTCATAGGGAAAAATACGCAAAAAAACCCTAGGCCTTAAATTCTGTCAACATTTAAGTACTTATATTATTTAATATAAGCAAATGAATCCCATCAGCAACCCAACAGCTGCATCCCTGGAGCCACACAGAACAGACACTTCAGAGCAAGCCTGAGTCCAAATTTGTTGTCTATTCATATCACATAACAGCAGAAATACCCTACTGACTGTCCTGAAGTCATGATGCCACCTGGCATGCCTGAAAGGAAACCTCAGATATGTTGTTTAAGGTGTCTTTGCAGTGCACAAAAGGCTGATATAGGCACCGTATAGGCTCCAACTGTCCTATGCAGCCATGCTGCAGTGACCCCAGGCAACAAGAAACCCTCCTTTCAAACCCTCTGGTATTGCTTCTGTATCGTCTGCTTTTAAAGTCTCCTTCCCATCCAGGTCATTGTTAGAGTAACTGCTAACACTTGAAATGCTTATCAATCATGAAAGTCAATGAATGCTGCAGGTGAGGAAATGTTGTAATCCATTTGGTGAAGAGCAGAAAATTGAAGCAGAGCACAGGTGGGCATAAGATCACTTTGCCAATGGTAAGCCTACAAAGATACGTGTGCCCTGTCATTGGGGTGTTTCTGGTCTCACTTCAGAAATGTTGATGCTTTATTGACTGCATCTCTGTGATTCAGTTATAGAAGGGAGGGGAGTTGTAAAATCAGTAACTGAGGTCACTTTCCCTTACTTTGACCAGTCCAAAGTGCTTTTGAATTGTTTCAATTAGATAGGGGCCTATTATGGGTATTACACTGAATAAAACAGAAATATTAGAGTGAGTACATGAGCAATGTTTGCTGCAACAATTTGAGATTTTTTAGGGGATGTTGTAATTACATTTAATTTTTTTTCCTGGACACCTAGAATGTATTATAACACTATTCAGTGATCAGAGTTACTCATCAGAGGGGGAAGTAACTTTGACCGTACCCTTCTCCTTTTTTGATAAAGCTGTAACAAGCACTATGCTAGAGCATCGCCTTCCTGGGTAACTTTTTGTATGTCAGTAAACACAGTCCTGCAGACTTTTATACACACGCTTAATTGTTTGCACAGGAATATACAGACTGAAGTCAATAGGAGTACTCATATGCTTAGAGTTAAGGACATGCTTAAATATTTCCGGGACTGGGGCCTGCCTTCTCCCAGTGGAGAATTATGCTCTTACACAGGCTTTTCCCCCAGTGTGCTTGTATAAATCTGGCCCTTTAAGTTTTACAGAGCCGAACTGCTCCAGTCTTACTGTAGCCATTTTGCAACTGCTGGCTGCTGGGTGCCTGTTCTGCCTCCTAACTGGTTAGTACCTGTTATGCTTTTCCACAGCCCTCTCCTTCTTATCCCTGCATCTCACACATGTGATTGAAAAAGGTTCATCCAGTGGTAAGTCTGACTTTTCTTTTGTGTTTGATCATGGTGAAAATGCTGTAACGCATCATTTGCTAGTATTAAAAGAATGTCCATAGCCTTGAAAAATTGTCTCTATTCTTCAGCCAGTACTGAAGAGCAGGGTCTGTTCCAGTATGCAGCACTTTGCCAGATTACATTGATTAAGCAGTCTTCCGTAGGCTCTTTCCCTTGCAATTTTAAGTAATATTTTTGTTTTTCTCTCTAGCTCAGGCAGCTCAGTGCTTCACTGTCATTGGTAAATACTTAAAACAGGTGCAAGACAGGTGCCCTGTTTATGGCATAAGTAAATTTCATTTTGCAGTATTCTTGGATTTGAAAATAAAAGGCAGAGGTAGCAGCTGATGGTGATAAGAGGCAGGGTAGCTAAAAGATATGCTACGTCACAAACAGATGTCATTGGATGCTTTTCTCAGATCTCTTTCATGCATTGATTCACAAAATAGGATCAGTAAATGTTTCCACCCTTGATATATATCATATTATGTCATCTAAAAATCTGGATGCCACTGAATGCTTTAGAACTAGGTCCTGAAGAGTAATATGGAATAACGCTGAGATAATAAAGGTATTGGAATAATAAGGATATTGGAATAATAACTTTGGAATAATAAATAATGGTATTTGCAAGGATGAGGAAGTAAATTTGGAAGCCTGATTACCATCACAAATCACAATGTTTAATAGAAAGAACTGACAGGCTTGTCTACAAATACACATTTGATGAAGCAGCAAGGGATCTACACGGTCTTCTTGTACGAATGTGATTAGTCTGCCGGAAATTCGTGAGTAAGCTCAGCAAGCTACCTTCTCTTCTGGCATGCCAACACCTTGTCCCGGGGGAATATGTGAGTAGTAGCTACTACGTCATAAAGCAGTCAGTCATTACACTGCAAGATAATGGTCTTTTTCTTCTTTGTGACTCTTGCAGGCTTTGTAGGGGATTTTGGAAGAACTGATAAAACTGTAAGATAAAAAAAAAAATGTAGAAGTTGTCACTGTTTTGCATTTGTCGTGTACCGTAGCTTGAAAGAAAAATTTAAGAGCTGTAATAGTGGGGAACACTGAGCTGGCAGAAAGAGTGCAGAGAGGCAGTCAGTATCAGTGACTGTGTTCTATGTTGTTACAAAATGGGATGTTTGGGAAGAGTGCTTTCAGCTCCGGAGCTCGCAAGGCTCCTGCATCTTGTGATCAGTGGTTCTCCTGTGGTGCTCTGGGTGTCATCAGCGCTCACTCTGAAGCAGAGGTGCCACTGACAGGTGAATAAGGAACTCCTTGTAACAGCAGCCTGCCTGCGTTGCATCAGTTGGACTTCTGAACTAAAGTGCACACAAGTGCTACGCAATTAGTCTGAATCATGGTATATTTCACGTCTGTGCTCTACACTGGGTCGGCCACTGCAGCCATAGCAATCCTAAACTGTAGGGCCAGGTGTTGTCCTTGTGGCAGTGGAAGTGATCAGACCGAACGCTGAGGCAGAACCAGAGTGTTCATCCCTATGGGGTTTGGCATGCCTGTGGGTTTGGTTAATTACTTCAAACGCCATCTGCAATGGAGGCTGCTTTCTCAGCATCCTGCCTTTGGTGCAGGTGCCATAGGAAGATTTTTCCATGGACTCACAGTCCAAATGCTGCCTTTACAGGCAGTAGAAAGCATTATCTGGTACAGAAGAGACGCCGGTTTCCAAGTGCATGCAAATGTGTTTTGATGTGCTGCCTTCCTACTCCTTGGCCTGTGTTATGGGAACAACATCAATATAGTGGGAAATCCTTTTAAAACGTCTAATATTTCATTGTTACTTTGAAGACTGCTGCGCTGGCCTGTGGGACAGAGCTGTGTTGCCATCCCGGAGGAATGCGACCCTGCCTTTCTCCACACGAAGCCGTCCTGGCTGAGGGCCTGGCACGGCCTATTTCTGATAAAGCAGACGGTGTCTTTCCATTCAACCACCTTTCATTCAACCACTGAAGAAAACTTTGTTCCGCCGTGCTGTACAGCTGTTATTTCACAGCTCTGTGTTCCCAGATTAAGGAATTGGTTACATTTTTAACTTGCAAAATGTCTTTCCCATTAGCGCTTTCCTATTTGATCTGCGTGGGTGGCCTTCAACTTCTTGGCTTCAACTATTCCTTAACCTTAGTCAATCTTCTTGCTGGTTTGTCCTGTCCCCTGCCCTGCCCAGAAATGCTTGGTTGTCTTGTACCCAATTTGTCATCTCTATTGTGAACTACACATTTTTATTTGAGGACTGACATTTTATCCCCACTGCCAAATGTCCAAAGAAACTGTCACTTCATCTCTTGCTCTCTCCCACCCTCCCTATCTCTCTCACTCTCTTTTTTTCACTCTTTGAAGCTGTTTGTCCTGGGATTTAGATGTCCTATGTACACTGTTTTGTGACTCCTTTCATTTTCAGTCAGTGTTGACAGCTTTAACTTCATTTTCAGAGCTCACACTTGTGCTGAAAACACCTGGGACTTCCTCTTCACAGAACATCTTAAGTTGAAGTGCTGTCTTTTGCTTCTCAGTTCATGCCATTTTCCTTTACCTAGCTCAGTTTTGTAGCTAAAACATACTACGGACAAGGCTTCCAGACCATGTGAGGTTTTTGGAATTGCAGAGCACAGTAGGTCTGAAAAAAATCTCACAATCATCTCAGCCATCTCATAATCAGTCTAGCACCAAGGGCAAAAGGAAATCAATATGTATATAAATGTATATTTGCCTGTGATTAACTATCATAGCTTTCATTATTTTAAGGGAAGATTCATTTCTTTATGGGCTAGATTCATGTTTTCTGAGCACTTGGCTCTGATAGTGCCAAAAATCATAGAATCACAAATCTCTCTCAATAAATCCAATCCCCTTTCTCCTGATACATAGTTTCTACTTTTAATCTGCCGGTGCACATCGGACCAGAAAGCAAGCAAAATGGTCTGCAAATGAGGTTGTGATCCTGACAGAAAAGGAATATATCCTCATTCTGTCCCTCTTTTTAAGTCTGTGATGGAACACTCACTCCCCAAGACAGGGATGCCCAGCCTGCAGCATACAAGCTGTTCCCAGCTGGCCAAATAATTCATCTCTCAGTCTGGTTTTGGCCACCTTTCCTTAGAGTCCTGCACGTGTGGGTGACAGACTAATAAATTAATCTGGAGAACTAATTAGGAAGGAAAGGAACAGCAATCTGGTTTACTCTGAGTAGCACCAGGTAGCTCAACTTTCATTTAGAACTGGTTGGTTTCTTTTAGAGAATCAGTTTTTTCTTGTGTCCAAGATGGTAACTTTTTCTTTAAGTAGAGGGCATATAACCTCATGGACTTCCCTGTATTAGTTGTGACAGTTACCCAGCCCCTCCAAGGCAGCCAGGAAACACTGACACTTCTATCCAGAACCAGAAATTAACTGCAGAGGGGAGAGATATGAAAGCAATTGTAAGTCCTATCTTAACAGCAGTTTGTTAGCTCCAGTGACAGCTATTAGTCCCTTTCTTTTAATACTTCTGAATCTCCACAGTGAAGGATGCTCCCCTGTCCTGACAGCGAGGATGACATTAAACATCATTTAAGTCAAAAGTGCAGGAAGGAGGCACACAAGAAGATGCAGAAAGGAAATAGCCCAAGTACTTTCATTATCCCATCTAAGTTTAAGCATCTGAAGTACTAGTGAGATCACATGAGTCAGAAGAGGGGTAGTGTTTGTTCATCCATTTCTCTCAGTATCTAGTCTCTGCTGATAAGAACCATGAATCTCCCAGGGTCTCTTCTCATGGTCCTAACCAAGTTCTGTGTCCAATGTTTGAAGTCTCCTTGCCTGTTTCCTCCATCTGCTGCCAATGAAATATTTTGCACTGGGCATGGAGGGCATCTCCAAATTGCCCCATTAACAAGTACTTGCCTTTCTGCACCTAAAGAGCAAGTCATACATTCCTTTTCCAGCAGCCACCAGGAGCTGTGGCTGAATAAGAACTGGGCACAGAAGTCTGCACGGATCATCTGCATGGCACTCACTGCCAGCAAGACAGGAGGCTGGCCTCAGCTATTTTTAATGCAAATGGTGGCACACCACTGCTTGCTTCTAGGACGTGTTTGCCAGGGTTCCCCTGTTGTTGGTTGCAGCGGATCTAGATTTAAGGACCTCTACATTTATTTTACCACTTTCATAAAACTTATTGCATGTGTGTGGAACTAGGAGAGGAGGTGGGGGCAATCATGTGCAAAACTGCATGTGGGGGCAAAACTGATACCTTGTCAAGCTGCTTTAGGCCTGATCCACTTTCCTCTAGAAGGGATGCACGTGCCTCAGCCCCACAGCAACTAGTCAGGCACCTCGATGCAAAGTGCTCATGAGTGTGAACTGGGGTCCCAGCGTGCAGATCTGTGTCCCACTCTGCCACCCAATTTATAGCAACAGTCGCTACTCATAGAGCGAGCAATAAATTCTTTGGACTCTGAATTTAAGGCAATACTGAGCCCAGCTACCAAAAGAAATGGAAAGGCAAGAAAATAGTATCATCTGATTTACATATAAGACCCTCCATTTGTAAGTGTATGATGCTTAGTTTCTTTCCTTTTGTATACAATGTACATTCAGCAAAAGAGTATGAGAAGAAGAAAGTGCTCATCCTTGCTTGGGGGGACCCTGCTCCTAGGTATCTTACTATGTTACTTCTATGCCAAGGACCCTTTTCATCTAAATTCTAGATAACCAGTTTTACGCTGGAGGAATCCCTCGTCTTTCCATATGTTTGCTTTAAATCTTCCATAAATTGCTGGAGTCATCTACCAGGGACTTGGAAGGGCATAGGACCTTGTAGCAAATTGCTTAAGTCTTGGGTAGGATATATTAATGGTAGGAGGGATAAATTCAGAGAAATTGCAGGGAAGTTTCTTTGGGCATGAAACTAGAATATTCATCTGCAGTTGTAGCACTCTTCTAAGCAACTATATGAATAAGAGTCACTAGGAGAAAGTAATCTGAAATTATTACCCAAAACATTTTCTTTTCTGTTTCCTGAGCACCTTTTTGAAAGTGCTGTTGTCAAACCCCTCATTTGAAGGGAAGTGTCCGATTTGCCTTCAAACATGTGATGTAGGTACCTAAGTCATTAAAGTAGTCCTGATAACGTCACCCCAGGTCTAAAGCTGTCTCCACAGTTACCCACTGAATGATTTCTTCCCCTAGTTCAGCACATTTCCATTTATCTTTGCATGTAATTCATATTCCTTCCCCCAGCTCCCCATCCAGGTGACTGCATTCACATCCAAGTGTATTTGAATTACTTTTTCAAGTAAGAATTTATGAAGTACTGCCAAATGCTTTACTGCACTCTAGATATTACTTTATCTGCTAATTTTGTTCTTTGATTTAAAAAAACAAATAATGAGTTTTATTTGGTGCGTTCTTTTCTTGATCCTATACATCCATGGCATTTTATTGATCATGGTTCAATTATTAAGCACATAATTCAAGACCCACTGGAAAAGTTATGGAGCTTTTTACAAACTTTCATGGACCTTGGATCAGGTCTTAAATGTTTACAGATTACCTGTTGTGCTTTTTTTCTCTAGGAATTTTGAGCAGAATTTATGGGATGGGAACTACTAGGTTTGCTCATATTCTTCTTCCGTTTGTTTTTTTTTTTTGTTTGGTTGGTTGGTTGGTTTTTTTTTTTAGTGAATTGCTATTATTTATAGTAATAAAGTCACTAAGGAACCTTATTATTACCCTAGTCCATAAAAACATTTAACCATGTGTTTAACTTTAAGCACAGGATTAATCTTACCAGCTTCAAGACAGCTATTCTCTTTAAAATTGGGCATATGCTTAAGGGCTATTTTGGATCAAGACCTGTGCAAGCAGGCTGAGTGAACTATATCCACTTAAATGCAGCCTGAGCTATGGAACTGGCCCTCAGTAAATCCTGACTGTGTATTTTTTTGAAGAATGAATCAATAAACCACTCCCACAACCAGATGGACAGAGTGGGATTACAGGTTTAAGCAAGGAATTTGTTAGGAGTGGTCACCCTGATTATTAGCAGAGACCCAGTAGATGTTTTAAGCATGAAAATCTCCCTGACTGCAGAATTTCAGCTCAAGCTATTATATTTTACTTTCATGGGAAAGGAATGAATTTTACAAGGCAGTAATCAGAGAGGGATGAATCCTATAAGAAAAAAAAAAAAAAAGAATTATTGCTGTTATCAAAGGCCAGCTGATCTTTTTTTCTTAAGATTACAACCTTTCAGATTTTTTTTCTTAGCTTCTGCTTCTCTCTTCGCCTGTTGTCCTTCTTAAACTCCAGTTTTGGTTTTCCAGTGAATTTATTGGTATCAGCTTCTGTGTTATTTGATGTATTCACACCTCCTGAGATGTAGGTCTTCACTTCTGGACCCTACACTGTTCCTACTGAATGGTTCATTGCTTGGGCCAATGGAATATTTAGTAAACATTTCATGGAATAATGAATGACCTTAGGGCTGACAGAAGCGGACGCTACAGATTATGTTTAGACACTGTAAAATCTTTGGCGTTTATGAAGACTTTAGGGAAAAGCATATGAAGAGAAAAATCTCAGTTTTACAAGCCCACAAAGTCAGGCTGTATACCCTAGTTTGCAAATCGAGTCACTACTGAAGGCTGGCAAAGGCTGCAAAATTCAGTATGTGATGTTTACCCAGAATGAATCGTTTCAGTTTATTTCAGATTGTGGTTCTGGAGCGCTTCTAATGTAGTAAAAGTTATGTTGATTATACTCAATATTCGTTTACTGGAAAATGCTTGGGAAAGCCAAAATGTGAAGTTTCCACTGAATTAAAAAGAAACTCAGGTGGGCACCTGTGTTCAGCAGGACTGGGTTCTTTGTTTTAGCTGAGATTAGATTGCTGTTGTCTAAAACAGTTTTGTTTCTGAACAAAAGCAACTTCACCGAGCTTGTCACGTGCACATGATTTTTCCAGTGTTTCTTATGTTGAAAATAATTGCGGATTCTGGAATTTAATTCTGAATGTCAGTGCCTGCAAATCTAGCTTTTACTTCTTTCTCGTTTCTTCAAGCAAAACAAGGCCCAATGAAGTTACATCTGAAGAAAGAAGTAAAGTTAATTTTGAATGCTATGCATGGTGGTTGTTGGGGGGGACTATTTACCTGGTGCCGTGGAAAGCCCCTGGGTTTATTTGGTGAGCTTCATTGAATCACTCTGAGATCTGACAACAATATCCCTCCATGCACGGCAAATGTAGTTTAAAGCTGTTACAGTATAGAAGTGTAGCACATTAAATAATTCGATTGGTATTCATCATGTAGCTACGCAGGCAGCAGCTACATGGTATACAGAAATTGAGTCTGGTCAAGTACAGAGCTCACCACCTGCTTTAAAATGTCACAGGGATAATTCCAAGCTTTATTTTATCAGTAAAAACTAGGACTTATCCTACTGAAGTCAGACATTAAACCTGCGTGAGATCAGAATAAAGTTATGTATTTATTTATTAGTTGTTTGTGTGGTGGTTCCCCCTAAATCTATATGGATAACTTAAACACTTTCCACTGTTCAGATTGGCTTTTTCTGTACGTTCTGGATGCAAGTGAAACTGTTCGAGAGTAAATATTGCTAAAAAAAAACCTACCCACTTTTGCCTTCCTCTTTAGTCTTTCTCTTTGTATGACCCAGTTCCAAACCATTGCAAGATTGCCTTGATATTTCTTAAACTTGATTTATGAAATGGCAGTGTGGATCCTTCAGAGATTCCATGGGAGAAGATGAAGGACCTGTCCCAGGATCAGCATGGGAGATGATGGAGTTGACCTCGTGCTCTCTTTGCCTGGCAGTTGTGAATGGGGAAGTGTATTGTGCAGCTATACCGTTATTGCTCTCTGTTTTTCTGCCACTGACACATACCAGTCTCCACGACATTTAGAAAAAGAGGGGAAGAAGCCACAGAGACTGCTAAGCCCCTGCGTTCAATCCAATCATGGTACTGTGGTGCTCTTCTTTTCCACTCATGTATAAATGCTTCCCGCAGCAGGATCTATGTCAGAAGACTTCACCACGTATTTTTGTAGTGAACCACCAACATGATAAGAGGAAACCTGAAGTGAAAATAGATCACTGAATGACTCTAATAAAGCAGAATTTCCCTCTTTCTGTCTGACTTCTCCAGCATCCTCATATTCCTCTGAGAGAACTACATGCAGCAGGCCTTTCTCAGGAATCTAATTTCTGTGGAAAAAAATGATGACAAAAAGACATGGGAGTTCGAGACAAAACTTTTCCCATGAGAACTCCCTTTTGCGTAATTGTTGTTATCTGGTTATGGTGGGAGAAGGGTTTTTTCACCTTTACCCTCGCCTAGGAAAAGTACCATGTCCTCATGCCAAGTCTCAGGAATCCAAGATGGTCCAGATTATTGACCTAGGGAATATGTGCCTCTGAGTCAGATCCTGAGATGAGGAGGATCATGATGGCTGTACAGTCTATTTTACGTGTTTGAGGGGTCTAATTTTCAAGGAACCAATGTGATAGTTATGGCCCCACCCATCCCACTCCCTTTACCCTTCAGCTCTCCAGTTGGACAGTTTTTACCTCCTCTAGACTTCAAACATAGGTCCTTGTGATATCATGACATAGACATTGTGACTGTGGCAGCTGAGCTCTCACTCTCTGAAGAATAGAAAAGTTTCCTTCCTCGAAGTTTTTTCCTCAGGACATAAACTTGTGCTGTGACCTGTGATTTCGCTTATGTATTGGGGTTATGGTGTATGCTCTGTCAGCGGTGTGGAAATTAACAAATTTCTGTCCTCTGAACTTAATGGGAATCACACTTAGTAGCTTTATGCAATAACAAAGATTTTTAAAAAAGATGCACTCCATATGAGCAGTGGGTTGTGTCACATATGTATCTGACTCAAGGTATTTGTAATAACTTGACAAAAGCTGCCATTCAATATTTTAAGACATATTTAATCTCTGAGCCTGAGAAGCAGATTCTGTCACTGTCACATGTTTGGTTTAACTATCTACTGTACAAATGTGAGACTTAAAATTTTTACATTGCCCAGCAACTTTAAAGACATATTTCTGCTCCATTATCCACAAAGATTGCACACTGCAAACATCTACAAGGAGTAAGTTGAGGTGCTTATTATACAAAATATCATGTGTAAAAAAAAAATCAAGATTCGTATTAAAATTCCTTTCTCAGACACTGAGAACATAAATGGGAATCAACAGAAGTTATTTACAGTGCTAGACACAGTATTTTACTGCATACTTCCATTTACAGTTTTTTATTTTCCTTTTGTAAATTGCTACTAAATATATGTGCACTGGTCATATCAGACAGTTCAAAAGATTTTAAAACTTAAATCCCTGGAACTAGACAAAGTAGTGAGCAATTTTTATGCCACCAATGTTAAAACCTGGGATTGTTTTGTGTGGTGGATAATGCTTTCAACTTAGCCTCCCCCTGTGTGTTCAATTTGGATTTAATATCTTCTGAGTCAAATTCCGCCCTCACTTAACAGCTTCATAGTCCCAAGTGCTGACAACAGAGGCTGCATAGGTCTAACCAAGAGCAAGACTTCATCATCTGTGCTCAGTGAGCATAGTTAATTCCTAATCAACTCAGTGGGATTGACCCCAGTTAACAGAGGTTCATTTTACTTTTGAATTCCTGTTTCAGATGATCCAATGGTATTCCATTAACCCTTATCATAGCAGGAGTCTTTCATCTGAGGTTATAGTTGAACAATCTCTCTCCCTTGCTTTCCTAAATCTCTGTAAGACGTTTGCCACCCAACAGCTATGACTCTCTGTTTTTTTGCAGCACTTACTTTCCTTTTCTCGCACCCTCCATGGAAATATTTTTGCTTAGAGAAAAGGATTATCCTACCTTCTTCCTTAGTAACCTCCCTTGGACACATTACTGTTTTCTGTCAAATGGTCTCAAAGTAATTTACAAATAACGGAGCTGGTCTATCAATGATGGTCTCTCCTCCCTGTGACACAGGTAAATAATAACAACATGCTGTGTTTTAGAGGGGACAATGGACATGCTGCAACCACAGCACCCTTTTACAGAAGGTCCATCCAGATTCACATAAGGCATGCTTCTGGGCAGGCAAAAAATGTGAACTGAGAAACTGTCCTTCTGAGAAAGGTCTACTTGGCATCTCAACCCTTGGACACGCAGGAAGCAGCCCTTGATTATGCAATCCTTGATCACCCAACTTGCAGCTCAAGACTGAAAGACTACCTTCCCAGGAGATGTGGGAAGGCAGACATAAAGATGGCATAGGGCTGCCTCACTCTCTTTTTGCTCCTTGGCTGCCGTGCACACAGCCGCTTCTCAAGCCTGATTTACAGCAGCCTGGTCATGATCTCACCTAATTGCGTGGCTCACATCTCCAAAATAGGACCCTGTGATCAGAATGTTCGGAAACATGAGGTCATGGCATCAAAAGGCCAGTTTCGTACTGAACGTATGGCTTTCAGGTGCCTCTGTCTTCAAAGACCAGCAGTAAAACAAAGGATAAATCTATATTTGGGGACCTTCATGGAAAGCATTACCATTTGCTGTTCATCAGAGGTACAAAAGCAATTAACAATTACCAAAAAAACCCAAAAAAGATAATTATTCAGCTCATGAATGTAATAAGTTTCAGGAAAAAATACATTTTTTGACACAGAGGTTAGTTAAATAATTTAACTGGGAATGTCATTGATGAGCTCTGCAATAACCTGCAGAGAACTGCCTGGACCTACAGCGGTAGTGAATGGCCGACTGTCCCAGGAAAGGTTTTCTTATCCTTATATTGCTTGACTTTTTTACACCACATCTGTGCTTGCTTCGTCATTCTGCCATCTGCTGTAACAAAATACAGGCAAAGCATTTCAGAAAACAACCCCTCCGCATTTCAAAATGCTCCAACCCGGAGCACAGCCCTTTACTTCTCACAAGATGTAGCGCTTATTATCCTCTCCTCCTCCTCCCTCGGCCCCCCCACCACATGCATGATGAATTACATACGCGTACCAAGCGTAGAGAACACAGGATCCCATTGATTTTGCCACAATGTTTCTATTAAACGAAATGAATGGTTATGCGCTTTACTTCGCTGTGCAAATGCATTTGCTGAAAGGTCAGAAATAGCAGATCATTATCATTAAATTTTTAATTTTGGAACACCCAATCAGACTTGTTTCCTGTTTGGTATTGTCTGCAGATACACAATGTATAGCCGAGCAAAAGCTCTGATGGCTAAAGCATCAAAATAACAGAGTATGAGCGCAGTGTTTTCGAGCACACACTCTGCATAGTCCAGTCAAAGTTTCTTCCTGGTGCAGCCGCACAAATCTCTTGGTAGCAGTAAACTTGCTGCACAGACTTCATTCCTGAACACATGTTCAAAGGTGATAAAATAAATGCAGATGGTTTCCCAAAACCTCAGTGGAGCATTTTTTACTGTTACTAAATGGACTGTAAAAAAACTAGGGAAAAAAATAGAGAAAATACAGTTTGACACAGACAGGCAATTTCAGAATAGCATTCGGTCGTTTGGGAGAAAAGCTAAATAAAATGTGTGTTTATAATGATCTATTGGCAAAACAATATTGACAGAGCATCTGAGCTGCCTAATGGGAATGAGTTTTAGAATACTGAAACTAAACTAGCATTACGAGCTGAATATTTTGCTTAATTGTATAACACATGTACAAAAAGTTGGATAGGAACTTTGGATTCATTATGCCATGACCAAAGGTGACAATAAAACCATTCCCGGCTACAGTGAAAACAGGATTAGGCCTTAACAAATTTATTACAGGCTTTGTTTACAAACTTGTTACAAAATCATACAGCATCTTATGTGTACACAGGATTTACAAGAATGCATAACTGATGTGTGCGATTGCTCTGCTCTCTGGTTGAGATCTGCAGGTTTTTCTTCGCTCGCGGCCTGATCCAGCTTCCACTGGGGAAGGTGAGAATTTTTCCATTGACTTTAGTGGAAACTGGATCAGATCCAGAGGGTAACACTTCCGTTCATTGTTATACTGGGGTGGGAAAGAGGCAGCTGATCTAATAACCTTACGCACCATGCTTCTTTCTCGTTTAATGTGTTTCAGATGACGGACGTTGCGTTTGCTCTGATACACTTTTGCTGGATGCTTGTGAAATACTTGTTGCATTGGTAAAGTTAAGAGTCAAAGACCCGTTCCTGTTACTGGATTTGCAGTGGAAAATGACAAATTTTTTTCTTGGAACCTATTAATAATGAACCTCCCTTGATTTTCAGTGAGCAGAAATAAAGACATTAGGATTGACTCTGATGTTGTTTACATTGATATAAATCTACATTTTCTCTCCCATCTTCAGTAGAATTTCTCTGGATTTACAGTGATGTAAATTGGCAAGGCATCCAGCCTGTAGGAACAAGCTGGTTTCCAATTAATGGGATATAGGGGCTGTAAGCAACAGTAACTAACCAAGCTCAGTTACTTTTCTTACTTCCTCTTCTCATGTGGAGATAGACCTATCCGGCATACTGAAGCACGGAGATCTCTAACGTTAATGATCCATGACAATATAGGCTCTCAATTACTCACAGCATCTGAAAATGGTCTTTATTTGGGGAAATCAAGGGTATAAAATTAGGCTTTTAACTTGCAAAAAAATTTCAGTGGGGCAGGACTCTGAAAAATATGTTTCTCCCTCCAAGCATAAAAATTTAGTTGAAACTTAAACTTTCCTACTAGTAAATCTTGCAAAAGCTCTGTAGAGGATATTTTTTTTCTTAATGTTTGCCAAAGAAGGAGAACACTGGAAAAATTCTATTCAGATCTATCAGATACCGAGTTCCTTGTTATATTACGTCCTCTCTTTCCTTTTAATGATTGCCTTGGAATTCAACCTCTGAAGTTATTATTTCTTGAAGCAAAGTTAGGATTTAGTACTGTGAGGTGATGATATTTCCTGTGAGGCAAATACCCTGGCCTCATGTTGAAAATTGAGATGGTTCTCAAAACCTCTGTTTATGGCCTCCCCTGCAGAATTATACCTATATGCTCCAACCTGGCTTTCAGAGGCACTGCTATTGCAGTGCTTGGCCTCAGGAGCGACCTGTCTGGTTCTCCGGTGGTTTTATGGTGCATAACACTCTCTGTAAGGGATTAGGGGAGACCACACAATCTGCTGACCTGCTGCAGATTTGAAGTTGGTTCTGCAGTACTGAAAGCTGTATGAAAAAAGGCATCCTGCAATCTCAGTTTTGAGTGCTCTGATCTCATTTTCATGTGTGATGCTGAACACACTACAACAGTGAAAGCTGTAGTGTAAAAACCTAATACCACTACAGCTGTAATGCTTTTTGAACGGCTGGCATTTTTCAGCCCTGACTGGGTGTTAAGATCTAGCTAGACGCAGATAACATATGCAGTCCAATCTTAATTCTGCTGGTAGCCGTGACAAGACTCTCATTTACTTTTATGGGAGTGGGATCCCATCCAGGGATCCCAATGCTAATGAGTAATAGACCATCTCTTCAAGTAGCGTAATTATTACTGTCCCCCGTGGAGCTACATGGCAATACAAAGAAGAGTTTGAGGTATATATATGCTAGTACATTTACCTGCCCTAAGTAACAACTCACCTGTATAATTGAAGAACTTCATTATAACTGCGGACTACTTGTATTTTAGTCACCATACTGCTCAAAACGATCTATTATTTCACATTCCTGTGAAAGGTACCAGATTTGTTGAGCATTTCTACATATTCTTCCCTCTGTGAAAAATGGAGACTGGATTGCTGAGGAGAAGAACTGCTTCGTACGGGTGTGTGGCTTTGATATACATGCCAGCATGTCATATCTTTCTTTACTAAAATTTGCAAGACACGGGCTCTTTTAAGGTTATGACACCACCAGCTTTGTTTCTAATGTAAAAACTCAGAGAGAGGAATGATCCAACAATGCAAGCAGAAGATAATTGACTCAGGCGAGGAGGAAGAGGCTAATCACAACAAATAGTGAATTCTGAAGAAATCATCTTTTATGTATTATATTAATGATCCATTTAGATTGGTTCTTGGCTTCAGTAAGCTTCCTCTGGAAATATTTTACATTTTTTTCATATTTTTTCTATGATGAACTGGCAGCACTAGAAACAGTTGCAGAACAAATGTGTTTCAAAAACATAAATGAAAGTCGCTAGATTATTAGCAACCATTCTGAAATGCTAACAGAGGGAAAACGGTCATTTCACTGACAAAACTGGCATAATACACAGAAATGGCTGCTTGATTCCTGTAACGTTCACATAATCTTCAGGCTACAACACATATTTTGGTCCATTTTTGTTTTGGTGTTGAAGAGTCAATACTGCATCCAATTAAATGTGAATGTATAAAGCAGGGAATATAAATATGTACACAACTCTTGACATTGATCTGATTTTTAACAAGTTTACTAAATGACAGTCACTGGCTTGACAATACTGAATGAAAAATACTGATTTTACACAGATTTTACAGTAAGGTTACGGTATGCTGCCAACAAGCAGTGTCACAAACATAGTCTAAAAAAACCCGGAGTTGCCCACAGCAGAGGCACACACCCTTTGCTCTTGTTTATTGAGAAAGCTTATATACTGTAGATTTGCTGAAGTTTAATAAATAAGGTCAACTTATAATATATAAAACAATATAAACATTTATATGCTACATGCATATCATATAATTTAAAGTAATAATTTATATAGCAAAGAGATGCAGATTTATGTTCTTCCTATTTTCCTTGACAGCGCACACACACAGGAGGTGTCTATTCTTATCCATCTCCAGCCTACCAGTTTATTGTTTTCTGAAGTCAGTGCTCTAACGTATGTTTGGGACGTCTTGCATTGGGAGTTCCAGTGCTTGTCATCTATGCCGCGGCAGCCATTTTTTACAGGCTTGGCTTCTTTACACCTTGTTTCATAAAAGTATTGCTTAACTGGAGAGTTGCCTGTTTTAATTTCTCCCAGAACAGTTACCTGGTGTCCTCTAATGTCGATCGCAGACGATTTGTCCGTGACCCATAAACTTTCACTGTCACAAACAGAATATTCCCCTCGGTGACTCTTGTGCTCCGCGTACCTTTTCCGTCGGGAGGTTCTGTTCACCACCACTGAATTTCCAATATAATCCTCCATGAGGTACAGCGGCGGTGGTTCCAGCGGCGTGTTGTCACTCAAGAGGACTCGGGGTGAGTTGTAGCGTCTCTGCTGCCTTAAGAGGTCTGTATCCATTGAGATAACTGGCTGGAAGTCCGATTTCACATTTTCATCTCCATCCGTGTCTTGCTGAGTGTCTGCTTTCTGCACTGTGTTTTGATAGTTTTCCTTAATATCTACCATCTGCTTAGAAAGCTTGTTTTTCAAAATGTCTGCCTGAATGAGTTTAATAATAAGAGAATTTATTGAATCTTCTGGCAAACTCCTTTGATCCATGTTGGTAGACTGGATGCCACGAAGATAAGCGAGAAATATCACATAAAACAAGATGGACATCACCTTGTTCACCTGTAAGATCTGCAGGAAGAGAAAGTCAACATAAAAACAATTAAATAGGGAATTTTACTAGAGGCTGTGAATACGAAAATTTGGATTTGTTTTTATAACATCTGTACTTTATAGATAGAGGTAGGCTATGTGCTTATTTGAAGATAGTATTTTGTTATACTCTATAATGAGTGCAACTGTTTTCTGATATTTTTTTTCAGTGTTTCATCTATATTTCATGCACTTTTCAGGATGACCTTACTTTTACTCTTTCCGTGCACATCACAAAACCACAGAACCACAGAACGATAGGGGTTGGAAGGGACCTTTGGAGATCATCTAGTCCCACCCCCCTGCCAGAGCAGGGTCACCTACAGCAGGTTGCACAGGAACGCATCCAGGAGGGTTTTGAATGTCTCCAGAGACGGAGACTCCACCACCTCTCTGGGCAGCCTGTTCCAGTGCTCTGCCACCCTCAAAGTAAAGAAGCTCCTCCTCATATTTACATGGAACTTCCTACGTTCAGGCTTGTGCCCATTACCTCTTGTCCTGTCCCTGGGCACCACTGAAAAGAGCCTGGCCCCATCCTCCTGACACCCACCCTTTAAGTATTTATAAGCACTTATAAGATTCCCTCTCAGTCTATATACCACCACCTCAGCGTAGTGATATCTATGTCAGTTAGGTCCTTTCTCTACAGAGATAGGTAGCGCTTGGTATGGTATGTCCAGGTCTTGGCAGTGGAGAGGCCAAGTTACTTTCACTGTCTATTCTACAGAGTGGTTTAGTTTCAAAATTGCCAGACTACGCAGAGCAGCAGGCTATCTAATGGTGTAAAATGAACAAGTTCTGACTTTTCTAAGTGTTGTCTGGTTTTGTGTGTTAAGATCTCTTGGATCCATCAAATCCTTATTCATCAAATGGTTTGTGTTTAACTTAACCCTAAGAGCATCATCATCATACACTGGCAAATAAATACCATATTTCAATAGCTCTTTCTTTCTCTTTCTCTCTCCAGTTCTGTAAGGGAAAGTATTCTTGAGAGAAAAGGATGCAGTCAAGCACCAAAGCGGGGTTTCTTATATTTTGAACTTCAGAAAACAGTGGTTAGGCTTCTGTAATACAAGTAGAAAATTCTAATGGATCCACAGGCTGTTTTGTACTGGTTGGTTGGTGAGTTGCAGTCCGTTTTTTTTTTTGTGGCTTTTAATGAAGTTCCTTCATTACATTTGTAAAAAGTGTAACAAAACTGACAGTTCAATGAATTCCGCCCCCCCCCCCCAAAAAAAAACAAAAAAAAGAAGAATCCTGTTCGAAAAGATCAAAAGGAACTCAAGATCAAGATTTTGAAAACTGGACCTAAAAGGGTGCTTTGTCTCTATGCTGTACTTTGCCATGCACTGCTCTGTATGGATTCCTGTAATGTCCTTGCAGTTTTAGCTTCTGAGCATCTTCTAGAGGGTCATTTGTCATTTCTTTTTAAATCTTTCTGTCTTTCTGTTTGTGTAGTTGAGAACTATGAGCCTCCATCTAAGGAGGTGTTTTTTTCCTTGTGGATACCTGTATATTTTGTATTTGCACTTATATTTAAATTATATGATATTTAAAATAATTTTCAATGTAAAACACTAGATCATGGAAGGAAACCATTCACTTCAAAGCACACCTATTTGATAAAATTGTTGCACGAGTAGTGGATTGAAGGAAAAAATATTGAACTCATGTTAGAGCACTCTTATACCATGTGATAAGTCCCGGCTGTAGTACTGCTTCCAGTGACTCAGAACAGTCTTGCACTTCATCCTCCTGCACTGAAAACATGTCCACCATGTGTCAGACTGCTAGCACTCTGGGATGAAGGCACAGAGTCACAGAACACGGAACAGATGGAGTTGGAAGGATCCCCAGGAGATCATCCAGTCCAATCTCACTGCTCAAAGCAGGGTCAGCTAGAGCAGCTTGCACAGGGCTGTGCCCAGTCAGGTTTTGAGTACCTCCATGGATGGAGACTCCACAACCCCTCTAGACAACCTGTTCCAGTGTTTGACCACCGTCACAGTAAAAAATAAATAAATAAACATCTCATGTTTTGATAGTATTTCCTATATCTCAGTTTGTGACCATTGCCTCTTGTCTTTTCGTGGGACACCCCTGAGAAGACCCTGTCTCCATCCTTTTACTCCCTCCAATCAGGTATTTCTACACTTTGATAAGATCTCCCTGAGAGTTGTTTTCTCCAGGTTGAACAGCCCCAGCTCTCTCAGCCTATCCTCATATGACAGATGCCCTAGTCCCTTAATCATCTTCCTGGACTCACTCCTATATGTCTATGTCTCTCCTGTACTGGGGAGCCGGAACTGGACACAGCACTCCAGATATGGCCTCACCAGTGCAGAGTTGACTGAGGAAGGATCTGCTCCCTCAACCTGCTGGTGAGACTCTGGGTAGCCTGTGTTTTTCCCAGAAGAAATTTCAGAAATGTCAGACCTCTTGAACAGAAAATTTTCCACTTCAGAAAATCACCATTTGCTGTTTAAGAAGGCAAACGATTTTCTGTTTAAGAAAGCATAGTAAAAAAGAAAAAAAGTTTTACTGGAGAATCCTCTATCCATTCTGAGTAAAACTCCTTTAGCAACAGTGAGTCCCCACTTCATAGTTTGGAACTGCAGCAAAATCAGAGCTACCCTCCGTGGATGTGTGATCTGTCCTTTTATGGACAAGAAATGTGTTTTCTCCATTCTCAGTTTGTCACAGTATGAGTTCACCTAAATCTAGACTGTTGCTTGCAGCAATGTTATGCTTTGGAAAAAAAAAAAAATCTAAGATTTTCAGTTACCATACAATTAACTGTCATACCTAAATAAATACTAACTTAATGTAGATGGATCTCAGAGCCCAGACGGTGCTGTATAAAAAAATCTCTTCCTGTGCAATTTGGTCTTCCCTCAGTAAATTGTTTGGTTTTAAAAACAGTAAAAATATTATAAAACAGATGTCATTCAGCAGATTTCTGACAGCGCTCAGAAGAGCTAACCCACATGCAGTATGACACTCAAGTCCATAGGATGGTGAGCAAAGCTCTGACAACGCTCGAGCTCAAGAGCTGAAAGCATTATTCATGCCAACATGCAGCTGCATGTAATCACTGGTCTGCTTAGTTTCAAAACTAAGTGGCACTAGCAAAATACACAAGTTGGAGCAGGTGATGAGGTGGGAAAAGTAAGACTGGAGTTCCTGCAGACTCTCTTTAATGTCATCCTGCATACAGAAAGGAAGGGATAGGGGCCTCAGCATTAGAGCAGTTCGAACAAGCTATTTTTCTTGTCCATGGAGGAACCCTGTTAATGGAAAAAAATGTTTTAAAGTATTTTTCTGAACCTAAAGTAAAATGTCTTGTGGATTTGGTGGGAGGGGTATTAAACTACTCTGAAATTTGACTTTTAGTTTGATTTGTGCCTGACAAATTATTTGCTGCGAAAGTAAAAATGTTTCGGAACCAGTCTTTACATTTTTCTGAAATGTTTTCAGGGTGCAAACTTTGGAAAGAAAATGCAAGCACTTGGCGAGATTACAGTTTTCAGGGAGTTCTTCCAAGACAGTTTACCTAGGATGTTCATAACTGGCATGTTCAGAAATTCCAGTCCATGGCTCGAAATTGCCAGGCTGTCCATGAAGTCCAGCACATCAGAACATGCCTAAGGCACTATTCTAGCTAGGAGAAACGGACGTTACTGGGAAACTGCAACTGGTTTATGGCCTCGGCTCTATTTTGAGTATAAGACACCTTAAAAGTGTATTGGCTTGTACAGCTGGTCAATATTGCTTTTGATAAATGGCTCTTTGCCCAAAATGGAACTTTGTGCCTGTATAAATTGAGGATGATTTGCAATTTGTACCTTTTTTTCTGTGTGTTGTTATACTGATAAAAAGCAGAGGAAAATGTAAAACATAAAATGTTTATGTTTTCCTATTTTCAAAGCAAATCATTCTAGTGTTTCTGGACATGCGTCAAAAGTTGCACAATGGAATGCACAAAACAGAAAGAGTGCTTACTCAGTATAGCCCAGTGAGTAAGTTATCTATAGAGGAGACTGGCATTCAGAGGCAAGATTTCAACAGAGGCATCCTGTCTTAGGCCGACTTAACTTCCAGGCTCCTGGGGCACAGGCTTGTATGGACCTTAGCAGAAGCTACTCCAGCACAAGTAGCAATAGCTCCTTCTTCAGCCTTTTGGACAATGGTATAAAAATCCCCCAATAATTTAATTCTTCACCTGAATTTTTTTTTTCTCTCATTAAAAATGCTTAAAATTAAAATTATTCATTTCAGGTAGACAGATTTTGTTCATGACAAACTTTTTCCAGTTAGCTGATGATTGTGAGATATTTTTGTTGTTCTTCAAGGTTCTTTTTGAAATTTTCCACATGTAAATCCCTGAAAGGGTTCCTTTTAGCTGTCTTTGTGGACTGTTTGAAGTGAAGTAAGTGTGATGAATGGTCCTAGAAAGGGACACAGTACTGTTTACACTCCTACAGGAAGTACAGACTAGATCACTATATTTGGGGCCTGAGTCTGGGTCCCAAATAGGCATGGGCAAACATTCCCATGGTGACCTCAGAATAAGAGCACAGCCCAGCAGCATGCTCCCTAGTCCGGTATCAGCTGAAGTAATGTTATTAGATGCAAATAGAGAAGACCGTAATTGGTGACTGCTTCTACTTCATTCCTACCTGATATCTGCTTGTGCTAGAGTATTAACCCTGGTACTTGAGCTCAGTTTCTGTTTCCACAGGCTGTCAGGTCAGCTGTGACATACAGCCTAGTCATCATTAAGGTGTATGACAGCACATGACTTAAATGGATGTTCAGTATATATTGGATATAACGACACATCCATTTGAACCAGCATAATCATCTTACTGTGCAGTGCCTACTACATACCTCTCCTAGAAGCCACGTGGTTGCAGAACAATTTAGACAGTGTGAATCCAGAATTGATCCAGCACCTTCTCTGGATTCACATCAAAAGGTATCCCTTGTTGACCTATCAGTTTATGGTGAACTCATCATTTGACTGGGGGCTCAGTAGTGGCTGGACATAATGGTAGACTACTCGTCTCACTCTGCCTGTGCCACAAAGAGAGCAGGCAAGCTAGTGAGGGTGGGCATTTGCAGCCTGGCGTGGTCTTGCTGCTGCGATATCCACCCTGTTTTCTATCTCTCTCCTCCTGTATCACACAATTCCTTTTCTATTCCATATCTTGGGAGTTCAGCAAGGGCTGCTGACATATTATGGAAAACTATTTTTCCTGAGCCGCTGAGAAGCTTTGGACCAGCTCTGCTATTGTGCTGTGCTATACTGTGAGACCTTCTAGATGTCAGAACGTATCTTTGATGCTTTGAACTCTTGCTAGAGGTAATTAAAAAAGGGGTGGTGAACACATGGCTCTCAAATCAGTCTTTAAATGTACTTGGAAAACACTCTGCTTTGTGCGATTTGGAAAAGCACCAGACATCAAGGTAGGAAGACATATTAGTCTCTTTCAGATGGTCCCTTGGCATAGTGCTAGTGCCCGCCTTATTCCGAGATACTACTCTGGCTTTCAAAAGGGATTACAAACATGAAAACAGAAGCAAAGAAGATCCTTAAAGGAACAAGGAGTAGAACTAAGTGACAATTAGGCATTACGAATGGTCCAGAGGTTTTGTGGGAGCACATATCACAGCATGGCAGGAAAAAATTTGTGGCACAGTTAGTAAAAGCAAAAAAAAAAGAAAGAAAAGCTCATGCATTGCAAAGTTGTTTGGTCTTTCAACTGTAGCTAAGTTTTACCCTATTTTAATGGTTTGTATTCCTGCCTGTCACTGTGGTCTTAGTAGGGCATTAATGCTGTTTAATACAGATGTCTCAGGGAAGGCCTAAATTTAGGAGAAGTAAATAAGATTACGTATTGTTTCCATCAATAAATTAAATCCCCAATAAACTCTGGTAAATCACTTCCTGCTCTTTTCAGTTTCAGCACTTTACATAGAGTTGGAAAACCTTGTTTAGCTTTGTTTTGTTTGTGTTGATTTAAAAAGAAGATCTGTATTGCTTTATTTTGATCAGTCTTTGAACAGTCTACACAGGTGAAGATCGAAGTGTCATTTCATATGTTCTGTGAAAATAATGAAATCCTAGTACTGCGAGATACTGCCCAAGTATTTACTTTTAAGTCATTGCTAAGAGAAACCGGAATAGAAGGAAAAGTGACTGGTGAATTTTACATTCAGCGTTGTAATACCAGACTTGATTTATGTAAGTCAGCTTGAAGTATTTGGCACTTTCTGAAAAATTTAGGAGCAGCTTTTGTTCTTCAGACCGAGCAACTAATGATCATTTGCGGTGGCTGACAGCTTATTCAGGCTTTTGCCAAAGACGACAGTGTAATTATTCTCATTGCTTGCTAAGCGCTGTTTTCACAAACTCACAGAAACCAACAAGTAGCAGAATGCCCTGTTGATTCCCTCATCCTAATAACTATGTTGAGAAGAAATGCAGCCCTTCTCCTGCTTAGGGGAGACAGCGAAAAGGTACAGATCAAGAAAAATATCACTGTATCCTGAATATTCGGAAAGATGGGACTGTGAAATAATTGCATATGAAAATTTGCACTCTATTTCAGTATAGTAATCGACTATTTGTACAATATGTGCCTGCAGAAGCATTTATTAAGGTAGATTGCTGTAGAGTGCTGAATACCCCTAGAGATGCTATGACCCCCCTGAACATTTCCACTTCTCAAGGTATGGAAATTTCAACACATACAGATTGAAGTTAAAGCTTTCACAAGAGCCAGACCCACTAAGAAGTTGAAGAATTCAGAGACAAAATCAAGTGGGACTGAGTTATGGCAGATTTAAGCGTTAACCCTCCCATCCTCAGGGCCAACCAAAATGTAAGTTAGAGTGAAGGAATTTGAAACTTCTTGCAGATGGGCTGGGGAGCGTGTCTACACACTGTATCTGAGGATAAGGCCACCAAAGTTTCTAAATCTCTGCAGCAGGTCAGTTGCTTTTAATCTTGCAGTACTCAAGGTCATTTTCAAAAGAGAAGACACATCTGAGCACTGAGCTCCGATAGCCTCCAGTGAATCGTATATACCTAATCTCTTATGGAAATGGAGCTCAGCCTACTGAGTCACTGACATTTCCTTTTCCTCTTTAAATGACTGACTGAGCAAAGCACAGCAAGACAGCTGTTCACCCAAGTATGAAAAACTCATCTGCACTTCGAACCAATCTACAATACTATTTATGATTACCATTGTGACCATGACCCTACTAGTCTTTGAGGAACGCTTTCCCGACTGGTGACATCTTTCTGAGGGACAGTTTTGTGATAACACATCTGCTGTGAGGAGCAATCTGTTTTCTGAGCAGTTAAATGCGCTGTGTAGAACCACAGCAATATTGGTTCATTTCAGACACAGCTGATTGCAACGGCATGTGTGTCTACATTTGATCTTTCCACAAATATATCTTTTTGTGATCGCCTTATGCATACCTGCCCGTTTCCAAGAGAAAGGTCAGGACCAGTTCCTCAGTGCTTACCTCACTACTTGGAACGGCAGCTGCTTCTCACACCTTGTGCAAAGTTAATTCTGTTAGGTTTTGGCCCTGCACCTTCCTCCCCCGCCACCGACATTGTCTGGAGTTCAGGGCACTCGAGACCCCCCTGGAGGCATTTGACACTCCCCAGCATCCTCTAGCAATCCCACCGAGAAACTTGACTATTAATAACGTCCGGTACAATATCAACCATACTAGCTACATCCCCAGGTCTATAATCAACTACAGAAGTAGACAGGCTTTTCTCAGACACAACTAGGTCTTTTTCTGTTTTAATTCCTTCCTCACTGACATTTTTGTGACATGATATTTACATCTGTCTGTCTCTGTCCTGACTGTCATTTTGCATTAACCAGTTGACTAATTAATCTGTGTATGGAGAAGGTCAGAACAAGGGTTTGTGAGGCTGGGATCCTGACTTCTCTGAAGAGTTTGGTCAAGTGAAAATCTCTGTTCATTACTTTCTACGTCTGCAAAGTAAGGAACTTGATGGAATGGTGTTGGGGTTTTATTACCCTAGATATATACCCTCACTTCCTTAGCTTTCTCCCTCAAAGGGCTGGCCGTTGCTGCCCTACTAAGAGAGCAAAAGTAAAAATTTCCTCTCTCCACACAAGGCACAATAGCATTGCAGTACGATGCCCTGCATGCTGCGTGGGAGATGCCCGTCTGTTTTGAGATTAATAAGGCATCTTAACAAATATATTTCCATAAATGTTCTCAGTGTAAATCATCCTCTGTTTTCTTTTACCATTCTCACATCACTGATGTTTGAGCACTCCATAAGCATGTATCTTGGTTAATAGGAGGGCTGCCATTGTTCCCATTTTAAAGAGTAGAAACTGGAATATACAAAAGTCAGATGATGTTTGCAAGGTCATACAGGTATTCTGCTGCAAATTGGGTTTTTCATGTTGCATTGCCTGGATTAGGAAAGTCCATCTGTAATGCTGTGTGGAAGTTTGAATGATCAATGACAAGCATGCAATGCAAGGAAATAAAAAAATGCCATCTGAGATGAGCAGTCAGCTGCATCTTAGTCACGACAAAGAATTAAAGCCACACTTGGATAAACAATTTCCACAAAAGCTGAAGTATTTCTGCATATTATTTACTGTGTGGCTCTGAAAACTGTCCAAAGTATCAAGAAATCTAAGGGTTATATGCTTAGCTAAATTAATAAACTCCAATGACTTGACTAGACCTGTGCTAAATTTACAAAACCCGAAGATTTGCTCAAAGATTTGCCCAAAGTTTTACACTTGCCTTTTTTTTTCTTTTTTTTTTTTTTTTGAGAAGTCATTTGCAAACAGAATAATAGAAAGCACCAGAAATACATCACGGATATTTTAAGCTGATAAACTGTTTGTGTGTTGGTCAATCTTTTCATTACTGTTTGTTAATAGCAGCAGGGCCAAGCAGCAAACAAATTAAATTTGCAGCTGAATTTGGAAAGGATGCAAACAGCAGTGAGCAAAGAGAAATACAATCTCTGCTGGGGAGATGGAGACATAAAATATTGGCAGAAAATTACAAAATGAAAGTCAAAGTAGAAATTACAAGCTAGCACGCTGGGGGAATAGTGGTATTGAGCAAGGATATGCAGAGGGGGAAAGAAACTTAGAAAGGAGCAGTACCTGATCAGACCCAGGAATGAACCAACACTTTGGAAAGGCACAGTATTTAAGAAATGCAAATACTGAGGCATTGCACTGCAGAGCTAGTAAGGAATTGCCACTTTTTGTAGCACGGCAGAAAAATCAGGAAAGCTGCTTGAAAGTTGGAAGGTATTATTACATAAAAATAAAATTAGGAAAGAGCAACAAAAATGACTCGAAGCGTTGTATAACTGACCTTTAAGGAAATTGCCTTGAACGTGCAAGCCTTTGCTATGAGCGAACAGAACGGGCATGACAGAAAACCCAGCGCAAAGATCTGGAAAGCGTAAGCATTGGTGAAAGAAAGCATTCACTTTAGGGTGGAGCAAAGAAGTGCAATCAGGAAAAATGGGATTAAACTAAGGAAAGGGAAGTTAAGCTGATCATCAAAAGCAGTTTTCAAGCTCTGCAAGATGTTTGTAACAAGCCCAAAGCCACACCAAAGAGGCCTGGTTTCATGTTTCGTTGCAGCCCTGAAACTCCATCTAAGTCTTTTTTTAAAACAGTTTGAAGATCCATTAACCTTTCAAGTCAACCTGGACCTACTTTGGCTCAACCAAGGCTGATTAATTGTTTTGTATTAAAGTCAGGCAATAGTTGCAGTTCCTCTTATTTTTGTCAGAGAGAGATTTTGCGTGCTTAAGCTCTCCATAATTAAAGTTGAGGTCAGTCTTCCAGGTGAAACTCACTTCTTTTACCTCCCCACAGTTCTGGGGCATTCAAGCCTGGCCTCTGGATATATCAGAGGCGTGACTATATTTGGTGTATCCTTCTGGAAAGAGCAAGGGAAGCCATGGAAAGGGTTAAGGTGAAGTGATCCACATTTATAACAGATTGCTCTCGTTCTATTTTTAAATGCCAGAGGTGGGTTTTGACTAACTTGGTAACAGGAGGAGAAAGGGAAGCACCTCTCAGATTATCAGAATTTTTTCCCTCTCCTACTAGGCTATGAAAGAGGAGCCTTCTGGATACCCTGTGATGTAGAATAGTCTGATGTGTTTTCATATTTACGTTCCCACTGGACAACTCATTTTGTAGGAAAAAAAAATTTGTAGAAACAAAAAATTTTTAAATGCTATTTTTTAGTTTTTCTGATGTTAGGAAACTCAAGAAGAAAACTGTTTCAAACTGTGAACTTCAGGATCATTATTTTGCTGTATTTTACACTGAAAACAAAAGGGTTTCTATTTTGTTTTTGTTTAGAAACTGAAAAAATCCGTATTTTTTAATACCTTCCAATTTCTTTTTTCTTTTATGAAGTAAAGAAAACAGTGAAATCAAGCAAGCAAACAGAAGAAAACAAGGGCTATAGCTTCAAAAATGTTAGAATCTCAGTATGAAAAATCTTGCATCCTTAAACCTAGTTTTAGGGTACAGACAGAACACACACCCACAAGGAAACTGAAATGCAGTACTAGGGAATGCTAGTTAGAAATGAAATGACCTTTTGTTTGGTTAGAATTTAAAACATAAATAATCCTGAAGTTAACCTGGGATATTTCTGTTGGAAAAAAAAACCATTTCTTTGGTTTTCTGACAGCTCTACTCTAACCCTTGAATACAGACGTTTGCCTTGAGAGTAGGAGCAGTGTTGGGGCAACACTGCCTCTTACGAGGCCCAGTCAAATTTTTAAGGAACCATTTGCTTAGAAGGAACAGCCCTGCTGTACGAGAGTTTTGTCCAAGCACTAGGTATGAGCCTTGCTGTGCCTCCACACGCAATACACCTCCACCATGGTGTGCTCCATGGGGGTGGGATTGTGGCAAACCATGGTGCAAGAGGCTTGGTGGGGAAGCCCCACTTCATTTCATCCAAAACTGCACCTGTGTTTGCTTTGCAAAAAGCCCATGACTCCGTGTTTCTTCAAAGCGGTACAGAAATACATCCATGGCCACTTCGTGAATCAAAGTTTGCTTTCTGAAGTGCCTCTCCCTGTTCCTCAGGGGTTCACAAACCTCCAAATAGAAGTGTCCTGTTAGACTTGCAGGTGCAAAATATCTGATGCAGAGTTCTCAAGAACAGGACTCCAGGCCTGATCCAAATACTTTAAACCACCAACAGGACCTCATTGAATTCAGCTTGAATTGGATAAAACTTTTGCATAGTAAGGAAAATGACAACGTGACTAGAGACAGTTGATGTTTGATCCATATTTTATCGTACATGTAGCATGGAACTGAATTGTTTGCATCAGGACCATAGTGAGAAATTAGCATTGCGGTATATAATTAATAACTTTTCCATGGTCTTTGCACAGGTGTAGTAGCTTGCTTCCAAGCAGCTTAAAAAGATATTTTTAAAGTCACTCTCAAAGAAAAGAAGTCTTGTATTTCTGATAAAATACAGGTGAGTGTTTTGGGGGACAAATGTAAGGTTAGAAGTTGGCTTCTTTGCAAAAAATGTAAGCCTTTAGGTTAAAAAGAGCCTGTATCCCTAAAACTTGTTTATTCGGACAAGCTAAATGAGCTGGCCAGATATGAGAGATCACCTCTCCCAACAGTCTTGCTCACTTTTACACTGTGAAATCATGACGGCTCTCCTAGAACTGCTCCCAGCTGCACAGTGAGACCCCTGAATCCTTCTTATGGAGTAGAGCTCACAAATATAATGTGTGCCCATGAAAGACTTGTGCTTTTTCCCATCGCATATGAATCTTTAAAGAAGCCATTGCCCTTTTAGAGAAAAAAGTAATTCTACTAATTGGCATTACTTTATAGCAAATTGTTTACATGTAGGCCTGTCCTGAGGGTAAAGACTGTTCCGGTAAATCTTGCTACTCTGCATTTTTTTCCTTGTAAAAAAATGCCTGAAGTGGAGCTTTGCTTGTGAGTCCCCTAGTTCAACAATGTTCATGTGGATAAAATTTCCAGTATGCAGTTCTCCTTGAGACACGGAAGTTTTCTAATTTTAACTCTCAGTTAACACTTTGCTGTGAGTTCTACTATATTTAGGGGTTAATGCTCAAGGATGGTGAGAGTATCCTAGTCCCAGTCTAGCAGAGCTATGATTTTTAAGCTTGTGAGTTGCCCCACTGAAATGCAGATTGCTCACACGTTGAGCTCATGGTTGAATGCTCTGCTAAATTGCATCCAAAGTGTCTGCTAATTTGCAGAATTGAGCCCTCCCTTCCAAAGTCATAGCGTGATCTCTGTGTTCTCCTATTGCGCTAAATGCAGGCTGTGCACCTCTGCCAGGTCCAGAACTCATCTGAAAACTGCCTTGGGTTTTGGAAACCACGGTGCTTTTTCTTATCTTTTGATCCAGATGCCATTTTCCTGTTGATACACAATGCTTCCCGCCTCTTCCTTGCCAAAATTCTTTGAAAGAAGAATTTTAGAACTGGGAGTACTTTAACACATGCTGTCTCTTGCCAGGCATATGATCTCCAGATATTTGATAGAAAAGCAAGGTTTTATACCGGGCATGGGAAGGAGACAAATGAGATGTACAGCAGCTGGCCTTGCCTCTCCTTATACAGTCAATAACTAGTATGTCTTTTTAGAAACTTTCTTCTTACTGAAGAAATTTTGGTTATGAAAAATCTTATCTATAGAAGGGCAGGAATAAAGTAACTCTCAGGGTATGGGAACTAGGGATAGAAAGCAATTTTTTTAACAGTCTTTTTTTCACCTCTTGTTACGTGCACACTTTATACATTTCATGAAAGAATCCTACTGACATCTGATCACCAGAAAGGTTAGTTTCCTTATTGGATAATTGACTCTCAGGTTAGAAACGAGCTAGATACGAGCTATGAAGATGCTGCTGCAGGAGTTTGCTCCCTTTGTAAGAGATCAGGTGTTCACTGCTGTTAGAGGCAAGAACTCATGCTTGAACACACAGCCCTCACTCCAAGAGCAGATGCTGTGAATGCACGAGAGCTAACAGAGGGTAAGAGAAGGCTACTGGCAGTCTTGCTGCAGGCGTGGCAATGCTGCAGCATGAAGCATTTTTTTTTGGAATTAAGAATAGCTTTGGCGACAAAGTGCTTTTGCTGTTGTTTTACAGTTTGGAAGCTGAAGCCCAGACAGGTTATGTGACTTTTCCATTGTTAAGCGAGCCCAGGGTCATATGAGAAGAAAATGGGAGAGTAGATATTCAGACCTTCCTCTTGTGAGGTCTAGGCTGTGGTTGGTTTTACCCACTGGACCAGCCTCTTCCTTCAGGTTCTTCCCAACACTCCGCTGGGCCCAACCAAAGTCCATTGAGTCAGATGGCCAAAATCAAAAGTACTTCCATGCTATATTTCTTCCTATTGAAGTGATAGAAAAAGGAAACAGTCCTTACTTTAGTGAAGTCAGAAGTAACTGGGAAGCAAGCAGAGGGGGGAAAAGGATGTGGAAAACATTGCCAAAGGTGTACATGGCTGGCTCATGCAGAAGATCTCAGGTGCCTTGAGGAATTAAGAATAACTTGGAATCAGCCTTAAAAAAGGAGTAGGCCAATGTAAATCGGCTGCAACAGTTCAGTAGTTTTCCCCAGGAACCCACAAAGCAATCAAGGGAGAGATTTTTAATTCCGCACATAGGAAAAGCCTGGTCCTAGACTTCGATTTGCACAGTAGAAATCCCTGATTAAAAAGGAGCCAAATGCTGTTGTGCTTCAGGAAGTGGGAGAATTAGGGATGCTTACTTTGGACGACGGTGTAACTTTACAGTATAGCATATACAAGGGGAGATGCACAGCTGCATCTCCCCAGGAGCAGAGTACAGAATATATTGTGAGTCAAGAGTCACAGTTCCTCCCTATCTTCCCTCCACCACCACGCAGTCCCTTTGCTCTGCTACAAGAGTCAATTACTTCAACCTTCTTTTTTTTTCAAGTTTTTTTGTTTTGTTTTGTTTTGTTTTTCATGGAGAAGTTTACTCTCCCATGCTCCCAGCCAGCTACTTTGGCTAGCGAGGAAGCAGACTGGGGTGAAGCTTGGGCTCTCTGCACTTTTGTCATCTTAACACCCGCTCTCCACCCCCTCCCTCTCAGCAGGGAGTATTGGGTGAGCAGCCCCTGTGGCTCCTTGCTGCAGGCAGAGTTGCACTGAGCAAACTGAACTTGAACAGTCATGGAGGGAAAGCCAGCGGGAGAGTGAGGGACACTCCGCCCTTCCTCTTATATTCCTGTCTAAGTAAGTACTGGCCCTGGCAATGTGTGGTGATTTTGAGCTAGCAAGTGCATTCTGTACGGATTCCAAGTTAAAGGCCCATGTTAAAATGACACACAATATTACCAGTGCTAGAAAATGGGGGAGCATGTTCACTGAAACCTGTGAAAAACCATCATCTTCCTAACCTGATCTCAGTCTGTTACTAGAAAATATGGAAGGGAGCCCATTACAAAAACAAAACAAAGCGATCACATCCTTAGGAACTTTTGGGAGGCAAACATATGGGGAAACTCTTTACTAAAGGTGAGAGGTCAGCCAACATCTTGGGATAACTCAATGTAAAGGGGATAATAAGTTCTCAGGCCTTTTTGACAATGGGAACACAAAGAGTTTAGCTGAGCCACAAGCAGGAGCAAGGGGCTTTTCCAGTGGAAGGCAACTTTTCCTGTGTCTGGCACTGATGGGAAGCCTACACATATCAGGAAATATCTCCTGTGCCCTCCCAGAAAAAGACGAATGCACACACATGCCTCTTTTCTGTCCCAGGCTCCCGTCATCTCACCCTAAACCTACATCTCTGGGTTGAACGCACATCAAGCCTCAGACATGTCTTCCTTGACCATGTCATGAAGGTCTCTTTCTTGTTAGCATACAAGCGAGCATATGGGGGTAGAGTTTGTGATTTCAAACTTTCAGTATAGCTTTGATTAAGATATAGGTGAGTGGAAAGCAGAAGAGAACCTGGCAGGTCAAGACTGGGGGATTCAGATCATCTGGACTATGTGACTCAAGTGCACGTGCAGAGGCTGGATTTACAAGCAAAATACTGTGCTAGAGTTATTTCGAAAAGACAAGACACATATTTTGGGACTGCTAGAAATTAAGGAAAATTGCAAAGAACATTTATTCCCATTTTAAATTCTTAAGTGGTATTATGCTTGGAGACAACTGTGTATATGCAACTCTTAAAAATTAAAGCTTGAGGCCAAATTCTGCTTTTGGTCACGCAGAAAGCAGGCGACTGTAGACTGAGTTGCATGTAACTGAGGTCATAATCTGGCATAGTGTCTGAGCTGGCTCAGTTTTCTGTTAAGCTAATGTCAGTACTGGTAAGCTGTTATGAGGAAATCCAATAGGGAACGGGTCAGGTGTTAATGCTCACAATCAACATGATTCCAAATAAATTGGAGGAATTTAAGAAACAATGCTGTGTCTTCTGATTAAGTTGCTTGTTTAGATTTAAAATAACTCTATTGGCTTGAGTGGTACTACTTCAGATTTACCTTGGTACAAGTTAGAAGAAACTGTGACTCTGTGTTTAGAAGATCTTTCTATGTCAGTTCTCTAACAAAAGTGAACTAAGGAAGCATATGGAAATTTCTGAACAGCAAGGTGGTAAAACCAAACCTTGTCCTCTTTTCTGTGTTCTATGAACAAGATGAAACTAAGATAATATTTCTCCAAATTCTTTCCTTTCCCTTTCCCCTTAAATTTGGGGAAAATATGAGCCTATGCTGTGAAACTTGGAGTTCTCTGTTTTGCTGGTTCGGACGGTCTACAGCTATGTGAAAGGAAGAAAATAACATAACTGAAGAAAGGGGGCTAGTTTGTCTACATTCTAATGAAAGCAACACCTTAAAATGCAAGTATCTTTCCACAAAAAAAAAATAATTGTAGTTTCACTGCCTTCCTCCTAACCTGCAAATTTTGGCAGTGGAAAAGAAAGTTTTATTCACTGTATAAAGATGTCAGTCTCTCAAATTTCTTTTATCTGTTTCTAATTGAAGAGAGATTTTCATGCTACAATAAGATCTTAGGTTCAAGATTTGAAATTAAACTTCAGATTAATTTTCAATATTTTCCTTCCATTTCAGTTCAAAAACCCCACAGTTGCATTAAGGGATTTAAACCCTTCACATCACGGAGGGTTAACTTTAAATCCTTTCCAGTGAGCACACTGGAGGCAAATATCCATCCTGGCTATCTGTGCTGAGCTGTCTAAATGGTATGCTTTGTGTTAGGTGAGGTGAATTTGCACCACTGTGAATTAGCCATTCTGAGGCTGTGACTGAAATCTGGTTTCTCCTACAGGCTGAAGGGGTTCAGATGAGAGGTTGTAATTTTGGCCTGTTTTTGGCTTTTCTCTTTTTCTACTTAGTTTAGTCCTTGCATCTATCTTAAAACATTACATTACAGTTTGGCGCTCCATATACAGTAACCAAAAAAGCACTGAACCTCTTTAGCCCAATGGGTAATGCAGGAGACAGTATCTGAGATATCTAGCAGGGAGGTTGAGTAAGAAATTGTTCGAGGACCTCAAGTCCAGCATGACAAGACCAGCGGTACTATCACAAATTGTCCCATTGCTTGTTCTGGTGATTGTTGGCCAGTGTCTACTTCTAGACAAACTAATGAGAACATTTTCAGGACATGAAGTTTCTACAGATATGTAAAAAGAAGTAAAGTGCCCATTTTGTACTAAAAAATGTTCACACTCATAAAGCTCCTAGTGAAAGCAAAAAAAGAAAACAAAAGAATGAAGATTTTAACTCATTACATAGTGGAAGAAAATACATAGCCATTAACATTTTATTAGCTCTTTTCCTTTGTGTTCTGGAAAGGCAAAATTGCAGCCCTTCTAATGAAAACAAAACAAACTAAATCCCACAAACACCACAGTTAGGAAGAGGGAAAGAAGAAGAAATAATGCTTATCATAATTTCCCTTCAGAATGCAGATAATGGTTGACTACCCTAAATAAATACATAAATAAATAGGAATTGTATTCCTTTTGAAGCTTCCATGGTTGGAAATTTCCTTATGCAGTTCCCTGTCGTTTTCTTTCTTGAAAACATTCATGCTTCTTGTTTAGTTACTCTTTAGGGTAACATGTTCCATATGTCACATAGCCTTTGTATGAAATAGTCTAGACTAAATTCTTCTTTCATCCCCATGACCTAATTTTAAGGTCTTACTGCTGTGGAGGACTAATCTGGATCAGTTTGATCAAACGTTCCTATTTTATAAATGTCATTTAACTCACCACAACTTTTTTCCCCTTTCCATAGCAATAAGCCCAATCAAGTCTTTCTTTCTAAGTGTCGCTATTATAAACTCCCTTAAATTCTACATCTAATTGAACAGTGCTCTCTGACTCAGTCCATTATTATACTACTTGCTTTCATTCAAGTGAATTTTTAAAGTAATGCAACACAGAATCTTATTATCTTCTTTTTTCTTGGTTGCTATTCTCTGGAGTAGATGCCAAGCAGGATTTTTTTTTTTTTGTTAACAGTGGCTTTCCAAATATTTTTCTATGCTTTGTATACAACATAAATGTCTTCCTGGGCAAATAATTCTTTTGGTACTTTTTTCTTGGAATAAATTGCATTTAGCATCTTCACAAGCATTATTTTCTTTATGTCTTCCCATTTTCCCATCAGACTCCTGTGTAATAAATGTATGCACTTAAAAATTGTCCAGACTGTTCAGTTCACTGGCTAATTAAAAAATTTTTACTGTAGACTCTTGATGTTCCCTGTGCCTCACCTCTTTCCCTAACACTAGTTTAGACCGGGGCAAACTCCACTGCAGCTGATAAAATTAAATTTGTACAAACGAAGCACAAATCACTAAAGGGGGGCCCCCTCTCTTTCTGATTCTGTTCTCACAATATTCACATACTTCAAATATTCAAATCTATAATCCTGATGCAATGTCTTTTCAGCAGGTTAATCTGTTTGCTATCAATTTAGGTTGTTTGTTCTGTTGGTGGAAAAAAGATCAAAGAAACTGTTTTAAAATGGACCGCAGAGAAAAGTTGCAGTTCAGCTATGAAATTTTGACCAAGCCTATGTAAAAGATGCACTGTTTTATAGCAGGATCAGTCAGGACTTCAGTCTTGCCTTCTGTCTACTTCTAGTCTACTTCTTCTTGCCTTCTATGTAACCATACGGGCAGAGGACTCTCTGAATCTGTGCTAGCAAAAATGTTTTTTTACTTCTTTAGCCTGCTTTGCTTGTGGAAGGTAACTATATCTGTAAGTGATCATGCCTCTAGTGGCTGTTGCCCATGAGGAGTACTGGGCTGATGGAGTCAATCTAGCAAACACTCATCTGTAGGCCCAGGCCAGATCTACACTAGAGTTTTTCCTTTTGTTTTTTTTTTTTTTTTAAATAAAATTCTCTGTCAGACTAGTTCTGCTTGTACAGCACTGACACAGACGTGCTGCTGCAAAGTCCTTGTGTTGTATATCTTGTGCTTGGGAAAGGGCATGTTTCTGTTGGTAGCTAAATCCCTTTTCTTGTCATGTGCTGTCATCCCATTAGACAGCTTAGTTGGCAGAGGCAACTGGCAGAATTGTGGCTCTAGACAACCCCTTCTGTCCTCCTCAACTTGTGATTTGGTGTCTTTATAGTATTTACTTGCATGATATTCCCATGAAGCTGAACTGTGCTCCAATTATTCCTCTTTTGCAGGTGAATAACTGTCTGACAAAAAGAGACAAGTTGACCTGCCCAAGGCCCATGGAAGGACTATGGTGTGACAGAGAGTTGGACTGAAATGAGCCAATGTAGGCAGTAGCCAGAGCAGCTTCTGGGTTTGGGCCTGCTGAGATATTGCACATTGGTCTCTCGATGGCTAAAATCAGTCTGCAGTAGTACACTTGCTTGAGTAGTACCATTTTAATGTTAAACTGCAACTGAAATTCCTGCTGTAGTTTGGATGTTCTTAACCTTTCGTCCTGTGTTGATTGTCTGGTACCAAGGTCTTCAAGTTTCTCTCTCTTGGTTGGACTTCCCTCAGTGGGAACACTAACATAGCACTCCCATCTTTTCTCCCTGGCCGTCTGTTTCCACGACCTTCATAAAAGACAAACACCTTAAGATCCTCTCTCAACAATGGCCAAGGTCAAAATTTATTGTGTGGGACTTGGGAACAGACACACAGATTGTATCACTACATAGGCCCCATGTATCACAAAGATTGCTGGAAATTGGGTGAGATGGGCTATATGTTGCTAAGACATGGAGAAACACTTCTGGTGTTTGCCCCATTATCATTGCTGTAGCCTCTGCACACAACTGTTATTTCATTCTTTCCACCACGGCATCAGCTCCTCCTGATGTCTACTCGACCAATAGTCCTGAGAAACAGTAGAAAATGTTCCTCTCTGTCATGCCTGCAGAACAGCTTCCAGAGGGAGGGATAGGAGCTGCAGAACATAGGCCCCTCTTCCCACGTGTTAAGAGGTACTTTCTGACTCTAGAGAAGTTCCTGAAAACTTTAGCCCAGGTGGGCAAAGGACGCCAGGCTTTGAATGCAGAAAATTAAGCAAATATCCAGGGAACAATTGAGGTTTATACCTCTACTGCAGTTCTTGAGCTGATGTATAGTCACTTAGACCTCTGGAAAGTTGATACGGTGTTATTCAAGGTGTACAGAAGAAACTGGTGTTAGGATTTAGTTACTTGTATTGGAATTTTTCTGGTACAGAGCGAGTGGCAATCTGATATCCCCTCAAACATGATTTCAGATCCACCACTTCTGTAATGTTCAGGAATAGTGCATATCTTGCATTTGAGAGCAAATTGGCTCTCTGGCATAAGTAAAGATCAATAAGCCAAAGTTTGTGTCAGGATCTCAATTTTTGAACTGAGCATGCCATTAGCATTTTCATTTCAGCTTGAATTGTGTAATAATCAGAACCTGCACAAATTGCTTCTTGGGTATTTCTGTTCTTTATCATTATCTTAATTTGTTTCTATAGGACATTTGATTCCAAGACCTTCATGAAGGGCTGAGAAATCCTCTTGTCACACTCAAGAGAAATGTCTACTGCAATGCTAACTTTTCCGTGTAGATTGCAAGAGTCTGTCAGCCTGTTTAAGCCCAGAAAAAGGCTTACTTCACAGACCAGTCTTCTTAAAAATAAAGGAGACTAGAATATGGATTTGAAATACAAGAAAATTTTAAAAAATCCCACCAAATCAAAGTGCAGTCACATACTCTGCTGATAAGAAGAGTGTAGGAATCTATATTGAGTAGAGTTGTACATAGAGAAGGAAACAAGATTAAACACATAGTACAAATAAACAGCGCAAGAGGCAACTTCTTCTTAAAGCTAAACCTTGGGATTGAAAAAGGTCAAAAATGCCTTAAATCACTGGAACATGTTTCAGTTACAAAGTTGAAATGAAACAGGGTTTGAAGTAATCTTTAAAATTGAGAAGGGAATCCCAAAAGCTGAGGGAGTCTCATAGAGTTAAAAGTCATGATTTTGGCAAGAAAAAACATGAGTTAATGTCAAAAAGTTTACAAGATGACCATCTGAAAATATTTTGGGTTCAAGAGATCAAAACAGCTTGCTTGACTTGAACCTTGAAGGGAATAAACAAACAAAAAATATGTTTAGAAAAAAAAAATGTTTAATTGTTTGAAGTGAATAGGCTTTCCTTCCACACGGTTTGAATTTAATTGATTGGATTTTTCTGATTCAAAACCTTTTCAGGAGTTTGGGAAGACTGGGTTGTATGGTATGGTTATTACAAAGTGAGAATCTCATCTGATTGCTAGATACTAGCAAGTCAGTGACCTGTAGGATAACATCATTCCAGTGGAATCATAAGAACTAATAATGTTGTCCAAAGGATGTGAGGGACAAGTATTTAAAAGACTTGGAAGTCCTTTTTGTTTGACAATACAGGCATCTGAATTTTGCCTAGATGGGCAGATCTTCTGTAGTATAGCACCACGGACTAGCGTTATTAGTCTGGTTTGCATCACCGTGAGGATCTGTTCCTTAACTGAAAATGTTCCAATGCTTTGTGAAATGATATCATTCAGTGAAAAAAACCAACAAAACTTGATTGTTAGCACGTGTCATGCAGGAACTGTTTAACGGTTTGATGCCAGTGCACTTTTTCACCCATTCTGAGATCGACAAATTTATTTCTTCATGAGAAATTTAAAAAAAATCTCTCCTCTCCTACCTCCTACCCATCTTTGCTCTTCTCCCAGCTGTCATCACTGTTTACAGTTTGAGTAAGCAAAAATATATATTTACAAGTACAGCTTACTGCTGTGTTTGCTGGTATAGACTGCCTGCGGGCACGTCTGTGAGTTGCGCACCCAGCTACATACATAAATATACCCCCTTCTCTTGTCAGCCTTTCCCCTCCCCTGCCTTGTTTTCTTAAGCCATGTGTTAAATCCTTTCTGTCGGATTCTGAGCTTTGTGGAATGGAGACTGACGTCTTACTTCATGCCTGTACGTGAGCTCTGACAGATCTCTAGCACTAAGCGTGAGGCTCCTATCACTCCTGAGCAGGAAAGGCCAAACCTCCTGTCTTTATCAAACACTGCTGTGGCCTCTCTCCTGCTCTGTGAACCTACACGCTGGATTAACTGAGGTCACAGAGCAGGAGAAATGTCATGTGCCTGCGTTGCAGCTGAGTATTTCACCTCATGGGGTTGCGTGTGAAAGCAGCCTTACGAGAAGATTTTATTTTCAGCTGCAGCCTCGTGCTATGGCCCTTCTCCTGACTGGACATGTGCCCATCGGACAATCCCAGAGCATCTTGGTTGCCTGCCAGCCCCAGATGCCAGAAGCATGTCCCCACTTCCTCTCTCCTTACATGATTAAGTCTGCGGGGTCTCATTCACTATAACTCAGAAAAGTTGCGTCTTACACAGTCTTGGGGCAGTGAGGCCAGATCCTGATGAAGGCCTCCAGATGTTATTGCAATAGCAATAATAATTAAAAATCGACTGCAACTAACTGAATAATGTACAATAAATTTAAAATCTGGCTTTTCATACAGTTTTAGAAAAATATTACAAATATCTACGGTCTTATCAGAACTAGGCTTTGGCATCATGCACATCATCTGTGGCTTTCTGAATGCGCATGACTTCAAGTACTACTGAGGCCAACTGAAAGCTGACAGTTCCCAGAAATTTTGCAGGACTTCTTATCAGTGTTCAACTAGTCAGAAAGGAGTGTCCGGTGGTTAAGGTCACTAACCTGTGTTCAGTTCCTAACTCCCCTGGGAATTGCCTTTATAAGTTTGTGAAAGACATTAAGGACTTGTTTACCCTGCTAAAATTAACTTCATTTTTTTACTGTAGCATTACTGATGAACATGTAGCTGCCACAAAGTTATACCAGTAAAGACAAGACATGTTAGCTTTAGTCAGAGATTTATTTGCTGAAGTTGGCTCTTAGTAGCACAGTTGAAGTCTTTTGTTTGTTTGTTGTTTTTTTTCACCTTCATTGTGGTTTTGACCTTGGGTAGCTGGAGTGCATTTAGTGATTCTGAAGTAAAAGAAGAATGCAGCTTTCTAAAACTACTTTCCCACCTGTGAAATGGGAATGATAGTACCAATTAGCTTTGTCTCAATGGTACTGTTGAGTACACTGTATAAACTGAGAGACAGTATTTGTTGTGGAAGCTGCTGTGAGAGATGAAGACAACTCTTGTACCCAAGGCTCCCTCGATTTATTCATGTAGGGGCAAAAATATATTTAGATATTTGTCTCAATTGCGCATTTCACTCATCTGTGTCACAAAAACTAAAAATAAAACCTAGGGGAAGCCAGGTTATTGGTTGCTACTATTTCCTGCAGAATATCTGTAATAAAGGTTTACATAAATATAGCTGTAAATTATATTGCTAGATGAGACCTGGTAGACTCAAGATTGATGTAAACAGTGATCTGCTGGTCTGTGGGCAGCCTGAACAGTGCTTGGGAAAGGTGTGAACATACTCACCTATCACCTCCAGAGGAATAACAACAGTGTTTTTTGCGGATGGTACGGTAGTTCATGTATTTGGGCTTAGGCAAACCATGGTACTGATTTTGCTAATAAAAGTTATCTGGTCACTACTCCTTGATCACAGATCCTTATTTGGTATATAAGGCCAGGTAGAATCAACTTCATCTAAATCAAAATACGACCATCTTAATTCTCAAGTAGTGTTTGCATGACCATGTGTAAACACTGGAAACAATGTGTATTGACTGCTGCTTGTTATCAATGAGAAAATGCTTGTAGTGATCACAATAATGTCAGTGAAGTTTTCTTGTGGATCTGCACCTTCTACACATAGGGAAACCTCACAGTGATGACTTAGCCAAAATGTGAGTTCAGGAAAGAACTTAAAGGTGTTCAATTCCTTCCAATGAGTCATCACCTCTGGGAACAAAGACAAAAAACCAGCATCATGGGTAGAATTTTTAAACTTGTCTAAAGGTGCTCACTCCTTTGGTTGCCAAAAGTGTTTTGGTGCCTTTGCAGATCTCAGAATGGATTACCAAAGAGCTCTGTGTCTGGGAAGTGACAATAACTTTAGAGCCCCTATCCTTTGATGACCTTTGAAAATAGGCTCAACATTTTTAAACAGTATAAATATTTGAGGAGTATTAATGAGCACTCTGCCTCTTCGCTCTGAATCTACCATCTGGAAAAGCCCTGCTACTGTGTTGTGTGACAAAGATGCAGCTTTCCTGGAATGCGGAATTGATAAAAACTGGAATCGGGTATGATGTTCTCTACACAGATAAACTGTAGCACTGTGAGATTTAGCATGTGAAGTTTGTGTAGAGCTACCTTCTGCTGATAATTTTGTTCTCCAAAAAACAAACATGTTTCTTGGTTAGTGTGTAGAATCACTGCAATATGTTTCAAAAAATCCTTTCCTCCAATTTTCATGCTAAATTCACATGAGAAAGCATAAAAGTGTCTTCCAATTGCTAAAATTAAAGTATATTAGTGAAAAAAAAGGTATCACCTTAAAAAAGGGACATACAAAAGTGAATTGCAAGTATGCATAGTGTTAAGTGGTCACAGTTTCACTTGTCCCAAAGGCAGACTGTCCTTGTTCTCCTTTCACACAAGATACGTGACATAATCAAAGACTGTGATCCTGTGCTTTTCTTAATCTTTTATGCCTTTTGTATTGGTGATTGGTTTGTAATCTGACAGCCAGACACATGAAACATAAAATGAATACAATTTATGCAAAAAGAACTCCAATTCATGAATATCCATGCACTTTGTTAATATGCTTTTAACTATTTTCGGGCTTCTAAGCTAATAGCTGTAATACTGTATGTAGCATGTTTCAGGACCAATCCAGCTCCAAAAGAAGTCAGTGGGAGTCTGTCTGTCTCCTTTTGGTGAGATGGAATTGGACTGATAAAGCTGTGAGAAACACTGGGTAAACCTTGGTGAATACTTACTCAAAATTACTTAATGAGTCAGGATGAAAATACATGATCCCTCTGGTATTCCTTAAGCCTTCAAATTTTCAGTAATACAGTATGTCAAGATACTGGAGACCAGAGTTTATCCTCTAAATCCACTATACGCACAGCTATACCAGACAGTGGGGGCTGTCATCTCTTTACATCATTCATCTAAGTACTGTGTCGAAGAGATGTTAGTTCTGGGAGTTGAAGAGTGAGGTCACTCATGGCTCCTCCACCCTTTTGGTCCCTGATACTCCCAGAAATAACTGTCCAAGATGGTGGATGACCAGTTTGTGAATAAGTTAACTGTCTGGTGTGGTCTTCTGCATACCACGTTCATCCAAATCCTTACTCTCTAGCTCTAACTTCTGGTTCTTTCAAATACACACACATTGCCTCACATCATTCCTACCTTGAAAGCCTGAGAAGCCTGGGGATGTATCTAAATATAAAATCTTGGTGGTCTGTCAATACATGAACACGCTCTTGATGTCTTTGCCTTCCCTCTTTAAAACACCACCTTTTTTTTTTTTTCCAGAGTTAACATACTCGAACTGTAACTTTGTTTTCTAGTATTCTCCCATTAAAATGGCAACTTTATGACTGTCTTTCACTCCTATTGGAGCTTGACCGTCTGCTGCAATGTCTGACTGGTGGCTGACCCACTTTACATCCTTAAATCTTGCAGCAGAGACTTCTGAAATAACAAATCAGAGTCTCATTTTCTTGACAGCCATTAGTTGTGACTAAATCATCACAGCAGTGCAAGAAACAAGTGTGGCACGGCAAGAAAAATGCTGCTTTATAGTTGAACCATCTAGAAAACAAGGACCTCAACAGACACGAGTAAAAGTTTTCTTTAAAAAGAAACACACAAATCACTCCAAACGGTTATCTTTCAAAATAGTTCTCTGAGTAGGAAAAGACAGCCTTGCAAAGCTCAAAGAAAGTAAGAAGAGCTAAGTAAAAATGAAGTTAATTGAAGATGAGTACTGAAGAAACCCAGTACAAACAAAACAGAGATGTAATTCTGCCATAAATAGATCATGCTAATTACCTATGTATAATATTTTAGACTTAACAATAAAGGACATTCATCCAAATGCAAGCAGTCATAACAACTGGTAACATTTTCATTAAAAACAGACTAACTCTTGTCTTCATGTCAAGCCCATTATGCTGCAAAAGTGTAATTAAATGAATCTCAGCAACTCTATACCTCTTCATTTTTTTGGACTGGTGCTATTTAATAAGCCAGCATCATTGGAACTGTTTCATGTTTTTAAAAACACCAAGCCAAACTGCTAAAGGAGAAAATCTTTCTTAGAAACAATTCTTCAGTATTAATTTTTAGTTGCAAATTCAGTTTTCCAGGATTTACTCTGTGTGTAGGGTCGTGGGCTGCTTTTTGCTGTTGTTATATAGAGTCTGGAAGAAGAGACTATTAACAGAGAGAGTCTGAGCATTTCCAAATTTCACATGCAGCTTCATCATTATGTATACTCAGAAAGAAGTGAGATGAAACAGATTTCGTTGCCTTAACTCCTATGTTTTCAAAGGGAATACAAATGCTCCTTGTGTTTTCTAAATTTATATTATTTTAATTATTTAAATTGTTTTTCAATTTATATTATCAACAACGATTATCAATCTTCTGTTTTATTTTTCATGAGAAGTGATTTTAAAAGGGTGGGTGAAATATCCCAGTGATCCTGTTCTCACATATCAGCTCTGGGATTGAGCAGAGTTTGCACCTTCTAAAGTGATTCCATCTTGCAGCCGAAGGCTGCATTGTCTGGGAAGACCACAACACAAGTGACTGTAGAAGTTTCTCTCAATGTTGGCAAATCTTCAGATTTCTCATCTATTTTTTTTTATTTTTTTTTTTTTTTACATTGCCTTCATTTGACTCCAGTTGGCACACCAAGAGATTACAGGCATCAAGTTTCGCCTCAGAAATTGTAATAGACATAAGGACTGTATTTAATGAAGTGACTCCCACCTCAACAGAATGAGACTGCTTTTACTATTTTATTATGATAATCAACAATTAAGTCGGCATTTGCCAGCCATAACCACAGATGTCTTCTTTGAAGTGTGGGAGAAACAGCACTAATGTCAAATACCACAGTGTGGGAACACTTGGCATACACAACTAGCATAAGAAAATTGAGCATTTGGCCGTGCTCCTGGAAGATACTGTGATTGAAGTGACATAAATATATAATTAGGAGAATCCGTACATCAACAAGAGCTGCACCCACGTTATTGTAAAAGTCATGGGGAATTTTTTGTCGTTCTCCACCTGTTCTGCCATGGAGGTATCTGAGACAAACATGTAGCTGACTCTGATTTTAAGAAGGCTTTTGAGGGGCCCTCCTTTAGCTTTGAGCTCTACGTGTACAATAAGCAGACCCTCCACAGCAATGCCTTTGAGCAATGAACCACCTTTAAATCACAGTCCAGTAGTAGTGTTCATATTTGGCTAGTGTATGTCTTGCTCAGTTCCAGTACAGTAAGTTCAATAGGCTTGGAGCTGAACTGCAGTACAGCCATTAATCAAAAGCCCCATAAAATTGAGTTCCAGGAATTTATAAATACATAATACAAATATGAGCTGTGGGATTTTTTCTGTAAACACTCCATCTCAGCAATGCTTCATGTCTCCCCAAGCACCATAACTTCACCAGCTAGTATAGCTTGTTCTACCTCTTCATTTCAGTCTGCCTCAAACAGTGTTGTCTTGCTTTGTACGCCTGCATTTCAGTTCACAGTCATTGTGAAGGGGAGAGAGGAAGAAAACTGTCACCACCACAGAGGCCTACATAATTTTTGACATGGGAGAAGCAGGGCATGACCCCATAGGTCTGTGATCAACTGCTTGCATTATTTCTGGAATAAGGTAGACAGGACTGGATCCCTCCTACCCACACGTCAGCAGCCTGTCCACGAAACATCAGAAGTTCAGTATGACTCCAAAGTCCACCACAATCCTTAGGAATCTCTCCGTTAACTTGATTTGTGTTGGTCTATGGGGTCCTAATGTTTACACTTTAAGAGTGGGCAGAAAAAAATTGATTACTTTTTCTTTGCTTTGCTTTCTCTGAGGGAATGTTCTCTCTGTCTATGCTTTCCTTTTATAGGAAAAGTCCCGTACCTCTCCTTCACTGTTACTCTGCATTAAACCCCCCATTTTTAGCTGTCATAGAGAGAAGTATGACAAAGTATTTCTATTGGTTCCATCTCCTGCTGAGACCACTTGACCTGACCTTCTGAAATGCTGCTAAGTGATTATTTTGGAGAGGGCTGAAAATGGAGATCACTTTCTGTGCCTTCCAGGAGTCACCCGCAAAGGACTTTCCCAGTGAATTAATTTGCTTTCATGTACTCTGCAATGCTTTGTTTTGTCTTGTCTTGGGCCAGACTACACTGTGATGGCATAAGCACATGTTGGTCTCTGACTCAAAAACTCTTGTAAAGTGGAAAGACTTAAGTTTTCTTGTAGGTGTTTGAGTTTTTTATTTTTTGCTTTTAGTTTGGCATGAAAGCACATCTCAGTAATTCATAAAGCACTGAAGATATTCCTTGTAGCCTAAGTAAATGGAAGCAACGTTTAATTTTTCATTTTTAAGTGGTGATGCAGAACATAATACTGCATATTCAGTTTACAAGGCTCCCACCACTAGTATTTGGACTCCGTTTTAAACTTATAAATCATATGCTAAGTATAGTGCTTGTTTGCGTCTGTTAAATATTTCCTTCTCATTTGTTCTTATCAACATCCAGTAATGATATATACATATGTCATGCAAGACAGTAAATATGCAGAAGTTCCAAGGAAAAGTTCAGTGCCGTATCTCTGCTGATTAATGCGTAAATGTTTGAAACTAGTATAAAAGCTAGAACAGTGATAACCTTTAGCATAGTCTGGAGGAATGAATACAGCAGATAAGTGTGCTCCTATGGAAAGTGCCGCAGCAAAAATTATATGCCACCCAGCCTCCATTTCAAGGACTCCGCACAACTGTGTTCCCTAGCCTTGTTCATTCCCAGGTGTATTTCACTCAGTCTGGGAGGCAGGAAATTGCATTTTCATCATTATTCTACTGCCAGCTGTAAGCTAAACCCATGCTTGAAGGCTGTAGCAACAAATCCATTAAGTACAGGAACCTCCTGCCACTGTGCTCGTCAGTCATTTTAACTCTGTGCCTCTATTTTCCACAGTTGTGGAAAACATGGATGAGGAGCCTCGCCTACATGATGCAACTGTGAGATATAGCAGGCAAGGCTTTGCACAGTGCTGTTGGTACTAATACTACCAAAGCATTAAGAAGTGGAGAAGAACCTCAAATGCGTACCTGAGGATGAAGCTGAACTTTGCAATTGAGAATAAGAGATCATAAAATGCAGAAAAATATATTAATGACTTGTCCAGCAAACTTGTGTTATCTTTGCAGCCAAATCCTGTTACTAATATGGCCTGCCTGCAGACTAAGACCTGTATTTATACCTGTGTGTGGCTGTTTTATGAGGAAAATATAAGATATGAGCCAAGAAAACATGAGAATCAGTGTAGATATTTTCAGAAGCCTCTCAACACAGGAGACAGTTTAGTAAAGACCATTTGCCTTGTAACTGTCACAGGGAGCTAGGGACTTTACTCAGGTGCTCACCCAGTGGCATCTATTTCCATTTCACATGTCCAAAGCAATTTTGCATAATCTCCAATAAGGCACACTGCTCTAGAAGGGCATGGACAAGCTTTGCGTGGATGTTTCAGGCATCTCAAAAGGCTCTTAAGACGTTCAGAAAGGTGAATTTGTCCCTGCCTGTTTATGAAAAGGAATCCCAGCAAGTTTGCAACAAGAAGTCTGTATCTAATCTTTGTGTTTTATGGTTCGATGGCATATGTGTATGGCATTGACAAGGTATTTTACATAAGAGAAGTCATCGTTCATGTTTTCCAGATCTTGCCATGTAGGTTTCCCCCGCTGATGATGAGCTCAAATTGCCAGAACAGATTTTTGACCCTCTTACGTGACAGTGAAGCAAGATTAGTACTGCTTGGCTGAAGGATCAGGCAGGCACAGGATGTCCTTCTAACAGCTATGGATGCTACAGCACAGCAACAGATTGCTTAGAAAACATGTACGGTTTTCATCACTAGAGGCCATTGAGAACAGGATAAATAAACAGAAATTTATTTACAAGGAAGAGTCTGTGAGCAAGAGAATGGTGATCTCTTCATGTCCATTTATGAGTCTGTGTGATTTTCTCGACTGGATCTTTTTGAGAAATCTAGGGCTGCAGCAAGGGGAGAGAGAAGTGTGTCTCATGCATGAGAATGTGTTTGCGTATTTTGGGTAATAGATGACACAACTTGCACAGAGATGTTGTGATATGTTATTTCAAGTCATGCATAAATGTCTATTTCTGAATTCATTGTTTTTGTAAACTCACTGTGAAGAAAAAGATCCTAAAAAAAAAAAAAACTAGCAACCAAAATAACCAGTTTAAGTTTGATGGATTTCCTGAAGTGTAGGAAATGAAAACAGCATCTTAGGCTTCATTAGGCTACCAGGTATGCACTGATCTGCCATGTTAATGATATAATACATGCCTGTGTGCATCTCTTCATCGAGAAGAGGCTACTGAGACTGTGAAGGAATGCCCCTGTGTTGCCCCTTGCAGGTGTCAGCCTTAGGGTAAAGGTAAGTAGGAGGCAGGAAAGGTTATGTCCATGGTGTGTACAGCACTAAGGGGACACTGTACTTCAGCGTGCTCTGGCAAGACTGGGGGAAACTAGTTCAGCATTTACATATTTATGCATCATTGTGTAAGAAAAGCCCAAGATAACGTACTCATTCTGTGTATGGGCAGAAATCCAGGTTTGCTAGCCTGACAGAGAATAAGTTTAGCCCTGAATCTGTCTGTCTTATTAAAATAGTTATTGAGATCTGGTAAACAAAATATATAATGATGGTTTCAGAGCTTCCATGAAGAATTGTGTGCAACCGTGTATAATTACAATTATCAAAAATGTCCTCTGTTTACATAACGCCTCAGTAGATCTGACGAATTTTCTGCAGCTTCTATACATGCAGCGCCATGAAATCCAAATGCTTGCATCTTGCTAAACAGCCACTAACAAACACGCTGCGAAAGACTGGGTGTGGAGGGAGATATTGGCCAAGAAAATCATACCCTGGTTTTATAAGGAAGAGAATAGAATCTTTTATGTCTGCATGAGATGTGGTTGTGTGGTTACATTGTAAGATCAACAAAAGTCAAGTAAGAATCCCAAACATACTTCAAAATTAATAGCAAACTGAAGTCATCTTGCAGGAAACGTGAAACTGGGGATGAGCATTAACCACTTTTTAACAATAGTCACTGTAAGTATCCCATCCTTGCAGAAAACTAGCTAGCCTTCTCATGGAAGTCTAGCACATAGCAGGTGTTGAAAATGGAAATGCAATTTCCCAGCTAGGCAGACATCCAATATTTATGAGCCAAGTCTGTGGAAATAACAAACTGATGATAGGGACAGAATAATTGAGTGGAAAATCGAGTAAGTTTTCCACTTCAAGAAAAACTGTCATTCACCTTGTGTCCAATCATATTCTTACTAGTGTCTGTGTAGTGCTGAAGCAATCATACATGCTATTAACACAAAGACATGAGTATCCTTACAACTAGAGTTTAGCACAGCTACTTAGTCATCTGGCAGAGCCAGTGATGCATGGATGAGAAAAAAGACCCAAAAAACCCCACAGATACCTTGGAGGGAAAACAGCCTACTGACTTCCAGCAGCACCTCTAATACTTCCTAGGCTGTGCTTTGAATCTAGACTAAACGTAGTCTAGTGTTGAATTTATATTCTGATTTGATAATGTCGCCAGCTTGTCAGATATGCTTTGAAATTTCTACCATGTTGGGTGGAAAACTTTCATGAGCAACAGATGCTGCTCTGAGATTTCTGGAGCATGGGAGTATGACCCTTGCACTTTTTCACCAGAGTCAGAACCAGAACTGCAGAACTAGATTTGCTGTGAAGAACCAAGTCTTGAACACACCTCCTGCACAGCCAAAATCCGAAGACACTTGGATTTGCTCTGCAACTATAAGGGGAAGAATTGATAATTGCCAGACAGAGGGATCTGTGCCTGTCAACACTCCTAACTCAAAAGTCAACTCCCACATTTGCTTGAGAATTTCCTGTCTCCTTCTGATAAGGCTCCTGTCTCATTTTGGCAGACTACCTATATTGAACTGCCAAACTATTCATAACAAGCCATGTTTCATGGGTATTCTCCCAAATTTGGATACTGCTGGCACCACCACACGTGGCCTAGATATCACTGGATTGATGCAGAACATTAAGGTGTGGAGAACTGAATTACTGCTTCCAAAAAAGGAATATGTTCAATGAATTTCCCTTCTTCTTTATGTCTGAACCTCACTCTGTTAGAAGCCTAGTAAGGAGGCTGGGCTTAGGCTAAGCTCTCGGAATAGTAGGCCATAAGTGCGATCAATGTAGTGGAAGTGTCCATTGCTGGGTCTCTGTAAGGGGTGAGCTTCAGCCTTTAAGAACTCATTTTCAGTGGATTATGACACCCTTGCCCACACCCCAGAGTATTTGTTATTCAGGCAGGGATGCCAAATAATCTCCACTAAGTGACTGCTTTTTTTTTTTTTTGCACTGGAGCTCATTCCTGGACAGATTTTTGTAAGCACTCGGTCTGAGTCACAACAAGACACTTTGGAGCCTGTTTTGGCAACCCTTCTCCCTCTCTTCCCTCTTCTTTGGGTTCCTTCCAGCTGCTGCCAGCAAATACTCCTGCATTCCCAGAGATCTGCAGGCCCTCCCTTTGGAGAAAGGAAACAACTCTAGCATGCATCCATTTTGATGCCTCTCTGAAGTGATAGCCCTGCTCACCCTATCCCTTGCTTTGGCTCTATACGTACTGCGTAAATGTCAGGCTGGTCTGCTAGATGCATCACTCACATATGGAATGGGTTTGTCCCATCGTCTCCAAAAGAATCCCCTTTCAAGAAGTCCTCATGCACAGGCTCATTTTTACAAATTTGCAGTAACTGCTCTGGGTTCAAAGTCCAAAATTCCTTTAAAAATGAATGAAGTTGAAGGAATGGTTATGGAAAGCAAAACAGAGAGGAGTACTGAAAACTGACAAAATTATTTTAATAGGCAATTTTTTTTCTGTTCAAGAAAAAAATATTTCTATATTTTCAGACTGTACTTGTTAATTTTTTTTTTTAATTTTTTTTTTAAGTAGAGGCATAGCCTATAACCAGAAACTACACAGGTCAATATAAATGACAATTTTATATCTAAGATCAAGAAGCGTCATATCAATGAGTCCACAAAAATTATATTTGCAGAGCTTTAGAGATGGAGGCCAAAGAGAACTTTGCAACTGATACATGAAAGATGAAGTCTGTTCCAACTGAAGTCACTCAAAAATTTTCTATTCAACTGACTGAATCAAGTTATACCCCGAGAGTTGTGTATATAACGAATTAATGGAAAAGCATAAAGAAAAGAAATCAACCTACTACAAAGAATAAAAGAAACAAGAATGAATGAGTGAATGAATGAATAAAGGAAAGAATGACAGAAGGCTGTGCTAGGTTTTAGCAATGCGTTACTAATAAGAGCCAATGGAAGAGTATTAAAACATGCAGTACCTAGGTTTTAGCAACGCATTGCTAATTACAGGTCATGGAATCTTCCTTAAAGCATCCATTCAACCTGGTTTGGATGTGAATGCATTCGCAGACCATCGCCTGACAAACCCCGCCCCAAAATATTGGTAAGACAAGAGTTCAGCATGAAAATACACATCCCAGTGAGTTGATACTAGTAGAACTTAGGAATTTAAAAACACATAAACAAGCTTATCCAATTCTTTTTAAAGAATCCGGGGCTGCTTCTGTGATGAACACTGACTGTCTATCAATTTGTATCTTCAGCTCATGACTCGTAAGACTCTTATCCAGTTATATGGGATATTTAGCTGGCGTTTGTTTGACAGATAAAGTCCTATTACAAGATCTCACACTATAATACATTACAATGTGCTGCCTCTCAGGTAGTACCTTTTCCTTTGGGATGCATGCAATTGGGAAAAAATGCATACCCATGCTCAGTGAGAAGGGTTGCTTTTTTCACATGCACACCCTTTTACAATCATATGACAAAAGGAATTTATGAACTTAAAGCTGTGTGCTAGTGTACGTTCCTACTTGTTGTGGGGGAAAGAGCCCGAAAGCTTTGGTCCCAGTTTTCTCCAATAGCAGGATTATGAGAATCATAATCCAGTACCTAAAGGGGGCCTACAGGAAGGATGGGGAGGGACCCTTTATCAGGGAGTGTAATGATAGGACACGGGTTAACTGCTTCAAACTGAAAGATTTAGATTGGATATAAGGAAGAAATTCTTTACTGTGAGGGTGGTGAGACACTGGAACAGGTTGCCCAGGGAAGTTGTGGATGCCCCGTCCCTGGAAGTGTTCAAGGCCAGGCTGGATGGGGCTTTGAGCAGCCTGGTCTAGTGGGAGGTGTCCCTGCCCATGGCAGGGGGGTTGGAACCAGATGATCTTTAAGGTCCCTTCCAACCCAAACCATTCTGTGATTCTGTGATAATCAGATACTGCTGATCTCTCTGAAACAGCTGTATTGATCAGGAAGTCAGACAAGTACATTTCTTTTCCAGTACTAGGACCCAGAGCAATATTCATCACCACCATAAACCTTTGAATTGACTGGGTTTACAGAGGCACTAAATAACACCACTGTACAAACTGGGCTGTAAACACTGAAACTTTTGGTCTAGGCTGTGAAAAACGGCTTCCAGTACTGTGATGTACAATAAATAAAATGAAACAGCAGAATAGATTGACCTTGTTTGTGAACTGGAGGGTAAAGCCATCTTTGAATTATTTTGGGGCAAGTAGCCATCAGAAATCAGAATTAAGACGTGACTTCTTTTCCAGAATTTCTAAATAGAGATACTGTCTGGACTGACCCCCAGTTGCTCTTAAATAACTTTTAAAAATTATGTTTGATCACAAAATAAACATAAAAAATATTTAGTGGAACAGGGATATTCTTTAGCAGTATAGGTATTGCTTTACCCTGCAACTCCCCCTTTGCACTCCCACTGTGACTTTTTAGCCTGTTTTATTAAGGAAAAAATTTTGCATGATCACATTGCCTGCTCATCTCTCCCAGTAATTTCTAAATCTGCAAGTTTATTTTAACCAAAACTACTAGAGGGGTAAAATTCTCAAGAATAGTAAGTTCCTACGAGTTTCATGATAATTGGTGGAAGACGACACTCAGGTTTGTGACCGTCTCACTCGAAGAGCAAAGTGTTGCAAGCTGAGTAGCTTTTAGGGTGTGCATTAGCATAGGCAGCGCTCTCGAATGGCTAAAGCACATGCTGACTCCTGCATGGAAAAGAGATAAAACACTGTGTAGGTGCTTATAGGACAGGGAGGTGAGAGCAGGAGAGTAGGAGGAAGCTGAGGTATTGCAGAAGGAAAGGGAAGCTGAGGGAAGGAGCACAGGCACAGGATACAAGTTCTTAAGAAACCAGGCTTCATTCACTTAACTGCCAACAAACAACTTTTGGTTTAGTCTTTGTTACTTGGTAAATAATTTATGCTAAACTCAAACCCAGGCACTCTTATACCAGAATCAGATCATGCCCACATGGACATGCTGGTAAATTCATAGCTTTTTTTAAATTCACACTTTAGGCTTTACAATAAAGTTGTGTGGGTTTTTTTTGTTGGTGGTGGTTTGGGGTTTTTTGGGGGGTTGTTGTTTTTGTTGTAATTTTTTTTGTGAACAAAAACTCTGACTCTATGGGAATTAGATATTTCCAAGAACAGGTTTGAAGAAAAGTTGACAAAATTTTGACTGTGGATAAATTATTCTAATTCTGTAGCGAAGACATAGCCATTGTACTAAATTTGTATGAATGGTGACATCTAGGAAGGATCATCAGAGTCACTAAAAATATTTCATGAAATGGGAAGGCAAGTAAACAAAACAGTTATATCATCATCTGATGAAGTTCTACATGTCTTCTGTTTTGAAAGCTGTTGAATAACATCTAGGTCATGTATTATGAACACAGATCTAAATATAAATTAATCCAAGACGGCTAGAAGTATCAAGCCTGTGCTCCTGAGAGGTGTCTTTCCTTATAATTGGTTAGAATCATTTTGCAAAGGGTGTTTCTTTGTTTTTATCAGTGAGACATAGTCTAAATTTTGCAGCTTGTTTTCTTAATTGGAAATTCCATTTCTCTCTCACATGTTGTAGTGTAACACTGAGTTTGAAGCCTAGCAGTTTGAAGCCTTTCCCTTCCAGATGAGGAGGTGTTTGCATACATAAAATCTTTTACTTGTTTGCATTCTTAGATGGAATATGAAATTAGGGACATAAATGAAATGTGGCAATGGCTGAGAAGCAAAGAAAGATGGCAGTACCAGTAGGAACTGCATCTGCTAAAAAACCATCATTGCAATCACCCTTACAACGCAGGAGGGTGCACTTTAAAATTTGGTTCTGTAAAGAAATAAAGGAAGTTACAAATCAGTTAAAGAAAGAATCACAATTGGGAACACTCATTCAGTTGGAGAGGAATTGTGAAAGTGGCGTTTTTTATAGTAATTCTTAGAACAGTACTTTTAGGATTTCTGGTACAAATTGTGTTGTCACACCAGCGTGCTGTCGACACGAACCATTAATCTCATGACAACGTTCACAGCCTTTCCCTCAAAAAAAAAAAAAAAGAAAAGAAGAAAAAAAAAAAGAAATAATTTAAATAATCCTTCTGTTAACTGTTTCAATTTTAACTGAAAGCAAATTTTAAGGGTTGAAATTGGCAGACAGTTGCTTTGCCTTTGTTCTTTCACTTTACACAGAAAAGTGACTCCAGAAACAGTTAAATCTTTCAGAAAGAAGATGATTTTCTTGAAAAGCACAAAAGAGTCCTAAGGTAGGGGAGAGGGGAAGTGGTTCTAGCAGTGCCAACAATGAGGGAAACACTAATTCAGACCAGTCATTGCCGTTTTCACCACCAGATTGTCTCCACGTGTTATAAATATGGTGAGATAACACTGTGATGATATGGCTGATGCCAGTATCACCTACAGCATCCTTCAATGCAAGAGCAATGAGAGGGGGGAATTTTCCATCTCCTCTCTTTTCTGACGCCCATCACCAAAGAAAATAGCACAGGTGATGAGTCTGACTTTGAGAAGCTCGTTGACTCTCCACAACTAGAGCAAAGATACTATTTGCGGCAATACAACCACGCTGCATGGCAATGATGTGGTGTGGTTTTGCCTGTTTCTCTCAAATCAAATTGTGGATTAATACAGACTGAAAACTATGCATTAAGGGTTAAGCCAGGTGTGGTCAGCAATACTAGAAATGGAAATGGATGAAAATTTCTCCTTGTACTCATGTAAAACACGCTTTCAGTACAGTTTATGTTCTCCACCAGAAATTCATGATTTGGCAATATTTTTCTCCTTTTCACCATTAAATCTTAAATGTTAACAGTAGCAATTTCACCCTGTGTGATTTGCATCAAATAAAATATTTCCTTTATATTTTCTTAACAAACTCAACACATGTTTTTTCCACAAACTCAATAACACATTATGCAGCAATTCTCTATACGACATTCTACTGTAGCAATTTTATTCACAGACATGATTCTTCCTTCTGGGCAGAGCCAACATCACTCCAGTCATCAAAAAAGGCAAGAAGGAGGAGCCGGGGAACTACAGGCTGGTCAGTCTCACCTCCATCCCTGGAAAGATGATGGAACAGCTCATTCTGGGCGTCATCTCAAGGCATGTGGAGGGAAAGAAAGCTATCAGAAGTACTCAACATGGAATCACCAAGGTGATTAATCTGATAGCCTTCTATGATGGCATGACTGGATGGATAGATGAGGGGAGGGCAGTAGATGTGGTCTACCTTGACTTGAGCAAGGCATTCGACACGGTCTCCCACAGCATCCTCATAGGGAAGCTTAGGAAGAGTGGGCTTGATGAATGGACAGTAAGGTGGATAGATAACTGGTTGAAAGACAGAGCTCAGGGGGTAGTGATTAGGGGCACAGGGTCTAGTTGGAGGTCAGTGACGAGTGGTGTTCCCCAGGGGTCAGTACTGGGTCCAGTCCTCTTCAATATATTCATCAATGACCTGGATGAGGGGATAGAGTGGATCCTCAGCAAGTTTGCTGATGACACAAAGCTGGGGGGGTGGCTGACACACCGGAAGGCTCTGCCGCCATACAGAGAGACCTGGACAGGCTGGAGAGTTGGGCAAAGAGGAACCTTATGAAATTCAACAAGGCCAAGTGTAGGGTGCTGCACCTGGGGAGGAATAATCCCATGCACCAGTACAGGTTGGGGGCTGACCTGCTGGAAAGCAGCTCTGTGGAAAGAGACCTGGGAGTCCTGGTGGGCAGCAGGATGACCATGAGCCAGCAATGTGCCCTCGTGGCCAAGAAGGCCAATGGCATCCTGGGATGCATCAAGAAGAGTGTGGCCAGCAGGTCGAGGGAGGTCATCCTCCCCCTCTACTCTGCCTTGGTGAGGCCGCACGTGGAGTACTGTGTCCAGTTCTGGGCTCCCCAGTTCAAGAGGGACAGGGAACTGCTGGAGAGGGTGCAGCAAAGGGCTACCAAGATGATTAGGGGATTGGAACACCTCTCTTATGAAGAAAGGCTGAGGCATTTGGGTCTCTTCAGTCTGGAAAAAAGACGGCTGAGGGGGGACCTTGTCAACACTTATTAATACTTAAAGGGTGGGTGTCAGGAGGATGGGGCCAGGCTCTTTTCAGTGGTGCCCAGGGACAGGACAAGAGGTAATGGGCACAAACATGAGCATAGGAAGTTCCACCTAAACATGAGGAGGAACTTCTTTACTTTGAGGGTGGCAGAGCACTGGCACAGGCTGCCCAGAGAGGTGGTGGAGTCTCCGTCTCTGGAGACATTCAAAACCCGCCTGGACGCGTTCCTGTGCAACCTGCTCTAGGTGACCCTGCTCTGGCAGGGGGGTTGGACTAGATGATCTCCAGAGGTCCCTTCCAACCCTATGATTCTATGATTCTATGATTCAATGATATTTGAAGGATAACATCTCCAACAACTGGTTTATTAACATCCCTCAGATCAAACTGTTGTGGTGAATCATGACTGTAGGCTTATATGGTGCACTACTGGAGATGTAGTTTGGAACTTTCATGTAGCCATCCTTTTTCTGTGCTCCTGAACAGTTTCAAAAATGCTGATTTTTATGATTAAAATCTAGTTTCTGTCTTTTTGAAAGAGGGATGCAGAGATGCTTTTTCCCTTAATTCCTTTTTCTGTCTGAATTCTGTCTGACCATCATCAAGGCACAATGCATTATAGCAGGAGGGAAAATGAGAAAAAGAATAACATATGTATAATATCAAGAGCAGAAAGATGATGAGTGAGAAAATAGAGATGCCAAAGGTCTCCAAATAGCCTAACCTTTCCTGAAGTCAAGCAGAAGAGGTTCAATCAAGATTTTTTCTCCTCACAAAATAAGGAACGCTATTGAAAAAGAACATGAGCAATAATAATTATGTCTTTTATGTCTTTATGTCCAGAGGCCCTAGAGGCCCATGACATTAAGAGAGGAAGATCAAGGTAGTTACCAAACTGTGATAAAGAATGAAGGAAATTTTGAAAGGTATTAGCATCACATACATAAAGAAAAAAAAAACCGGTACAAAACTTTTTTACACAACATATTTGAGACTTTTTCAATCAAACAAGCATTTTCAGGGAAGCTTGTGGACCCTTTCTGTTCAGATTGGGATGGTACATAAAAGTGTCAAACTGAGAGAAAAAAATTTTACAAACAAAATTTTACATTTAGGGGGAAAAAAAAAGCTATGAAAAATTGCATAGTTTGGAGGGAAAGCAAGAGAAGGCCACAGCTGACTGGGTTACCAAACTGCAAAACCATAGGGACATGCAGACATAGGAGAAAATTGAGGACTACAGGCAAAAATTGACAAAAGGCAATCAGAGCCAACTTGTAAAAGACGCATAAAGGATTGCATTATGCATGGAAAAAAGTACCAGCTTATGCAGCTCCAGCTTTTGGAAAGAATTGTTTTGCAAATAAGAAGCAAAACTGTTTTGCAAAAGATGGCAAAGCAGGGCTGAGGGGATTTACCAAGAATCTCAGTGTGTAAGCATTCTGCATGGTTGAAGAGAAGAAGTAGTATTGGTTGGAACTGTTGAATAGCTTTTCACATATATTATCTGGATCATTACTTTGAATTCAAATTAAAACTTTTTGACTTGTACATTTTGCTTTTGTGCCCAAGTTAAAGTGAAACTTGAAATGATGGGAAAGCATCGAGAAATGTTATGGTGTTACATGACAGTGTTTTATTCCAAGGTTGTCCCTAAATTGAAGTTAAATGATACTGTTTGTCGGGTTTTTTTAAGAGAAGTAGGTACACACGAATGGAAAATGTGAGACAGAGATGCAATTTGTGTACCTCAAAGGAGTTTAGGAAGATCAAAACACAAACAAAAAATTGAATTCACACCAGCAATGATGGTAATTTTCCAGAACTTAGATACATGGTCCAAGGCTGACACAGGTTGTTTATTTGTGTATTCTAGGGGAAAATGTATTTTTGGGGGTCTGTATTACCAGTCTCATTAGTATGGAGAAGTTATATTATTTACTCAAATGTCCTTCAGTGGGAAGTTTAAAGCAAGAATACTTGCTTATGTAATCATAAGATTAAAACCAAAGGCATTGTGAATTCTCATAATTGTAATGTAAAAAAAAAACACCAAATAGAAAATCTATTCAGATAAGGAACAGGACATCTTCAGTCTTGTTCTATGTACAGTCAGTGCATATATATATGCACGTATACACATATATACATGTACATCTACACTTATATATGTATAATACATATATCTAGGTATTACATATACACATGTGATTTCCAATATCTAAAGCAGAAAAATCAGTGGATTGGACAACATCGAGAGACTGAATAGACCTATGATGGATTTTAGGCTTCTGATTTCCCACTGAAAGAAGATTTATAGGTGCTATATTTCCATTTCAAATTGTTATAAGAACAAGGTCCAAATTACCCATAAATAAATTCTAATTAACATAATATTAAAAGATTATGACACTATTAATGGATGTTAACTGGAATCCAGACTGCAGTGTTAAATGTAGTGTAGGAAAGACCAAGGCAGAGAATTTCCTGTGATATAAGAGATAAAAACTCAAATGAGTTTCTTTTGTATTTCTGTGCATAACTCCGTAGTCTTCAAGACAATTGAACAATTAGGTGACAAAAAGATGCTGAAAAAATGGCTTTCCAAAAATCATTTATCTTTAGTGTAATTTAGCCCTTGTTGAGATTAGGTTTTGATGTCGATAATTGGCCAAGATGGGCTGGTGCTGAAAAAACTTGACACCTGGCCCTTTTCATACTAATCTTTCAGTCTTTCCAGATGGCAGAATTTACTTTGTTCCCATCTGTTGCTTTCCAGTAAGAGAAAGGAAGAAAAAAAATGAAATTCCTAAAACATTTCATGGCTTTTAGAAGGATCTTTGAGATTCTTTTCAAATCACACAGAATCACAGAATGGTTCGGGTTGGAAGGGGCCTTAAAGATCACCTAGTTCCAACACCCCTCTGCCGTGGGCAGGGACACCTCCCACTAGACCAGACTGCTCAAAGCCCCATCCAGCCTGGCCTTGAACACTTCCAGGGATGGGGCCTCCACAACTTCCCTGGGCAACCTGTTCCAGTGTCTCACCACCCTCACAGTAAAGAATTTCTTCCTGATATCCAATCTAAATGTACCCTCTTTTAGTTTGAAACTGTTACCCTGTGTCCTATCATTGCACTCCCTGATAAAGAGTCCCTCCCCATCCTTCCTGTAGGCCCCCTTTAGGTACTGGAAGGCTGCTATAAGGTCTCCCCCGAGCCTTCTCTTCTCCAGGCTGAACAACCCCAACTCTCTCAGCCTGTCCTCATAGGAGAAGTGCTCCAGCCCTCTGATCATCTTTGCGGCCCTCCGCTGGACCCACTCCAACAGGTCCATGTCCTTCTTGTGTTGGGGACTCCAGAGCTGGACGCAGTACTCCAGGTGGGGTCTCACCAGAGTGGAGTAGAGAGGCAGAATCACCTCCCTCAACCTGCTGGCCACGTCCTTTATTCTGGACCATGATCCTGTGGAGGGCTGGTGATGGCACCTACTATTATTTGCCTCAATCAAAGGTAAAATGCCAGGTTTCATTTTTCAGGTTTTGCCTGAGGTAATTCATCTGGATAAAATTCATGAATGGAAAAATTGAAAGAGCCAGAGTCATCAGATCAGCACGTACTTGCAAAAAGAGTAAACAAAACAAGGAAGCAAGCAAACAAACAAGAGTGATATCAGACTTGTGATTAGATACCATTTGATGCCATCTAGCAGTGGAGAGGTCAGAGCAGAATTTCAGATGAAATTTAGCTAGTTCAGATTTGGAAATCTGTTTCTACACTAAGAAGACTTTTTGTGCAGAAACAACCACTCTCATTTCCCTGGTTGTTTGCAATAGTTTTTCTGTTGAGTTCTCAGGTCTTGACTCTGGTCTAAATTTTCACCGCCTCAGGATGAACTTATTCCCCGAGGTTCCATTAGGCTTCTTCCATGTAAGTAGGGTCAGAATTAGGCCTCTATTAAGCCAGTTATCTCCAGAGCTAGCAACAGACTATTCAAGAAAATTCAGCAGGAGGATAATAGAAGCTGATGGATGAGAAAAGACAGAAAAAAACAAAGTGAAATCCATCAGTGGAAATCTGCCAGGTAAGCAGGAAATAATTTTGGATGCTACTTTGTAAGTTTCCATGTGTTACTTAAAAAAGTTAATTTGGAGAAAATTCAGAAAGCAATTAGAATAAAAAAGTCTCTAGGGGTATTTATGAATAAAAATTAAAATAATCAGATTTATGGATGTGTCTGAAGGAAGGCTGTGGTAGCCATGTGTGCGCACATTTGAATATCTTAAATAGCAAAAAGCTGTCCCTACCTTTCTCTTGCCAATGATTTGGCACATTTCCCTTAGAGGACCAAGAAGATTTCTGACTCCAGTCATCTTAAAAGAGCATTTTGTCCTGAGGGAACTGGAAACAATGGTTGTGTCTTAGTTCACGTGCCTCACCAAACACTCTGAATAACTGAGAGGAATTTGCAGGGACATGGCAGAGCAAAGCAGTTGTCTTCTGCATGGCACAGCCTGTGCTTGCGCTGCAGGAACTGCAGGTTGCTGGCTTATAATGCGTTGTCTCTTCCACCCCACCTGAGCATCTTTACACATGGGAATATCTTAACACCAATCTACAGAGTGTCTTCAGGCAATTTGTTTATGAAGAGCTTTGCAATGCCACCCAAGCAGAAATAAGGAAATAAGGCTAGTTATCCTGGTGCAGTTTTGCTAATTGACTGGAGGATCAGGATACTTTCCTTGAGTAAGGTGCTGTATTGTGTAGGCATGCCGATTTGTTTAAAGTTACTTTCTGGATCTCTGTCCAGGTTGCTGCCAGGCTACAGACATACCTCAGTTGTCTTTGGGAGGTGCTGTTAAGCCCTTCTCTTGAAAAAGAGCTGTTCTTTGATTATTTATTAGTATATTTCTGTTATTTTCAACAACGATACATTTTGTTTTCACTTTTTCCTGAAAGAATGCCATCATAAAAAATGATCACTAGAAGTTAACTAATGAGAAAATAAAAGTAAAAACAAAGCTCTACTCTGAAAACATATTTTGCCAGGCTGTCCTACTGCCACCTAGGACTGTGTTGTTGCTAACAGCTTTTACATGGAAAAGCACTCAATACTGTAGTAACGAGTGGCACTCAAGTTGGATGTGGGTTGGTATGAAGATTTTAAGTGGAGTGATGGAAGCCCAGTCACTTGATGAATTTAAAATTAGACATGACAGCTTTGAAGAATATGCTATCTGGCTAGCTGAGATCTTAGGATCACATACCATATTAGGAGATATTAGACTGTACTAAGAGATGGATTTTGTTCGTTTTAATTCTCCAGTTCTGAGGAATTCCACTTGACCTCCCAAGCCCAGCAGTTTTCAGAGTCCCCTGTGAGGGGACAGTATCATGCTCTGGGTTGCTCCAGGTCAATAGGCTTCACTGGCTTTTTCCTTGTAGCTGCAATTACCAATATCCTGGTCTCTGGATGACTGATGTCTCTAGCAGACAACGGATGGGTCAACGAGGAGACAGGGTTTTGAGCAAGGGGGAAGCCTGCCAGGTTTTTAAACTTTGGTGTCCAGGGGAACTTAGTTGACATTTAGAAGAACAAATAGGGGAATTGTTTGTTTGTCTCTAACCGGCAAATTCCAGAAAAAAAAAAAAAATCAATTTGCTACAATTTTTCCAATCAAGTATACCAGTTATCTAGTATAGGCATATTCTCTTCCCCTCTCTGATTTCTATGATTCAACATACTAAAATGCTTTGAATGTGCATCTGTGGTTTTAAAAAATCCAAACACCAAGGTTCAAATTTAAGGTTTGGTTAAAGTCTCACCAATTTTAGTAGGATTGCTTGGGCGCAAATGAGGTCAAAATTTGGCCTGCATTTGGGTGCATTTCCACATTTGCTCAGCTGGGATCTCCTGCTTCTGTGTAAATCAGAAATAAATGCATTGAGTTCAGTGGAGGTGCTGGTGTCAAACCTGTCATCAGAGGCTGAGTCAGTAAAGGCACAATCTGAACCAGAAACACAGAGAAAGACTAAGGTAAACAAATGAACTCACCAAAGAACAACTAAATCAATACGATTTGCTTAATGGCAGTTCAAAGGACAGCAAACACTGAAAAGTCACCAGTTTTTCTTTCAGAGAAATGAGGCAAATGAGAACAAACAATAAGAAAAAAGCAAAATGAACAGGAATATTTCCTAGAGGAAAGACAGAAAAAAGAAAAACCCGTATATTTCCCTGGACGTTAAAAACATATCTGTTTCCCCAAAATGTAAACTCTTCCAGGGGAGACCACTCCCTATTCTACCAGATGTGAAAAGCAGCTTTAACAACCCAGGGCAAGATTTAACTTCATTAATCTTTTGTTTGATTTTGTTTTGTTAAAAACAACAACAGCAACAAAACCCCAAACTCATCTTGTAGTAGTATTTAGAATGCTTTGCTTTCTCAGAGCCTGTAATTGTTACTCTTTCAACACAAAAGCTAAACATTGCTCCTGAGTGTTTCAAATTTATAAAGGCAGTTTGAATAGAGAAAATGCAACCTCCCAACAGAAAAATAAAGTCTCTGTCCAGATTGCTTCATGAATAGTTTTTGTATTAATAAATTGACTCAACATTTTTTCTAAGTGCACATAGATCCCATTCAGAAGGAAAGACATTCAAAGCCAATACTTCCTAAAAGCATTCTGGTATGGTGAGATATTTGCCATCTCTCAGAAAGTTTCACTACGTAAAATTGTCTGTTGCAAATCACGCCAGAAGCAGCTGGACTATACCAGCCACTCTCTACCACCAGTGCACAGTCTCTCCAGAGCTGAATTTCAGGTGGTACTTATACTAATAAATAAAGCAGGGCCACGATATGGTGTCAAGCACTAACATGCAAGGCCTGCTTCATACAGGCTGCTTTATGTGCAGGTGCCACACAGAAGAACGGAGGGATGTGTTTGGCAGATGATAGTACTGACCACACATGCCCAAGCAGAAAGGGTGACTCTTCCTTAACACACGGTATTCATATTTATTTACAATGCAAGAATATTTAAAGCGTTCTAGTTTGTAGGACTTTCAGATCCTCATAGTATTGGATTAATTGTTCTTCTATTACTATTGATGCTAAAACTTCCATTTGCTTCTGAAAAGAAGTGTCAACTCTGTTTTTGAAAATCTTGCTTTCTGGGCCTTAGGGAGATCAGGTTCAAAAATTTGATAGGCTTCATTGGTACTAATGCCAAGGAGTTTTTAGGTACAGCTGCTTTCAACTTTGTATATGTCTGAAGAAGCTGCTAGGTAGTCCCTGTGAACAGGACATGTTTTAATAGCATACATTCTTCATCACATTAAAATTTCTTTTCCTCTTTTTTTTTTGAAAAAGAAGTATGTTTTGTCCAAAGTCTTGAGGGATCTCACTTCTTCTGGCCTAAGTCAGCTGTTTCCCCTGTTTTACAAAAGAAATCGTTGCTTAACGGAAAACTGAAAACAGAGGTCAAGTGGGTGAGGTCCATGGCGATCAGGAAGGACTAGGCGGGACCACCATGAGGGAGCCTGGCCTGAGAACATATACTGCTGTATGAGTGGCAGAGCTGAGGTGGAGAAGGAGTTACTCAGTACGCTGATATGATGACAAGATGCCTGACTCCCTGGCAGGAAAGCAGGCAGAAGTTTGTAGAAAAATTCCAAGAGGGGCAATGAATTGGTCAATGCAACAAAGAGCGATTATATCACAGTCTTACATGGCAAGGGCAGTGCTAGGAAGACCAGAAAGATGAGGACAAAGAAATAGAATGCAGTGTTCTCGCAGCGCAGTCACATATTGACCCCTCCTCTTCCTTTCACACACACACATACCTGCGTTATCCCCACACATATGTACATTCAGCTTATATACGTCTCACATCTACTCTGCAAAACAAACCTGGCCTGAAAAATGGTTGTAAACCATAAAACAGGATGCTAGTAAATGATGACTATCAAGGCTGGGGTAGTGTCTGGCGACCTAGTACTCTTTTCAGTTGTGTTATTAAGCAATCTGAAAGCATTAGGGGTACAGCTTCAGAAAAATAAAACAGGAGAGAAGGAATGGACTGCAAATGGACAGATAGGATGGAAAGGATAGAATAAAAATCATTGTATAGAATTAGAGAGAGTGGTTAGAAAAATGGGCAGAAAATAAGAGACTCGGTGGAAAAGCCCAAGATAATAGTTATAGGGAAAATCAATTCAAAGCACCTATATTAAATGTCATGGCGGAAGTTGGAAAGTCATAATATGGAAAATTAGCTAGCCATGATTTAAACAATAAATTATTACTGCATTTATTACGTAGAAGAGAGAAGAAGAAGAACTAGAGAGTGCAAGTCAGTATAATTACAAAAGGGACGTACAAATGCAAGGTGGTATCAGACAGAGATGAAAGAGGTCTTTCTGGTTTTGGAATGTCACCTTTAGTCCTGGACCTTCTAGTGCCACAAAGATGTGGATGAAATTGAGCGAAGTCAGAAAATTGAAAAAAGCATGAATAAAAAAAAAAAAGAAGAAAAGTCTTAAAGAAAAAAAAAACCTTATGCACTCTGTAAGACAAAGAATGGGACTAAACAAAGAAAAGCGGCTGGTGTCAAGTACTTGAGGAATATATTTAGTAAACAGCAAAAAAAGAAGTAAAGTTGCTCAAGATAGTGGGGGGCCTAAGTGAGTTAACATGCAAATATCAGTAAACAGCAAAGAAAACATATCCCATGGAGTTATACGCATGATCCATTTAGCAAGTCAGTCATGTAAAATAAGACTATGCAAATTTTTTGAGAAATAAGTGGAGGAAATAATTTTGTACTTATCACAGGAGCTGAAAACAATGAACTGAATAAATATTTTCTAACTTTTAAATGTACAAATCCAGGAAAGATCCCCAGCACATGAAATGGCATGTCCCTCTTAATGACCATGTTTTTGTTACCTAATCCAGAACAGGGTAAAGTTTCTCTTTTGTTAAGATGGTGTCACGGACTTTATTTTTGCTGCTACCTTGCAGTTTGGTTTTGTTGATAGGAGTGGGTAGAAAACTGTGGGGAATGGTAGAGAGAGGACACACACAGACATGTTTCCACATTCTTCCAACAAATTTCTTAGATATTTTTGCCGTAGCCTTTACACCTAAGGATAAGGATTTTTTTGACTCAGCTGACTATATGTTACCTATTTGATTCCCCTAAGGCATTGGTTTTATCATTATCATTAGTATTTCTGAAACCAGACTCATCACAGATATCAGCGTCTAGCGGTATGACATGTTTACCTCAAATACAGCATGCTAGGAAAACTGGTTAAATGTCTTTATTGGGTATATGAGGTCTACGTTTGATAGCTTAAAGCCATAACATCTGATCCTGGTTTGGAGCAGAAACCGAATACTGTCCAAATCCCATCTCTCAAGAGGACAAAAGGTGCTTTCATCTTGGAAGCGTGCTTGTTCACCTCCTGGCTGAGGTAGAAGCCACAGGAGAGGATGCTATCTCAGAACTTGTCTAACCACAGAGTTATTCAGAAGCAGCTGTTGGGCTTAAATTTCACGCTCACAACCTGAATTCACTTCTGAGTGTAGACGAGCCTTTAAACATTCACATAGATTACAATGGACTTCTTCCTCCTGTAACCCCCCAGATAACTGCCAGTTACTTCTGACAATATCGATTGAGACTTCTCGCAAATGTGGGTGAGTTTTTGTAGGGAATAGCCTGAAAAAATATATTTCTGAGTTAACGAGATTAACACTTTCTCACATGCTAAATTAGCTAATGTAACATAAAACATGTAAAATCTATAGCAGGGACAAACCCAAAATAAAGGAATTTATTGCTGGAAGGCATAAAAGAGCAACTGAGAAGAATCACAGTTACTGCTGTGGTACCATTATGGGCAACACATGCAGCTGAAGCACAGAGAATGTTGGAGGAGTGCCGCAAATCTTACCCCGTAGGATGCAATCCTACAAGAATATTTTCATCACCTCTGGTATGGGTTTGTAATAGATAACACCAATGGACCTTAGTATACGGAATCTGTATATTTACGTGGCTAGGCGGGCAGTGACTCCCTCTAAAGTACAAGCAGAGTGGCAATGAGTCATGCACACTGGTTTCCTGACACTGCCTGATGGAAACGTGGAATTACCTGCTATCCTTTCCATGAGTATTGAAATGCAACCAACAGATTACTTCTCTGAGCTCCAGATGACTACCAGTGAACTTTGTTTCAACATGTACAGACGCACAACGTTCCCCAACACACCAGTGTCCTCATACACACAAATCTTTATCGCACATTTCCGCAGAGGGGAATTTCAAACACAAACTTAGAAGCTGAATTGGGAAAGACCCTTTTGTGTGTGTGTGAAGAGGTGAAGTGGAGAAAGAGCCAGAAGAAGATAAGAGAGGGATGAGTATATAGTCTTGCTCTGATCTTTCCAAATGCTTGCTGCCCTTAAGGAAAGGGTCACCTTGCTTAGCTTGCTCATGCAGCAAGATGCTTGTACCATGTGAAGGAGAGAAGGAGAGTCTTAACTGAACTGGATGCTTGTGTGTGTTTTTCTTTTAATTCCTCAGGAAGTATAACCTTCCTTGAGGCTTTCTGCGGAGGAGTCCCCTTCCTCTATGGACTTAGGGCTCATGATACAATCAGGAACATCGCTCTATATATTCCCTCTAGCACTCATTTCACAACCTTGAAACTACTCCATATCCACCCTTACTTACCACTTCTCTCTTCACACGCACATCCCATCTGTCCCCTCAGAAAGCAACTTATCCCCACATCCCCCCCCACCTCGACAGATGTACGAACAGGGATGGCTGTCTCCCACACAGAAACAGCTGCCATCCACCTCTGTCATCCCTACCCACATGCCGCTTCTTTCCACTGTCCGCTCCTAGCCACCGTGAGGAGACACACACATGGCCCCGCACCAGTAAACATCTGCAGGGACGCCCAGATGTCCCAGCCCTCACAAACACATTTCTGTGGCTGTGTCATGGCTACAAAGGAGTTCAGGCGGGCACACTTACCCGGTGTTCTTTGCATTTGAACACAGCTCCTTCCCTCATGCTTTGATCCCTTTCCTGCAACAAGCCGGCCCTAATTGTACCCATCAATCCCTTTCTCTTTTCCCAGCCAGCTGGCAGGTTGATGCCACCGTTTGCTTTTTATTTTCTCAGCGGTTCGGCGGGGAGGATGGGGAGCAGCGGGAGGCCAGGGCACTGCCCTGGGCCGTGCTGGTGGCAGCGGGCCGAGCAGGCTGCCCTCCGTGGTTTCAGCCCAGCTGGATGCCGGTGGCCGGGACCGATGGCTGGCTGCGGTCACGCGTCTCCCCCTCATGGACAGCCGCTTCACTGTCCCCACAGCCTGCCACGGTGGGAAGTTCACTGCCACCGGAGGAGAAAGGGGCTTTCCGCTGACCACGACCAGCTCCAAACACAGCCACGAAAAATTATCCATCTGGAGAGCCTGAACTGGACTCCGCAGTGGGAAACCAGTGTGTAAAGGAGGACAACGGGTCCCTAACACAGCCCACGTCTACACAAGCACTAGCTGCTTGTTTGCTAAGTATTTTACAGGATATCTATTTTTTTTTTTTTTTGGCAGAAATTGATGCCTGGAATAAACCAGGAAGGGATCCATGAACTTTCATGTGACTGATGCAACATAAGGTCTGGGCCCAGAGACTTCAGCTTTCAAACCTAGCCGTTTGGTGTGATCAGACTGTCTTCTCCCACTGCAAGTCTGGCAGGAACACTCACAATCTTCTGATCAGCTACGGGTGGAAATGAGCACTTTCCTACTCAGGGTAGGACAGTGCTTAAAAAGACACCAAAGCCTTAGGCAAACTGAACAATTTGAAGATGTTTGTAGAACAGATTGGAAGAACGGATGTTGTCAATATATGAGGTTGTTTTGAAGGGAAAGACATCCTTACCATTTGTCTCTCGCACCCAAGATGTATCCTATGTTTCCAACCTTCAACTAGCTGCACGTTACTCCAGTACTGCTTCAAGCGATGGAGAAAGCTAGTACTTTCTTGTTTCCTTTGACTGACATCTGTACTCCCTATGTCTACTTCAACCCAATGGTTGTTCGTCCAACAGCACTGTGAAATACCTAGTAGCCTTGTTAACTGGTCCTAGAGAAATGTCTCTGCCATTGTGTGCCAGCAGTAGCATACTGAAGTTTTAAGGCATGAAAATAAGGTGCATCGATATGCCTCCAAATGAAGCTGGTGTAAATATTTTAGTTAGACATCCTGGGATTTTCTCAGGATTATTCAGTAGTTCTTTAGAAAAAGCCTGCAAAGTGTCTAAAGCAGAGCCTGCCTGCTGCACACGTCATGCAGAAGGCAAGCACATCTAGCGCACGTTCGGTCTTATCGCTACCCACGCACCAAGCCATTTTCTCAGTTAGTCATCTTTCCCTACCCTCCTTCTCAATGCAAACATTGCTTCTTAGCACTCACAAAACTCACTTCTGCTGTGTCTCTTGCATAACTTATTTCGACACGGAGAGTTGTGCCACAAATGCAGTGGACACGTGATTCTCCAGTTGGCCTCTGACAGTCATCTTACACGTCAGCACGGCATCCTGGGTGCATGTTTGTAACTTCCACACAGACATACATCCCTTACAGCAGCCCAGTACTCTTACATGCCCCTCATCGATTTCAGCTTCTTGCTGCAGACCAACTGGATCGTTCTTACCACTTGCCTCCCTCTATAACCCTGCCAGTCATGTAAGAACAACACTGACTAAACACATCTGTCCCTGACCCGCACACAAAACCAGCATCTCATATATCCATGCACCTATCATGACTCACTATATGCATTTACCTGTGCCTCCTCCTTGCTCTCCCCTTGCACTTAACCCCCACCCTGCTCGCATGCTGCTATGCATGCATGTACAGCCCCTTGCACACTTAAACAGCCTCCCTTAAACTAAGAGGCAGATAACGACAGATCACTTAAGCTGTCATAAACTGTTTCCCACTCCTCACCACTCTTCCCTCCCCCATAAGCTGTTTTCTTTCTCCCAGGCCCCACACCCAGGTCTGCAATCCTTACCTGTACTTCCCTCATTTACTTTGAGCATGCTGTGTGCACAAGTCTCTCTTATCAGACACAACTTTTGACTCCTTTCACCTTCCCTTCCACGGCCCTGACAAGCAGGCACAAACTGGCAGGTACTTTCCTCACCTGCACACCATTGTGTGTCAATCTACGCTAAGCTTCTCACCCCTCGTAACACGAACTGTCATTCCCACTCACTTCCACTTTGTGCCCTACAGCCCCTAACTCCACTCATGTCCTGACACACTTCACACTTTATTTTTAACCTTAGTACATCCATGTGGGTTATACATCCCTCCAGGTAGTTATCCCTCCCATCCATTCTCCTCCCACCCCTTTATATCTTAGTAATTTCTCCACTAGCACGTTTGTTCCATTCTCTCTTGATGCTTCACTTAGCCAGTACCTACCACAGAGATGTAACAGAAAATCACTCTTTTTTATTTGACTATGTGTTCTTCTCCTCCCATCCCCCTCACATTATTCCTAACTTTCCATTATTTCCCTCAACTGCTTCCCCTGTAACATATTGCCTGTTCTTTCCCTGTGTTATTGCAGCTTCTCAGTAAGGTGGCATCCTCTGTTTCTGCTGGCCAAGCCACTCCTGCCCTTTGCATTACTTTCTCTGTTTGCCTACAAAGTGATACATAACCAAATTTCGTCCCACCCTCTGCTCTCTTTCCCTATACCTCCTCTAAGCCACCTTTTGCCCAGGCATCTTTAAAGAAAACCCAGCCCTTAATTTCATCCTTATGCCTCCTACATTCCTCAGTTTTCCCCATTCTCATGCTTCTCAAGACCTGTCACTTCTTTATATTCTTGTCACCGTTCACTCTGTCCCCATGATTTCCATCATCTAGCATTTCCTCACAGCACCTTCACATGGCTTTCTCTCCAGCTCTGTCTCTCCCTTGCAACCAGGCAGCACATATTTATAGATCTACTCCAGCAGGCTTCCAACCTCCTCTGAAATTTCTCTAAGCAACTACCTCCTCACATGCCTTTATGGGTCCCTATACCCTTTTCCCATCACCACACCCTATCTCCATCCAGCTCATTTTTTCCTCTGCATTCCTCTTCTCGGCATATGTTTCCATCACCATGCAAACCTTCCCTTTCATACTGTAACACCTTCCTCACAAAAACATCCTCATATCTATTTCTTCACAGAATCAAAGGTGTCTCCTTTAGACGCCCCTCACAAGCATCATGTATCTGATTATTTTCCATACCTTTCTCCAAATAGATAATAGTTCACATTTTTCTTCCTCCTCCAAACATCCTTTGTGCCCTGTGCTTTCACCTTTCTCCCTCCACTCCCACTCCATACCCTAGCTCCCCCTTGCAGATCGTAGCATCCTTGTATGTCCCTTTCATATCTTCAGCCAGCCTCCAGTCTGCACCTTTTCCCATCCCTCCCAAGCGTTACTTCCCCTTCTGAGCTCCTAAACTTTTTTCCACCCACAAAGATCCTCTATTTCCAGTTGACCTGAGCAGTTTCCCTTCTAAGCTGATCACCTTTGCATGGCTCACCTGCCCTCATTACCCCAGTACACATCACTTACTTAATATGTAGCAGTTTATTTTCAATATCTTGCACTTCCCTCTAAACTCCTTACATCTATCTTTCTGTGCACCATTTAGTTCTCCTTTTCCTGGAAAAAAAAAATAACAAAAAAACCAAACAACACCTAAACCTACATGTATTGCAAGACTCAACATGGCATAGCCTTCTGAACAAAGCACTCCCCTCCTGGCTCTGTTGATGCATCGTCTTCTCCCCATATTTTGGGTCCACCACCTGCAATCAGGTCTAGTTTTCCTCCCCCCCAGCCATGCTCACACACAGAGCTCCTGGTACTGACACATGTATCTCAGACCAGTCTTTTTACTACTAGCAGCTGGAACCATGCCGAACGCTCTTCCATTCTCTACTGCTTTTGTCTGCCTTGCCACAAAGTGAGTTTTTCTTTTTTTTATTATTAGATTTTCCTTCTTATACCTTATTTATAGGTGTTTCTTGCACCACTCCTCTACTTACAGGCTTGCACAGACCAGGTATTTCTGTGCTTGAGAATGTCTCTCCTAGTGTCTGGGTATTTTCCTGAAGGCACAATGTAAAGGCAAACTTTACATACCATTTGCACTCCTCATGCAACAAATCACATGAGCCTAAGAGCAAAGAGTGCTTTCTGAAAGGTTGTAGCTCATAACAATTGACTGGACCATATAGCACACATCCCTGTCTATTTAAAAAGGTGGGGGGAGCAACCCCCCTCACACACACGGAGTCATCTCTAAATAACTGGTTTTGCAATATAGGAACCAGAGAATGTGCACATAGCAGCCCTATTCAATCCAAAATATCCATCTCTCCGGATACTGCATATTTATAGTTCAAGGGATAGGACCAACGCAGAGCTTTCCCGTTTATTTTAATGAAGGATTAAGAACTGATCAGAAAACTATCTAAACCATTCAAGGACTTTTTCCCCTCTTGGCTAATAGCAGTTTGGTGTCTCCATAAGGACTCGCCAGTAACTGACGCTTTAGGCTGCATTTCAGCTGTTTAGATGAGAAACAGCTTTCTATTTTGCTCTCTATATGTGCGTCTGTGTTGATTAGTTGTGTGCTGCATTCCTAGAAGGCACTTACCAAACGCTGGAAATTGCAGCGTAAGAATAGTTTTCCTGCCATCCTAGCACAAAGTGAGTGTATCTTTTTCACCTAGACACAGATGTGCAGGGAATCCTTTGATCTCCAGTTCCTCCCGGAGAATTTAGTGTTTGGGTTTGAGGAGAACGGGGATTGATTCAAAGGTCATGAATAGGGTTTCCAGTGTCTGGCACACACAAAAAAAGAAAGCTCCAGTGAAGTTAGTTACCTGAGACAGGCGAGGTGCAGAAATTGGTAATTTTGACTCTGCTTGTCATGGGCTCTAACTTTCCCTGAGGGCAAGCATGCTACATATTCTGAGGCTGGTTCTTGCAATCCACGCTCAAGATTTGCAACCCCTTTTGTTATATCTGAAGTTGCTGGTTTCCCTCTTAAAACGAAGAGTCTCCTTTGCTTTTGCCTCTTAAATCAGATTCCTTTAGCACCTCATATTTCTCCCCTGCTGTTTTCTTGCCAGGGACCTGAACAACAGCGTGTAGAGCAGGAGGAGAGAGGAACCTCAGGACTAAAGCAAGCTATAGGGCAAGTAGGGGTGGGGGAAGGAGGAGGCACAATGGGAAAGGCAGCAACATTTGGGACAGATCTACTGCTTACAAGACCCCCCCCTCCTCCCCATTATACTTCTTTAAAGGACCCCTCTCCCCCCCCTCCCCTCCCCGCCCTCTTAGGACCCTATTAGAAAACGTCAAATTTCCCTTACCGTGGTAGGAGTAACCATGGCATCCGTGTGAATGTTTCCAGAAAAGTCGACATGAAGAGAAAGGTGAATGTAAATATGTTCATTCAAAGTCCCAAAGTTGGTCTGCTTGGGTTGTGCAGAGTTGCTCTATGGGAGAGGAGCCTTAAACTCTGAGTCCCGTGAACATAATCTGCTCGATTATAACAAACCAGCTCAGCCAGATGGCTCTGTGCTCTGCAGATTAACCCTTTTATTGCCACGCTCTGCTTTCCCTACCTACCATTTATAATAACCTTGCCTGGTTGGGGAATTTCAGAGAATGAGGCATTTTTTTGAAAATGACAAAACCGTCGTAAAGGTCATTTTTTCCCCTGTGTGCTCTAAAAAAACCATCATGTGCCTATTTTCTTTTTTTTAATCCGATTGATGGTTTTATTCCTCTTCCTGGCAAAATCTTTTCATATTATTAAGAACAGTATTAGCACCAGGGAACATTTTAGAGAATTCTTTTGTTAAATCATAACCATCTCTTCCAGACTGCGATTCTCAGAAGACAAGTATTTTATTGCAGGAATGTCTCTGTGTTTGCACTCTAATGGTCCATCCACTCCCCCTCCTTCTCCCCATACTCTCTCTGTCTCCCACATGCACACTCACACACATGCACACGCACACCCTTTGGTCAAACTGCCAGCATGTGTTGCTATTCTTACCCATATTCAGAAGTCATTATAGGACATGTAAAACAGGTGAAATAGAGACACAGAGCTAGAATGCCATAAGCCTCTGCTCTTTCCCTCTGGCTCCTCTTTTTTTTTTATTTTATTATTACTTCAAGATCTTAGACAAATTTATTTCTTTGGTCAACACTTCTGTCAACCAAGGCACCCCCCGTTACACAAAAATAAGTGTTGGGAGAAATATCCACTGTTAAGAAGAGATTTGCGTCCAGATATTCCTCCTGTTTTGATTTGCAGATTAGTCCATTAAGTAAAGGATGGCGAGTGCCAAAAGCATGGAAAGTTCATCAGCAACCAGCAGCGACTGGTTTCCAAACTTTTTATTTAGAGTGATCGCTCACAGAGATGGCTGATAAATTTAGCTGCATGCCTCTAAGTCTCCCTCTAAATTTACATGCTTAAGTCATCTTTCTTTTCTATTTGATTCAAGTGTAATTGAGCAAGTCATAACCATAAGAACATGGTCATATAAGATACGATACACTTCAAATCTTACGAGTCACCAGACTGTTTCCTTAAAGAATACTTCTTTTACTTGCTCAAGAAATTTTTTCTTTTGTTATTTAACCAGGGACTTTTTCCTCTTTCCCCTCCCTGCGTAAGGATGATTAGCCTTCTCATGCCATGAAAACATTGTACCATCTTCTTTAAGACATTTTAATCTACCTAGGTAGTTGTCACAGTTTTATTGAAATATTTTCCACTGTGGATTGAAATACGGTCAGTGGTGTTTGTTGTGGTTGTCCTTTATCTGATTTTTTTCAACCATAAAATAACCCTATTTAGGGTTCTCTGAACTCTACAAATTGTATCTGTCTCATCAGTTCTGCCTGCATCCCTTTTTCCCTCTAACTGCCCAGATGCAGAAGGAAAGAGTCATCTTCTGCTGTTGCTTCTTAAGTTTTTCTACTAAAACTTGCTGCTTTGACAATCAAAAAAGCACTCAAACTCTTGAATAACTCTAGAGACTTTTTGTCTTCCCATTTGGCTGAATGCAGTTTCCACTCTTTTTAGAGCTTTTTCGGCTAAGAGGAGGGAATCAGAATTAAATCCTGTCCCCCCAGCCCCAGCACTGTAGCGAGATCTGAGAAATGCCTAAAATATGAATCAACTTTTAATCTCCTGAAGCAGACAAATAGTGCTAGGAATAGAAAATTTTCCTGTGACTGGTGAATGCTCCCCAAGAGGTATGCAAAGGGTTAAGCATCTGTAGGCAGCCCTAGCCCGGGAACTTCGCATTTGCAGCTAGCCCAGCAAAAAAAGACTGAAAATAAGTCGGCTACAAGTAAATGTCCTAGGCAGAGGGGCTGCCTACCTCTGATAGGAGGCAAACCTATAGGAGCCAGGCAGTTTGCAGAAGTTGAGGGGTTTTGCCCTGTACTTGTGTCTGGGTCTGTGGGCAATCAGACGCCTTGTAATTTGAGATGTGACACCTTAATCTTGCCAAATATGTGTGCACTGTAAAAAGCATTGTAGACAGGGTGTTTTCGCAACTATAGAAAATGGAGACATTTTTGGTCCTTGCAGTTTCCCAATCCTTTTTCTAAAGATGCTTCTGTTGTTTAAAGCCATTATTTTTCTAGATATTTTTACATCTTCCTCCGTTATTCTGGGTGTGCCTTTTTTTTTTTTTAATACTAACCCTTAACACAAGTGGATTTTTTTACACTTTGAATATGTTTCTGAATTTTTTATGAGAAACAATAAAGCTCCCAAATGGTCACCTTATTCTACATGTAGTCCTTGGATCTGAGGTTCTGACACGGAAAAAAAAAAAAAAGTTACTTTGAACAAGTCTCTGTTCTGTCTTGAGGAATTTGAAATATTGCTCAAAGCACGCTGTAGAAAGTCATCTTTACATTCTGGGCATTTTAATTGGAATAATTACTAGGCATTGATCTGATTAATTAGGCCCTTGATCAGACTTCAAAATCGGTAACATTTTATATACTTTGAAGACATGCATTTTTCTCTACATATTAACAGATACCACTGTAATTGCGTTTGATGTTAAAAAAATGAATATCTTTAGAGAATTTATGCATGTTGTTATGTAAATGGATGAAAATTTTATTGGGTTTAATGCTTGCCTTGGGTCATTATGAAAGCAGGGAGTTGGTTTTCCCCATTAACTGTTAGCTTTTGCAACAGCACCACTTTGTGGTTGAAGTCCCGAATAGATACCGAAAGGGGAAATGTCCGTAGGGACACCACAAGCTCTTCAGCGAGTTCGTGCTGTTCCCATGGCAGTTTTGACATGCCTCAACAAGCACTCTTACCTGCAAGGGAAATGCCTTCCAACCATATGGTCCTCCGCTTACGAGGTGGTAGTTTTGAAGAAAAGACAAAGAAGGAGAGGTGGAAGCAGAAGATTAGCTCTGAACACTTTGTCTAACTAAGAACTTCAATTCAGGAGGCTGTTCACCACCTTTCAAATGTCAAAATCACTTTTGTAGAATTTCCAGAATTTAATAAAGGGTCTGACACCATCTCTAGAAAAGATTTTTCCTTGGCATGTGCTGGAAATGTTTTACTAAAAGTAAAAATGAATCCAAGAATGGTTTCCTTTAATTGGTGGAAATGGTGGTGGGAAATAATAGGTTATTTTAGAAATTATTTCTTCAAACATTATTTAGATATTATTTTAAGAATACCAATGGTACCATTTCAGAGCTGAAAGAATTTCTGAAACCTCATTGACATTGGCATTCCATATACTTGCGCTAGTGCTGAACTTCAGCCATCATGTATGCTCACATTTGAGTTTTCCTTACGCTCTTGCACCCAGGCTAGAGAAATCAGACGTATTAAAGAGAAATTCTAAGTAAGATTCACATACGAAGTCAAGTTTGGTTCTGATACACATTTCTTGGAAAGTTGTCTTCTGCGGTTGTTCCTCTTCTATTAAAAAGTAATCTGATAAATTCTTATAATAATTAGAGCAGCTCGTAACAATTAATTTGGTAAATCAAAGATGACACAGTGAAAAACATTTACCCCAAGCTGTAGACATGCCAAGAGGCAGGGTGGAAAAAATGCAGGGCAAGAACAATGAATTAGGGTCACACCCTGAAAGCCATTGCTCTTCAGAGCTATTCCTAAAAGCAATACACTCTGCAGAGTTACCTTTTATATAGTTCAGCTGTAAACATATTTTCTTGAGTGAGAATTACCAAAGTGAGATTAAATGAGGTTCTAAATATAGTATTAATTAAAATAACAAGTAACAAGTTTCCACCTAATAAATACAACTACTGGCACTTCCTCACGTGAAATATTTTACACACACACGACATAGCAGTATTCAGCCAAAAACTGTGTTTTAGAAATACTTTTCATTTCAAAATTTCCCTGTTTAACCTAATATAGGGATCTGTACTCCTATATCAAAACAAAGCTATATATTAAGTAATATACAAAAGGGCACTTCCATTTGCCAATATATAGCTATGTTTTGGCAATAGAGTTATGGTTCATTACAAATCTCTCTATTATATTGATGTGATACATTACTTATTTGTTTAGCACATATTTTGGACTTAAGTAATATTTGTCTTTTTCTGATGGTATCTGATTTTTCCAGAGACAGTCTTCATTGCAGGAATAATTAAGAATTTTTGCAGCAGAACAAGTTGAGTTGATGATAGGCACCATTTCAGGAAACAGAAAAAGTCTTCCTTGGAACAATAGGCATACTTTTAGCCTCTAGTCATTTGTTATGATTACCATATTAGTTTGAGTGAACTCACATGGCTATCTGTAAAAAAGTCATTTCTTACTTACATAAATGGTAAGAAGAAAATGCAAATTAAAGCCAAATGAAGAAGTTAGGTTCTAGTACTTGTGCTGGAACTAGGAAGAGGTACCTTCATTTTTTAATGATCCTAGATGAGGAAGAAATTTGGAATCACAGCACCATTCTTTTGCAAGGAAGAAAAATTCCACACTGGGACATACGAAGAGGTGCCTAGCCTGCAAGATACATAAAGTACTCTGGTAAGACATCAGCTGAGATGCAGGATCAAGTTCTGACCAAGTTCAAGTCAGAGAAGACCTGGAAAATGGCAGAAACAATGATCAAATGTGTAATATCATTTAAAACATAATATATGATGAAAAAAGAAAAATTGGAATTGCTTACCAAAGAAGAGAGAACTTGTGAGGTGTTATGATTGAGTACTTTAAGCTCATAAAAACCTCCTTCAGAGGGGAAGAGACCAGCTCACAACCTGAATGACTGGGACAAGAATTGATAAGTTGCAGAAAGACAGGTTCAAGTTAGACATGAGGAAAAAATGGAGAGAATAAGCTCCAGAATTGGTTGCCTGGGGCTGCCGCGATATCTGCCTCATTGAAGGTCCTCACCAACAGGGTAAAGAAATCTGTCAGGACGCACACAGCTTAATGATCCTGCAGTGCGGCAAGGGAAGTTCTAGGCAGTCTTTCTCAGCCCATCTATCCCATGACTGTATAACTTACATCATCCTTGAAAACAAACACTTTCTGGAACATCATGTACTTAGTACTCTGACCTAGCTTTTGAAGAAAACTCCCCAGCGAAATCCTTCAGGAAGCTTCTTTTAGATATTTGTATCCCTTGGTTTGGGGTACTGAGGGACTTTAGCATTGGAGAATTGACTGGTACACACAGCAGACCTGCTTCCTAAAACATTAATACACACTAAAATTTCCCCAGCAGGAAGGTAAAACTCAGTACTGTTTTTTTTCTCCTTGACTGATGCTTCTGTATCTGTGAGGTCCGGTGGAACTACAATATCTGAAGCAAGTTGAAAGAGAATGAAGGGAAAGGAGGAGACAAATACCTTTTTTCAAAAAAAAAAAATAAAAAATTAAAAATATTTACCACTAAGTCAAGCAGTTCCAAAGTGAAGGGCCTCAGAGCATTGCTGGTTTGCCAGCATAGCATCAACTGTGTCTGTTATGAAAGGCACGGTTCCACACAATACATCTGATAATACTGATACTGATACTTTCCAGCCACAGGGAAATGTGTCCTGACTTTTGTGTTTACATTTCTAATTTTAGGGTCAAAAATAGGTGCCCTTCTCATTTGTCTGTTTTGCCTACTGGAAGAACTGAAAAATAAAGCAAATCAAAGAAAGGAAGGTAAAACAGTAAAACAGTGAAAAAAAATGCTTCCCAGCCTTGCTCGCTTGCAAGCAGCAACAAAAGTTAGTGTAATGATGGAAATACAGTTGGGCAATGACATTTTTCTTAAAGTATTTCAGTTAAAGTTCTAATTTTTTTCTGAGATTATGTTTGCTAGAACAGGTCTTGATTCAAAGTATAGCTAACAAGGTGTGTTTAATAGCAGAAGTCAGCTTTTGAAGTCAGTGGGACATTTCTCAGCACTAGTTTGTATGCTCTGTAGTTAATATTTTTGTGTTCTGACCTTACAAGGCACATTTATTTGAACCAAAGCAATTTTTATTCAAACTTTTTATCTGATGAATACTGATGCCCATTTGGCTGAGCTTCTACATTTTAATTCTCTAAAAGCTCAGTGTGAAATCACATCTGCTGGAGGAGGGGCAGGGCAGCAAACATGGCATGGATCGACTTTCAGGCAGCCTAAAACTGAAAGTCCTGTTTGAGCTAATGCAGATGCACAGGCAAGGGTTTTTAAACAATTCTGGGCCAAATTATCTCTGTCAATCCTGGCCTATGCTTTTAAAAAAATAGGATGTTTCCCAAACTTAGGCTGTATGCTCACCTATCTACCTAAATACTCCGTTAGCGTCGATAGACAAAATGTTTAACGTATCTATCTATAATATTAAGTTTAAGCTCACTGTGATCGTCTGCACGTGTGAAGTGTTAGGAAGTCCCCACATTGAACTGGGACTGTTTCTAACCATGGTCTCCCCAGCAGCTGCCAGGCAGGTCTGGCAGCTGGGCCGTTCCATGCCCATCCCCAGCAGGCAATCTGCATGTCCCTACCCTCTTGCAGGCAGGTCGTTAGCACAGACATGGGCTGCTCCATGCCCGTTGGCATCAGGGCCCAGGAACACTTAGCTTATTAGTATTAGATGCAAGCAGTGATTTCAAAAGGTTCTCCATGAACTGCAGGAGCAGGACCCCAGCTTGAATTCATTAAGGTGCAGTATTGGAAGAGTCCCGATTGAGCAAGTGGCATAAGCTTAAGTGCAAACACTCAAGTCCAGAGCCTGCTCTCAAGCTCAGATTGAAAAGCAAGCTTGCAAAGGTAACGTCTAGCACAGCCGCAGATTGTCCCCTGGAATATGTAGGGCTCCAAGGACATCATGCAATGCTGAGCTCAGGCAAGGTGTGTGCTGGTGGTCTGCACCCAGCGTGAGAGACACCCACGAAGATAGCTGATCAAGGATGCACTACACTTGCAGTCAAGACCACTGCTGAGGATGCACTGCATGGACAGGCAACAGGGTTTTTTGCCCGTTCAGAGCCTTTTTTGATCTCAGTTCAAAGAAAGTGAATACTTTTTTTTCATTGCCACCACTTAAACAGATAAATGTTTTTCACTCAGAATCCATCCTTCACTACTTCTATTTGGAAGGAGTGGAAGGAAAAATTCAGCCTATAAGGAATCAGGAGGAATAAGGAAAGAAGCAAAGGCATAGAGGATTTTAAAATTATAATTTCTTCTCAATCTGAAGACTTTACGGCATGGTATTGCTAGGCTTTTGACCCCAACTCTCATCACAGGAGGAGGGGGAAAAAAAAAGAGGCTGAATGGAAAAATTCAGCATGTTCTTTTGATTGAATAGTACTACTGACTGTTTGTGCTTCAGGCTGTCCATGCCTGAAGTTCAGTGAAGTTCTTAGTTTATAACTAGCTTCGGTCTGCCGTCTAAGGCAGCTCATGCCAAATGCTCTTCTGCTACATGGTCATGGCAAATCTCTCTTCCCAAATATCCTCGATGTGTAACGCATGCCGGAAATTGTATAAAGGTTCCCACTCACATGTTTTGTTCTCTGTCATGTGTCTTATTCCAGTTCTGTAGTTGAGCTATTTCTTTATCAAGCACGAAGATGACCAGAATAGAAACTGAGGTTAATGCCCTGCAAGGAAGGAAAATGAAGAAATCACGTGTTGAGCAGAGGACAACAGAGAGCGTTTATTACAGCAAGATGGGCATGGTCACACAATTGTCCATGACTGGCGAAGCCTAATGCATGAGTCATGCAAGCTTGGTCACACAAGCAACAATAGGAAACTTTATGAGGTTTTATAGCCGTTACGAGGTTACTGCATGTGTGTTCTCCCTAATACACATGCTGTGTTTGATTTTCATCTTTGCTTTGGTGTTTAATTCAATGCTTTTTCTCCTTGCTGAGAAGTTCCTTCTGAAGGTAATTCCCCAGTATGAATGGCTTCTCTCGCTAGCCAGCGGTGTTTGTTAAACACAGGCTCTATCCCTGCAGGCTTTGCTTTTAATATAAAGCAAGACATCATTATGTTGTATAATGGCTTGAAATGCGTGTAAGTAGTTGCAATCTAAAGGTATTAAGAACAGTTTTCATGACACTATTTATAGCCTAAGTATGCATCTTGGCTTTCCCTTAATTATCATGGTCTCTGCCTAAACATTATGAAGTGAATAAGATTAATTTTTTGTCCTGAGAGCAAATTAAACTTTTTTGCATAGCTAGTTCTTCTGAAATTAGAAATTATTCTTGCAGCAAGGCACCATTCAGTGTTGTAGTCATAATGCAGTTGATAAAGAAAAATATTTTGGCTCCCATCAACCCCAAATAAAGCAAAACTTCAGGAGTCGCTGATTTCTCTATGGAAACATGACTATATTAGGCTAGGCCCAGAATGTTAAACAAATATAATCACAGGTTTAAATTTTTCTATACCAAACTCCACATCCTCAATGATTAGCTCACTTTCTTCATCAAATTCTGATACCTTCTCTGTATCTTCCCTTAATTTCTTGCAACCTTCTCCTTTCTTCCATGCAAGATTTCTATTTTTCAAAATATCTCTGGAAAAGAATGGGTGTTGTGCTGTACCTAAAAAGATAACAGACCTGGGTTCTGACTGAGCAAGTGAGTAAATTTCAGAAAATCCTCCTACAAATGCCCAGCTAGAACCAACACGTTTCCCAGCATGCAACACAGTTCTAAGCCCTACCCCCACACACAGGCTTTTGTCCTGTGATGTGATACCTACAGCAAGTTGTAATTGTTTCACTTGGAAAAAAATAACCATGCAACATGCCTTACTCCGTACCGAGAGAAATGCCACATGTCATTTCTGTTGCAGTCCCGTCTCAAGTTCTTTAAGGCAATTTCCATGCTTCACTGTGTTTTTCCCAGGGATGGTATTCTGAATCAGCTTAATAAAATGAAGAACATTCAAAACTTCTATGGAATTATCCTTGGGTTACTTATTAAAAGGCAGTAGATATGTCCCTGCTCACACATAAATGGCTTGTGCTGTTAAAACACCCCCTACTGTTGTGGAGCTTGGTTAGCGATTAATGCTTGTGTCACAGTCTCATGTACGGCTGTGTGGGATGCACAGATTGATGAGAGGGCAGGAACAGAGGAGGGTAGTCATGCTGTCTCTGTGAAAGGAAGATATAAAAACCATTCATAGACTGTGGTTTGCATTTAACTTTGAATTTATTAAGAAGTTGTACTACTGCATGACAACAGATGCCTGGGGGGGTTGTATGGTTCGTGTTTTTAGGGTGTCTGTATGGTGCAGACTTATGAATTTCAGCTTGCATGTAATTGGTGCCTTGGGCTAAAATTTCCTGCTTGTTTTTCAGTTCATGGCTCTTTTTCATCTCCCAGCAGAGATGAGCTGAATATGCCAATGCTATGTAATCTGCAGTGGCTTCTTTCTGGAGTGCTGGTCTACCATGGCAACTGCTGTTCACTGTGCAGGCTGCTATCACTGACCTCTATTTATAGACAATTTCACTTCCTTGTCCTCTGCATGCGTGGGATTGTGTGTATAACACACATTCTGTGGGCCCAATCAAGTCCTTAACACATCACCTACCCTTTCATAATACCGATTATGTGTTTTGTGTGAAAAAAGTGAAGTACAGTCATAGTGTGTGTACGAAGTGGGAGGCAAACAAGAAGACGAGTGAATGGAATAGCTTGTTGGATAAGTAAATAGTACTGAAAAGCACAAGAATAACTTCAGTTAGAGGAATTTAGAGAAACAAAGGTAATACTTTGTGCACACTGAGGCTACAAAATCATGTCAACAGGCAGAGGAAGGTGGTAAGACATGACTTTGCTTCTTCTACAATGGCCTGAGGCACAATCACTTTTGCAATTATTTCACACTACCACCTACTCAGGCCAGTTGTCAAAAGCTATGATTGAATAGTCATCCTCTATACTCAAAAATGCACGCAGAGTCGCTCTGACATGAAAACGTAGTCCTTTGCCACTAATCCCAGATTACTGTGAATCTTTGGTGGGGCCACTGAATGTTTCCAAGATCTCAAATGAGATGTTCACTTTGCTAGTGTATTTTAACAAAAATACACAACAATTTTGTTTCTGTGGAAAAAAACCACAACCAACAGAACAAAAAAACCCCCCAAACCATTTTATTAACATTTTACCAGAGGAAAAAATGTAGTTTTAGGTCTGATTTTAAAAAAATCACTGAAATCTCTACTTAAAAGATTATTTTGGCTTTGAAATGTTTGTACTTGAAAGGATTCAGTTCTGAGTCCACTTAAAAACCAAGTTATCAGTATGATCAATCTGGATCAGATATTCAAAAAAAGTTCAGTGAGCATTTTGAGCTAAAGAACTGGAAAACTTACATGAGACTGACATGTTACTGTGATACTTACCTTATATTTATGTATTTATTGCAAAAATTGTATTTTGATTAATAGCTTTCCACTCAGCTTGCATTAAAATGTTAACACCCTCTGATGACTTTGTTCTGGCATAGCTCAATACAAATACCCAGGATGCGGCTGGCTTTCTGGGCCGCGAGTGCACGTTATCAGCTGATGTCCAGCTTTTCAGCCACCATCCCCAAGTCCTTCTCGGCAGAGTTACTCTCAATCCGTTCGTCCCCCAGCCTGTGTTGTTACCAGGGATTGGCCCAGTGCAGGACCCTGCACTTAGCCTTGTTGAACCTTATGAGGTTCACACAGACACACTTTTTGAGCCTGTCCAGGTCCCTCTGGATAGCATCCCATCCCTCAGGCGTGTCAACTGCACCACTCAGCTTGGTGTTGTCCACAAACTTGCTGAGATTGCACTCGATCCCAGTGTCTATGCCATCGATAAAGATATTGCATGGTACTGGTCCCCGTACAGACCCCTGAGGGACAGCAATTGTGACCGATCTCCATTTGGACATCGAGCTGTTGATCACTACCCTCTAGATGCAACCATCCAACCAATTCTTCATCCACCGAACAATCCACCCATCAAATCCATATCTCTCCCATTTAGAGAGAAGAATGTCCCTGCTTATTGCAGGGGATGTTGGACTAGATGACCTTTAAAGTTCCCTTCCAATCCAAACTATTCTATAATTCTATGACATCTGATCCTGAATATTTTGTTAATAACTTCTAGTGAAGTGTTTATACAATGGTTGTTCTGACCTCACCTCCTTGTAAGCAAGCAGAATGGTAATGACAGGTCTCCTGCTGGACACTCCATATCTAAAATTCAAACAAAACATCCACAACTTTGCAAACGCAGATTGAGTACTGAACCTCCTGTTTTATGGTTGGATATGACTGAGACAACACCGCCAGAAAACATTCAGCGACCACAGGTCAGCATCTGAAAGTATGCACAAATGATCCATCTACCCTGTTTTGCTGTGAAGAGACATATTTTTTTTTTTATTTTTTTTTTTAACTCTTCTGTGCCTGCTAATGTCATACACAAGGCAGACAAGACTGACGTTTGGTATTAGGGGTTAACAAAACAAGAACGGAAAAGTGTACTTCAGCCGCAAAGAAAGTGGATAAACATTTCAATTCCTTGCTGGTGAGTGGCTGTTCTGCTGAGAAATGGCCTTGTTTTCGGTCCAGGTTGTTGGAGGAAGGACAAGAAGCAAAAAGGCCTTTTACTTTCACTAGATATGATTATGAAAGTCTTCTAGCTTTGTGAGCATTGAGTATATATACTAATCCTTTAACTGCTTTGTGAACAGCAAATAGGTAAAATGGGCCCTTTGTCAGGTTTTAGGCAGTTCAGAAGCTCTCTTTATCCTCCAAAGTTAGTGCCAAAATGTTTAAAACCCACTGAGAACAAAATTGCTTCACATCCAGATGAAGAGAAAATGAATAAAACTGGTGAACCCAAGGTAATTTCTTGCTCATGTTATAGCTCCTCTTCATTAGCAGAATGGTATAGAAGTGACAGCAGTGTAAATCGGACTCCTGTCTTGAACTACCTGTTCTGGTTTTCTGTGAAACCCATGGTATTTCTTTTTAGGAAGGAAGTTAGAGTTTTCCTCAAACTCAGTGTAGGGGGGGAAAAAAGTAAGAAACTCCTTTTGGGTTGATATTGGTTATGCTAAAATATTTTTTCAATCAGAATTGTTTCTTTTGGGGTGCTTTCACGCTAATCAGGCTTTTCCTTTCTTCTGCAGTATTCCTGGGAGTTGCAGTTGAGGTACACATAATGGATCGCATTTAAACCCAAGGTATAAAAAATGTCAGTGACACGTGTCAGAGGACCAAAGTGCATCTCAGGAAACAGTGTTTAATCCAAGACTGCAAAAGAACGGTGACAGGAAAAATTTAAAATACAGCTCCTATGAATCCTAAGGGGATCTTCAGTGAAGGGAGAATGTGTTGAACAAAGCTGAAAAGCAATATATTCCCAAATGGTTTGCTCGTGACTGTTTCAATTTGGTCAGAAAGTTAAATGAAAAATATATGATATTTTGTCTTTGCACCTCAATGTAGGTAGGAGAAACATTTTTCACAATATTAGCACATGAATTTCAGTTTTGAACAGTCTTTAAAGCATAATAAATGCTACTTACCTGCCTCTAGTTTCTAGTTATGTGTATGAGACATGGTAAATAATATTTTGTCTCAGCAAAAATGTAAAGCAAATCTTACAATGTTACAAATTGTAGCAGTTCAGATTAATTTCTCCATATATATTTATTTTATCCCTTTTTGGATCAGATTCAAAATTTAGGGAGTTTTACACTTCAGGTGTTTCACAATTTCTGAATAGCTATAATATATTAAGAAGCTAAATTTTAGTATTTTCCCTTTTTTGGCCTTTGTCTAAAACTCATTTTCATTTGTTTTTTCTCCTATTAGCTCACAGATCTTTGCATTCCATCCCTTTAAGCCTTTCCCTTTACCTTTCCAGAAGATCTTTTTCCCCTAGCTAATTAAAACAAAATGACAAAACTTCAAGTGAGTGCTTGGAGACATTAGAAGATGTTTTAGAAAGGTGCTTATCTGTGTTATATATACAGCAGGTGTAAGCAGCTGTTTCTTTATCTTCAGCGGAACTACAAGAATTTATAACACTAGAATTTACACCTTTTTTTTGTGTTCTCTAAATAAAAAACTGCCAACCTTTTCCCTCCCTAAATGCATGGGGAAATTTTTACAAAGAAACACTTAATTACTTCATGGGAAGAGCATGGAATTAAAGAAGCTCTGTTGGTTCAATCAAAGGCATATTGATTTATTGCAGGCAAGGATCCGGCCTTTATCATCTTTGCTTTTCCAGTGTGCTGGCCTCTGAACTCCTTTTCATTGTTACTGTAATCACTTCTGTCTTCTTTTAGTGGTGAGCTTATAAATTACCCTGTGATTTTTAGAGGTTCATTTCCATTTCCATCACATCTTTCAGCAACGAAGAACTAAGTGTTGTTACGGCCCTTGACAAGCATTTATGTATTTTAAAACATTCATTTCTCCAGACAATACTTGCAGGCAGCTTATATATGTATACATATCTCTGTCTCTCATTATTACAGCAAATATATAGTTATTAAAGTTAACGATGTTTAGTTCTGTCTATCTGTACAATCTATACAATTGGTATTCCTCACTCTGCCCCCCCCAATAACTGTACTTTATTGCATCTCAAATTCATTAATCAATATAGGTAAGGAAATGCAAGCATTCCAATTTTAAAAGTGAGGATGTGAGTCAAATAAACTGCAGTACATTATTCAGTAGTAAACTTAAATTAGGAGCTGGGAGGAGCTGGAAGACCTCGTGGGGGTGAACAAAGGAAGGAGATAGCACTGAGTGGATGGTTTCTGCTGCCAGTGGGGATGGTGCCAAAGCTCTGAAAATGTTCTTGTTGGTTTCCTTAGGCAACTCTGAATTGCACCCAATACCAGAGACAAGCATAATCTGGCTACTGAGGGAATTAAAAAGGAAAAAAAACCCGCCCCTGCTGGCTGGAAGCTGGCAGGAGTCCTGCTCATTGACTGCTGCCTCAGTGTGTCCCCAGCTTTCACGTGCAGGTTTGATTCCGAAAGTGCGTTACACTGTTGTTGTTGGCACACGGGACAGAGCTAAAGCAGGCGAGTGGTTTGTGTAATCACCACTCCAGCTTCTCAGACCCATATCGGTTTCTCATAAACAAACCGCAGGCCCAGTCCTCCAAGGAGGTCACTTCATTCAGCTGCTCCAAGGAGGTCATCATTCATCCCTCGCAGGTGTAAATCAGTAGCAAGCCCAATTAAACCAGTGGGTTTGCAGTAGTGAAAAAGTAGCATGCATAAAATCACAACCAAGACCTTTAATTTTAATAGCAGTATTCATCATTTTATGGGATCAGCTCCCGTGATAGGCAAAGCCAAACAAAGATTAAAACCCAGGATACTTCCAAAACAGTCTCTGGATTTTCACCAGCATAACCGAGAAGAGGGCTCAGCCTTCTCTGAAGGGACTGAGAGATGTCTATGATGCTAAAGACAGTGTAGGAACAAAGAAATCGTGTGGGAAATGGACTCAGAGTTTCTCTGTGGATGCTCTAAGGAACGTGTTCCTCTCACTTAAAAAGAAAAGACAAGACTGTCCCAGCCCCATCTGCAGGGATCCTAAATCCTGAGACTGCGTTATGTTTGAGGGGTGAGACCCCACCAGTTTCTTCCTTAGGAAGACAGAGAAGTCAAGTTAGCCATTAGGGAAGACCTTTTCTCTCTAAGCAAAGACTGCTAATTGACAACGCATACTTTTTGTCGGTTTTATTACTTGATCACAAATTATGCCTGAGGAAGTTTGACAAAAGACACTCCAACGTTGTTCATGGTCAGCTTGCTTTGCCCACGTGGGTTTCCAAATTTTGGTCTGTGTTGTTCTAGCTAGCTTCTCCCAGCTATAAAGTTAGCCTAAATTCCATTTTTTTAAACTTGTAAAAACCCCAGCAAATAAGCAATTTTCTTGATGCAAATACATTAATTATGAACATTATTAAACTTGATTATTATTAATAAATAAATTCAAATATTAATAAATGCAAATGTATTAATATTTCATTGGGGTTATGATTTTTAACATTTATTTTAAATAAATACATTTATTCTATATAGATTACATGTAAATCATATATATATATATATGTACTCTTTCTTAGAGATATATATGTATTCTTTCTTAGCCTAAGCCATTATCTTTCTGTGAGGTTAAGCAGTTGAAGCACTCTAGTTGTGTTAATTTACCCCATAGCCAGCTAAAAGCAAACACATACCCTAAACACTAAATCCTAAGTCAGTCTCAAAAGACTGTCTGTTTAAATCACTGGCGCTATTCCGATTTGCAGCATAGAGGATGTCCTTTACTACATCTCTGAATTAAAAAAAAAAAAAAAAAAATCCCTTGAAAGATCTAAGAGGGGGAAAAGCTGATATTTCCATGTTAATGGTAAAGGAAAAGTGATTGACCGAATAACAAAACAAAAAAGAAAAACCCAGTGCAAGGTACCTGGATTTCACAGCTCTTTCAACGGAAGTAGTAAAAATGCTGTGCGTTCTGTGACTATGTGAGCTATGTGACAGAGTGTATATGGTATGTGTGTGTTTAAATGAGATTTAGAATTGTTATTCATTTACATAACACCTGAAATCAATTCTTCTGGGCTGTATGTGCAAAACCCAGTATAGCATTAGGTTTTGTCACCATATTGTAAAAAATAGACCCGAGGAGAAAAATGACTGATTAGATATACAAAGACCCCTTTTCGCCAGCACAGCATTTCTAGGTGGGACTTAGCTGATCAGGATTCAAAGGTTGGAACTTGGGAACTAAGCAAGAACTGTGTCTTTCCTCATCTTGCTTAAATAACCTCTGGCTTTATGATGTGCATCTATAATGGTATAGGAGCTCCGGGGTACTTAATTCTTTCTCTCTCCAAACATTTTTTTAAAGCAAAAGCAAAATACCCAAACCACTAAAGAACAAGGCATGTCAGTTGTGAGTGATCATAATCCCTTGGGGATGATGCTAAAGTGATGGTGTAGTATGGGGTAAAATATCACCGTGTTGAGCGTGGTGGGTCTCACCTTTCAGACCTCAGAACACATACACTCAAGCTGAAAATAAGCACTCTGTGTCACAGTGTGTATGCGGGCCTCCGGAGGGGAGAAATGGGTCATTAAACTGTTACTTTTTACCAGATTAGGATTATGAGTCCCGTTTTCCGAGACCTATTTAATAGCTTCACACCAACGTGAAGTTCCTGTGAATTTCCCATTGCTATTAAATTGTGATATCCCGGTTGTTTGGTTTTTTTTTTCAAATCTATGGTGTTCTGGTGGTAAGACTGATGAAACTGCCTAATGAAACATGAGTTGTTTCTCTATGCGTGCTAGAAACCTTGATCCTACAACTGTATGCTCTAGTTTCTAACAGGAGTTCTTTACAATATCATTGCCAAAGCCTAGAACGTCAAGATATGATGAACATTTCAATTTTTATAGTTAAAAAACCAGCTTGCTGGTGGCTATCTTTAAGGCTATAACAGGGATGCAATCAAAACAATCAAAACATGCAATACAGCCCATAGCCTAATAGTGAGGGGACCCTTCTGGAGTGTGGGAGGTTCACAGGTCTCCAGTTTTTCATCTGAGTATCCTAAATTTAAGTTGGTGAGTAAAGCAGAAATCACCTTAATCAAGAAAAATCTCTGAACAACTTCTCCCCCAATACGAAGTAAGGTTTGGGCCTTCTATTTTTTTTTTTGGTTTAGCTATTTTTTTACACCGATGTGTAGGGATGGAAAAATAATTTCCTGCCCAAATCTGTTTTAAAAAAATCTAGATATGAAAATGATCAAGATTTTCTTCTCTTCTATAGTTACTGACCTTGCAACACTGTCAAAGAAAAATACTGAGAATCTTCCCCTCTAAATTGCAAACTGAGTTAAAATGTATAATTTTAAAAGCCTATTGGTTTTAGTTGTCTTATAATTCTTTAGTCTGGTTTGTTTTTTTCCCACTCTAGTGCTATAGGAAGTTACTTAAAATTAATTGTGAATGAAGACATTCTCTAATTAATCTTTTTACTGTAGCAAACATGCAGAATGTCAGGGAAATTGAAATCAAGGAAATCAGCAGTGCCTGTAATGACAGTAGCCAAGGATCAACTCGGGTATTGGGAGACTATAGAAAAATCAGTTGTGACAGTGCTTAGATTTGGTTGCTTTTGCTTCTTTTCTTTGTGCCTTTCCGCCTTTATATCTCTGTGATCTGGAAGGGCAATTGCCATTCCCTTTTTCACAGAAAAAGTGTAAAAGCTTCTTGCTGTGTACTTGGAAGGAGATGTTTCCTTTGTGCTTTCTTTCCTTTTATTCTGCCACACACATGCACCTTGGTTCCAATGTTTTTGGAAAAAATGGAAAATAATTGAGGGCCAAAGAAGTCAAGATGTAAACTAATATCTCGCTGCATTTAAAAAATTATACAAAATAGATTAAATTTCTTGATCTCCAAATCAGGAATTGTTGGAATTTTTGGGAGTTTGACCTCATAAAAATTTCAGTTTAATTGGAAAATATATCTAATTACATTCTTCTACGGACTCGAGTCAGGCCTTAAAATGGGCTGCTCTTTTCTTTCCGTGAAGCTACAAATGCATGATGATTAGCTGGATTTCTAAATACCTGATGTGTCAATGGAAGTAACAGAAGTATGAAGATACTCTTGTGGATGGAGATATTCTGTCTCAGAAAGTCTTTGTGAAACAAGCTGTACCCAGACCAAACTGCTGCTGATTTCCATGGGGACAGTTCAAACGTGGACCTTTGCATAGTCATGAATGCTTCTGCAGGGCTGGGTCCTTAGACACCTACAAATTGTAAGCTGTACTGATGAGTACAGTCTGCATACGCTCAACAGCATCCAGGTTATGAAAAAAATGTGGCATTAAAATTCCCCACGCAGGATGGCCTTGTCCTTTCGTGTTCAACAGCCAGCCATGAGAATTTTTCATTTCGCATTTACATGTAAAAGGACGACAGGGGGTGTTTCCACGGCATTTTTTTTCCACGGGGATGAGAAACGGGATATAGGAATGAAGGTTAAAGCTGAGACTCCAGGGCTGGGGAGGGAGCGGAGGGCCAGCCCAGGGATGACACGCTTAATGCGAGGCATTCTTCTCGGTGGAAAGACTTTGGCACACATTCCAGAAGGGCTTGAGCTGGCGTTGTGACTTGGAAATATCACAGTCCCTCGCACTTTAAGAGGCTACTTAAATTGACACATTGGCTCCCTTCCAGGAATATTACAGCATATTAGTAGAAAGGCAAGACTTTCCTTTCTAAGAAGTCATTGTAATTTTTGTAATTCAAGATGTAGCCAAAAATGGGCACAAAGTTGCACTTTATAGCTTCAGTCCTTTATGACTCAGTTTTTCTTGTTATATCCAGTGGGACAGGCTGCTGTCAGAACGTGCTGGACTTTTTATCCAAGTCTCCATATTTCACTTGTCATAGCATCCTGGACTCAAGGAGATGCTTGCTTGCAAGCCGTTGCTGACAGCCTTTTCTGTTGCTGGTACGTCCTTAGCCCTGTCCCCCCTGCGCCCCAGAGTCACAGAAAGCCTGCAGGTATACACCTTCTTCCTTATATCTTTGCTGCTGCCACAACATTAACTCCCACCACTAATTCCTGTCAACGTGTGAGGTGATCTCAGGGAGCCCATAAATTCATGCTTTGGTGATTTCCTCCGCTTTATAATTAGACTTCCATTCATTAAATGAATCAAATACATACGCTGTCTGATGGCTCAGAAGTAGCAAAACAGGTACATGGAGAGCTTACAGCTGTCTCTCACCTGCTCATACACATACTCATAGCTGAGTGCGGTCAGGCTGCAGGGTCCCAACAGAAAGGAGGCCACCAGGGACTCACTGTGTGGGGGACGGCTCTGACAGTTCAATGCAAGACATCAGTCTTGCAGACACATTACTGGCGTGATGCTTTCCCCATGTAAAACACTTCCATTGAACTGCTGTTTGTTTAGGTACTCACACTCGAAAAGACATAGTCATCTCCGTCTAGCTGTAGGAACTACATTTAAAAATGTGGGTGAATAGGAGGGACAGTATTTATCTTCTGGTACAAAGCCTGCTTGGTAAAGAAATGGCAATATATTGGAGAGAGAAAAGCAGGAGGTTCTTGTATACACTAAGAGATCCAAGTGTATATTTATTTATATAAATGTTTAAATAGTTGCAGGAATATTATCAATAATATATTTTTTTATTGCTGAGAGTATCTGTTGAAAGCTAACACTTTACTTAGACCTTAGTCATATTTGAATAATATCCCTAACCATTTGAACAGTGTCCAATTATTCCTTGGACTAAGAAGTAGTTCAGTTGCTCTAAATTGGAAAATGCCTTAGCATCGTTTTGATGGGACCCCATAGACTCCAACGAGTCTGCATTCTGAATTTTTGCAGCTGTAAGTGGGACCGGGTTCTGGTTACCAAAATATTCTTGGTTTAGTAACCTGGTCCAAGCAGTGACACCATGACAGTGCTGTTTGTAATCACCTCAAAACCAGCCCTGATAGAGGAATGGCTCACGGGATTAAGAATAATCGGAGAATTATGACAACAGAAAGCCCCTGCCAAACCCCTTGGGGCATTGTACGGTCTAGTTAGAAACAAACCAAAAGACAGTTAAAACCACTTCATAACAAGCTCTTAAATCAAGTAGATAAAAGCAATTAAGTAAACACCAGGGAGGGAGAAGAGTGATTAAACTAAAGGAAAACATTGGCACAAGAACAAATGGGTATAACCTAGACAGGAATACATCTAGGCTGGAAATTTGATAAACATTCCTGTTTGCAAGGACAGAGGTTCTTGCAACAGCCATTCAGCAGGAGCAAAGGGGAAGTGAGGCAATAATCCAAGCTGGTTTTAAGGTAGAGTTACATGGGTTTGTTACAGCGATTGTATGATGTTCCCTGAGACTGCAGTAGTTAGGGCTCAGTGACCCTGGAAAAACCTCTGTCCCGTGGTTCTAAAGAAAGGGAATTCAGGGTTAAAAAACCAAACCAAAACCAACCTGACAAAAAGCTAGTCCAGAAGTTAGCTTTCAATCTCTGAGGTCTTTTTTCTTGTAGGATAGGTCATTTGTGCCAGCAGCCAGTGGACTGCAGGCAGGCATATATGCTACTGGAAGAACTGCTTAGGAAAGAGACTGAGTGCTGACTCTGAATCTGCCGTTATCATTGTATCTCGGTCCAGCAGGTTGGAAACTGTTCACCTCTGGGAGGACTAAGCCCTGTTCAGAAGGGCCACCCTGTCCATCAAGCATCACCTTTCTCTTTACTTAGCTCTAGTGCTGCAAATCTAGCTATTTGGATTTAATGGCTGCTCTGTGCATCACTCTTCCCTCACACATCACTCTCCAGAGCTCTTCTTTTCAGCTCCTCCACCTGAGTCATTTTATCTCTGTTGAAGGTATCCTCTAAGAGACTTTTTTATTAATACTGCTTAGTCTGCTAACTGCCCAGGACGATCATCTGTCTTCTTCTGTTGGTGTGTTCAATTAGTATGAATCTTAAGAACACATTTTTTTCCCACATGTTACCCCTCCTCCTTTGTCCTTCTGTGCTCTCCTCTTCTCCTCCCTTCTACCCCATGTCACCTTTCAGGAAGCAATATATTGTGCCCTCCATTTACATCTCTGGCTTCAAGCCCATTTTGAAACTGAAATCCGCATTAGTAACAGCGACACAAATGATTAAACAAATCTTAAAACAGGGACAGGGTGTTGGAAAGTAATTAAATACTCTGTAAATGCTGCAAAGCTGTAATGAAACTGCCATACCATCGAGGTAGTTGCTTGTGGAAGGTGCTACCCAGGGAAGAGTTCAACACTGACATTCAACCACAGGGAGGAATTCCTACTGGTTGGAATTGCTTGTCTGCGACTGGAGGAACTTTTTGGCCAGCGTCACTCCTGTACCCTCTGGGCATGCATCAGGCTTTGATTTTTCCATTAACCTTATCACCTACCACATAACAGCCAAAGTTCTTAGAGAGCTGTAAAGATCCACTTAGCCATGGAGAGGGGAGGCTGAGGGGGGAGAGAGGCTGAGAATACTGTATTGGAGATACCTTGGGTTACTTTGCATAAATTGCGTTTTAAAGAAGAGGCTTTACGTGCTTCAAAGCAATAAAATCACTGCTTGACAACCCCGATTCTAAGGAAAAGGCAGACACCTCTGTTAATAAAATATTTTTAGTTTTTAGCTCTAAATTGCCTTTTCTGTTTTTAATTTTGCTGTGCATGCTGTTGTCTGAGTTATTACTGGACCACAGGTTTCTCAGGGAACAAACCATTTTCAAAAATATTGAACGGTGAATTGACCTTACAGGCCTGCACCTCGTAACAGAATCAAATCATGGTTTCCTGTGGCGGTCTGAGACACTCTGCTTGCTCGGATTGCAGCTTCTGATGATGGTCAGGAGCAAATACAGCACTGGTCTGCATAAACCAAGTCAGATATCGATATCAGACACACACTAAGTGTGATGACTACAGTCTCCTTGTATTTTACACTTTCCTCACTGCTTGCTGGGCAGTGGTAGTGTGGGAAAGAAAATAGTTCCAGCTGACCTACTATATCTCTTCCTGGATATCGGGCTTCATGTGGAATATGGTACAGGCAAAGTTTTGCTTCTCTTTCCCTAACACATTGGGAAGAAAGTATATATAGCTCAGTGTGCAGGGTAATCGAATGATGTGATGAGTCCTTTTCCCATCATAGCTGATGGAGACCTGGGAGCAGATTTTGACTAAAAAGCCCAAACCTGTTCTCGGCCTGCTCCAGTAGCATCACAGCTGTGCAACTCTGCTTGCAACAGGTCAGGAGTAGAGCAAAAATTGAATCCACAAACACTGGAAAGAGAAAATCTCATTGAAATCGAAAGTATTACACTGAAAGGAGTAAGAAAATGGTTTTCTTATACAATTTGTGGTGCTTTCCTATACTTCATTTTTTTCTTTGTGTGTGAATGTGTATGTTTAAATTGACTTTTTTACTAATTTCTGTTTAGCCTGAAGAAAAAACCTTTTGAATTTTCTGCTTGTTTTATTTTGTTGTCTCCCCAAATGCAATTTTTTGATTCAGACTGCAAGTGGAAAAATATAACAGAGAAAAAAAAGAGACAATTATCTGAAAATCAGTTGTTAAAACAGGTTTTTCAATAGCCACAAAGAAAATAACAGGCTTCACTTCTTAATTAAATGATACATCATTACAAGTTTGTTTGTAAGGAAATTTCACCAAAGCATGTATTTATCCAAAGTGTATCTCTGGAAGACCTTGGATATCTCTGGATAACACAGTCAAAGCAATAGAAAACCCGATTGACTTCTGTTTCTGTGGAATTCTTCGCTCAATTATAGCATCCTGAATTGCGCTTCATTCACTGTTTGGTATATTCTGTTTTTGCAGACAGACATTCCCTCTGCCTTAGTCAACTTTTACTTAAGCTATCTCTCTCTTTGCTATGTGTCAGTTCCTCCAGCCCCTTGATCAACGTTGTTTTTTCCCTCTGAACTCCATTCAGTTTGTCTCCAGTACATTTGTATACTGAGGTTCCAGCAGTCAACAAAGGAACCTAACTGCAGCTTTGTAAATATGTCTAAATGCTGTGCAGCTGGAATACATTAAGAAAAAAAAGATTGAAATGACTAATTTTCCTAAGGATTGCTATAAGCAATGGTATCTTACCTTACGTGCAGGATGTTTAAAAATTTCCTCTCCATCCAAACACAGAGGGCTTAACTTTACTCCCTAAAGTAATTCCCTCAAACTCCTTAGGATTACTTGTATGAGTAAAGATAAATCATTGTGCAAGTGCTCACAAGGCTTTGTACATTTTGCATGTGTGAAATGGACATACCTGCTAGATTTGACATATTATGTTTTGGTGTGTCTTTCAGAAACTAAAGAATAAATGTTAATGGAAGTGACATTCCCTTAATCATTACCAGAGCCTGGAAACTAGTTTACAACACTAATTATATTCAAATCATTTAAAATCTTAAAATTCCTTTTTCTTTTCGCATATTGCTTCTTGGTGTGTTTTTATTTTCTTGTGAGTTCCAGTTACATTTCAAGCACTTTACAAAGGGGCTTGTTTTGGCTTGAAAGCTGAATCAGTTTTTACATAAGCTTCTTCTGTTGCCTTTTTTATTATTCCTAGCTCATTTGGCCAGCTCTAACTCACCCTGACTTAAAGGTCATCTGGGGGAATTGTTGCTAAACCATGTCATGTAACTTAGAATGTGACATGCAACCAAATTCTTCCTATGCCTGTCCTCTCCCTCAGACTTCTATTTTCTTTCTGGCATAGCTGCAAGATGCTGGTTTCACACCAGCAAAGATTCTCAGTACTAATATGGACCTTGTTCAAAATGATTGTTCAATGCTAGGAGCATCAAACGGCCCGAGTCAGTCTCAGCATCTTTCTTTTTATTGTTAAAGGCTTCTTAATTTTCCCTCCATTTGTGCACATGCAGTTTTGTGCCTGCAGCTGTTTAGAGCTGCATTTTTGCAGGCACATAATGAACCTGCCGATGAGCTTCCTTAGATCCCAATTTTCAGGAGACCTAGTTCTAGTTCTGTTTAGGCAAGCCTGGGCTGTCTGCTTTCCTGGACAGATTTATTATCTTTAACTGTGTGGTGGCCCCATTTGTGTACAGTGATACCGAAAATACGAGATCATATATCTCTAGATCAGAAGCTGCAATGCTTTTACCAGATTCCTTACTTTTACCTCTATCTTGGGTCTTTTAAAAGAAAGTGGTGCTGAGCATCAGCCACATAACAAAGTATCATCATGCAGAAAACTGAGTTCCTGTTCAGTCTGAAATACAATTATTTTCTTTTTTTTTTTTCAGATGATAATACTAGACAATTTCTCTGAACTGTCTTCAGGACTTTCAGTTTACAATCTAATTGTTTAATATATTCCTGGATAATGTTATTTTAATAGTTTGTCATGGCAATGACTTTTCTTTTTCTTACTGTCTGAGGTGTAGCCCATAAAACAATAGACTTAATTTCTGGTGTATCACTGTTAATAGTAACTTTATCTGTTGAGGAAACAATTTCCTGAATCACGACTTTATCTTGCATTAAAAATATATTAGTGGTTCTTCTATTACGTTATGATTTAACCTACTCTAAAAATCTTCTAATGACAGATAACATGTTCAGAAAGGAGGATTTACCTGATAAGATATTTTCATGCAAGTTTTCATGGAATTTTTGAAAGATTAATTAATTAAATCTAGAAAAAGGTATCAGTTATTCCTGAACAAATAAAATATACTGTCTAAAACCAGGGAATCAGTCTTCAAGCATCAGTTAAGCCCAGAAGTCGTATTTGGCCAATGGACATTAGATGATAGATATTAATGAAACATGAGGTATGATGTGCTAGGGGAGACCATCTGGCCCAATATAAAGGGAAAGAGTTTAAGTACAGGGATGTGTACAGTACCCTGTACTCTGAAATGCTTTATTATTTTACAATCATAAACAAAAACTTCCATCTCTGGAGGTTGTATCTGTAAGATAGTGTTTAATATCTGCCTAGCATCCAGGAATTTCTTTTCTATATTTTTAGGTGTGTCTAAATATTTGGTATACCTAATCTGTTATGTTGAGTTCTGTAATTTGATTGCATGTTGTATGCAAAAGCATTTCCTATTTTTCATTTGAATTCTGCCTCTGGTATTCACAAGTTCTTGTTCTTTAAGAAATGATGAATGATCATTCCCCAGTCACCTTGTTCACATCATTCATTACTTTCTAGATCTCAATCATAGCTCCCTCCTGACGTCTGTTTTCCAAGCTGAAGAGTTGTAGTCTGTCCAGTCTTTACACATGTGGGAGCCATTTTGTTTCTCTGATCATCCTTGCCAGCCTTCTCCAGATCTGTCCTAGTCCTTGTGGAGTTCCTCCTGAGGTGCAGTGACCCGAACTGTGCACAGTGTATCAGATGCATATATAGTGGCATAATAAATATTTCTCTTTCATTTCTCAGTGCTTTCTGATGCTTTCAAGATAATGCCCTCCATGTCACCCAGATGTCTTACCTGGAGTCAGGAGCAGGGGATGCCAGTCACACCGAGTAAAAACCCACCTTGATTTATGAATCCTGAGTATAATTTTTCTCAAGTACATTATATTGCATTTACCAAAATTTCATTTCAACATTTCACCCAGTCATCCTCATTTCTGGATCACTTGTGAACCTACTGCAAAGCCCAGGTGCTAGTGACTCTGACGGTAACTTCCTGTACCCACATGCCTCTTGACTCTTTAATGAAACTATAAAAGGTTCAACACGCAACTGAAGTATGCAATGCAACTACAGGACTTGATACAAAATCTAAAAGGCAACTGACAAATAAAGTGAGTTTCTATTCATATCTCCACATATTCCCTTGCATATTGTACCCCTATGTGTGTGCATGTATGCATGCACGTGATACAGAGCAAGATGTAGACAGTTTTATACAATACAATAAGGATTCCTGTAATTATTTGACTATGGAGAATGATTTGGGGCAGAGCAATGCATACGTTCAATATCTACATCGATGACATAGATAGTGGGATCGAGTGCACCCTCAGCAAGTCTGCAGATGATGCCAAGCTGAGTGGTGTGGTTGATATACTTGAGGGAAGGGTCCCCAGAGGGACCTGGACAGGCTTGAGGAGTGGGCCCATGTGAACCTCATGGCGTTCAACATGACCAAGTACAAGGTCCTGCATCTTGTCCTTCTATGATGGTGTTACAGCGTTGGTAGATAAGGGGAGAGAAACCGACATCATCTACCTGGATTTATGCAAAGCATTCAACGCTGTCGCACATGACATCCTGGTCTCTAAATTGGAAAAGCATGGATTTGATGGATGGACCACTTGGTGGATAAGGAACAGACTATATGGCTGCACTCAAAGGGTTGTGGTGAATGGCTCAATGTCCAAGTGGAAACCAGTGACAAGTAGTGTTCCTCAGGGGTCAGTACTGGGACCAGTGCTGTTTAACATCTTTGTCGGTGACATGGACAGTGGGATTGAGTGCATCCTCAGCAAGTTTGCCAACGACACCAAGCTGTGTAGTGCGGTGCACGCACTGGAGGGAAGGGATGCCATCCAGAGGGCCCTGGACAGGCTTGAGAAGTGGGCCTGTGCAAACCTCGTGAAGTTCAACCAGGCCAAGTGCAAGTTCCTGTACCTGGGTCACAGCAATCCCAAGCACAGATACAGGTTGGGCAGAGAATGGCTTGAAAGCAGCCCTGAGGAGAAGGACTTGGGGGTGTTGGTGGATGAGAAGCTCAACATGAGCCAGCAATGTGTGCTCGCAGCCCTGAAAGCCAACCGCATCCTGGGCTGCATCAAAAGAAGTATGGCCAGCAGGTTGAGGGAGGTGATTCTGCCCCTCTACTCTGCTCTGGTGAGACCCCACCTGGAGTCCTGCATCCAGCTCTGGAGTCCTCAGCACAAGAAGGACATGGACCTGTTGGAACAGGTCCAGCGGAGGGCCACAAAGATGATCAGAGGGCTGGAGCACCTCTGCTATGAGGACAGGCTGAGAGAGTTGGGATTGTTCAGCCTTGGAGAAGGCTCCGGGGAGACCTTGTAGCATCCTACCAGTACATAAATGAGGCTTATAGGAGAGATGGGGAGGGACTCTTTATCAGGAAGTGTAGCAATAGGATGAGGGGTAACAGTTTTAAACTGAAAGAGGGGAAATTGAGATTAGATATTAGGAAGAAATTCTTTACTCTGAGGGTGGTGAGACACTGGAACAGGTTGCCCAGAGAAGCTGTTGATGCTCCACCCCTGGAAGTTTCAAGGCCAGGTTGGATGGAGCTTTGAGCAGCCTGGTCTAGTGGGAGGTGTCCCTGCCCATGTCAGGGGGACTGGAACTAGATGATCTTTAAGGTCCCTTCCAACCCAAACCATTCTATGATTCTATATCAATACAGACTGGGGGATGCAGGGATTCAGAGCAGCCCTGTGGAGAAGGACATGGGGATGGTGGATGAAAAATTGGACATAAGCTGGCAATGTCCACTTGCAGCCTTGAAAGCCAACCGTAACCTGGGCTTCAGATAAAGTGGCATGGCCAGCAGGTTGAGGGAGATGACTGTCCTGATCTACTCTGCTCTATTGAGACCCCACCTGGAGTACTGCGTCCAGTTCTGGGCTCCTCTGTACAAGAAAGATATGGAGCTGTTAAAGCGGGTCTAGAGGAGGACCACAAAAATTGTCAGAGGGATGGAACACCTGTCCTAGGAAGAGCGGCTAAGGGAGTTGGGGTTGTTCAGCTTGGAGAAGGCTTCAGGGAGAACTTATTGCAGCCTTTCAGTACTTAAAGGGGGCTTATAAGAAAGACAGGACCAGTGGCAACAGTTTTAAACTGAAAGAAGGTAGATTCAGATTGGACATAAGGAAGAAAATTTTTATGATTAAGGTGGTGAGATACTGGAAAAGGTTGCCCAGAGAAGCTGTGGGTGCCCCATCATTGGAATTGTTCAAGGTCAGGTTGGATGGGGCTTTGAGCAAGAGCAACCTGATCCAGTTAAAGACATCCCTGCCCATGGACTAGGTGGTCTTTAAAGGTCCCCTCCAACCCAAACCATTCTATGTTTCTGAGTCTATTTTTTCACAACTTTATTTTCAGCAGAGTATGACAGAACTAGAAAAACAAAACCAACCAAAATTTAAAGAAATTTTCAAAAGCCTTGTTTTATCATGTCTTTTATAGAAAACTGCATTTTAAATATCACGGATAAAAATGTACTTAAACACTGGACAAACTAGACTTCCTAAAGCATGCACTAATATTTGTTCAGTTTAAAATGAAAGCCAGTGGTTTTACAAACTCTGACAAACAGGGATAAGACATTGAAAAATTCTTTATTTTTTAGAAATTATTCAACCCCTTGTCCTGTCAATGTAACTGCATAAGAAATTCTGTATCTGTTAATTTACATTGAAATTATCTAATTCATTGCTACTAGAGGAAAACTATGGAAGCCATGCTCACTATTTTTAGGCATTGCCTAAAAACTCTAATAGATCATCCTTATTACTAGTGTTCCCCTTGTCAAATAACCTCTCTAGTTCTTTGCATTAATATATCATTTTATATATGCCTTACACATAAAAGCCAGGTGCTGTGAATTTTCTTTTTTTTGCGCATAGTCCCTTTTAACTCCAGTGAGATCACTTGAGTGAGAAAAAAATGATAAAACTTGTCCTTTATTTGTAGTGCTAATGGCAATTTGCAGACTGAGTAATTCTATAGTTTGAAAAATGCCACTGTAAATTCATAAGAAGACAATTCTAATCTGAATGTCCATGAATGACAGGTAATAATCTCACAGTAATTATACAAAAAAAGGGGTTTAATTTTATTACAGAAACTGAATTTGTTGATGGAATCCTAAAAGCCATCCAAACAGTAACAAAAGGAAAACCATAAAAAGAAAGCCTCTGTTTTTGTAAATATCTACATGTATGGGGAAAAATATTTGTTTATATGGAATTTAAATGACATTAAAGAAATTCTTAGTTCTTAGAATGAGGACTACACACAAAAACAGTGCAAAGAAGGCATTTTTTTTCCTTGAAATATAGTGCATAGTAACACATAAATAATGTAATACATAATAATTGATTCCCAGTGAAGAAAATCAAATACATTTTTTAAAATGTTTGTTGCTGAGATTTTTTTAGTAAAAAACATTTTTGCTTTTGGAGAGGCTTAGTTCATTTAGTTCAGAGCAGATTAACAGAGCAGCTTAGGTTAACTAAAGTAAACAAGTTTCAGGGCTTTTCGGGAGGAAGGAGAAAATTTAAAAAAATCTTTTGAGGTTGAGGAAAATAAAATTAATTTTTTAAATTTATTTTCTTTTCCCTCAGCACAAAACCAGGAAGTCAGCTAGTTATACAGGACCATTTGTGACCCGTAAAACCAACTTGGAGAAATTATTCACGGACGCCATGATTTATTTATGAAGCTTTCTACTTTTGCTACCATGGAAAAGAAGATATTTGTATGCTGTATTCCCCACCAGTTCAGAACATCATTTTGTGAGCTCTTGAAATGCTTAAGAGGAATTAAGTGCCAATCCAGCAAAGTACTCAACCATGTGCATAGTGTTAAGCACCTGAATAATCCCAGTGAAGTCAATGGAATCAAGCCCTAAATTTGCTGGCATGCTTCAGTGCTTTGCTGATTAAGAGCCTTAAAGAAGATTTGGAGGGGAGGTAAAATGTCTTTTTATCTTTAGTCAATTCAAGATCCTGGCTGTCTGGGTGATGTTAAGGCTGTCTTTCAACGACAGCTATCTTGTACTCAACATATTCTACTTTAAATCTGACCTCTGTTCACTGCTTGAGGGACAGATGAGCAAAGCTTCCTGATTAGCACGCTTTGGTACTCTTGGGAATAAATAAAGAAACCAAACACATCTTATTGATGGCAGAATGAAATTATCTTTGTATGGCATGAGGAGTGTTTTTGGGACACAGAGCCAGAAGGAGGAATAAAACTGATAGAAAATACCACTGACTTATTCTGTGCTTACGGAGGTGATATCAACAGGGATACGTTTGTGTGTTTGTCTAACCTCATCTGGCTGTGAGGAAACACAACTCCCCTAAGCTTAGGGTGCAGGAGTCTGGATGCCAAATTGTGTGAACCTCCTAAACACCCCCAACAAATACGGCTGGTCTGTACGGAGCTGGAGTTGCCACAAACTGGACCCGGTCCCTATTAGAGCACTACTAAGGTCCAGTTAACTTGCAGTGCGGATCCCACACCCCGCATTTCCAAACCTTGACAGGAGTGGGTGTCCACTTCTCAAAATGTTATGTAGGCCAAAGGCAGTGGTATGAGGGTTGCTTTTTATGGACAAGTGAGTAGCACATTGCCCCAGGAAGCCAAAGACTTGTCTCCAAGATCCACTTTGGCATAAGAGACTCAAACCCACAGAAGCTCAGAAAAGGGCACTATTTAGGTTATAAGCAATGGCAGGAAGGTGTTCTTCCTGTTCTCTTAAATCTCTGTAATTGTACAGAGATTCATAGGGTTTGAAATGTGCAATTACAGGAGGGAACAAGACCCTAGAGACTCGTGGTTATACATGTGTCTGGCTAATGGGTGGTTTCTATCCACACTAAACACACATTTCGTAAAAGACAAGGATAGTTCTGAAAATGGGACAGAATGCACCCTTAAACTGATGACTGAGAAACATTTGTGAGAAATACAAATTGAAAGCAGAGAACTCCACTCCCCTACTTTGTGGAGGAATGCTCTTATGTCAACAGAAGCTGCCCCCCATGTAGCTGAAAGTTGAATAGAACAAACATCATTCTGCTCATCTGTAAGAAAACAGTGCCAGAAAAAAACTTCAATACAGACTAACTACAGTACCGATGGACAAGTCTTGCTCAGGTGTGTTGACCCTTGGGTCGTGGGTGACATTTCAGACATATGACTATAGTCATGTATTGACTTTTTCTGGGGGGTTCACATTGAGTCTGAAGGCTTTTTCACTGCCCTTCTCGGGATGATCCTTTCTCACCACAAACAGATAAAATATCAAGCTCTGCACATTTCATCCTTTGGAAATAGCCCATATTACTCATAAAGCAAACTAATTCTCCATCCTGCCTTTTGAACAAATTCAACTGGGTTGACTTTTATGTTCAAAAAGTATCTAAACCTCCCCTCCCCACCAGCATTAATTAAATGTAGATCTTTTGTTGGACGACTATTTTTTGCGATATTCAACACTACATTCAATTCCCATTTCATTTCCATTTCCATTACTTAGCGAACATTTTCAAAAATGTGTCACAACCTGTTTGGGTCCTCAGCCATTCCCACCTTTGTACCACAATGACAGGGAACTGAGTGCTTTTAACTGCGACTAGCAGGATGTGCTGGGATGCATGCATTGGAAATAAAAGGTACGAGAAATCACAATCAAGTATTTCTTAGAATCACTCAAAAGAAAAAAAACTATGTGCTGAGTAACTACATAAAATGGAAATTATTTAGGTAAAATGCATGCAATCTGTTGTTGAATGGGAATGTTTCATTAGCATTTCACAGTCTATGGGATGTCAGCGTCTAACAGGTTCTTCTTTAGCTGATATATCAGGAACTAGTGTACTTGAGCGAGACGATCAGCGCCTTACTCCTCATGTGTGAGCAGAAAAAACACTATAGCACTGAGGTTTGCACCTGGAGTTTCCCGAATGTCTGTGTATGGCAAGCAGCATAACACAAAGTCACAAATAAGAAAGCACAGGGTAAAAGATTTTGAAAATGCAGCTTTAAATTCCTCTTGCGTTTATGAGCTGATAAAAGACTCCAAAAGGAGCAGGCCTGATCTCAGGACTGGAAACCCCCTAAAACACAAGTACGTTATCATAGTCCTGGTTCCATGCGTTGCAAGCAGCTTGGTGTCCCAAGCTTGCAGAGGCAAAAAAAATTCTTATCAAATCTGGGAGCAAAACCTCATGTTTGTATCCAGATAATTCTTTTAATTATATGGTAGAAAATTTGTTTGTGATATTTCATGCTTACAGCCACAAAGACAAGTTTTCATACTTAGGGCATTTCCCTTATTCAGGTGTTTAAAATAGGAAGCTAGCCACCTCAGGCTTCTTCCATAATCACTGAAAAGAAAAAGACTCCCCCAGGGGATGATTCAGATCAACTATCTGTCTTATATTCTCCAAACTGTTCTTTGTTAAAAGTGTTATTCTGTTCCCTAGTTAGGCAGATAGCTTCGGGGAAAATGAGAGATACTTAAATAAACACCTTGCTCTTTGCAGGGCACACAAGGCATTTGACTCTTTCGGTCCCTGACAGATTAAGCACACACAAACTCTGAATTGACAAATTTAAGTTGATCTCTTGCCACATTGCCCTTCTCTAAGTAGACTGGAGGAAAAGGACTGAAGCCCGTCAGTAGATTGAATCCTGTATATTTATCTGAGTAGCGTAATATCATGTCCTACCTCTTTCCCATTTAGCTAAACAGTAAAAGCTTTTTTCTGATGTCCAATATCTCTCATCCTATTTTCCCTCCCTGTACTGTTCCCTTTGTTCTTCTTTTCTAAATTGTGCGGTATATCTAACAAAGGTCAGATACAATGAAAAGACAGTATATCCACCACCACCCCTCCGACTTCATCAGAGTCTAAATGGCTTATTAGGCGTAATTTAGATATTTGTTTTCAAGAGAACCACCTGAGAAAACTGTAACAATATGGTTAGCTGCCTGCAACGCTTTACGTATATATTGTCTCAAGCGAAAAATACACCTAAAGTTTCACTATCTAGCATTACCCAGATGATCATTGTCTACCCATACAAGAGCCTCACTAGATATGGAGGGCATAAGTAAGCAAAACTCATTTGACTTTCACTGAACTAAGAGCAATGAAGTCACACTTCTGTGACACTGGTGGATTTGTTTCCATTTGTTTTCAAGAAGGAAGCATCATTGTGTGAGTCTGGTGCATCCCCAAAATTTAACTCCTTTGTCTTTGCCAGGATACTGGACAAAACATGCTGAATACACTATTGACTGACTATTTCTTGGAAGGTGCTTAGACACAATATTTTTAAGATTCTTTCTATTAAACTATCAGTTGAAAACTCCGTTTCAAAAAACTTAGGCACTGTTCTACTTTATAGTTAAATATAACCTCATTCAACGTTTTAAAAAATGCTTCTGTTTTTTAAGCACTTTCATAAGGAAAAGGTGCATATCTCCCCAAATCCCCATCTAATGACTTAGCATCTAATTCTTGTCCACTTTACTTCAGCACTGTGAAATTGGAGGATTACGACCTCTAGAGTTCTTATGTTGAATCTGACCCTGGAAGCAAAACTCACTGTTGTCCTAAAAGCTGGTTCATAGAAAGCAGGCCCTAGATGGGTCTTCAAGAGGTCACCTGAGCCATTTACCTGCTCAAAGGTGAGATTATTAAGCCATTAACACCACATGAGAGATATTTGTCTAATCCGAAGAACTTTCCGTAATGGAGACTTCACAGCAAATGCAGCCTATTCCAGGGCTTAGCTGTCATACAGCTCATCACTGTTTTGACAGTGTTCCACCTTTGCAGTATTTGAAGTTCATTATTTTTCATCCTAGTTACAATGGCCAGGGAGAACAGGTTGTCTTTTTTTTCACAGTAACCTTTTTATACTTGAAGGCTGCTGCCATGATTGCTCTTACACCTCACTAGGATGAACACCTCCAGCTCTTTCGATCTTTGCTTACAGGTCATGTCTTTTAGGCATCCAGTTGTTCTTATTGCTCTACTCTGGACTGTCTTCAATTTTCCCTCTTACTTTCATGAGCATGAAATGGTTATTTTCACCCATGTGCAACTAAGAGCAAAAAAGGAGCAAACCAGTAACAAATCAATGCATCAGTGATTTGTATCTCCTTCCCTGGTATTTGATGGCACAGTAGAAAAACTAGCAAAAGAAAATTACAGAGGCCCAACATTTACTTGAACTTGTCCCACCACGTGGCTCCTTGCATACGGAGAGATTTTGTGTGGAGGAACAGTATGATCCAGGTTTCCAGAAGTGCTAAGAGATAAGCACTAAAAAGCAGTATAATTTTCACTCACAGAATTATTGCCTTTGTGGAGTTCAGGAGGTGGCAGGGAGTAGAGCGATGGTTTCTTGTTTCACTTTTTTGCCTGTGGCAAAACATTCCCCTATTAATTCATTGCTGTTTATAAAGTGGTTTGACTTCCTCAGATGAAAGGCATGACATAAGTGCTTGGTATTAGATGATTATTAATTATTTTTATTCCTCACTATTTTTCAGGCCAAGGACCTATTATAAGCCTCATAAAGTTTAGCACTTCAGCCTTTGTACTTTGAATTTAAAAAAAAAAGAAGAAAAGAAAAAGAAGTTCAATCTCTGTAACATAACAGAATTCTCTACCGCGCAGTCCTAAGATAATTTAGATTTAAAGGAAGTAGACACAGAAAACAAAGAGATCTCTCAATGGAAAAAAAAGGAGCATTTTTAAGAAAAAGGTCACTGCTTGTCAGATTTTTCACTGCTCTAAAATGATGTAGTTCTACTGATTTTGTTTGGGTAGTCTGTGGTTAACATTTTCAAATTCAAGCTCTAAGTTAATAAACCTTTCCATGGTACTCTCAATAAACATTTATTTGGGGACTTGAAAGCTATTGGGTATGTAACACTGACAGGCAGACAAAAACTGGAGATGTGCAGGAATAGAGTTATGTGAACACATTAAAAAAGTCTAGGCCAGCACCTTGGTTCATGTAAATCAACTTTACTGCACGGAAGTTAGTAAGGCTATGCTGACTTATGTCAAATGAGTGTATAAAGCTATCAATATTAGAAACTTAACTTACACAACCAATCCAAACTGAAGTGACAAAATAAAGAATCAGAGAAGTCATTAAGGTGTATTATTACTTCAAACTCCATGTGCATTATTGTCACCTCCAAGTAGCAGAAATGTTGTCATTCAATCTAATTGCCCTTTTTTAGCTGATGAAAGTAATTTTTCCCCCCAGGCGTACTGTATTTGTTGTGATTGACACACAGCTTTCCTTATTGTCATAAATCACTGAATTGATATTTGCTGCGATTGTCCCTGGAATATATTCATTTTGGTGCTGAGTGGAATTTTTCACATACAACTAGAGAAACTAATTCTCTCTTCAGGTGGAATGTGCTTGCATTTACAGACATCAGTGGCATTTTTCCATTGACTTCTGCATCAGAATCCAGCCTCTGAACTTTGGAGAAGAGAAATAATAGACACACAATGCAACGCACACCACTATTAGTCCTATTTGTTTGGCAATGCCTAAACTTATTTTACATCCCACAGGGAAAACTGCAGTCAGGCTTGTCTGAGGAAGCTGCGAGGGAATGCTCTTCTTAGAAATCTTTATTCCTAGGCAAGCTTTCTAGGTAAGGTTTTCAGCTCTTCTCAATTGCAAAATGCGAGTACAGGATAAACTGACCTCACAAAGACCTTGTTGTTAGCTTTGGCTGCATTCTTGAACCTGTTTTTATTTTGACCAACAAAAGAAAGAAAACATTTACTGAAAACTTTAACAAGCAACTCAAACATCACTGCGCTAGGGAACACGGAAAATGGTTACTAGCAGCTCTTACAATGTGATGCTTCTGTACTTTATACATTTATGGTGTGTAATTGGCTGTTTTGCACTTGTTTATACACTGGCAGTTGGATTTGAGAAGCAAGCAAAGGTTGTAGCTACTTTTACAGAAAGGCAAGGGTATTGGTTCACAGAAGCACCCTCTGCAGCAGATTGCCCAAACTCAGCGTGTCCTCAGCATCATTCTGAACACAAACAGGCACTGGAGCAGCTAGAGGAAACATCAAGAGCTTCCAGCTTTTCCACACAAGAAAGAGTGGACCAGTCAACCTGTTGTGTAGTATGTCAGCTCTTAAGCTACACTTTGAGACTATGGACTAGTATGTCCTTTATCTCAAAGCTCTGGTAGGTAAGGCTTGGTCCTTTGTTAAATGCCCAGTTTCAGTTCCCAAAGTGGATCAAGAAACAGCTTTCCTTCTCTGGTGCCTTGGGTGAATTCTGGAGCAGTACAGGCTTTCAAGATATTGAAAAGTTTTTCTTTGGGATCTGCCCATGAGTATCTGGATTCCTCCCCTCTCACCTCCCTGTCCCCGATTATTCATTAAAGTTGGCAGATTATTCCACCATGGGAAAGAATTCTTGGTTCTTGTTGGGTATAATGTGCATGACACTTTATGAGTGTCAAATTTAATTCTGGATATACACTCTGGCCCCTAAATTCTGCTTTCCAATCCTAGGTCCTCACATATGCAACCCAAAGAAGGTCTTACTCAGACCATCTCGAAGTCTTTCACTCAGCTAAATGGAAATGCCTCTTGTTAGTGGCCTTTCCAATAAAAATTCTCAAACTTAACAGTTCCTGCTGCGACTACCTGGTACATAGCTCTTAAATAGTCAGAATTTTATAAACCCTAGTCAGTGGTTTTTTTTCCAGTTTGGTTACAAATACGTACCACCCCTCTGAGAATTGCAAAAAGCTCAGTTCCATATTTCCACATTCAATGTTATTGTAGTTCTCAGAATAAAAATTTGTCAGGCTATGTAAAATGTTGCAGCCAAAGTTTTTCTTTTCACACAATAAACTCAGAATTGGTTATGCTTGAACTACACACAGAGATTTTCCAAAAAGAGTTAACCCTAAGCAGGTTTCCCCCAGGAAGAAGTGAAAACATGAAAACAAGAGTTTGTAACAAACCGGTTTTAATCTGGCCAATTGTGCAAATTGAAGCGTACACTTTGTAGTCAAGGAAACATTTTAATCTCAATATATTATGTTAAAGCATTCAAGCTAAGAGTACAATGATCCTATTTGTAGGCTGCAATCTGCTGAGACCAGTCTAGATACTTGGAGGCTGAGGACAATACTTACGGGAATCCCACAAACCTGTCCCCTTTCTTGCTGCTACACACTGTGAGCTGACTCAGTCCCTGCTTTGCCATTGTCCTGGAGGCATCTGTCTTCACAGAGAAACAGAGCTTCTTTTCCTCATGCACATCTTCATGTAGCTTATTGTGCACATGAGGTTGGTTTTGTAAGAGTTAGAAGAAATGTCCAAGTTGCGTCTCTGTGTAGATTAAAAAACCACAGTTTTTCAGGTCTTACTATCTAATAGATTCTTCTTATTTTCTTTCCTATGTTTTGTAAATAATTTATAGACTATATGCTGCAGCCTATACTCATGCAAGTACTCCTTCTGCCCTTCACCAGACGAACGAGGTTTACTGAAGACAATTTTCTATGCCTACGGAGTCAGCATCGCATTCTCTTTCTGCATTTAACAGCCTCCAGACAAATACTCAGGCTGAGCAGGGCTCATGGCTCATTTCTGAATGAACAGTAGTCCACTTATAGGTACAACAGCTGCAGCACTAGGTTTGAAAGTACGTTTTTTTCCCTTTTTAAATACCAACAGCAAATCTGACTGCAAGCCATAAGAAAATACTGAGGGGAAAAAAAAAGGAAAGGGGGGGAGGGGGGGGCGCTCTATTTTTTCCTAATTTTCTTAGGAAAAAAAGAATAAAGGATACTTGGACTTCCTGCCTATGTCAGCAAGCAAAATTTACTTCAGGGCAAGGCTGCAGGACATTCACAGTAGAACCAGATTATGGTCAAACCACAAGTCAAGTTAATGTGAGAGAACAGTAATCTCATTGACTATAGTTGGTGATTTGTAAAGACAGTTAAATAACACATGTTTATGTTTCATGACCAATTTCATATAAAGCTCCAGGTTAAACTTAGTTAATAAACACAGTAGCCTTCAGCTGCAGATTATCTGGGTTTTGTTGCCTTTAAATAAAGTAATAATTAAAACCAGGAGGACTATATGAAAGGAAAGGTGAACAAATAAAAGAATAAATGAAAAAAACTTACGATGTGAAAAGTTTTCCTTGTTTCTTCATCTCTCTTGCCATCATGATGCTTCCCTTAATATGAAACAGTATCACACATTTTTCTTAAACGCACTCAACAACATTTAACTCAGTAAGGACCTCTTTGACTATTGTTCTACTTAAGTCAGTAGCCACTCTGCCAACAGAACAGGCAGATTGCAGAATAATGCATTATGACTCACCACAGGTGAGTCATTGCACACAGAGACCTGACTTTGTTTTCTCATTATTTTAAATTAAAAGTAGTGCCACTGAAGTTAATCCAATGCCTATCCTGGACTACAGAGAGTGATCAGTGTTAAAATTTAACATAAGTTAAAGAATCCATCCCATCCTATGAGTTTGTCTGAATTCAGTTTTTTTTACAGATATTATTGTTTCTTGATTATATTTATAAGAAGGAACATGGACATACTATATTCAAATTCAGAATAGAAACCTTAGACAAGAAAACAGTATGAAAGAAGGCCTTTACACAGAGTCTGTTTGAGTGTTAAAGCTAAATCTGACACCCCAGCCTCCAGGTTACGTACAACTCAACATACGGCACACAGGGTTTATATACACAAGTGTGCCTGGCTGAAAAGTACACCTCAAATCAAAATTTTGACAGACTCAGACATTTCTATGTAGAAATTTTAAGAGACTTTTAGAAGTATTTTAAATTCAAAATTTTATTTCTACAATTTTATGTCTTTTTTATTATTATTATTATTACTTTGGAGAGGCACATAAAAATGTTGAGGCCTTCATAAGAAAATTCTGAAATATGAAAACAGGTTTTAAAAGATTTTCAGAGAGAAAGATTTAAAATATTCCCTTCATTGAATAGTAGCATAGAGGAAAGGAGTAGCATTTCTTTTTTCCAAAACTTTTAGCTGAAAAATGAGCTTTCTCTTTTTTCTTTTTTTTTTTAATAAGCAGGAAAATTATGTCTATCTTGATTTTCTTTATGGCTGCTTATGAAGTATTTATGAAGTATTTACATCAGTAAATATATGCTTCATTAATAAATATTCACCAAAATAGTTCCATGGAATAAGAGGCAGATCAAAGGTGTTACTCATCTGTATTGTTTTTACCTGAAATATATTAATTCATGCAACATTTGAGAGACACATCAGAAGAATGTTTTTCAGCTAATTTTTTTAATAAAAAGTAGTAGTGCACCTCACAGTTTCAAACAATTCTTTGGAACTCAAGGTATTTTTTATCCTTTCTGTGCTCCCCTCTTCTGAAGAACACATGGAAATCGCCAGTGATGCAAGAAATTTCCAAGGTTCTTCTAACAATATTAATTGTTGTCATGACCAGAGACAAGAGGAAGTCTTCTTTCTTTATCTTTTTTCTCACTGGGAATCACTTTGTCTGTTGATTAAAAGAGATATTCTGAGAATTTGGGCTCCAAAGATTTAAAACCTGCAAAAACCATCTAGCCTTCATTCACTCAAAGTTACCGGTTCCATGGTTATGACAGACGGTTTGTGGTTTAGCTGTTCTGAAGCTTGAGGCTGGCTGGTAACTGCAGAATCCACACTAACGTCTGTCATCGCTTTGCTCTAGGATACTAAACACTTATAAACTGAACAAAAATTCTTTGCAAATCCAACCTATCCACTGCATTGAATGGAGCTTTGGAGTGCACAACAAACACAAGACAAGACCCTAAAAATGATGCATGGAATAAAAGTGAATCTCACCCAAAATAATACAGTTCCTCAAAAGTCCCAAGTGTAGTCAGAACATAATTGTTCTGACACTCATGAAGTGAATGCAGAAATAGGAGGGAATACAAGGGATCTCCCTACTTCCACATCTTTTTTTCTGTTCACTTTGGTAATCACAAAAAGATAATCCAGGATAAAAAGTATGAATATGTGGCCAAAAGGGTGCAAACTGTACAGTTTCAATAACCACAATGTTATTTTCCTCTCTATCCTTTCTGTGAATGCAAAGCGGAACAGTTCTTATTTTATATTCCTATTTCCTTTCCCAATTAAGAAGAGTATCTACAAGGAAAGGTGCAGAAGTCAAAATTTTACAGAACTATACAAGCTTAAAATAATTAAGAGAAAGTCTTTGATGGACATGTTAAATTTTTTCAAGCTGAAGTGAAAAAATATGACCGGAGAATTTTTTTAAAACATCATAAATAATTAAACAGTGTGTTTTTAAGAACTAAATTATGTTCCCGTCAAAAAATCTTGCTTGAAATTAAGTAGAGTTGTTTGGTTTAGATTCTTCTTTCTGATACATTTTCTATTCATTCCTGATGAATCCAACAGATTGAAGTGTCACATTTCTCCAAATCCCACTGAATGATGGGATTTAAAATAGTTCTGCACATTCAGGACTTCAAGGAAAATTGAAGTTGAAATGGCATGCCAAAAAGGATGAGTACAGGAAGGTATTCAGAAAAGGCAAGGGCAGAAAGAGATAGAGGTAAGGACACGTGGAGGGGAAAGGTGAAGTAGTAAAATGTGAACAAGACAACAGGCTGTGGGTAATACAGTAGTACCATACATTATATCCCATTGTATAGAATTAATCTTTATTCTCTCTGAGGTTTGCTATATTGCAAATTTCAGTTTTCATTTTCCTCCTCCTGGGTTACTAGAGAGAGTTTCTCAGAGTTTTTACTTTTTGAGGGCTTCTTCTAAGTGTTGCCTGTCAGTTTGTTCATTTGTTCCTGTCCATGTTGCAACTGTGGAGTGACTCTTAAAATTAGAGGGACTGACAACTTTTCTAGCATGGCTTAGACTTGAGGCTCTACTCAGAAGACAGGTTAAAGTGTATGGGGATTTCTCTAATGGCTCTTCTAAATCAGCTAGACTAACAAGGCCTATTAGGTAATAGTGATCAATGAGGAATATCATTATCTAGATATCTGACACTGAATAGATACAGTGGTGAAGGTGAAGGTGAAGGTTGAGCCACGCTTCCGGGTCAAGTCACCTTCCAAGATCCCAACACTGAAACCAGTCAGAGGAAGTGTCACATTTTCCCCAGGCTTGACAGTGCAATCTCACTGGAGCAGCCACTGGGGAGGGTCTTGGTTAACTGTAACTGTGTGTGCCTTTGTGTTTCTATGTGTTTGTGTGTAGGAAAACTTTTCCTGATGCAGCCTATCCCTCTGTTGGCCCACTTAGGAAATGGAGTTGCCTGATGCTCCTTTTTGTCCCTTGACATTAAGAAAAAACAACCTCTGTTTGGAGAGACTATACAGTGATATGTCTGGTTCTGCTAGGAGCACCTGGAAGATGCTATCCAACTTAAAGAAATATTTGCTATTGGATACTCCTCCCAGAGCTACGTCTCTCAGAAGTAATAAATGTTCCCCTCTCTATATTCATTTGGTTAAGGCAAAAACAGGCCTTTGTATTGCACTAACCACTGAGCACACGTACTCTGCTGGCTTATTTCTTGACCTGTGTCTCGCAGCAACAAGCTGCTTGGATTTCTTTGGGGAATGACTTGTAGGAAAGCTGGGCTTTGTTCTTTTCTGGAGCTTTTCAATCCCCAAAAGATGTTTTCGGAATGTTGTTTCTTTTTTTCATCTCCTATCTTCCTAAATAAGGTGCTGATTTTATTTTTTTCAGTGCATCTTGTGCCCTACTCCCATTCAGACTCTCTTTTCTTATTTGCTTGTAGATGTTGACTCTTCCATCTCTCCGTTATGCCAGTCTCCACAAATCATTAGTCAGATTTGGCTGACAGTCATCCCTAACCCTTCTCTCAAACTTTCCTCCCTTTTGGTGGACTTCCCTCTAGCAAAACATTGCCACTTGTCTTTACATCCCTCTATCCTCTCCTTCACTGTGATGCTTACAGGGAGTCTAGTGAACACACTAGTCTGCCTGCTACGCTAATCAGCATTGCTTCATTGCTTCATTGTAGCACCTTGTTTTTCTCGAGTGATGTTTTCTCTTGTATTATACAGAAACTATAGGAGTAGGGTAGATCTGCATTTACACAGTGTGGTCTGGTCCATAATATGAACTCCCATCTGGTGCCATAATACAAATAGTAAGGACATTGATAAGAGTACTGGTGAATGCTGGTAAAATGTTTCCAACTATCTACATTTAAACTGAATTTCTAAGTTCAGAAAACTAAATGGAAGAAACCATTTCTAACCAGTTGCAGCATTGATTGTGTTTAGTGTATTGTTTTTTGTTTTGTTTTTTTTTTTTTAAATTGAAGAAATGCCTGGAAAATTATTGCAAAGCTCTGCCATTGCTTTAAGCTCCCTGCCATTATGTTATCCTTTGTTCTCTGTTAAGACGTGTTAGCATTTCAAAAATATAGAATTGCTCTGGCCTCAACACAATTTCCCTTACTTGCCGTATCTAATTTCTATTCTCACCATCTCTTCTCTTCAGTCTTCAGGATCTTTCTCAAGGGTTTAAGAATGGGAGCACTCAGCCTTTACCGGGCTTGTGGAAGATGGGTGTTTTGTTACAATCCAGTTGGTAGGGTAAAATGAAAGGACAGTATCATTCATGCAAAAGATAGAACAAACAATATAGGCCAAAACACAATAGCAGCTCTCTGCAATGGCTGTGACTTCAGCCATCTGACAAAGTTTCAGCTGAAAAGCCCACAGTCATAGCATATTCTATGTGCGGTTCATGCACAGCTGCCACTCATGGCTGGCAGCCCAATCATCTATAAAACACAAATGTGGCTACCTCAGAACCAGTAATTCAGTGGATTGCTTCCTACACAGGCATGGACTTCTCTATTCCTGTTGTGCCCCTACCCTAGTTTTCTTCCTCTCTGTTATCAAAGAAATTTAATTATACTATTTTGGAGCTGTAAAGAAGTATCCACAAAAGTAGTGACCTGTAGGGTTTTTATTGTCTATGCTTCTGGCAGGATTCTGCCACTTACAGAATCATTATCTGAATAAATTCCATGGGTACTTTTAACTCCAGGTTCTGTCCCTAGCTGTCTGAATTGACATGCTACTACCAACACTTTTTTTTATTCACTAAGAGTCAAAGGTCTGTCTTTTCTGTATTGTACTTGGCTGACCATGTTGTCAGAACCTATCAAATGTTAATAGTTAACAACAAATGCAAAAGCTAGGTTCTGTTTGCAGATATCTCCACGCAGCTTAAGTGTAATGTATTTCCACTTAAGGATGTAGTTGTGGCTTGTATTAAAGTGGAAATTTACTACAGCAACACATGAGGAAGATGAAAGTCATCTTGCAAACAAAATTGTTAATGATTCATAGCACATTGGTGCTAGATAGATTTATGAAATAGTTGTTCAAAACAGTAATACAGCTGGCACCGCAAAGAGAAGCCGACCACGTTAAACCTCAGCTACAGTCTAACACGAGAGTGAGTCAGACAAGTTTGCACAATGTGGGCTTCTTTTTCTGAAATTTCTAGTCATCTGCCTCCCTGGCTCATTACCAGCAGCATCCCAAAATTGCTTCAGTAGTATTTTAAAGCTATAGACATTTTCTCTGACAAATGAAAGGCACTTTTTGAAATTTATTGGCAAATTAAGAAGTAAAAGTTGTATCCCATTGTGGAACACTAAATATTACTAGACACTTAGAGAGAAAGAGGAGATGAAAATAATATGAATATAATAATATGTGTCCTTAAGTGCTTAAGAAGTCCAGTATGTAACATTTTAGCTGTAAAAAAAAAAAAATAAATCCCGTGATAGGGTCCATACTGAGCATAAGAAGCGGTTTCTTCAGTGCTTGTAAGCTTCTGCATGTTGTAAAACCTTGTTCTTACAGAACTTATAAATTCTGTATATCCACATCTTATAAATTAGTTGTCATTGTCTGGCTGACCAGAGTGCCTTACAAACCCTGCTGGACACTAACCTCTCCTGGGACTAGGCATTCTTCAAATGCTCAGCATGAAAAGACCAGAGAACTTTATCAAGCCAGAACACATGGCTATAACTAGAACTGGCTAAAATACGATGTCAAACCCTTTTCTGGCAGCCTGACTGAAGTAGCATTTATTTTTCAAAAAATAAACACGTCCATAGCATTTTGAATCTATAAAAAAACCCTCAATTTTTCCTGTTCCTTTCCAGAACATCAAAATTTGGGGGTTTCATTTCCCATTTATGTTTCATTTCATGAGGTTTTTAAGGTCTCTTGGTGTAGATTGTACATTATTTCACATTGAAGTCTTGCAGGTATCCACTCAGTGCTAGATATCTAGGCACCTCTAGTGGCTAAAGAAGCAGCACGGCCAGGAATGTATTCATTCATCCTAGGAAAATGGGATGAGCTGCATCTTTAGGTATCCTATCCATCAGCCACAGAGCCAGTCATGGCAGCCAGTCTGCCCTAAATGCCATACTTACATGTCTGAAGTTATGTGAGATGAATGCAGCTCTTAATGTGATTCTAACGATTATTTTTGGAAACAAGCATTTGGCATTAACCACGTGAAACTTTGGACTGTTCTTACATGATAGTTTTCAGAGTTTTTGTTTGGTCAGATTAAAATTTCACTGAGATTCTAAAACAAGTTTTGAACACTGAACTAACTGGAGGGATGGAAATTACATTTTCTTGTCAGCAGCAGACATAAGAAACAGGCAGAAGATAGGTCACGGTGACCCTGAAGGTCTCAGTGACTTGATGAAGGTAAATGATGCAATCTTCAAAAAGACTACAGCAAAACCAAACATTAACCTACTTTCTCCTGAATCATCGTGTCTTCTCCTAAATCCTAGTGTCTCTTCCACAGTCTTTCTTACTCTTAAGAATTTTTTTCTCCTAAGAAGTAAATAAACTCCCTCCTTCCTTCCTTCCTTTTGCATTAATTTAAGGACTTAACAGCTAGAGTAATTCAAATTGGAGTTTCTGAAAACAGGGAAGTGCAATATTATATCCATGAACCATTCCATGAACCATAACTCTGTTCTTCCAACTTAGAAGGTATCAATTCCTACCAAAACCTGCCTACTATAACCCAGTTGCATTCACTACGTGTAAATGGAGTGATGGATGGTGAAGTCAGGCATTAGTTGCAAAACCTTGACAGTGCTTGGATTGTGATGGAAGGTTATTTGGGGTCATGGCTAGCAGCCCTTCACTGCTACTGAATGAAAAGAAACAGGTGCACGGGTACTTCAAGAGGTTCAGCTTACTGCATTTTGATGCTATATTGTTGTCCATTTCAGTAATGATGCCTGAGGTTATTTTACCAGGGAGACTGACAGCTGTGAGGCAGCAGGATGTAAAGAGCAAGATGGAAACCTGCATGAAAAGGTGTTAAAATGGAGTAGTTAAAGAGCTCTTTGAGCACGTGCTCAAAGTTTACAGCAAATCCAGCTCTTTCTTTGCATTTCTTTCAAACACCAGCTTTGCTTTAGCATGGTGAAGGCCTGCTTTTTGTGGTCATATGCCCAGGTGGTCTGGCCAATACAAAGAATGCATTTGGGGCATTTTAGGAAATTATCTGGGAACAGCAAAATTGTAGCCATATACCATCAGTCTTAATTTCCCAGCTTTTGCGAGCTTGAGTTTTGCTGAACTGTGTGATTTTAACTGACAAACAGGCTTAACTGTGCATTTATAAAGGGTTGGGGGTTTTGTTGCTGATCAGTTTGTTCAATCTCTCTCTTTGTCTCTCTCTCCTTTTTCTTTTTTTCTTTTCTTTTTTTTTTTTTTTTTTTTAGTTCTTCAAACCTAGCAATAATTTGGGCATCAGAAACAGGAATTTCTGTCACTTCCTGTCGCTAGGAAGACAGGAATTTTCTGATTCCTAGGTGCACCTGCCTTTTGCCTCTCTTCGGCAGATTATGGTCAGTGGTTCCAGAGAAACTTGGTCTCAGTAAGTTTAATACCATGCTGTGGTTTGTATCCCAAGGTTTTCTCAGACCACATGGATGAATAGCTAGCAGCCTCCTTGCTAGAGTAAACCTGATGGACGGAAGGATTAGCTAAAAGTGGTAAGTAATGTTACCAAAGTCTAACTTAGCTAACTCTGAAAAGAATATGTCATTGTATTACAGCATTGTGGACGATATGTGCCCAAACACCTATAAGAATCTGTTAACTGGTTAAAGTCAAGTTATAGCTGCTATCTGTTTTTCAGAGCAATATACAGTGATTGGTGGATAACTGCAAATTTGAACAATTGCATTTTTTCCAGCTTCCATCTGTCTGGTCATATTATGTAAGGATTGATTCTGATCTTATACAGGTATTGAACCAATGTAATTCTACTGATGTTAGCTAATACATGTCATTTTTTGTGGAATTTATGAAGCAAAATGAGAATAATTGTTCCAAACAATATGATTTATATTGCTGTGGTCACTTCCTCCAGTTTTACAGTGTTTCCATATCAGCACAATTTTACTGAAGTCTGTAGAGCTACACTGTGTTAAGACTCAATGTCAGAGTGGAGAATCAGTATTAATGAAGAAGCTCATTAGGAAAAATTATCTTTCAGGTTCACAGATTTAGCATGTTGAAGACAGAAAATTTTCAGGTAAGAGTCCTTCAAAGGAGGGTGATCAGAATCCAGTTAATTCTTTGAAGATAGGCAGAATTAATAAACACAGTGGAAATTATAGAATTTTAGGGCAGATGAGTGTAAATTCAGGAGACACGCAATAAGTGTAAGAAAGACTTTTCTGATATAACTTTAATGAGAAGTGATGAATAGGAACAAATACAATTTGAAATCCTTGGGAAGAAGAAATTATCATACAGCTGTAAAAACGTAAGATCAGCTCTCTGTTTAGCCCAGTTATATTTAATTGAAGATGCTTGAATATACATGAGTGTCAAAGGGTCAAAAATAAAGCAGTTATGTGAGAGTAGATCATATTTGCCAAGGTAAAGGGAAAGGAAATTCCTACAGGAAAGGGAGCACTAAACCAGCCATAATAAAAAAAATCAAATATGATCTAGTCCAAACATGAGTAAGGGGGAGTAATTTATCACTAATAATCTAGTTATAAGCTAAAGTTAAGAACCATGGGTGGTGGAATCAGGGGTCCTGGGGAAAGACTGAAGAAATGGATTAATTTAGTATTAAGGAATATTTTCTGGCTTTTCAGAGTTAAAATGCAAGGAAAGGGAAGTATTTAAGTATGGTTGGGTTTACAACACTAAAAGGGAGCAGACTGAAAAAAAAATATCTCTCTTTTCTGCCACTTCACATATTATCTAAGGACCTGATCGACCAGATACATGCAGCCATGAATATGAGATACTACTATGGATGAGCATGTTTAAGTCATCAATGAAATTGCCTCTAGTACTAAAATCCATATTGAAGATAAATGTAAGACTGGACCCTTGGGTCATAGCTTTACAGAGATTTATGAGTGCATTTAACTTTATGTACATGAACAATCCCATTGATTTCTTTGAGACTGCCTACATGTGTAAAATGAAGCACAGCTTTAATTTTTTTGGATTATAATCTTCTCAATCTATGCACCAATTTGCAAAAGTGACCTGGTCCTCATCCACATAAGTCCTTACTAATTTGACAACTGTTGGAGTAAGGCCTGTATTTCTGTAGGATTCTTGGCTCACTTTTGAGACCTGAATTAGTGAAGATACACATCGCTTGGAGATTAACACACGAAGTGGATAAACATTATCTGATCAAGCACCTTTAGTCATCTGGTGTGTGAAACTGGTGCTTGAGATATATGGTTGAGAAAGTATAATCCCAACAAAGCACTAACTGTGCCACAAGCATGAAGCAGGAGGTAGGGAAATGATGGAGGACAGACAGCAGCCACCAACCAGTTTCCTTTCACCATGCTAAATGCTTCTTGATTTTCATGCAGATCTGTGTGAGTGAGGAGATCCCACAAAACAGGCAGCCCACATTAAAGTCAAAGTGGTAAGTCTTAGGAGTCCATGCAGTATTTGCTTTATTCCTTTATGAGTTTTTATTGAAAAAGGAGAGAGGGAATGGTGAGAGTCCTCTATGGACCAGTCAAGAGAAGGTAGCAGCCATTATATGTGAAGTTGATCCTTTGATTTACATGTGAAGCAGTGAGACAGATTGAGGAGAAAGCCACAGTGAATGCAGATATAAGAACTGATCTGAGAACTCGTATACTTCAATGTGTGTGTCCGTGAAGGAAAAGAGATCTAGCAGAGGGTTAAGAATAGGCCCAGGCATGCTCTACCTTTCTTTAAAAAAAGAGGAAGCCTCCAAAACTAAATAATCATGGAACCACGGAATCACAGAATTTCAGAGTTGGAAGGGACCTCTAGAGATCGTCTAGTCCAACTCCCCTGCTAAAGCAGGATTGCCTAGAGCACATTACTCAGGACTGCATCCAGGCGGGTCTTGAAAGTCTCCAGAGAAGCAGAATCTGAAGGATACCCAAACCCTATTACCCCAGAAGGATGCCTACTGAAATTCAAACTTATTTCAACAGGCCTTACCCATCTGGTAAAAAGTCCTGAGCTACCGGCATTGTCCTAATATTATTTGGGGTTTTTTAGGCAATAAACATCCTGAGTAATTGATAAACCACTTAACAAAGCATTTTTTACCTGGGGTATTAACTAAACTGAATAACAAACAAGTAACACTTCAATCTAGAAAACACATATATTCCTCACTATGCAGCAGACTGAAAATCTGAAAGGCTTTTCTTGGTTCTTGTGATAACGAGCGTTCTCCAGATATACCTATATGTATAAATTGATGCACTGTTTTAGGCTGATACAGGTGTTGATGACACAGAAACCACCCTCAAAGGAGTTCAAAATTTTAGTATCGCTGGAGAGTTTTATCTGACATCCTAGAATTTTATTCTTTTCCTGTTGGTTTTCCAGATGAAGCCCAAAGGTAAAGCTCCTTTACTTAAACCCGTTATACATCTCAATGCATAGCTAGGTATCATGGGAAACCTTCAAGCAAAGCCATAAAAGCATGTACAAGTAGGTATGAGCACAGGAACACCAAAAGCTATCTCAATCTTTAACACTTTCTGGATATGTTTACGGGTATTTCATTATCATTTGAATTTCTATCACCCTGTTTCTACTGATGATAAAGCTGCATTCTGCATCTCCAGGAATGGTGCCAGATTTGTTTCCTATCAAAACCAGAAGTAGAAATTCTGACCGCTGCCTCATGTATTTGTAGGACTAGCTGACTCTTATTTCAAAGCCATTAGTCATTCAAAATCTTAGACACTGGATAGCTTAAGTCTAAATTATTCTCATCTCAGCCATCATATCGATTCACTAATGACAGTCTTTAGTTAAAGCATGCAGTGTATATCAGCTCTGCTTTTATAGTTACATCAGTACCTTAAGTGAAGCAAACCTTACAGGGACAGATAATATTTTTGTTAGACCAAGCGACAAAGCTGGAGAAACAAGAAAGCTTAGTACTCACAAGTTGTCGTTACCACATTTCCAAAGGACTTTCCTGCCACCCAAGCAATTTGACTCAGGTGTATTCTTTTTCCAAAGTTCTTTCTTGCAGAAAATGCTGTCCATAAGGTTGTGCCTCGTATTCAAAAGGTTTGGTCTGAAATGCTTTTAAAAAGAAGTAGATTACTCAATACTACCATCAATTCTCTAGCATTCTTATATTGTATACAAGAAAGAAACTTCATTATAAAAAATCTGAAGGTAAAACTTGCATATCCTGTTAGATAAAACTGTTCTAGAGCAAAAGAATCTCACCAAACTGGTGCCCCAGACTCGGTTCACAGGCGAGGTGCCATGGCCTGGCCCTGTGTCCACGTGCCTAAACTTTCTTCCTCCCTGAAACAGGGTGGCTGCATCTAAATTGCCTATTGGATGCAGTTTTTGGGCTATGACCTTCCCTGAACCACACCAGGCGTAACTGGCCTGAGCCAAAAGCCTGCTAAGGAGTATACTTATCACTAAACACTCACCACAGAGGCCTGCGAACTAGTGTTTGAGACTGTTTACTTACACAAATGTGTGTGTGTGTGTATATATATATATATATATGTATGTTGTAAATCAGGGTGCATGCGTTTTTGGCACAGAAAAATGTGTAAAACAGAATGTTTCTTTTAAAAATGTATCCTCAAGATTCAGACACCGTACTATTTATTTCAGCACAAGGCATTTTTTTTTTATAGTTCTTAAGTTGATGGTCATAATGTACTATTAAACACTGCGTTCAAACAAAAGTGCTGACGAATGGCAAGAAGAAATGAAAGTGCTTTCTAATAAGAACTAACTGGGCTAAAAGCAAACATTTCAAAGTCAGATTAAGCTGTGGTCCATCCTAAGGCTCCTGCTCTGGCACAGTCTTAGCGCTTTCAAAAGAGCAACTGAAGATTTTCCCTGACAACATCTTTACGTCACAGCGAGTGAGTTCACTCACAGTTTTGCACGTAGCAGGACACATCCACAGAGCAGCTCTGGTGTGGAAGAGCAGCCAGATGGAGGTTTGAGGTGCTCTGACGCTGCTGGCTGTGAGGATCTTAATGCAGAAAGCGGGACACGAGGCAATTCCTTACAGCAAAATCCATTGTCAGCTCAGACATGACGATCCATCCTGAAAGAGGTATGGTGTCAACACCAGGTCAAGCCTCTTCAGAAGTGTTACTGAAGAGGTGAACAGCAGCCTGGAAAAAAAGGCCTCAAGGCAAGGCTGGTTACACATTAGAATTGGCATGCAGAATCAGCTAGGGTAACATCTCCTACCTGAAGTGTCACCTTTGACACCCCATTTAACATGTCTCCTGATTCCCCTTCAGAAAGCTGCTTTGGAAGGACTCCTGTTTCTCTCTCTAGGTTAGCTACAGGAGGTGCAAGCTTTCAACTTCCATCCAGCTTCATCTCACCAATGATAAGAGATGGATAATAGAACAAATATTTACTGTACTTTTCACACCATAAAAGTCAGGATATGACTAATTTGCCAGAAACTTTTGCAAGCCCATTACAAACACTGTGATCAGTTTTACAGGGGAGTTTAGAATCCACATATAATGCAGCTATATAGATCTGTACATAATCAGAATCTTAAAGGTTGCAGTTGGAGAACTATGAATGTGCTATGGGAGTGGCAACACCTGAGTGTATTTTTCCAAGGGAAAAGGATGGGGACTATTCCATTACAAACACTGTGATCAGTTTTACAGGGGAGTTTAGAATCCACATATAATGCAGCTATATAGATCTGTACATAATCAGAATCTTAAAGGTTGCAGTTGGAGAACTATGAATGTGCTATGGGAGTGGCAACACCTGAGTGTATTTTTCCAAGGGAAAAGGATGGGGACTATTACAAGTAAACTGTTGAGCGATGTTCATACAAAAACACCAATGTCTGCAGATCAATTTCATGTGGAAGGTGGACTGTTACAGTTTTAAGCCTCACTGATGCAAGGATGTGTCAACTGAGGAACCAAGGGGGTTTCTAGAAACTATGAAGTAATGTAAAACTAGGGATAATGCTGATTTTCCTGTATTTCCTCCGTCGAGGCAGAACACCCTCCCCACCCCCATTTTTCCATATCTGTGCTGCCTCTGCAACTCTCCTCTTTGCTGTTTGTTCTCCCTTGGGATAGCAGCAAGGAATCAACTGAAATGGGCATAGAGCTGAAATGGTCCACAGAGGAAGAGGTGACATGGATGAGGGATCTGACAGGAATCGCAGCATTTTTCAGCCTATGCATATGCAGGGTATATATGAACTTAGAAACATAAGGCAGAATATGTGCACTCTTACTACTCCTATTGCCTCTACGTATGAATTTCAGTCAAAAGAAAGAACAGAAAGAATTTGGATTTGTAAGGTAAAAGGCCTAGTGAAACAGCTCTGACAGCAAATATGCGGGGAAGGAGATTTGCTGTGTGAAAGAGGAAGTCTTTAATTCTTGCCAAGGGGGAGGGGAACAAGAAATCTTGGGAGCTTTCAGCCCACAAGGATTAGCTGGTAACTATTTTACGGTCTGTCAGTTTATCAGAACAGGAGCGTATTTCCAAAGCAGAGAGAGCAAATTAGTACTTGTAATAGATCGGCTGTTGTGAGAAATCAGTTATTTTTATTTTAGGGTATTACTCTACATAAAAAAAAAAAAATCATGTTGTAAGTATTTAGTGCTGCTGTGATGTAAATACTAATCAAGTTATGTTTTTTAACAGAATATAACACCCTGGGTTTATTATGGTGTCCCATATGTTGTATTTAGATGATCAAATAATATGTAAATGACTTAATTTGAAAGGGCAGCTTTTGGGAGTTGTTCCCCAAAGTAACATTGCAAATGATGATTTTCATTTTGTTTCAGACATGCAGGTAAATGAAAGATCTTCACTTTCACTATAATAACCTTGATTTTTCAGTTGAATTTCCGAACACCTAGTCTCTTTAACTTGTATGAACTTGCCTGAACTGATTTTCATATAATTACATTAGTAACATAAGAACATTTTAAAATGTTTAGCGGGCTGAACCTAATAAATCCAACAAGCAAATAACTTAAATAGAACACTTGGAAATTCACTAATTACTTACAGTTGAGGTATCACGATAGGAACTACTATTATTTTCAAACAGAGCATCTCCAAAAGGTTTGAGGAGCTTTACCACGTGCGCACACACACACACGCGCACACACACACACACACGCACAAACAGTACTTTGCTCATCACTGAGGCAAGAGAACAGCAATGTGTCCTTTTTCTGTGGTTTGGAAGCAAGAGAGGCAGGTGTGTACAGCAGGAATCATCTCTCCGGCATGCCATGGGAAGGCAGGTGATGTAACAGTGGGATGCATTTACCTTCTCCAGCTCAATAAAGGAGGATGGGGCAGCCTATGTTGTCTGCACAATGCGAAGGTCTTAAGCCTGTCTCTCTCCGAAACCAGTGAGGGAGGGGAAGGCTTTTGTTTCCTGTCTAATGTACAGAAGCGAGGGAGGTCGGATTCTCCCACTTCCTAGCCTGCCAACCAGCCAAAAACTAGAGCCCCACAGGAAGACTGGTTTGACACGTCGAGCTGTTAGCAGAGGCTTGCAAGGCAGCCCATCTGCTGCCACTGTCATGCTGGTGCTGTTACACGGAAGAGCTGCCAGAGAAGACACCTCGCCTCTGGGCTGTTTATTGAGTCCTTGGGAATAAGAAACATGGTGTGTTCAGAGGGGCCAGAGTAGACTGTGGGAATGGGAAACCCGATGGATTTGGGGGCAGGGAGAATGTGAAGCTGCTGGATTTTCTGGGAAAGTGCGCATGAAATCAATGGGCTGTTGTAGGGGGGGTGGAAGAAGGAAGAATTTGTAATTCATATATTTGTTCTCTGATAGGGAAATATAATACTGGTGGATTTGCTTTTGAGAGAAAAAAAAATACTATTTGAGAAGAAGGTTACTTGCATGACCAAAAAATGATTGAGGAAACCCTGTTTTAAAAGAACTGGATGCCTAAGCCTGAATTAATGAACTAGGAACTGCTGTTGAAACAATGCAAGGAATTTCTGAAGGAAAGACAGAGGGGACCTTGGAAAAGCAAGAAGGTAGGAAAAATTATCAATTTAATGATCAAGTCCAAAACAGAAGAGAGATACGCTTGCTAGTTTATTTCCTCTCTCTCTCTTTTATAAAATCCTTTTCCTCAGAAATAAACATTTAAGTGGAAATACATGTAATTATGACCCTGTCAGTTCTTTGGTTTGGAAGGGAGGGGAGGAGGAATGGTTTTTATTTACTTTTTGAAAAAGAAAACACATCAGAACAGAAAACTGACAAGCAGGCTATTGCTTCACTTTTCAGATACATGAGCATAGAAAACACGTAGGCTGAGATCTTATAAATTTTTGTAGTGTTTCCCACAGCTTTTCTACAGTTTGCTTTTAACACCTGAGGGTTCTCAACAGCTCTAAATGAAGAAGGGGAACGTAACAGAATCATGTAAATCATTTAAAATGGAAAACCTAAAAGCTTTGGCCATCTCAAATTCTGATGTGACTGTTTTTCTGCGTTGTTGTCACTGGTATTTAAATGACAGTGTCTTTATAATGTCTTTGCTGTTGCTGCAGAGTGAATTAGGAGAGGGGATTTCACTGATGCCAGCTGCAATTAAGCATGAAATTTGAGTTTTCATTTTACCCCTTGTCTCAGTGTTTGCACAAGTTTTACCCAAACTCTCTCTGCCAATGGAGCCTTTTCCTTGATTTTGTTTCACACAGAGATCCTCAGAAAGTTTCTTTTATAGCAAGACCTTCTTTTTGGTCCCATTTATTTCTAGAAAGCCTGAACGAAGCAGTTTGTATTTTGTAGGAAGACACGTGCTAGTGCAGAAATAGCAGAAGGCTTTCTATCTTGATTTCCTATGGAAATAAGATTGATGTTAACAACGGGTTTTGATGTCTGTTATTGTTCACTCTAGTCACAAACTTGAAACCCTTTCCCAATTTCAGCTAGATCTGACAGGTAATTTCAGGTTTCAGAGACACTGAACTGCAAATTTTAATAAATTGGTGGTTGGGACAGAAGAAGATCCAAAGCAGTCTTTACTAAGAGAAAACTTGGAGCAGAAGCTCAAATATAATATCAGAAACCAGAGCAGCAAGGCAATGTTAGTGCTCTGGTCATGAAACAAGCTTTGGCCAGAATTTGCTTTTCAGGAGAGAGCTCAATGACAAAACCTGGAGCTCCAGGGAATCAGGCTTCAGGCGTTCTGCTGATCATGGAACACTTCATGTTCCTAGTAAAAGAATTTGAATTGTGACTGAAGTATTTCTTTGTAGATACTGATTTTTTCTCATTGTTTCAATTGAAGGGAATGAAAACTGCTACTCTAAAAACTTAACAGGAAGTGAAGAAAATGCAGTTCTGAATTTTCTAGACAAGACTGTAAATTCCCCACACCCATTCACTTCTCTCTGAAGTTCTTCTATTCATTCATTTGCTTAATGATCACATACTTTTTTCTTTTTACTTACAAATGGCAAATAAGAAGCTATTGATTCCTTTTATTAAGTCAAAATTCAAATGTTGCCCGACTGAAGTAATTTATACCAGAGGTCATTTTACTGTCATCGTTTATAATAAGATATTAGAGACTGTATTAGTGATAACTGTGGAGTAGTGAAACTGCATCGAATTTTGCATGGCAACATATTTTTCCCTTTCTTTCCATCATTATAAACTGATGTACAATTCCTGTTTTGGGTTGGAGCATCTCATCTTTTGAACTCAGAAATTGCCCCTTTTTTTTTTTTTTTTTTAATTCAAAAGTTCAAAAAATGCCCCAACGAGAAGAAAAATATGAGGCAAAATAAGTGCTGAACCTTGATAGGAACAGTCAAGGGGAAAAAACACAAGGTGTGGAACGACCGCGTAGGTGGCAGATCTACAAAAGGGAATTTGAATGTGAGTCAGCAGATTTATCCTGCTGCAAAAAAGGAATCCTCGTACAAGCTGTATAAATGGGGGTGTGCTATATAAGGTATGGGAAGTAGTATGTCTTCACCATATGAATAAAGCCTCATCTGGGATACTGTGTCCAGCGAAGGGCAGATAACAGTTCAAGAAATGTCTGTAATAATTGGCAAGAATCCAGAGTTGAACCAGAAGAATTATTAGAGGTCCAGAAAACACAACTTGTGAGAAAAGATTGAAAGAGTTTGGTTTGTTTAGTCTAGGGAAGGGAAGAATGTGGAGAGACATGATAATAGCCACTACGAACAGGACAAGACATGATGTGTTTGAATTGTCTCAACAGAATTAGGGTGGGCATTAGCAAAAAAAGCTTTTTAATGGCAAGAGAGTGAAGAGCTGGATTAGCTTGCTTCAGGAAGCTGTGGAGCCTTTCACTGGAGATTTGAAGAGCAATTTAGACAAACATTTGCCAGGTGAGTTATGAGACTGAAGTTTGCTTATATGTAACCCTGCTAGGGTAGGAGAATGCACTGGATCACCTCCTAAAGCCTATGGCAGCCTACTTTTTTATCTCAATTATACTAGAGAGAAAGTGATTTTTTTTTTTAACAATTGTTTAAAACCATAATTTTTAATCTTTTAAAATATATTTAAAGTGAATGGGGCCTAATCCTCTGTTTCCTCACACACAGTATTCCCACTTACATGCACATAAGTACATGCAAACCATCATTATCTTGACCGATTATTATCCTGACTGTTCATTATTCTGAACATTTTGTGTCCAGAAACAAGTGACTTTAAAAGCTGTATTAGATTTAGAGTTTTCCCTTCGTAGTAACTATAAACTGTGCAATTTGTATTTTTAAATATGTATTCATTAGTACTTTTAAAATTGAACTATTCTATTAATAATTGGCTTAGTAAGCTTTAGTAAGCTTTAAAGTAGCTTTATTAAGTAAGTCTGATACATTTTTACTTGAGATAGCTTTTTCTGGGATATATTCAGTTATACTTTCTAACATGAAAAGAATGTAGTATTCTGTTAGTGGTTTTTACTCTCTTTAGCTGTGCAAAGTAGAAACAGATAGAAGGCAGCTGAACTGGACTTTGGCTGAAATATCCTTTCCATTTTATCAGTTCTACATCTACTGACTTTTAATTCTATTGTGTTCCGTCTGCTCCTGAACTATAGGTCAAAATAAACAAAAGTGCATGGTTTGCATTCCTTATGCTAGTCCTTGCAGGTGCATCCCTTCTCAATCACCTCTCTAAAATCCACAGATCTACTATTTCCAGTCTGTCTTGCAGATGTCCCTTTATCTCTGTAAGTGTCAAAATAGAGTGTTGACTGGGTGCCTTCCAAGCAATGCAGGGAGAGGAGGAGAGACAGCTGAGAACAGCATCTTTGGAACACTAGCAAATGGCAGATGGCTTTAATTTGATTTTTTGGACCATTTTAGTTAGCCAAGTACAGAGGAATTACATAGAACGTAGGTTACGTGGCATATTCTGCTCTCTTAAACGTGACAGCAATTAACAGTGATGGAAAAGCTTTGTAAAACCCTTTCAGGAGGGTGATCCAGCATAATCTGCTTCGAACACTAGATTTCACCTTTGCTGCTAACAGTCAGAAATTGAAATGAAACTTGAAGAATACAACTTAATAGTAGGAATGTGGTGACTAATAATTTGAGGAGAAACAGAAGCAAGTGTAATAAGGAAATATAGTACCTTAATCCAGCAGGCATGTCTAGAAAAGAGAAATAAGCTACAGAAAAAAAAATAATCATACAATTGGGTCTGTCAAAGCATGAAACTTAAAGCTAAATATGGGGTTTAAAAGGTCTTAAATTATTCCATTTGGACTGATAAATTAGTTGAATTGAAATGAAAAAGAGAAGTTAAAATTTTTGGAGGAGAGCGTTCTTTTGCTATGTGTGTGACATAGAGAGAAATCAGCATGTGGACGACAAGGTTGTAATGAGCTGTAAGACCAGTATCTGTATCAGGTCAGTGTGTTTTATTATCTAATAGAATAGCAAATACCAGCTTTCCAGATGCACATTTTAAAGATGTGCTTCCCTGCAAAATCATCTCTGTCAGCTCAGAAATAGAACTATTATTTAATGAAAAATGTTCTGTCAATAATGGATGTTCCTGTCCTTTATCTGTTGTTGAAAAGTTCACCCTGGTGAAAAAGAGTTGTTGAATTTTTTAACTAGCCTTTAGTGCATTGGATAAAGTTTGTCTTATTTTACATGCACAGATACAAGGTTCAGGGATTCTGTGTTTCTGTTGTGAGCAACTATGAATTGTTGTGGTTATGGGGGGATTTCAGTAGGTTTGGAAATTACTACTTCAACAAAGGCTGTTTGCTTCGGTTGGCATTGGTTTTGCTAGTATATAAATAATTTAAAGTCTATTAATGAGGACAACAGGCTGATTTTGTAGCCCAGGGGCCACAGCAGTTATCCAGGGTGGCCAAAGGAGACAAAACAGGAGTCTGAACCTTAGTCGCTCTTGGTGGCACAGTTGTGCTGTCTGTCCCTCAATACAGTTTGCAATGGTAGGGCCGGCCTTTCTTATTTCTCCTAAGAGGAGAAGATTTTGTTCCAGCACAATTTTTATTATGGTGTACTTTTTCTTCCAAAAACAGCAGGACAAAACAAATTCTGAAGCCTCTAAGATGTTAATAAAAATGGAAATTCTTGTCTTCCAGGCATCTCTAGCTGGTGCCTGTTGCCAGTTTTGGAGAAGATGCTCATACAGCTTCAGGAAATTAATAGCAGGGAATAACCTTACATTGGAACATGTACACTGGTAACAAAGAGGACACAAAGTATTGTTTTCTACTAACTAGTCTTGATGCTGTCATGTTGCCTTGGGGGTTTGGTCAATCTTGAAAACAAATTTCATTGCCACCGTATGGCCAAAAAAAAAAAAGTAAACTACCTTATTGTCAACATCCTCCAGCTGGCTATTAGTTCCCTACATGGAACTGCAAAGTGACATCTAAGTTGTGATTTATTTTTATAAATTAAGAGCAGGCCCATTATGCCAGGCCTGTAAGACTCTGGGTGTTTGCAACGGCCAATTACTGTGGAAACTACTTAAACAAATAAATGTTTGAATAAGGATTTGGAATAAATTCCTCCATTTTAAAAAAAAAAAATCGTGCAAAATGTCATTAGACCAAGACAGCCCGACCACTTCATCTGTTCGCCGCTAAATCTATATCCTTCCCTGCAATTCTTCACTGCAGATCTACAAAGGAATAAACGAAAAACTGCTGTTCTCCCATTTAACCTATAGCCAGCAGCCTTTAAAAACAGCTCTTCTCATCTGTTATACTCCAACCATATTTAGGTGTTTTTATGAGAGCTGTGTGGCAGGAAATTATCTGTGTGGGTTTTGTAACACTGAAATATGAGGATATGCAAGTACGGCTTTGACTCCAATATAATCCTGCACGTGAACTTGTCCCATTGAAATCCAATTCATAGAGGCATACCCGTACACACCCTTCCTGAATTCAATTTGAAACACCTCTGTCACTGTAATCCTGCTTGCTGTGGCAAATCTTGCTTCTTCGGGGAAAATCATAGCATAACAAGAACCCAGTGTCTTGCCATTCTATTCTATTCCCTTCAATCTTCCCAAACAGCGTGAATGGAACAAATAAGAAAATGAATAGAAGGCACATAAATTAAAACGATACATTTTAATACTTATCAATGAATACAGAGAGACACACAGACATAATTTTACACAAACTGAAAGGGATACTGTAAAGTATTAGACTGACTCAGAATTTAAGTTTTAAAAGCAATACTTACTTTACATAGATTCAGATAAAGTAAGAGACATGCTATTTGGTTTATTATCATGCAACATTGAAGCCCACATGCAACATGTTATCAGACTAAGTTACTAATTCTCTTTTCAGTGTTCAATATTTTTATTATATGTACCTAGGTTTGCTTTGATATTATTACACACACACACAAATTTATTTTATCCCATTTACAATTACAGCTTTTGTGCTTTTCTTGCTGTAATCACAGGCTTTGCAAGCAATGAAGTTCCCAGTCAATGTCCTATTTATCACATGATCTATGTTCGTGTTTCTTATTTCTAGTTGCAAGGAAAAAAGCTTCTTAGTATGGCAATATTGGCTCCAGAGCTCCTATGTTCATGCGTACCGCACAAAATGTTCCAATCTGTCAAGGAGCCTCTAACTGTAATTCAGATTCATTCTATTTATAGTGAACTTAACACAGTCCACTTTCCCATAGGTTCATATCTTAAGTTTGATCCCTGGTGTGGATTTTCTTGTAGCTAACAAAGGCTGGACTCATGCTCCATCCTTCCCCTGAGTGAAGAACTGTTAGGGTCTCTCTCTGCTGTCCAACAGCTCATTTTTACAAAATGTTTCAGGACTTGGCATTTTTGAGATCTCTGATCCTCTGAAAAAAATATGGTTGAGACTTAATCTTTAGTTTAAAAGATTTGTGTTTGTAGGGGAAGGGGAAAGGGTAGAAAGGAAAAGCAGATGCACAGAGACATACAGTCACACACATGCAGGCCACAGAGGAACAATTATGTGTGGAGAACACCCAAAACCTGAGCAGAGCCAACGGTGCACCCTGACCCAGCTACTCCCAGGGCTGTTGCAGGGGGAAAATCAGCCCCATTGTCTGGATGTGAGACCCACCAGCTGAGTCAATGGGAGATGTTCCCCCTGGTCACCTTAGAGACTGAGGGGATTAGAGGGGTATGGGACTCATCATGGAGTGCTGAGACCATTTTTGAGATGGGGAGGCACCAAGTTCTGGGAAAAGATCCATGATATTTGAAAAGTTGTGGTAGTCAGGTGAAGTCCCTGGTGAATGGAAAAAGGGAAACATCACACCCATTTTTAAAAAAGGGAACTACACTGGGAACTACCGCCCTGTCAGCCTCACCTCTGTGCCTGGGAAGATAATGAAACAGATCCTCCTAGAAGCTCTGCTAAGGCACATGGAGGACAGGGAGGTCATTTGAGACAGTTGGCATGGCTTCACTAAGGGTAAGTCCTGCCTGAGCAACCTTGTGGCCTTCTATGCTGGAGTGACTACATCAGTGGACAAGGGAAGAGCAATAGATATCATCTATCTGGACTTCTGCAAGGCCTTTGATACGGTCCCCCATGACATCCTTCTCTCTAAGTTGGAAAGATACAGATTCGATGGGTGGACTGTTCAGTGGATAAGGAACTGGCTGAATGGACCACCATCCAGAGGGTAGTGGTCAATAGCTCTATGTCCAGATGGAGAGGGGTGACAAGTGGTGTCCCTCAGGGATCCGTATTGGGACTGGTGCTGTTCAACAACTTCATCAATGATTTAGACAGTGGAATCAAGTGCACCCTTAGCAAGTTTGCTGATGACACCAAGCTGAGTGGGACCTGGATGAGCTAGAGTGGTGGGCCCAAGCAAACCTTATGAAGTTCGACATGGCCAAGTACAAGGTCCTACACTTGGGTCAGAACAATCCTCATTATCAATAGAGGCTGGGGGATGATGTGATAGAGAGTAGCCCTGCGGAAAAGGATGGTCATATGCCCTGGTGAAGCCACATCTGGAGTACTGTGTCCAGTTCTGGGCCCCCCAGTTCAAGAAGGACAGGGAACTACTGGAGAGAGTCCAGTGGAGGGCTACAAAGATGATGAAGGGAATGGAGCACCCCTCTTATGAGGAAAGGCTGAGAGACCTGGGTCTGTTTAGCCTCAAGAAGAGAAGACTGAGAGGGGACCTCACCAATGCTTATAAATATCCAAAGAGCGTATGTGAAGAGCATGGGGTGAGGCTCTTCTCAGTGGTGCCCAGCAACAGGACAAGGGGCAACAGGCACAAACTGGAACACAGGAAATTCCATCTCAACATGAGGAAAAACTTCTTTGCCGTGAGGGTGGCAGAGCACTGGAACAGGCTGCCCAGAGAGGTGGTGGAGTCTCCTTCTCTGGAGATATTCAAAACCCTCCTGGACACGTTCCTGTGCAATCTGCTCTAGGTGACCCTGCTCTGGCAGGGGGGTTGGACTAGATGATCTCCAGAGGTCCCTTCCAACCCCTACAATTCTGTGATTCTGTGATTTGAGTACAAGAGAGGAGGAGCTGACTGTTAGCATCTGATCTCACTCCTCAGTTGTTTCTTCACTTAGCTCCCCATCTTTTCTCATCATTAGCTATGAGTTTTTAGGAGACACTGAGTCTATAGAAATATGGGTTCAACAGCCCAGTCCTCTTCTGTTGCACACAACTGTGTTACATGCAATACTCTACAGAAATTGACTGTGGTCCAGCTCAAAAATAATTCACTTTTCATAGCTACTTTTCTTTATTGGAAACAAGGTTAAAAACTTAAAGGCTTGAATGGTTAAAAATATACTTTAACATATAGCTTCAGTGTCCTCAGTGTCTCTAAAAATTTGTTTTTTCTTCTCTCCCTTTGCTCAGATACCTCTTCTGCCCCTACAGGCCTTCTAGCTCCTTTTATATTCCTATCCAGTAATTGCAATCCCTCTCTGTCTTTGTTTTACTGGGACAGACAATCCCTTCTCTTTCCTTCTTCTCTGTTATTTCTTCTCCAAAAGTCTTGCTGTCCTTGATGCTCTCTAGTATCTCTCCACTGCAACTTATCTCTCCAAAAGAAATGTAATGCTCCTTCCTCCAGTGGTGGACACGAAATGGTACCTGAGCAAGGACGTAAAAATGGTTCACAGTTACGACTTTCATGATGCTGAATAATTACACCTCATCATTAACTCAAAAAGTTTGGATCATTCTTGATTTTGTGGATATAACATACATGTTCACCCAGCAAACTACTGAAACTGACTTAGATTTAATGTCTTCCTTTTAATGTTCCAATTGACTCTAGGGCTACTTATAAAGGAACATACTGGATAATTAAAATGCTTCTATTTTTAAAAGATACACTTCTGTTAAAAAGCATAAGAGTGCATTTATTTTTTTAAATTAAGGTATTTTAACATTTCAAATATGGAAGTTTATGAATTTATGTATTTTTATTAAAAAGAACAAAATGGCAGAAACATGTCACTGACTTGAATAGGATATACAGATTATAGAAATGTGTATAAGTCATTCACAAATTAAAACTATAGAACATCAAACAAGGGAAATCATGATAATTAACTGTTATGATAGCAAAAGCTCCTTTGTGTTGTTTATTTGTTTTATTGATTTATGAAGCAGCTATACTGCCAGAGGCTTGTGATGTGAGAGAGCATCTCAGTCCTTCCCACAGAAATATTTCCAAAGGACATTCCAGAACTGGGGGCTGTAAAAAGATAAAAATTAAATTTAAAAGTATTACCAAAAATATTAGCACAACAAAATTAAAATAAATAAATATGCCATATTTAGACTTAGAGTGGACAAAACACAAGACAGAACACAGAGTCCATGGGAGAAAACTTACAAAACACAAATCTAGAAAACGACAGGAACTAGTGGTGTAGGAGGTTGGATTTCTCTCTATTTCCCCCTCCTGGGGTATGTATTTTTAATTTTATTTAGAATTATTGTTTAAAAGAAATGGTTGTAAACATGAGATGGTAAGTCTGGAGACAGAAATAGTGAGGAGACACCCAAAAATGATACTTAACAGTCTGGGAATGAGGAAGGTTAACGTAAAGGAACTCCCACTTAAGTATTTAATCAAAGTGCAGGTCTGAGCTCAGGCATGGAGGGTGAAGGAAGCAAGAAAGAGTAAGCAGAATATCTTAGACTAACTGTGATTCTATAAGGTGCCTGGTGCCAGTGGGGCTGCCTTCTGCCTTCATTGCGCAGTGGGAGTGGGGACTCTGATGCAGAATTCACAGAAGAGGTGCTTATAGTCCAAGCAACTCTGGCTCCAACACCTAGCGGTGGATGCAGAGTAACTTGCATTAGACAATCCCAGAGCATACCTTGCATCTTCATCAAACCCCCAAAATTGAGACAAAGTGGATCCACTCCATCTCCCATTTAGGAACTATGAGTAGAAGGAGACTGGTTACGTGTAAGCCTTTTGCCACCAAGCTATATTATTAAATACACCTCTGCAGCCATTTTAAAGCCAGGTGTCTTTAGGAACTACAAGGATATGTGCTTTAATCCACAACACACGGTAGATACACAGTACAATCAGGAACAGACCCCAGATTTGCTGTTAGGACCACACAGAATTAAACCCAGGATGGATGCTTGAAACCTCGGGCACCAAAGAATGAAATAAGAAGATCAAATGTGCTTTTCTGAATGCTTTGGGAAATAAAACTTTTTTTTTTCCAGCTCTCCAATCCCATAAGCACCCTTTTGTTTTCAGTGCTTGATGATATTTGGTTTCAGTTTGCGGTTTTGCCATTGCTCTTTTAAATGAAGTAAAGAAACAGATACTAAATAAAATTGGGAGTGTACTTGACCTCTAACATTTCATGAAAAGGTTTGTTATGTTTACCACATTTAAATGAAAAACAACTTTAAATGGAGCAGCAAAAGAAAAGACTAGAAGGAACAAAGCAGTTTTCCTAAAGGCAAACTCTTTTCAAGGTAGGCTGAGATTATGGGACCAAACATTTAAGTAGACAGAGCAGAGCAGAGCAGCAGACAGCTTGGCAGAGATCTGCATTCACTTGAAACTGAGTGGTTTACAGCCATGAAATGTCTCTGAGGCAAGTGTCCTGGGCTGTTCTTAATTTTTCTCCTTCCCTATTTTCTCAAGTGCATCTTGAATACTGTGTCAACCTACCTACCACCAACGTACCTACATAGTTAACTATTCCACTTTAAATACCCAGAGGGAACAGTCCATGATTTTGCATATACCAGCCTTGAAGATACAGGCCAAAGCTAAAATATACTGGAAGTCGGAAACAGTCAACAGTCCGGAGCTTGTGGACTTGGGACTTTGCTTCAATTTCTACAAAGAAGAGGAGTCTGAAGAAAAACACTGACCTATATGTAGGTTTTGAATGCCCCAGAGCAAAGTTGTGTTTGGCTCAAAGGCACTATTTTCCAGCTTCTGCTTATAGGGATTCTACCTAGGACTCAGTTTTACTTGGTGTTTCACTGTGGATTACATAAACCCCAAAAGTCTGAAAAAGAAAGAAGGAATTCAAACCACTTCATCTGCCTTCACAAACCTTCTAGAGAATGGTCAGCCTTCAAGGTAGAACTACTCATGTTTGTTTGGACCGCAGCCTTGGTTCATTCAGTGCAAAGTATAATGTAACGATATAGATTAGCTTAAACTGCTTAACTGAGTATCTGGCACAGGAAAGCTCCAAATCAGGTGAATTTTATGATCATTTTATCAACCGTGTGGAAAAAAATCTAATGGAGCAGCTGTGTAGCCTTGGAACTCCCAACTGGTCCAGTAGTTTGCGTGCTGCTAGTTCAGTTGGTTGATTGGTAGGACTGAGCATGTATGTGGTATCAATGACTTTCATTATTAAGGTCAAAGCTAAGGCAATGATAAGTTCACCCAGTTCCCTGTGGCAAGATTCCAGACAGCAAACATAATGGTGAGAAATAATGCCGTGTTTCTATGTGACACTGTTGTGGGAGGGCCCTTTGAGTCTTTGTGTGAAGCGGATTTTCTACTTAGTGTTGTCACTGAGACGTTGCAGCGCTTGAAATAAAAAGTCTTAGAATTTTAATTCTAATTCAAATCCTCAGACTTATGTAATATCTTTGATCCCACAGGATCCCTACAGTCTTTACAAGCAGAGCAAGGTCATGCTTGGAAACGAGCGTGCAAATCTTGTTGCGATTTTTTTTGGGCAAATGTTTTTTATGATTCTCTGTTTTGCTTATAATTGTTCAATGCATATGTTGAGAATTTTTTTAATCAGCTACTTACCAGCAAACTCTCTATTTAAAACTGTGTCTAAGCGTTTGGTGCTATCTTTTTTTCTGTTGTGCAAGAGGGCACTTGATTTCCCTGGTTGGAAAATGAAAACTTTTATAAGCAGGAAAATAAATAAATTTCAAAAGAACAATATAAATATCCACCTGACATATACCTGAACAGCTGTATGTTTGTTTCTTTCTTCCTCTCCAAGAACAGATGATTGCTCCTGCAATGGTTAATCAAAATATAATTTTTAAAATATTCTGCAATATTGCAGTAGGTACAAACATTAACCTCAACTTACAAGTGACAACTAATAGTTGTCTGTCACCGAGTAGCTCTCCTTGTCATCCCTAAAATTAATACTCAGCAATTTGCAGAAATATCATACTCCATAATATTTAAAATGCACAGTAATCTAAACTGGTAGAATGTAATTAACTACAATAGATTTTAAGTGATCATAAGTGATCATTGACTCTATTACCTCATCAGAGAATTGCTGCTGAGATTTCTCAGCCTCACATGTGGAATTACTCTAACAAAAAGCACTCTCGAAGTCCCCACCACCTCCCCTTAGTCCCCACCATATCTCCTAAGATCATTTGCTGCTTACCTTGTGACACCCACTGGGCACGACTCACAAATCTCGACACTCCCTAGAGCTTCATCTGTTTTTCTCACTGGTGTGGCGTTTTAGTGATTAAAATGACTTCAGTTTTCTCTTCCACATGCCCATTGCTTCAGTGCACAGACTAGGTGCCATCAGAGTAAAATGCACTTAGTTTCACCAAACCAAATATTCTCATTGAGCATAGGTGTTAGAGCAGAGGTAACAAAACATTTGTTACTTGAAATGCTCTCTGATTATCTAATATTTCTACATGTCTGTTATGGCTCTTGATCAAATCTATCCAAAAATATATCTGTTTCATAAAGGCATTTTCAATGATTGTGAAAACTGAGGTGGCTCCCAATCTGCCTAACATATCTGTAACATTTCCCAGGTTTGCATTTTGGAAACCTTTGAAATGAAGCAAAAATTCCTCCAAATGTTTATGTGCAACAGCATAATTTCATTATATATATGCGATTATAATAATACGTGTAATATGTGTGTGACAAACCCTCCTGGACCACAAAGAAAAATACTGTTTAGGCTAGTTTAGTCTCCGTCTCTACTGTTTAGTCCCTCATTTAGACTTTCTGCTCTTACACTCTCATTGATGCCTGTTTCCCACTTGCTGTACCACATCACAGGCTTTGATGCCCATAGCTGGAAAGGATTTAGGCACCACCTACTGAATTTCAGATTGATTCACACCATCAGTTTCAGTGGTATTACACTGAGAATTACTTTGACCCATTAGTTTTAAATAGTGCTTTTGTAGGAATTGTGCAGCTGGGGAAATACGTCTGTGTCCAATTATGAATTCCAATTGGGTTAGGGAAGATTGTTTCAGATATTGCAATTACTGTGAACTAAATAATTCATTGAGCAGCCTGAAACTGGCAGGTCTCAAAGTCCTGTGTCTGGAATGGTGCCCCATGAACCTCAGGCTATGCTGGTGTGACAGTGGGTAATGCCACTGTACTAACTGTTGCTGTCCATCCCTGCCCGTCCATCCACAGAAGGAGCTGGGGAAAACAAACTATTGCATTGTGGGGAGAAAAATGACATCGCAATGGGCTTTAAAAATGGCATATATTCTTCAGCTACAAGTACTGAACTGTTAAAAAATGCTAGAGAGTGAACAGAAAAGGGAACTTTGCCTTGTATCTTGAAGATACTGATGATCTGACCAGATCTACTGATCATAGATACTGATTAAAAAGAGTTATAAGAATTACGGAGGGAAGAAATGCTCTTAAAGTTTTATTTTATCCCCCTACACTTTATTCATAACTCTCTTCAGGGATTCTAGGAATGGTATGGTGTATGTGTGTGAAGGTATGTGGATATGATCCTCCATTTAAGAAATCCTTATCTTCATTATTTTATCTGGCACACAATCCTTAAATAAAGTAACTAGAAAAAAACAGAGTCAATTCCCCTGGTTCCCTCCTACCAGAGGGAATTATCTGAGTAACCAATTCAGCAAGCCTAGGTCAGGGGGTCTTCCTGAAGGAAGGTCCAGAAGGGCCTCGTATCCAGAAGGGATACGAGGGCATAGATGTCCCAAATACAGGAGTGGTATCAGAAACAGGAACTGTATAGGTAGAGTTTCATATGATGGTGATTACTTAGATACAGGGGACTTATTAGACCAGTAGGATTCAGGATTCTGTCCAAAAAAAAAAGAGTAAGAGTGATTGACACTTGGCAAGCTTTGCTTTTTTTCAGATAGATCTTGGAGATCCATTTTCTGACAAAAAAAAAATGAAACAAAACAACTGGGTGGTGGCAGTAACATATTGCAGGGCCACCTCCCTGCTCACAGTGATTTTTCATAGTCCCCGCCCAGCACAATTTACTTCACAGTCTCACAGAATGTATGCTATAGCTTCTACCTAAAGTTTTTGCACATTTCTGCCAGATCCTTTTTGTTTTCACATACACACTACAGGGAAAGGAAGCTGTGGCAGAATCTTTATCGTACACATATGTGTCCTCAGATCCTACCTCAGTGCCAAAGGCAGGAACACCAGTGAAGCTTGCCAAGTTTCTTTGTGAGTAACTCCCAGATACCAAGTCAAGTGAGATGGCTGATGAGTGACTTGCAAAATCCTAATCTGGTCTGTGACACTAACGCCCTGTGTGGCTTTAGGCAAGTCTCAACATCTTTCTGCTGCTGCCTTCCCATGGCTAAGTGTTTATTTGTCTGTTACACCAGGTTTTTAGGGAGAATTCATTATTCAGCACATTCACAGAACATAGTGCTTTCCTTTCTGGTGCAGAGAGTTGGAATAAATCAAGCCACTAGAAGTGAGGGTGAATACAAATGATTATTTGTTGCCTCATTGCAATAACTATTCACTCCATCTTCCTGTGAGCAATCTGAGCTAGTTAAGATCCTAATCCTGTTGTCTAAATTCATGTTATAATGAATGGTGGGGTAGTTACCTTTATGGACTAATGACCATGCTGAATTAATCATTTCTATTAGGATTATCAAATGGAGTTAAATTCCTAATACTGATGAAAATCTTAGACACCTTCCATCCTTAGGCATTTTTAGAAATCTTGGGAAGGTGAAGGAACTTTATGTCTAGAATCATTTTATAACATATCAAAAACTACATAAACAAATCAAGAAGATTTGTTTATGTTCGAGAGAAAAGATGATCAACAAAAGCTGTTGCTGAGCATAAGTTAATAATTTAAAAGTAATAGATCCACTTGGAAAAAATAAGATAATAATTGGGGGTATCATCTGGACGACAAACCTATCTCATAGCTGTTGCAAATTATAGGCTTTTAGTTCAGTGGGAATGAAAGAACATAGCACCCTAAACATCCATCACCAAGCACTACTCATCACATATCTCTGAGCATTCTGATACCTTACAAGCACAGACTAAACCCCCGAAGTATGACTTGCCATTGGAAGGTCAAAGATAGCACCAGATCCTTAATTCCTGCAAGAACAGAGGATTTGAGAGATGAAATTGCTCAGACGTAGCATGAGAATAGGATGCATATTTATGCACAGGAAATGTTAAATAATGAAGCCTGTCACTTATAACAGAAATGTTGGCTGGCCTAGGAATGAAAGATTTGCCAGTGGACTACATCAGGCGGCGTGCATGCAACAACACAAGTCTGAAGCACTGGAATGGACAAGGCAGATGTTGACGAGATATGCAACAGCAAAGAACGACATCTGAAATTCTGAAACCAGTAAAAATGACAAAAAAATCAGAAAACCACGATGCAGCAAGTAGAAATGTTAAGGGATACACAGGGAACACACTGTAAACTATACAAACTTGTTAATATACAGGCTAATAATTAAGGAATTTATATGGCCAGACACAGAGACCTTTTTGTCTCTATACTGTCACTACAGCTTCAGGAGCAACTGCGTAATATGAAGACTATTCAGAAAGAACATGACGCGAGGCTAGGAGGACCTCTTTAATGATAGTAGAGAGTGGAAGGTGTGACATTAATGCTGCTGCAAGGGCATCTCACAACGAAAGGGAACTATTCCCTGTTTCCAAAAATAGCCTAGAAACACATTTCTCCTCTAAGAAGGAAAAGGTAAAGCTAGGCATTAGTAAAATGGCTATTATAAATGGAGTAAGTGTGTAAAGGAATTGATTCCCTTTTGATTCCTTTACTCTGCAGCAATTCGAAACCAGACATATGAAGATATTAGGATGATTAAATGTCAAGATATTGAGTAGTTTTGCAATGTGTCAGGATTCAGATTGTTTCACAGAAGAGAGGTTTGGCTTTTTTTAGGACTACCTCTGACAGCATTTTCTAGCTGTGATCTCCTAATGTACAGTTCTTCGGACAGACACGAATCAATTTTATGTCCACATTTCTGTAGGAACAATTAAGCACCTTCACAGCTAAGAGATGACAGAAAAGATCTGCCTACAGTAGAAATTGGCTATCCATTTTCTGCAGCTCTTTGCAAGTGGTAATTAAATTGTGCAGCATAGAATTAAAATTCATAGAATCACAGAAACTGGAGATAGAAAAGAGCTGCTAAGGTCATTTTTGCCAATGCCCTTCCCTCTGCCAAGTGCTTTGTCCAGCACTTTGTAGCCAATTTGGAATGCTCTCTACTTACTTAATGCTTTTAAGAGACCTGCATTTGATTTATGCGCAGTAGAAAATTATACCTTTTCTCTAGAGATGGACAATTTGCCTCATTCAAACAGTTGTGTAATCAATTTCATTTACCAATTACAGCTCTTCGTTAACACGCAGCCACCAGGGCACTTGGGAAAGCAGAAAGTTAATGAGATTGAGGATGGGATCAGGAGGGTCTCCTGAATTCCTTGTTTTCCCCTGACAGTCTAGTAAATCTTTAGTTAGCAGAGTGCTTCTGAAGGAGGAAGCAGGTGTAGAGGATTCATCTGAGCCATATGACCATTCATCCAGCTGTGGATTAGATGGACCTGCTGCTTTACAGGGGCAGATGGGGTTTGCCAGGGCAGAAAGGAATGGACTGGTGAACAAAACTTACTGGAAGTTGCCGGGTGTTCTCTGGGAAGTGCACGGGTGGGAACTGAGGCGGTAATCAATCCTCAGCTTCAGAGTGGAGCAAATGTTGTCTGAAAAAGAAACTTTCCCTTAACATGGCTGAAGATGTGAATTTCACAACTCCTTGGAAATTATTCTGTTTCTAGCCTAAGCCTGAAAAGCCTAAAGTGACTTTGCTCTTGCATAAGCTCCTCCCATACCCCCGAGACTTGAGTCTTAAACAGTCTGTCTGAGGCCCCCATCACCCTGTCCAGGGCTTTTCAAAATGCTTTTCCCCAGGGACTGGAGAGTGTCTTGCCCAAAAACCTAAATGTTTATCAAGTTTTTTCTCAAATAGATATAAATCTTCTGTTCAAGACACAAGCTATAAATATAAAACTAAGCTTTCCCTGGGGATAAACTGCAATAGTCTACAGCTGAATTTCTTTTGAAATAACTGGCACTGCCTGTCATCAGAAATAGGACATTGAACTAGGAGAGATACGAATGTGAACTGCTACAGGCTTCCTATGCCTGGCCAACCCCCCATCATATGGCTTGTCTTGAATCTTGGCTCACCAGTTGCCTGACAAGGGTCCTGCTTTTCAAGTAGCTGTCCCAAGCCTAATCCTTATATGGCCTAAATTGATGTTTCTGGTGACACACGTTAGTGACAGTCCTGCGCAGCACCAGGGTCTTGTCTCCACCTCCTGCTGAGTGCCCTGCAGAAACCCCTAAACCGCCTCTGACTAATGGGCATCCAGAGCTGGAGCAAGTCAGCTGTGTCAGCAGAGCAGCATCCTGCTGCACTAAACCCTGTGGTGGGGCCAGTGCCACGGCTATGGCACTGTGCTGCACTGTTGCTGGTACACTGCTGGCAGGACTGAGCTAGCCTCCCCTCCCAGCTCTGTGTGACGACATCTACACCAGGCATCACACTCGGAGCCAACACCGGTATTTCTGTGCATCTCTTGTGCACCAGCAAGACTTACAAAGTGGCCGATGGGCTGTTACGTTTGCTTTCAGCAGGATGAACATTTCATGTCATCCCTCAAGTGCTTAAAAAATTGTCTTCAGATGGCTCTGGAAATCCAGCATGTTGGCAGTCCCATTTCCAATACACTTTATATTGGGTCCAAATGGCCCAAACATGGATCCATTCTGTTTCTGCTTCTTTTTCAGAATACACATTCTTACTAGTATACGAACTGATGTTGCTCCAAAAAACGGGGCACAGCTGAATAAATATGCATTTCACGGATATCCTAACTATAAATTTGGTTGCACTGTATAAATGAAAAGCCAAGCATAATGACTCTGAAGATGATGATGCAGCAGTCTGATTCCTATAAACCTGAGCTTTTCCCTTTTTCCTTTCCTTTCCTTTCCTTTCCTTTCCTTTCCTTTCCTTTCCTTTCCTTTCCTTTCCTTTCCTTTCCTTTCCTTTCCTTTCCTTTCCTTTCCTTTCCTTTCCTTTCCTTTCCTTTCCTTTCCTGCCTTGCCTTTATCCTTCCATTTTCTTTCCTTTGCTTGCCTTGCCTTTTTTCTCCCTTCTCTTCTCTTCTCTTCTCTTCTCTTCTCTTCTCTTCTCTTCTCTTCTCTTCTCTTCTCTTCTCTTCTCTTCTCTTCTCTTCTCTTCTCTTCTCTTCTCTTCTCTTCTCTTCTCTTCTCTTCTCTTCTCTTCTCTCCTCTCCTCTTCTCTCCTCTCCTCTCCTCTCCTCTCCTCTCCTCTCCTCTCCTCTCCTCTCCTCTCCTCTCTTCTCTTCTCTTCTCTTCGCAAAAGTACAGGAAATAAATTAGCTTGAAGTGAACAATTTCAGTTGAACACAGCATTTTTTTCACATATCATACAGAACATCTGGTATCTTCGCAGATTTTCTATTTGAAAGTTCCTTCCTCTTGTTTATATTGGTTCAAGACTATTTCAAAATGTGAGAGAATAAAAGAAACTATTTCAAAATATGAGAGGAAAAAAACTTTACTGTGGGTATATGGTAAAGGCTGACTAACTGGAAAAAATTGTGTAAATTTCTAAAGGAAAATTTAATGAAAACAGAGAAAATTGCTACCAAAGATGCTCGTATGGAAGTGTTTTCCTTTTTCTGTTCCGATCTCAGAATGCACACAGCAGTCTTCTGAGGCAGAAATAAATTCCTATAAGAGGACCTCGAGCTCCACCATAACCACACCCATTCTTCTGAACTACAACAGGCCCTCAAATAATTATTACTTCTATCATCCTTCTGAGTCTTCATACAAAGCCTAGATTCACTCCTGGGTCTTAGGGCTGCTTTGGCTCTAGAGAAGCTGGAAGTAAAGGCCTCTGTGTAGGGCTCTGTATGCCTTGAGATCAATGGCAGGTAGGAACACCTTCTTGCATCAAATGTAATTCTTGACTTAATGGGTCTGATCCGAGTCCTTCCCAGCTTTGCTCATAACAATACTGGAGAAACTGTGCAATTTTTTAGGCAGTATAAGTATCCTCCATGCATGGCCTGTAGCTTTTAAATGTCTTTACTCAACCTAAAAAGAAAATAACGTCCTATGGATAATTGGAAGAATTCTTGTCTTGAGTTACTATGAAACCTGTGTTAGCTGTAGTACATGTCATTGCAGAAGGTATGAGAATGACCGCTGCCTTTATACTGATCACCTGCTTGGTCTTTATTTGGTGTCTGAGAATGTCACTATGTCACTCTGCTTCCAACATAAAAAAGGGGAAGAACTGTTTAGGAAACCTCCATCTCTGTGCTGTTCTTGGATTTTCGGTCAATTTTAAACAAAATTCCGCTGTGGCATTCTCTTTCCAATTTGAAAGAGGATTATTTGACATGCAGAAATATTTGTTCAGTGCCTGAAGTTTAGCCAGATTCAGCTTAAGGGCTGACTTGGATATTTTAGAAGGATTTATTGGGTACATTTTTTTTTCTTTCAAATAAATGATTATACATTTATTCCAGGGCTTAGAGAATGTGGTCCAAATTTTAAAATTGGGTACACAAGGGCAGGTACCTCAGTCCCTCATGAGAACAGTCTCATGCAGACATGTAGCAAGGGAGGCTGTGAGCAGAAGTGCAGCTCTGAGAGAGGAGCATGGTGTAAGCGGCACCACCCTAATGTTTGCTTCGAGGACTGTGACTCAGATGCACGTCTGAGTCACAGTTTCTCCCTCCCCTTCCTCTGGCCAGGGAAGGTACTGATGTTCTGCTGGTGCCTTGGAGACGTAAATGATAATATTCCTTCCATGCTGCAGAAGCCAAAGAAACAAAGGATTTCCCCTCATCACTGTCCATGTGGACTTGCTGTGGGTAATCTGATTAGAAATGAAAAGAAGCAGCATGACTAACATCAAACTAAGCACTAGAATCAGAGACTAGTCAGTGCAGGTTCCCTCTAGAGTCAACAGAGGACAAGTTCCTCCAGGGTATGATTCAAGGCAGGAGACTACACTAGAAGATATGAGTTTCTGTGGGATGGATATGTCTTACAATGCACAGAGTCGATTAAAATGGACAGTCACGGTACATTCTGTCTAGTAGTGGTTGAATCTTGCATGTCAATAATGATCGAAATCTAAGGATTAGTAGAGGCAAGCAGCAACTCCTACATATTCAGACAAGATTTAATTGCTTAGAAGAACATACTGATTAGAGTCAACAAATCAATATACAGCAATATAGCTTAAATCTAAGATAAGGCACCACCTACTGAAAGATGTGGTCCTGTTAGTACATTGGGAAATTCTCCCCTTTAATGAGGTTTGGAAAATAATAATAGATATTTTACCGATGTTGAGAATGCCTAGGAAGACATGTAGTCCTTCCTTCTCATCCTTCCCTAACTTCCACTGGTCTTACCACTCCTATGACCTCATTTTTAAGCCTTCAATCATATCTTTCTTTGAATGAAGATGTGTGCCTGTGTTCTTGATTGCTCTATCTGCAAAAACAAACTGCCTAGGTTCTTAATTACAATGTAAAGGTTGTTTTGTTTTCTAAAAAATAAGATCCTTTCTTTCAGTTGCTTTTCTTGAATTACAGATGATGTCTTTGATGATCACATGTTTTAACATTTTTCCTGGTTTTCTGCACCTGGGATTCCGGTTTCATCTTGAGTCTTCCTGCATTTTCTGGAATACTTTTTTGAATTGTAGTGTTGTGGTGTGAAATCCTGCCACTTCACCAGCGTGGCTGTATCATATACTAGTATGGTAATCAATATAGTGAACAATGGTTATTTTTCCACACTATTTAGAACAGCAAAATTCCATTTATAGATGCCCCAGAATCAATGGGAGATAGATTTCTTCTGTTGCCCGACAGATAAGTAATCATATGTAATCATAGTAAGAAACGTCTAGATTTGGCACTTCAGGGCATGCTCTAGTGGCAGACATTGTAGGTTGGTTGGTTGTGTGTATTTTTTTTTTGTTTTGGTTTTGCATTTTTTTGGTTTGTATATGGTTGGACTTGATGATCTCAAAGGTCCTTTCCAACCATGAAGATTCTATGATTCTATGATTCTATAATTCTGTACCCAATTCATTTCCTGAGATATTAATTTTTAGTTCTTTGGCCACTAGCAGAGCAAATTCCTTTCAGCAACTGAGTACGTAAAACATAATGGTTTTCCCATCACCAAAGTTTTCCTGACACACAATAATAACAGCTTTTGAAAGGAAATCTTCTGACACTAGTTAACTACAGCCTTACTGCATGAATAAATTACAATATCTGAAGCTTCCACTGGCTTGCACATTTCTCACTTCTTTGCTACTACAGTGCCTACAAATGCCCTGGTCTTACTCATAAAATATAAAAGTGAGATTCAGAATTATAAAGTGAGACAGAATATATGTATACACACATTTATATCAATTCTAAAATTATATGTTTATTGCAAACCCCTCCCAGTTGTCTCTGAGGAATTTTGTAGAGGCTGGCAGAGATAGTGAAAATTTGGTAAAAAAATAAGAGAACAGAAACCAAGCCTAAGAATAAACCAGATCTGATTTACTAGTCATAGCAAAAGTAAAAAAAAAAAAATAAGAAAAACAGACCTAACATGCTTTCTGCAGATGCCATATTCCTTCAGACTCAAGGTCAAACATCACCCTTATTTACAACACAAAACTGTGATGTTTCACAGTCTGTAATTAAGAAGACATTATCTTTTCCAAGCTGTCTAATATATTATATTCGTAGACCTGATTTTTCTGATTTATTTATTCACCAGCTGCTAAATACTTTTAAAAGTTATTTTCCTGTGTGCTAACTGAGTTTTGATGAGGAAAAGGGTTGGCCTCAAGTCAGATTTCTCTAACATGAGCTGGGGTTTTACAACTTAACTTGATCATCCAATGAAAAAGGTGACTCATCTTCTAAAGCAGAAAAAGAAACAGTATATGTTCTGATCTGATTCAGATAGTCCTGATACATTTATCCCACTAAATTTTTTCTAGCTCATATCTCAAAGTAAAGGAGTTCATTTACATGTATGAAAAAAGTTTGGAATTGCTTTGAAAGGCAACAGAACAGAGAGTGGGAAGAGCTGAAATCATTGTAGTGATGAGGTGTAAATGTATTTTGTTAGTTCTGCTGCTTATTGTTTCAGTTCAGGACCTTAGTGCTTTGGAGCTTCCCCCCAGATGTGGAAAACCCAAGCTGAATTTCATTGTTTGCCCTACAGCATTTGACCCTTATCTGCAACTTCCCAGCAGAGTATCTTAATTATCCAGCTGTGGATAGCTTTTCAAGGATAAGGAAAACACTCTTGGCAAAGCTATGCCAATCTATAGCAAAGAATTCAAGATTCACTGAGCTCAGAGAAATATATACATATGCAGAGTATGACTTTTTACTTTGTTTCTTTGTTTGCTGATTATACTTTACACTAGATAAAGGGTATAAGGAGAAACCTATCAGCTAGCAGAGGAACTGAGAGTTCTCCTTTCCCTAGCATCTCATAGCCTATTGGCAAGACTGAACTTTGCTTCATCTCCTTTCCTCTGCACCTATGAACTGGAGTGAAACAGCTACTGCAGGAGAGCCTTGGATGCCCCTTCACTTCCCAACAGTTAGTTTATAAACTGGTGATTAGGGGAGTTTCACAGAAAGTAGGAGATGTAGTTTGAAACTGCTCAGGACACAAGGTACCGCTGTAGCTGCATATTCATCCACCAGCTGTCCTTTCACAGGAAAGAGTAGCCCATCACCAGATTTGAATGAAAAGACTCTGTGTAAAGTCTTCAAGCCAGAGCAGCTGCACATTTGTACCTATTCTTCTTGAGAAGGCTCATGGCTGTGAAGGAAAGCACTTTCTCCGTCACTAATGTCAACTGTGCTTGGATGTGACTTACAGCTTACTCCTTTCCAGGGCTTTTCCTCACGCGCTAGTTCAGACGGCTTTCCATCCAGGTGAATTGTCTTTGAAATGAAGTGATCCCACATCATAGCAGAGAAATCCTTTTGGATATATTGTCTAGAGAATCTAGGTGACAGAAAATTGTCGTGGCTCCCATTTGCAAGGGTGAATACACCTGCCTATAAAATCCTGCAGCAGTGACCATGGTGGCCCCCAAGCTCTCTGTAAAGGCGAGCCACCATCTCTCTGTTTTAATTCTCGTCTTGCAAATCGACGTACTGTGCAGAGATGTATAGAGAAGAAATACAAAAATGTAAAGCATTCAGATACTACAGTAACAAAAGTGTCTAAATAAGAAAGGCTGATAGATCTTTTCAATAGAGCTTAATAACTAATTCATACCACAGTTTACGCAGCAAGGTTGGCCTCTCCTGTCTGTAAATTTTCTGCAAGCCACCAAAATGTTGCTTGAATTCAACAGAGACATTCATCTTGAATCAAGGTGCATAGATATGTTGCGTTACTCTCTAGATATGAAGTTGGTAATACGCTGTTACAAGCATGTTTGGGTTTTTTTCTGTAATAAACTGTTTTACGGTGTTCAAGGCTATAACCAACTGATAAAGAAAAGGAAGAAAGAAAGAAAGTTTCCTTATGGAATACACATTGGTTTAGAGTTCTAAAAAGTTTGACTCCATTTACTGTTGCCCTTTCCACAATGAATTAGATTAATTCTCCTCACTATAATTCTGTTAAAATATCCCTTCTGCTCTTAAATATCCCTGTGATAGAACAGTTCTGCCATACAAAAAAAACCCCATGACTTTCTGAACAGGAAAAGATATATCGTCTCTCACAGCATTGATAGTTTTCCAGACAATGCAATTTCTCAAGAAAAACTGAGTTCATGTCACAGTGACTGCAAAAATGTTGCACTGTTATTAAGTGCTACTTCCTCAGAACTGTCTCAAATTCCTCCAGTGGGAAGTAAACAGACATTTCTCATGATGACTCCCATATTTTTTTTTAATAAACTTTGAATGTTTCAGATATCTCATGGCATTCAAATGCTGTGTGGATCTGCTGTCTAGGAACTGCAAGTGTTTCACCCTGATTAGCATGAGGATGCAGTCGTTGATGCGTGCAGAGGAAGGGAGCATGTTGAATCTTAGAAGAAAATATTCATTGCAACAAAGCATGATTTCAGATTCCTGTTGCCTTAAAAATGTGCAGAACACTAGGCACACTTCTACTGCTGAATAGGACAGAGGAACCATTAAAGCCTTAGAGTTTGCGCGAAACAGCATTAGCAGTGTTAGAATGTCCAGAAAGCCTGTGCAACTTAGATAAACAAGTTCCTAGGTCGTATAAACTATTTTAGGCTTCTTTTTTTTTTTAAATAGCAAAATAAAATATTTGCCAGCATGCATTTGTGAAGGTAAATAGCTCAGAGTGCTGCCTTACAGCAAATGTGCCTTTACTACCTTACTTCTTTGCCTTCTGTAACATTTTACACTGCCAAAGTCTTGTTTTTTCCAGACTGCTTGAATTTGTGCTGCGTATTTAAATGATTAGACCTGTTTACATGGGACTGGAGAGGACCTATGTTGGACATAGCAACAGAGTAAAACACAGTAAAGTCTTGAATACAGTCATATACAAACATGAGCCTCAGATTTTCCTTTTAGTCTTGTCACATAGAAGCAATAAATGAGCAAAAGGGATTTCCTGGGGGAAAAAAGTAATCACTGACATTTAAGATGAAGAAGAATATCTCGCAAGCAGAATATCACTCATACTATCCCACTCCATTACGCAGTTTGCTGTGCTTACAGATTATTCTTTTTTATTAAATAAATCAGCAGTTACTATCCTTCCAGGAAACTGACCTCATTTCTCCTGTACCACTGTCATGGGCCTAATATAATGGTTTGGATAGATGATGGATAGAGGTGGATTCTGAAGTCACTTGAACCTGAAGTTGGCAAGCATTAAAAGCAGGACTGAACATATTATAACAAAATAGTCTTTTGGCCTCTTGGAAAGCACAAATGTCATCTCATGCATTCTTGCGTGATTTAGAAAAGGTGGAGGTAGAAAGCAAGACCTTCCTTCGGTGCTGAGAGTTTAAAGAAAGACTGGGGTTTAAAAATGAGTACAGTTGATAGGTGACTGAACTGCAAACTCGGCTGCTAACTTGAGTGTTTCCAGAGCTAAACCTGAGGATTTTAGAGCTAATTGAAGACCTGTTTAACAAACATTGCTTGGAAGCTCTGTGTAGGGTCTCCAGGCCAGAGCAGCTGTACATTTCTGACTGGTTTCAACACAGGGGGCGGGGGTGGGGGAGAAGGAGAGATGAAGGAGTTGGGACAGGTATTGCAGCTGCTCCTCATTAACCTCACCAAATAGCAAATGGGAAATCAACAAACGAGTACATTCCAGCAGAAATTCAAAGTGGAAGTGATAATAGGAAGGCTAGACTGACAGGTTCTGGCAAGTTAGGGGGGCATTGCTAGAAAAGCACTGGCGGCTACAGAGCTCAAAGCTAAGGGATTTACTTCTTTCCTGCTTCCCTCCCCCATCCCATTTCCTCGCCACAAGAGAAGTTATTTTATTTCATCTATGAGAAATTGATTGCTGGGATACGTTCACTTCCAGGGGTGGAAGGGAGCAGGGACAGGCAGCATCAAGTAGCAGGAGAAAAGCTGAGACTCTAAGTAATCTGAGGAAAAATTTTTGGAAAAATGAGTATGCGAGTGAAAGAAAAAAGACAGCAGGGCAGTAATTGAACGTCGTATTCATTCTGGAGGTGATAGCAAGCCATGCAGTGTGGAATGGCAGTTCCCTAGTGGTGTGTTTTATTGTGTGGATTGCCGGAAATAGAGTGAGTTCCACTGTGGCTCATGTCAATGGTAGCAAATACTACTTTTGCTCCATGGTGCAGCTAAGTCCATACACACTTAAACAGTGGCATATTAGGAAGTTTGTTCAGGCACAAGGGACATAGCTGGAGAGAAATGTGTTGGGGTACTATAGTAAAGCTCATAAAAGAACAGTCAATGGGCTTGAATCACATTTAAACTATACTCACTTTTTATTATACTACTTTTCACTGCAAAATGGTCTGTGCCTGCAAATCGAACGTTTTACAGATCCTGATCTTTAACCTACATGGGCGCTGGACACAAAGAGTACAGTTAGGTCAGTCATGTTGTGCTGCAGGACCTGGGACCTGTAGCCAAGGAAGGAGCACCTTTCACTTTATTTGTGGGAGGACTCAGTGTTATTTCAATAATTTCTCTTCCTGCAGGCAGAGTACATGAAGGTACCGCAGCAGCACTTTACTTCGTAGCACCTCACCGTGCTGCCTTCCCTGAAGATACAAATTGCTGCTTGAAATTCCTCTTTTAAGCCTGTTGAGGTCTTGACGTAAGTCTTGCAGTACCTGAAAGCTTGTCCCCAGTGTTCTCCTAGCCACAGATCAGCCTGTGGGGTTGAAAGGTATGTGTCTCAGGCTTGATGAAATGGGAAATATACTCTGGGTTTTTAATAAAATGAAACTGTTTCCTGTTCCTGCCTGTAAGCATTCCATAGGAAATTGAGGCAGTTTTCACTGAAGAAAAGGAAACTACCACTAACCAGGAAAAGTTACTTTTACTGTGAAAAATGGCAAACTTCTGCTTACGGCAAACGCACTGAAATGTACACTTTTATCCAGGGGTTGGAATTACACCCTTTTCTCAGGGAACAGCTGCATGTGCTGGTGGGAATGGTGAAGTTTTGGCCTGAATCCAATTTGATAATACTTACAGAAAGATGCAAGGGTGGTTTGGATTTTTTTTGTTGTTGTTTTGTTTTCTTTGAATATAAATTCTTCCAAACTGAAATTCAGTCACTGGAATATTACCCTTGCAAGGTGCTGAGTATTCTGGCTGTGATTCAAAAGTGCACTTAAGCACATGCTTAACTCTGAGGACATAATTAGTCTTGCCAATTTCACTGGAGCTATTGACATGCTTAAAGTTAAGCGTGTGATTAAATCCACTGCTGCAAGAATGCTTAGCCCTTTGTAGGATTAAGCCCAGCTCTATGCTACACAAATGATCTTTTGTTCAATCTTGAATGACTAGGACAGGCAATGGAAGGAATAAGCACCGTTCTTTAAAATAAACATTCTGCTGATCACAAAGATAGTGCACACAGTATTAACATCGAAACTGTCATCACATTTTATTAGCAACATTGTAGCAGCACAAATGAGATGATTCACTTCTCTGAACCATGTGTCCATTATCTCTTTTTACCTGAAATGCCTCATTGGTTATGTTCCATGTTGCACCAGCAGTCGGTGGTGGCAGTGTAGTGGTGCTTTCATGGACGCGTGTGCACCTTCAATAGCAGGCAGCTCTATATTCTAGATCCCCAAGTCAGCTCTGAGCAAGCCACTGTGGCTGGCTGGTGCAGCACAATGCCACACAGTGGCACCAACTTGCGTTGAAGAACAAAGCGATTCTTGTAGTGTGGTGGTCATGTCTCAGGTTTGAACTTCATTCATCCCTAGCGCAGTGTTTCCACGCCAGGTCCTATGTAGTCGTGTGTGGCACGGGTCAGACCACCTAGCCCATTAACATGTCTTTGGCAGGGGCCAGTGGATGCTCAGGCAAAGAGTATAAGAAACAGACAAGAATACAGTAATGTTATTTCAGATTATGTCATCCTGGAAACCTCCAGCACAGGGTCTTCTTGAGCTAGAAGTTCCGGCAGCTTGAAGCAATGAGGTCCACAGGATTTCTACATGGAGCTACTCCCTGCAGCATGGGCAGTACAGTAAGCAACTGGTAATGTGGCGATTTTCATAGGAGGCCTGCATGATGCGGCAAAGGAAATGTTAATGTTTGCAGGCATTTTTCTCCATAACATTCCCGTTTTTGGTAACGCAGGCAGAGTTGAAACATGGCAGCAGCAGTGGTAAAGTATCAGAGAAAAAGATAATGGAAGGAACAGCTTTTGCATGTTGTTGAATTGTAATTGTTTGAGGTCTGTAAGTTGAGTCACTGAACCATTCATGTTCATAATTAAAATGAAGCATTCTTAAAACACAATTAAGAAAAAGAACAGAATCTTAAATAAATGATCTTATCCTATTTTCTCTTTATGCAGTTTTCCCTTACAGATAATCTAAAGCCTTAGTACTTTCTCCTTTCTGGCTTTAGGTTTAGTTTTCAGGGCATGGCTGGTTTTTATTTGTTTGGATTTTAATTTGGTTTTGTTGTTCATTCTAACTGCCTTTTTATGGTAGTATATAGTTTTACCTCTTTCATTTGAAAACTCTGCAATTACAGTTTTGAAAATTGCTGATTCCAAACATGGGAATATGACAGAAAAATCAGCAGAATTCAGGAAACAAAGCAAAATTTCAGTGGGCTAAACATCTGTCAATTCCAATGGAAGACTTTTCAAAGAGCACAATTTTTTGAAAAGCTGCAGAATCAGATATGAAGATGTTCAACACAGTCTTCAGATCCAAAAGAACTAGAACAGGTCTTGAGAACATATTGTTATTTCCATGAGGTCTAATGCAATCCTACCATGTCTGCAGGAAAAGTCTGCAGCTAATTTCTGCTCATGATTCACCAGAGTTCAGTAGCCTGGAGGGCACAGAGAAAGGCACGGTGCATCTGTTTTGGCAAGTTAATAGATGAATTTCAGAATACTAAAAATAAATTCTTTATAATTCCATCCCATCTTGCTTCCAAGAACCTGACATTTGACAAATTTTAATGAAGCAAACCTTGCAACACCTGTGTGAGGTCAATGTAAATATTATCCCCAGTTATAGATGAATGAAATATAAACTAGATGGAGATGAAGGCCTTGATTCAGGAAGCATCCTATACAGACACACATCCTTTCTTACAAATGCTGCTGGCACCATTAGGAGACATTTTTTTCTAAAATAATTAAATCTGGTTCAGAATTCATTGCCCAGACACATAAGCCTGCTTTTGTCTCTAGGAAATGAGTAGACGTTACTTATGGATAGCTCTGGAAACAGTTCTTCCTCATTCACAACTGGTTAGAGTACTCTGGAAGAAACTGGAAGCAAGAACAGTTGTGAAAGAACATTGGGTTTTGGAATATCAGAATTTCTTCCTTTCTAGGGTGAAATGAAAACAAAGATACAATTCAGAATTTCCCAGGTCCTGTGATTCAGAAGAAAATAGAATCTCAGACCCATAAGGCCATTTTCATTCTGAAAACTCTTCATGTTTCATCTTCTTAACATATCTTATTGGTTTGTAATTGTATAAATAATTTTGCAACAGAAAATGAAACTTTCCTTTCCAGAAAGTGAAAAAGATTGGGCTGTAACCTGAACAAAATAGAGTGAAGCAAAGCCCTTGAAATGAATATTGTTTTGTTTTTCTTTTTTTCCTCAGGGGAATAAAAAATACTCCATTGACCCCAGAAGATTTTGTCTCCAAATTTCTGTTTCGGTCTCCTTCAGACTCCAGGAAATGGAGATATGTGAAACATTTTTTCTTATACTGTGGTAGACTCAGAAATTTTTTTAAAAATCAGTTGTTTTATTTAGTAATTTTTATTAATTTTTTTATACAACACTATCTAATTGTATAATCAATGGGGGAAAAAATTTAACAGGAAGGAAAGACAAGAGACGGTAAAACTGAGAATAAGATTGATTTCACCTACATTTAGCTGTCCTCACTTAATTTAATCTCTCAGATGAGACAGATTAATCACCCCCTAGAGGTGCTTATACATTGACTGGGGAGAGCCCTGCATGATTAACTTGAGCCAGACATGTAATTTTCAGATAGCTAAAACTCCTGCCCCGGTTCCTGCCTCTTCTCTTCCAGCAGAGGGGCTGTAATTGACAGCTCTGAAGGACAGTCAGCCCTGTGGAGCTTCAGTTCCCAGCCTGGCCAGAAGATTTTGAAGAATTGAATGATTTGCTCGTCTAAGAGTAACAAAGAGATAAATACCAGTTTATGTGAATTATCGTGTTGTTTATTTGTAACTTCAGGTCTTTAATGTGGATGGTTTGGTCGTGAGGTAAATTTGGATGCAAGAACCATAGAAGCCCATGACAGAAGTCCATCTAGCTCAGTATCCTGTCTCTGGGGGAGGTCAATAGCACATTCCATCAAAACCATGTGAGAATTGAGTAAATACCAAGTGATACTGCCCCAATACACTCTCCCCATCTCCAGTAATCAGCTTGAGGACTACCTGAAACAGTGGTGATAACCCAGAGTCGTTCATGTTTTGACTGCCTAGATGATTTTGATCTTATGAAAATCAAACTTGGCAGGAATTAAGCCTTTGTTGTAGCATACATCTACAATGCCATGAAGGGAAGAGTGTAAGGGATGGCTGGAATTCATGTAGACATATCTTGGCTAATTGAAATGTCACTAACTTCCCATCTGTAAACAGTGTAGTTTTTGCAACATGAATTTCAGCACAGGCAAACTAAATTCCTCTCTGTGCTTTGGCACATGCTGAAGTGACTGTGAAGATCTGACCAGATGAAAGCTACCTTGAGTTTGTAGTTAACCTCTGAATGCAAAGGTGCATTATGTGGAGTAGAAGGAATTCTGTACCAAAGTTTGTCAACTTCTGGAGTATCTGTATTTCATTTGAACATAATTTCCAGATTCAGACAAACTTTGGCAACATGTGTCTGAATTTGCGGTGAGGCTGTTACTACACTGTCAGCAGTTTCACAGGTAATAGCCCCACTGACCTGACTGTAGCATCCAGACATGCAAACCTTAAAGTATAATTCATGCAGATGCACATTAAAATGAGATGTGGCAAAGAACACCTCCTGACAGTCACAGCCATCTGTGAAGAGCCATCTTTTGACTCCAGCAGATTTTTGTCTAATAACAAAAGTGAGTTAAGCTCGTAGTGAATGCAGCTGGAGATGTCACCTAGTAGTCTGGACCAAGTGAAGCCTGACAATTAAATCTGCAGGCTGCAGGCCTGATTGCTCTCTTGAAACACCAATTTAGTTTGCTCATTTTCATGTGAGTGCTTGCACACATGTGTGCCTATGGATACACACAAAAGATCAAGAAAGCGTATATTGAGGTAAAAAGACAGAAAGCGTTTACCTTAGTAAAAGTCATGGCCTTTTGATGTCTCTGCTTGAAACAAAAGTAAGGTTCCTAGCTTGGACTATATATAAAAAAGTGAAGAAAAAATAACTAAAAAGATATATTTATAAAACAAATTAGTTAATTAAGGTTCCCTAAAAGATTTAAGGAAAGTTTAGGTGTAGAGAATCTTGAGAATCTCTGTCATCATATTAAGATGGTAAGAAAGATGGGACTGTATGGTTGTAGAAGCACTACAAGACCAGAGGAGAAGGAAAGGGAAGAGATGATTAAGGGTCTCAGGAAAATGACAAAACAAAAAATAAATCATAATATCTCACAGAGGTGGGACCAGATGCAGAGGCAGAAGATGACAATCAATGACCTCAGAGATAAGGAGAGAACTCAACAGCAGTCATTCTTTGTCCTCCGTGTCACTGCAAAGACTACTGGATAGTTCACCAGGATACAAGTGTCTTGGTGCCTGATTACAGGACAGACTACTTAGATAGATATGCCATGGTGCTTCAGACTAGCTTGAGTGTGAATGAGTGAACTTGGTTTTGTTTCCATTTTCTTTCACAATAAATTCACATTCCTCTCCTATAAGTTCTTGCATTAAGACTTGTCGCAGTGCTGCAACAATATTGCAATGCATAGGCTGCAATGCAGGGTAAAGAATCCATATTTAATTTGAACCATGGATGCCCATTTGTAGCAGATGGGAAAATTTAAATGTCTTTTTATGTTTGGTTTTGTGTTTTTTTTTTCGAGACAAGAGCATACCCTTGTCATTCCCTGAAAATCAAGTCTATTTGCAAGGAGGCTAATTTTAATTTACATTGATTTAATGTGATATCTTGAGCAGTTAAAAAACAAGAAAAAAGAAAGCTGTAAAAAAAAGTGGTGGTAGTGGTGGTAGTGTCTTCTATGAAGGGTTCTGTTCTTTTTCATTCAGGAAAAAAGATCTACTGCTTAAATTGTTGCATGGAACAGAAGTTAGCTCCCTCTCCCGATTCTGCAGGCAAATACCTTTTCCAGGGTCAGCACTTTAGCACATATTTAATTCAAGTTTGCATTGCCATCTAAATATGTTGAATTCAACCACATGCAGAAGCACATTCTTCAGTTACAATCTCAGATTTGTACTTAGGAAAAAAAGCAGTAAAAAAATCGCTTTGACATTGAAGTCAGGAGTTTTGTTTATGATTATTCAGAATGGGGGACTGATCTGTGTAAGAAGTTGTCATTTTACTTAATGTGTTTTCAGTGTAGAAACATATTTTATTACCTTCTAAATATATTGCTTGAGACCAAATTAATCTCTGGCACACACTAGGGATGAATCTGACCCATTGCAATTTTTTTCCCAGCAAATCAAAATGCAGCATCCATTTTTTTATCAGTTCTGGAAAACCTGAGCAAAACAGTAAACTTTTTGTGATATTAAATTGATTTATAAGTGACATAGGCAATGTATAGACAAATAAGGACCATAACCTATTAAAAATATGTAAAATAGCAGACATACAAACAATGAATAGATCTTCTGTTTTTCTTTTCTGTCTACTGGCTACACAGAAAATAATCTTGGTATAACACTGTCCTGACTTGCAGGTGATACTTGTTACTTTGGTAAAAAAAATTTTATGAATAAATATGAAGTCTAAATAGAGGAAGATTTTGAGTCATGCAAAAAAAAAAAGCACCATTGTATGTTTAAAGTTGATTTAGGAAAACATGTAAGCATGTATGAATGCAGTCCTGTTTGGAAGAATAGACATAGCCTGGAGTACTCCGGATTTTATCCAAGCAGAAGTCCAGCAATGCATATGGTCTGGTCCTGGCTGGACATGAGTTTTGGGTGAAAGCCAAGGTTCTTACAAGTGTTTGGACACAGACACACAGCATCCCACAGGACCGGTTCCCTAGTCTCATTTACAGTTCCCTGTGCATTGCAACGAAACAAACTTCTGAATCCTGTACTGGTTTTGGCTGAGAGAGAGTTAATTTTCTTCATAGTAGCAGTGTTTTGGATTCGTGATGAAAACAGTGTTGATAACACAGTGATTTTTTAGTTATTTTTAAGCAGTGTTTACACAACTTCAAAAACTTTTCTGCTCCTCACCCAACCAGCGAGTAGGCTAGGGGTGCACAAGAAGTTGGGAGCAGACACAACTGGGACACCTGACCCCAACTGACCAAAGGGATATCTCATACTGTATGATGTCATGCTTAGCAAAAAAAAAAAGCTGGGGAAAGAAGGAGGAAGGGGCAACATTTGGAGTTACTGCATTTGTCTTCCCAAGTAACCATTATGCGTGGTGGAGTCCTGCTTTCCTGGGGATGGCTGAACACCTGCCTGCCGATGGGAAGTGGTGCATGAATTTCTTATTTTTGTTTGCTTGCATGAGCACCTTTTGCTTCACCTATTAAACTGTCTTTATCTCAACCCATGAGTTTTGGCACTTTGACCCTTCCAATTCTCTCTCCCATAGTCCCGTAGCTGTCAGTTGGGATAGAACCACAGCAACCCAACTTTTGATAGGTGAATCTTATGGACTAAAGGTTTATCAGTCACAAAGTAGTTCAAGCGTTTACATCTCTGAAAGGCATCACATGCAGGCACGTTAATTTCCAGTATAAAGTCTTGGCTTCAATGGTAATATGTCACAGAATGACTTCATTTCAGCAGTCATAGGAACATCATCATGCTGTGGTTAAAATGGTCACTGATCAATCCAAAACAAACTTCCCTGCTGACCTGTTTTTCCTCCAACTTACTCTGTCTAAATCAGGAGTAAATATGTTAAAGTTCAGAGAGCAGAGCTGATTAAAAGAAAGGCAACTTGAAAAGGTATCTGTAATTTTCACAAAGTTGCAACCATTTAATGTACATGTATATAGTTTCCATACCTTATAAATTAGCACATGACGGAGTATGTCTGTACTCATTTACTGGGATAAATTTTAAATGATTCTCATATTTTAGATATTAAATAATATTTGACTTATTTGGGGGTTTAATTCTGCAGGGAATTATTTTTAATAGTAATTATTTTGATAGAAAATGTGTTATTTTGCATTCAGAGAATACAAAGCAGATTCTCGATATATTGAAGGCATTGGTCCAGGTCCCACTACTAGCTACGGTGAAATATATGTGGAAGACCCCAAGCAAGCAGGGAACAACCTTAAAAAAGCCATACATCTGGTATCTGGTAACAGAACCTAAATCAAAGCAATTTTCTTCTCTAGCAAATGAAGTAAAACTTTTGTGTACTATGAGACCGGACAGACTGAAACCATATTCATCTTTGTGCTCCCCCAGTTGCCCCGAGCACATAAGCATGTATTCATTGTTGAGACCACATAGACTTAGAGATTGCACTGACCATTAAGCATGTTGTGTAATTCATGCTGCGCAACTGAGGGTTTGTTGCTCAAAACAAGACAAGATGTTGATTCCAAGTTATGGTAGAAATCTCCAGTAGGAATACGTCAAACAGAAAAATCAGTCATTGGTAGACTTTAACTAAAGTGTTTGGTCACAGTTAACGTGAGCTTTTAAACTGCATCTTTGTGGAAGTAATAGTCATCACTGTGGCTGTGATAATGTCAATTTGTTGAGATGAAGTTTATGGGTAACTATCTATTAGAAGTCCTGAGCCATAATGAATTCTTTCAGCATTTATCATAATAGAATTAATTAGGATACATTTCGTGGGCATTAGTGAAGCTCTCACAAGTATTTTCCAGATATTTGATCATCATTTAGCATTAGTCAGGCATGAGTTAATGGACAACAAAGGCTTTATTCCCTCAAAAATCTCTTTTTGTTTTGTGAGTCCCACTGCTATTATATCATTTAATATTCATTTTCATGACACTAATCATGTGGTATTGATTTAGATATTGCACATTACCATTGGGACTCCATTTTAATTCAGTGTTAGTGCAGCATTAAAATGTAAAACAAAAGTGTTAGCATTTTAAGTTAAAAGTCTGCCTAAAATATTTCCATTTGGGTAAATTCTGCTGCCCCCACTGAGTCAAGAAGTCAATCCAGATCTTGCTTAAGGGTGCAGACTTGTAAACAAATGTCATGATGCTTTTTATTTTAGCAACCAAAAGTATTTCTGAAGTATTTAGAAGACCTAAAGCACAACAAATCTCTTTGCAAGAGTAAAGGACCTTTACTTTGCTACCTAAAGTGAGTGGGACATTTGACTTTGATTTCAGCAGCTACAAAACCGACTCCAAAGAACTTGCCACCTGTGTGAATATTGAAATGGTGTCGTTCCACTCCAAAGGGTGACTCTGGCTAAACTTAAACTTCTCTATAGTGGACTTTTCTTCTACTTTCAGGCCTCAAAGACATGACCCAAAAGGAGAGTCATATATAGAGAAAAAATTTCCTATATTTCTCCTTGCTTTATACCTGCTTATTGCGTACCATGATGTCAACATGTCATGCATGAACAGACTACAGAATCCTTGTTCTGAGCTCTCATTTGTGCCAGTGGAAATTCCACATATGTGGCCGTTAAAATAGTGTCCTCGATTTGCTTATGATTATATATAGTACTCAAGAATTTTCCAGTTCATACCAATCTGCCAAAGCTTATGCTCATAAGGGCTTGTATACCTTTTTTTTTCTTCTTTTTTTTTTAAAAGAAAATGAGATTTAGTCACATAACTAGACTTTAAGAAAGCTATTTAAAAAAATGGATAGTTTTTTGCTGAATTGTGGCCATGGTAACTCAGAGCAGCACACAGTTAATTACAGTCCACTCTACTTCCATTCATTATGGCTGTGAGATGCTCCCGTCTCACTACTTTTATTAAGGAGGAAAAAACAAATAATAATTTTGAAGTTGCTTTGACCAGAGGAGAGGAAGTAAGAAATTTTTTACGTTGTCCAATTTTAAATATGTTAACTTAGCCACCTAACTGGCAGCGGTGCACAAGATGATTATACGCTCAATATAGTGAAGAATAGAGGTGTACCCCAGATTCATGTATTTTAAACCAGTTCAAATGGTACATCCAGAAAGTGCTCTACTTGTTCTTAAGCACCTATTGTTCATCTGAGGCACCCACATTCTGTTCCTGGAACAGAGAAAAGGAGGAAAGATGGAGGATACAGGGGTAGACCAGAAAAGAAGATATAAAAATGAAAGAAAATGGGGAAGAGAAGTCTGCTTCTGTGTGTGTGACAAGGACAAAATTCTGCCCAGAATATTTCCAAAGTTGTTTACAAAAGCATCAGTTCTAATAAAAATCATAAGTCCAGACCCTGGGCCCTTTCTCTCCTGGGGCAGAGTGCTTAATCTAAGATTGCAGAAGCAAATAATCCTGAGCAGGGAAGGAAATCAGGCAGCTGCTGGACACCACACGCTCTCCAGGTTCCCTCACTCCACCTCCCCACCTCCACCTTTCTGCTCTTTCTGCTAACAGTGATATACGGCGTGTTTGTGCAAAGTGGAACTCATAGTGGGATGCCATGGTGATCCACCTAGTTTCTGGGTAGCAGTGCTCCACTGGCACTTCCCGGCTGAGTAGCAACTACTGAGATCAGATAACACAGCCCAGTGAGAGCTGTCATTTGTACATTTCAAAATCTGCTGTCAGCAGTGCAGAGCAAAGCCTAGCAAGCCGCAGAGCAATTCCTCACTTGAGTTAGTGGAAGTGTCTTAAGATCTCCGGGGAACATAACTGCTTTAGCTCTGCTCCGCAGAACGGAGTGAGGAAGTGAAATGAGAGTTATTACATGTGAGAGATGAGAAGACATGGCAAAAAGATGTGAAGAGAGGTAGAGAAGTGATGACTCATCTGAATGAACTGTGCATTTCCCAAACTGCCTTGTAGTCTTGTTTGTCAAGAAGGTTAAGATTTGTTGCAGCCTTGCTAGACAGTGGGCATATTTGCATTTCTTCATTGAACATACTCTATTGTTTTGCTAACACATCTTATAATCCTGTTCTCCCAAGTTATGATTTGGTCCAGGGAACATAGGAAAGTTAGAACTACAGAACAGTTACAGAATCATAACTGTTTTATGAAATTTTATAAAAGGCTAAAATATTTTAGGAAAACTGACACAAGCTTTAGAAAGCATTTCTTTGATGTATCTTATCAAGGATGCTGACAACTCTGTAGCACTGAACGCTGTATAATATACATCATGACTGCAAAAATCTCGGAGTTCATACACTGAAAACATGAATATTTAAGAATATAAGAACATAAAAATACTGGTTTAAGTATTTGATGTGAATAGTCCCGACCACATTCTTCTTCAGATATACGTATACTTTTAAACTCAGGTACTATTTTTCTGTGCTTGATGTTCCTGATGAGGCTAGCTTTTGTTGTAGGCTTGAAAATCTCCTGAGGTTTTTTCCTGGTTTGAAGTAGAGCAAAATCAATTTATTTTCTGTAATTTTACTTTTCAGTTAAGCCTCTTCTAATTGACTGCACTCTCTGAAATGTTTGTCAGACAGTATCTTCTTCAAGCAGTGGTAGCAGCTGGTGTTTATAGCTATTATCAAGGCATGGTATGCAGAGAGGCTCCTGCTTTTACTTATTCCTATAACAGCCAAGGTCAGCTAACTTTGTTATTTACCACGTTGGAGGGTCTGAAGCAGAAGAGCGTAGAGGGGTTGCACCCGTGGGGAGGAGCGGGCAGGACAGGTGACCCAAAACTGACCAACGGGGTATTCCATCCCATCTGCCCCATGGTTGGTTTTGTTTACATTTGTATATATTTCATTATTTTTCTTACTAGTATTATTATCTTTTCTTTTTATTGTTAATATTTCATTAAAAGTGTTTTAGTTTTTTTCCAACACGTAAGTCTCTCTCTATGTTATTCTCTCTCCCTTCCCCTCTGGGGAGGGAAAGGGGTCAATTATAAACATCTGTCGTACACTTAGTAGCCTGCCCAGCCTAAATCACGACAGGTTTTTTGGTTAAAATTATGTATATGAGTTCAACATTATCATTAAGAGTTCCATAATAATGTTGCATGAAAAATGCAGTTTGAGACAGCATCTTTTGGCAAGCCAGATCAGCTCTCTTTTCTACTGATGGCCAGTGCCAAATCTACAGAAAGATACATGTAAAATCCTACAGAGAAAGCTGAATTAGAATTCAGTGCCAATTGGGAATGCTTTTTTCATTATCACTACTATTTTTTACTTCAGGGTTGCTCCTGCAGCTTTGCAAGAGCAAATAATGATGAACATTGATTAAAGACTTCATGTTTATAGATACCTGATTGGTAGATACACACTGCTTTTTTGTACCAAAGTTAACTAAGTTAACTATGGGAAACCTTTCTTAAACCTCTGGAAAGATGGCCTGAAATGACAGTCTTTCATAAATTAAGCCCATGGTGGGTATAGATGAGAAATTCACTATATGCTGTGTGTCATATAGCAAAAAAAAAGGCATGTATATAAAACTCCAGGCATGCTTTAGCCTTTTGCTTTGACTGCTATTACCTTAACAACATTGTGAAATCCTGGTGTTCAAGGCCACATGACGAGCCATTGGTTTGCTGTAACAGTGTGCTGTGAATTTCATCACGCTATGCTGTGTTATGTCTCAGTCTTCTGCAGTCACCTATGGTCTCGTCATCTGACTACAAGCATCAGAACATCTTCAACATTATATTCTTCAGGGGTTATGCGTCAAACATAAGAACTGAAAATAAGCCGTGTAATTCCAGCCCAAGCATAGCACTGAGCAAAGGCCTAACAGACACTGATTTTTGCTAGAGGTCTAGGGTTTGTTTTACCGCAATCTCAATATGCTCAAAGCCTTGAGAATACGCAGCTCAGCAGGCTGATGGATTCAGCACTTTATTCACAGCCCCAGCCAGTCACTAGCACGTAGGACTGGGTTCCTTGAGCTGAATTATTTGATAAGTAGTTTAGCAGCAAAGATCTTGTACAACATTTGTTACTGATGAATTTCCAACCGAACCATGTCTGTTTCTGTATTATGTTCTCTAAACATCTCAATCATAGTGTGGTTTAGACTGTGGAAACAGTTCCACCTGGCAGCTGAGAACAGAGCAGCGCATACTGTTCTGGTTGACAACATCTGGCAGCTCAGAGTAACATTACCTAAAGAGGAAACGGTTAAAATGTATTTATTGTTAGGCTTGTGAGACAATAACATCACGCTGGGCTTCCCAGAGTCACTAAGTTTGTCCTTTGGCTATTGTCAGCAGAAGCTGATTGTGGTCCCTCCTATCAGTTTTGGAAGGAGTCAGTCTTGGACCCTCCTGAATGGAGACTGATGCCAGAGAATGAGGAAAAGAAATAACGGAAGCATTGTGGAACTAGTCTTGCAAAGGATAGCTGCTCCAGAGGGGCTCAGTCTTTAGACCAGTCTATAATATGCCACCAGTAGTTGCCTCAGCCTCATCAAGTCTGGTGACAGGCAACTGAGAAATCAAGGAGATAATTGTGTAACTTGTGCAGAGGGAATACAGTCTGTATTACCTTTTCTTGCTAGCAGTCATGAGCTTTCTGTAGGCATCAAGTGTCTGTAGGAGGTCATGGGCAGGGATGTGCCAGGAATACAGTCCAGGAAGCTTTGTGGACTTCACTGTCTACTAACTTTCTGCATTTCAGTGCAGAGATGAAGAGTTACACAGTAAGTTTGTACCATGCTTCTATCACCACAGGCATATCGCAGCTCAGAGCTGCACTGTCAGCGTGCCTCGACCTCCAGGTTACTCGTGTGGTAGCACAGGAGAGGCCTAACACCATGGCTTGGGTCAAAGAGAACTGCCTTAAGTTTGACAAGGAGGAAGCATGTGGGCAGGTCCAGAGACTACAGCAAAGCCTGGATACTTGTACTATGTACTATGCCTCAACAGTTTTGCTCACTGAAAAATGAGTTTTGGGTTGACCTGAAATGATGCACTGATTTTGGCGAAACTTGTCTGAAAAATTTAATCAAAAGAAACTGTTTGGGGAGATATGCTAACTCAAGCACAGAAAGGACCTCTACCCTCTGTGAGAATACTAATGCACCCATTTTGGATATGAACGACCTTTTACCCTTCTCCTGTTCCACATCTAAAGGCATCGCCACATTAAGGGTATCCTGATTTACAATGATGGAAGGAGGTTCCTTCGTCTGGCTGTCTGCTGCTTGAAAATGGGTATCACTGCATAAGAACTGACCGGGTCAATAGACATGAGAAACACTAACTGTAGGTTAGTGCTTTCACCATTGTGCTTAGGACGCTTACCTGGAAAGTGGAATACCTTGTTTCCTGTCCCTGTGCCAGTGATCACTTAAGCACATTATAAAAATCAGAGTTAATTCAAAGGGGATACCGAAAAGTTGTCTAGTTCTGTCACAGAGCGTGGAGGCCAGGGCATTATTCTGGGAGCTGGGGATCTGAAACTTCTCAGTGCGAGAAGGCAGTGAATCTAAATCTCTGATACTGTGGATAAGCAGCTTAAGCGCTGGGTTAGGTATAAAGAGTGACGCTTTGTTATTTTTCAGTGTTACCTAATGAAGCTTTTAATTTCCAGTACTTTGCTTTTGTTAGAACTGCCTACAATGAAAACAAAAATAGTTCCTTTGACTCATAAGGATTTTTTTTCTTTTGTTTCTCTAAGAAAAAAGAGGGAAAAAAATCACTTAGGTTCAAGGCTAAATGCTTTGTTTGTTTGGACTAAGAGCTGAAAAATTCATTATTTGCACAAAGTATTAACCGAGTCTAAGAGCTTAACAGGATTCATAAAGAATTGAATATCATATAGAGAAAAAGAAAGCTCCAAGTGCTTTGGAGGACTAGACTAGAGTCTGAAACATCTTGAAAAATTGGGAAACCAGTCCAAAATATACAAAAAGAAGCTCAGTAAAGCCAAGCACAAAGTGATATAATTAATAAGGAACAATCAAATAAATACATATAAAGCAAGAAATAATTGCTGGGCAGAAGTGCTGCAAAAAAGGGATCACTGTGAGTGACAGAGCATCAACAATGTGAAGCCGTAACTGCAACAGGAAAAGATAAATCTTACAGCACAATGCATTCAAAGGTCCTTCATGGGTAAGACACCACTTCAGCAACCCTGTGATGCCAAGGTCTCAGCAGGTGCACCGTGTGTCATTTTTAGCGCTATAGTTCAAGAAAGGTGTAGCCTTCCTGGAAAAACAAAGGAACAGAAAAGTGATCAGACATGAAAAAGCCTGAAAGGCTGCTTGCTTTTAACACAGAAGAGTGAAGGCATGAGGGCAATGTGAATCACTTCATGTGAGAAGTTAGTCTCTTCCATTAGGAGAAGGACAAAAATCGATTCCCCCTTGCTTTTCAGCAAAGATATAGGTTATACACACGTTAAAAAGGGGGATGAGAGGTGTTTTATTTTCTTCACAATGAGATGTGGCCACAGAAGGGGTTGTACAAGCTCTCCCACTTCTTTTTTTTTGACATGACTTCTCAAGACATCCAGAGTCATGTTGGTAAGAAATGAAAATAAATTGGAGGGTCCTGTTTGTGCATCACCATGAACGTAAGTACTGACTGTTCAACCCCATTTGTAGCATAAGTGTTGTACAGTGAGGTGAGGGTTCACTGCAAACCATCCACAACTGCAATTCCATCAGCCAAAATGACATCACAGGCAAATACCAAGTAACTTTTTTTGCTTTCAGCAGGAGTATGTCTGCAAAATTGTCCCAGGGCTAGTGCTGCCATGGCATGGTATGAAATATGTGTGGTCACTCTGCACATGAGAGATGTTGAGATCAGGAGCTATTGCCTCATTGGATAGCCCACGGATAGCAGGCAAGGGGCATCTGACCAATGCTAATAGACCTGGTCAGGGTTGGCAGAGTAAGAATGAAGCAAACCTTTTAGAACAACAGCCCCCCACACACCCCGCGGGTTTATGAGATTTTTTTTTCCCCATTCTTTTTATTACTAACACAGTGCTCCCTCTGTTTCTTACCACTTTGTGTTGCTTTTCTATCACTTGAACAGTTGAAAGATCCCTTAAAGTGAGTGTCAATAACCTTTATGCATTCTTCTTCGCTCCTTTATGTGTTCAGAGAAGTGTAAGATAGCTGTGGTATCAATAAAAAGGTCCAAAGTATGAAATTCTCTCACTCTGAATAGGGAAAATGGAAAAATATCTCCCTGGTTTATGGCCTCCACAGATGGAAAGGAATTGGTCAGGATATGAAATCTCTAAATTTAGCACCAGGAATATATTGGGGTGGGGATGGGGAAAGGGTGCTGAATTATCCCTGAATTTTATCTGCTCTCCCCTTCTTGGTTAAGAATTGCCAGAACTATATTACAGCTGGGAGGTCTGGGCAAAAGTGTCCCCAGAGGCTTATCCATGAAGTTCCTCACTGGGCAACAGGTGTTATTCTTGTTCGGCAACAGGCTTCCTTATTCCAGGCCACAAGAGGACACAGACAGTCTGAAAACTTTCCTTTAAGGAAAGCCCGTGAAGTAATTTGAATTACAATTTAGAGGAAAATAAACCCTCTTAAAAATCAATGGCTTTCTTCCATAGTGAGACCAGGGTTGCCAAGATTTTTGCTCACTGACGCTTTCTATAGCCAGCTTCTAAACTTCTGAAAATAGGGCTTTCAGCTTCTAAACTTCTGAAAATAGGGCTTTCCAATGGAAATACTGACATAGCCGTAACAACAGCAGTGCAAATGACGCTGCAATAACAGTGCTGGGTCCCATAAAGGAGAAGGTGCTGTCCAGGGGAAAGCATTCACCTGGAATTCACGTGTCTGACATCACATCCAGCTCACTCTTCACACCCAATATTATTTTTCAGTATTTCACACTCAGTGCAAAAATAACTTTGGTTCCTGGGGATCCCTAAAACTTTCTGTGCCTGTTGTCTTGGTGGCTTTCCTCAACTTTCCCAAAGACAGCACAATCATTTTTATCATTATTTATTACACTGTATGGCAAGTAATAGAGAGAAAATTGTAATTTTTGAGCTGGAGTAAATTTTAAATATTATAAAACCAATCAGATCTAAGCCTATCAAAATGACACCTCAAGAAGTGAACATAATCTGTTGCAGGTATTGCTCAACTCTGAAGGAGGGAAGCAGAGAAGAGAACCAGAAAACATTCTGGATTTCAAAATATCCTTTATTCCCACGATTAGTAATGATATAATATAGCATCAAGGATTTTGGTCACTTGACATGAATAGAGCATGTTGACAGATGGAGGAACTCTGTACTGTGCTAATGTTTACCTCAGGCTAGTAGGGGAGGGAGAACTCACCTGACACTGATGCAAACGCACATCCTTCATAGCTATTCCTGTGGCCTACGTGTGCTATCAGTACTATTTAGCGTGGGATTAATTAGTCACAAGATAGCATTGAAGTTAAGCATCTAGTAAGATCAACAAAGGGACTGGACACTTATGTAATGAAGAGTATCATCTACAGTTACATCAGGAAGAAACGGCGGAAAGAAAAATACACCCAGGAGTTACTGGAAGGGAAAACAAAACCTCATGATTTAGAGTATAATCTCTCCTCTAAGTGAAACGTAAGGCAAGAACTCCCTCTTTGCTCAACAATGTTCAGTTAATGGCTTCTTGCTGCCTAGTGCAAGGCACTAGAAGAGAAAGAATATAGGGGTGGCTGGACTGGTGATCTAATGTGTGATACTGTTGTTATGCCATGGTTACTGAACCTGTCAGTGTGGGTATAGAAATTAGAGTCTTCTGGGAGTATTAGATATAAATTGCCTTTATTGTTTTGATAATGTTAATCTCTTTGCTGGGAAGGGAGCAAACCTCAATTTCCATGAGACAATGCCACAACCAACAAGGTTTTGGCTTTGCACCTCCAGAGGAATGCAGCACATACACACATGCAGGGTGAGATAATGGATAGACTTGAAAATGGGTTTGGACCTGATGCTTTGCAAGGAGTCAAACGGCAGAAATGTGCCTTTGCAAAGCTCATCTCACCAGGAGCTGGATATCCCATTGTTCCAGCTGTGGTTAGAGCAGCCTTAAGGGCTGTTGCTATATATGCCAGACCTCCCGCTGGTTGCAATGGGGGATAGGGACATAGTCCTGTTCTGCTCCCAGTCACTTGCTCTGTGTGAGCCTGTGCAGCAGGCCAATATAATGTTGCTTTAAGGACTTTCGAACTACATGAGTTCTTGCTTACCTTGCAGCACCTCCTCCTGAATGGGCCTCCTATGCTGACTAAAATGTCATACAGAGACCACACTGGATACTAACTGTTCCCTAGGCTTCTATGATCAAAACCTGTGGGGGTGCTTTGATGTTGCAATGCATCAGATACCTCTGAGAGTCTGAGTGCAGGGGTGAACCTAGGTACATCAGTTTTTAATATTAGGTCAAAAATATCTGCTTCGCTTTTCCTCTTATTCCTGGTTAAGAGGAGGCGTGCCTTTACTGTGCCAGTGCATCTCTCCATTAACATAAACACAGAGGGACAGCATGGTTGCAGCCACCTACCCTTTTAATTGAAAAGGAATGGTCCGCTGTGAGGGACCGAATGTCCCCATGCTCCCCACTGCCTCCCTGACACTGCTGCGGCGGGTAGAAGCATGCGGTGATTCAAAGCCTCTCCACTTTTTTTTTCTACCTCCTGTTGGGAAGCCATCCCTGTTGCGAACACCCCTGACAGCCACAGGAGTGTGGCTGTGGAAAGGCGTTTAAGATCTTTCATATGGTAGCCTTAGCAGGCAGACCCCAACTTAAAACTTTTTTTGGCTTTGGCCACAGAATAACTTTGACGCCCGAGTTTCACACCCTCACTGTATTCAGGTATCATCATCACACATAAAAGGGGTTGTTTGCAGACCTAGTTTGGTGCCACCTGGGATATTGGAAAGCCAAAAATCGCCTTTCAGACTGAACAGTTGCAAACTGACGAGAGTTATAAATCTGTACAACGCAAATAGGCACCCCACACATTGCCTCTGTATGCCTAGAGTCTTGTGTAATCCCCACAGTGATATTAGGTTTTATTTTTATGTATTTCTAAATTTCATTTTACTAACTTTCTTTTATTGCCAGATTTATTTGCCAAAACAATGAACAGAATAGTTGTTACCGTCATTCTGTCTCCTCTACAGAACAGTTAGTAGCTCAATCTTTTGTAAGGCATTTTTAGGTATATTAGATTATGGTCTCAAGAAGTAACAGAGAAGTTAAAGGAAACGTTGAAGGAATTTAAGAATCAAAAGACAAATAGAAAATTAACCACAAATTCAACAAGATGAAGGCTGGAAGAAAAACAGTGCCTTTAAGCTTTGTTTCCTTTTACTGTGAGAGAACCCATCTTGGGAACTTGGGAAAGTATACTTTACAGGGATACACAAAGAAAACACATTAACAACTGCTCTTTTTGGTTTAACATAGAATTATAAAAAGCTTCTAAGAAGCCTCATTAAAACTATAACTAATAAGAGGAAAATTTTCAGCATGCCAAGCTTTCCCTGTAGGAATATCCTTTTATATTAAGTTTTCCGTTGACTTCACATCTTTAGCCTTCTAATGTTAACTTGTAGTGTAAAGATGGGGTTTTCAACACTGTCTAAAATATGTCAACTCCCTTTTTGCATTAATGTGAATTGTACATCTAGACCTACAGGTGACAGACACTTGCAGCCTTCATAAAAATAAATGCTCATGGACATTTTTATTCTCATGCTTTCAGTGGAAAGGAAGACTTTATATTTAGAAACATAGGTTAATGTAACTTAATGCTAACAAGTTTCAATGCTGTAAACTGAGAAAATTGAAAGTGTGCATGGGGAGGATTATTTTCTATAAGTAACCTAGTGTAGTTTGTAAGATTTTTCTTTTTTAATGCACAGATGCCTCAGGTGGGATTTTCCTGTCCCTATGTAAGTGTACATTTAGATCTATCCACTTTAGACTCATTTGTAATTAATATAAAGAAATACACAATTCAGGGCATGATTAATCTTGATGTTTCGGTATCTTCCCCTGTGCACGTTTCTCCAAACGAAAAAGTATGTGTACACCAAATATATATCCAGTGTGAAGACGCCAACACCTATGTTTGCACAAATTCTTGAGAGCAAATATTCATATTTGCATTTGCAATATCCAGGACAAGAGTTAGAGTGCATATGCATATTTTAGTGTGCAAATGAAAGTACACGCGATGGCATAAGGGACGATGAAATAAATTGGAAAACTGAAGTACAGCACATAAAGCTAACTCTGTCCGCAGTGCAATTCAGAGGGGTGGACACAGCTCTTTAGATATATCAGAGCTCCCTTAAAGTTAATAAGCTCTGATACAGAGAGCAATGCAGCTGCAGCATTACCTGGTTCTACATGAGCTGAATAAGACCTCCTGATACTCTGGGTAAGCACATAATAGCTTAGTTCTCATAGCAGTAGCCATAATGGTAGGATTTTCAGCTATCTCATTTAGAGCAAATTCAAGTATGCCTACAGAAGTTGTAACAGTACTTGTGGACTGAATATCCCGAGAACAAGATATAAATTCACATAGGCAACAATATGTTCAGCACTATTCAAGGCAGCCAGTGCCCGAGACACTCGTGCTACCACGAGAAGAGGGTGGGAACTTAAAGTCCACTCCTTCCTCTACAGGGGGCAAAGGGAAAGAAAACGATCCTCCAAGAAGCTTCCTGATGAAGAAAGAGAGAAATTCCCTCTGACGTGAAAGACAGAATGACTCCATGGCTCTGTTTGCTTCATAGTAAATGTTCCACACATCCGTAAAAAGCCCCAAGCAATGAGACTGTAATTTTCAGCCTTAAGAACATACATATATCAAAACTTTTACATTTAGCAAGTGCTGGAGCTGTTCAGCACTACAGACTGGAGGACTGAAAGCATCACAATTTAGCAAGGAGCAAAAAGTCATGACCACCAAAGTCCGTTTGACCTCCTCAGGGTGCCACATCTGTAAACAAGGATAGTGTTAGGTGCTCTGCATTTTTGGACTACAAAAATTATTCTGTGTCTTCTGTTACGTATTTCTAGCTTTCTGAACGCACACTTCAGTTGTGCTTGGTGGATTACAAGGACAGGAAAGAATTGTGCTGTAACACAATCCTATAATAAGCAGTATTGTATCATAACTCTTGAAAGTAGCAATACATTTGGAAAACATTAAGCAGTTTGCAAGTGGCTACCCAGAGTAATTTTGGTATTTTGTTTTTCTTCCCGAGAATGCACTAAAATTACAAATTTCTTGATTTCTAGAGAAGACTATGTTTAGTGTTTGTGGAGCAATCCACTTAAGTGAGTTTAGTTTTAAGCCAAAGGACACATGCCCTTATTTACATCCAGTTGACCTCTTCAGGTCCAGTGGACTTCTACAAATCGGCAAAGGGGATAAATTTGTTGTCTGTCTGCTAGATCTGAATCCATGAGTCAACCAACACTTAATTCTGTCTTCCACAGGAATCTGTCTACCCTGAACAACTAATATGTGGTAACCCACAGGAGGTAAAATCCTAGACAGGGCCAAGTAAGCGTAGCTTCAGGAGCAGAAGTCAACCTCAAGACCTGCTAACATGCATGAGAACTGCAGTGGCTTTGTCTTCAATTGGAAGTTTCTGCATGTCTGCTAATATAAGCTATAAACCTATCCTGTGACATGTGTATGCTACCTGCATTTAAAGTCAGCTTACCCTCCAGGAGGTGAAATGGACCCACTAGGATCTGAGTATCATACAGTATAATAAAAACTGATAAAATACAAGTATTTGCACTAATTTCCAGGCCTTTTTCAGACTCACACATAACCCACATAATTCCTACTTCAATTGCAGTGTAGTTTTATGAAAAACCCGCCTCTTTATGTCCTCTATTGTCAGGATAATCCTCTTTAAACCTTCTTTTCTAAAATCTTTGAAAGTGATTTTTTTAAAAAATGGTTTGTACATGCTTTATTGTAGCAATAATCTTCTTGGGTTTGAGCATCTAATTCCTTCCATTGGAATCTGTGTGGACATTTATGCAGAGAATCCCCCTATTTTGCCTGTATACAGATGTCTTTGGGAAAAGAAGTAACACAATGCTTTCAGTATTTAATACTAAATAAGTAAATAACCACATCTTTAGAAAGCAGGAGAGACTGCTTTGCTTTTATAAAATTACTTTTTTAAGGAATGAATTGGGGAAAAAAACAAACAAGGGATTTTATTCTGACAGGTTATAAACTGGAAAGATACGCAAGGCTCTTGGTTATGCTAGTAAACAGAAACTGGGCCTGCTATAAAACTCATTTAAATCTGTAGACAAAGATTGCATTTTACTTAGATGTGAGTCTAGCCCTTATTTCCAGAGGTCAAAGTTTCTCTGGTCTGGCATTTCTAGTCCTGCTCTTACATCTGCTCTGTCTTTCACTTATAGCCCCTAACTGCCCCATTCCTGAAGGAGACTTCACAGTATAACGTATTTGCTCAGAGGTCCAAATTTAGCTCCAGTAAAGTTCACAAGCGTTTTGGCTCTATTAGCTTGCGTAATGGGTGCACACTAGATACACATAATCATATCAGCCCCCTTCCCAACACTACCACCGAGCTGCGATACTGGGAGTTTTCACAGGTCGGGGTATTATGGCAAGCCACTGACACAGTCCCCATTGACTTGACTTCTTATCGGCGATTCCTTCTACCAGTTCCAGTCCTCCATACGCAGGTCATGGTCACGGATGCCTTGCAGTCCTGACCTATCCATAGTCCCTTTTATACAGAATTTCTGTGTTCTTGCTTTCCTCAGGCACTGCCCTCTCAAGAAAGGCAGTCTTGCTGCTGGGCCATCTGCACTTCCACTGGCCAGGGACAAAAGACCCTTAACAATCACCATGGAGGGTTATCTGATAGCCATTAAATGTAGTCCAGATTACCAGAGCAAATACTTCTGAGACTGCTTGATGTCTTCGCAATAAAAGACTGAACTGTGGCAAATCTGGAACTCGGTGCAGGCGTTTTTACGTTAGCACTCAGGTGCCATTTAAATGCCCCGGCTCCCCAGCACTGCGGTGCAGGGAAGTGTCTGTGCTCCGAGGGGAGCAGGAGGCAGATGGTTTTGGCAAGGGGCTCCAGCACTATTAGCCAAAGAGAGCCCTTCTGGCTACCTAAATGTAGTGTCTGACTGCGCGTCAGTATGCATCTTCCTCCTTTCAAAGGCAAGGTAGCACTCTCTTAGTTTTACACAGGATCTGTATCTCCTGCTGTTTAAAGGAATACTCCTCTTTCTTCATATGCAACACCCACAGATTTTAGCATTTTTTTATTGTTTCGCCTCTCTGCAAGAGATTGCAAAACAGAGAAGGGTTGGACTGAAAATCTAATATCTTTCCCCTTTTTCTAAGAGGCTAAGGAGGAACTTCTGCATAATTTAGGCTGCAAATTTTCTTCACTGGGCTTATACACTATGTAGAACAGCAAGATATTCAAACTACGGTACAGCAAGGTACTGCTATAGTAATAATACTATAAGACAATATAGTAATACAATATAGTAACATATTAGTAAGACAATATAGTAATACGAAGTATAGTAATACTTTGATTATACAGTATAATCAAAGATATATCTTGTTCCCAAATCCTAGAGATTAGGACAATAAATTGCATGGATCCTTCTAACATTCACAAGTAACTGTTCACTTAAAGATCTGTTTTCCTGCTAGATGGAAGAAGAAAATTGCATTTGTCACCTGGCAGAACAAATCCTAGACCTGAACATGCAGGTTTTCTTCCTGAAGAATCTCATGTCCTCCGGAAGAAGAGCTGCCACAGGACAACCCTTGTCCCTAGTTGGGGCTGTGGTACCCTCTGTTCTGATTGAGGACCCCATCATGGGACTGTTGCGTAGGCACAGAGCTTGTTACCTCAGCGGAGTAAGAATGAGTTCTTCCCTCCTCAAAATTAACAGTCAGAGATCTCTTCAGTTGTATTTTTATCCAGGGCTGCTGATCAGCCTTGGGACCTTTGTTTTGTCTGCCGAGAGATCCTACCACCCAAGTACATGGAAACATGATTAATGGATGTTTGGCTTACACTTCATGTGACATCAGTCCTCCATGTGCAGCCTGGTTTGACAGGCTAGGATTTCTCTCTCATGTTCACTGTCCACTAAACAGCTCTGGTTATTGATTTTTAATTATGTTTTCCCACAGACCCTGAGAATTATGTTTTCCCTTTAGATCCATTGGTCAGTTCTCTTGCAGCTTTTTGAGAAGTAGTCTCAGGCTGAGATCATCAAAATGAACTGCAGAAGTTAGGTGCTCATATTTAAAAAACTTTAATTCCCTTGGGCTTTCTTGAGGAGCTTTGCCTCAATTTTATAGCTCCTGAAAAAGTCAAGTGTATATACACAATCAATGAGGCCTTACCAGCTATAAATGATGGAGACATTATACCCTCTAGTGGCAGGAATATACGTCACTCGTTTTGGGAGAAACATATCAGGATGGAGGCTCATAAGGGACAACGAAGTAGTTATTGAACCTGACTTAAACTCTTATGGACCAGTCACCAGGCAGCGTCCTTTATAACAGCTTGGCATCTCAAGAATCAAGCAGAAAGACTTGGCCAGAAAAATGAGTGCTAACAACCTAAATTTGTATACTTAATGGCATGAAGAATCCCCTTTATTGCTAGGTAGTTCAACGCAACATAAACCAGGAATAACTGCAGCAAAGCCACTTTCTTTTTATTTTTCTTTTCCTCTGTTTTCTGTTCTTAGATAGTCTCAGCTATTAGCACAGAATTACCTCTACTTGTATGAAATAATGCAGTCAAATATTAAAAACTTTTCATGCTTGGTTTTCATCAGCAATATATCCTGCAGGGTTAAAAAACTCTGGAGAAAGCAAAGTATCCTAGGTTTGGGAATTATTAAAAATATAAACATAAAAATTTACTGAGAACAGGAAAGGTTTATTACCTGACATTTGAGATCATATCCCTCTAGGTAGTTTTGTTCTCATACAACAACAGTTGCCTCAGCAAAGCTATGGGAGGAACAAGCACGTTTAATTCACGCCTGCTAATATATAGTAGGTTGCAGAAAGAAGCTTATGAATTTGCTTTTGAAAGTCTGGTGTTTGGGGTTTGCTAAGCTATTTGCCTAAGGGCAGGATGACATTCCTGTTGCATGTGCTTTCTTGAATTCCACATAATGCACATTCTTTTTTGCCTAAAAACAGAATAAATAAAAAAGGAGAAAAAAAAAACCAAAACCACCCCAACTTCAAGAAATAGTAATTGGTAGTAAAAGGTAATTGACAGTAAAAGGTCTTTAACTGGATTCTGCTCTGTGATGAAGCATACATTGTTTCTAAGGTTTGGTAGTGGCATACTGGTGTTATAACCATTAGTTTAGAAACACGTATTATTTACCACAATGATGATCCAAATCACCATCCCACCACATAACTCAAAGCAACGTTGCTTCATTTCAGTAATCTTCAGAATCACAGTTTTTTTGTTGTTACATGTTAGTCCATTCATTTCACTTTGTTGTCCTGCAAAAAATAGTTAAGTCAACACCTTGTAATTAATTTGAGGTCTCTGACTAATTTCTGCTTTCACCATTTCAGCGTTCCTGTGAAGGAGGAGATTTACTAAAAGGTAATGGCCAGTTTTGTTGTTTCTTCTGCTCTTGCCAGGGGCCAGAATGATTCAGTAAGCCCTGTCACCACAGGCACGCTGCTTTGCAGTAATTATTGCACAGCCGTCGGTGTATCAGCACTGACAAATAAAGAAACCAGTAATTTATAGGCTGGACTTCATAATCTTGCTTTTGCTCATTTAAAAGCAACATAGGCTGCATAGGTCTCCTCAGCCGTAATCTTGTTTTCTTGTCAAGAGCCAGATTAACTAACATATACTTGTGTTGAAGTGAAACATAGAGTTTTTAAAGACTTCTTTTCCAAAGTTGTCCATCTGGGAGCACAGGCCTGCAAGTTCTGGCCTCATGTGGCAGGCTTGTGCTGGAGGCACACTTCTGAGTCCATCTCCCTGTGGCATCCCACCAGGGAGCCAAGGATTAAAACACAGAAAAGAGACTCTTTGCTCAGTTGGCCTGCACAAATGGGGACCAACAACTATCCTAAAGGGTGACAGTCATTGGGTCATAATACATTATGATTAAATGGCATCAGGAGAAAGACAAGAGATCCTTTAAGATTCCTTTTGAGGGAAAAACTAAGATGATGTTTCCCTTTATTAGACGTCAGAGATTCTGCCCAGTTCAGCTTCATGGCACAAACCCAGTAGGAGTCGGGCTTCAGCACTGTTTGTGAAATGGCTAGTTTCACAATCCATTTGGAAATCCTTAGTAAGGATAACATTATTTACTCTGTTATAAGATTGTTCACAATCCTTATGATTGTTCAAAATCCTTATTAAGAGGTTATTGTGCACTGACTGGAGAATAACAAAGCTGAGGGCAAGAAGCAGGTCTGGCCGTGGACATGGAATGTAAGGGAGAGAAAAGAAATCCAGAGCATTCGATAAGAAGTAGAGAAGATAGACTGAGGAAACAAAAATTCACTAGGGAAAGAAGATTCCTGGAGAAGAGGGAAAAAGGATAGAGGACATCAAGTGGGGGGGTTGAGGGACGTGAAAACATGCAAGGGACAGGGGGGGTGAGAGAGCTGAACATGGATGGGAAGAGAGAGATCAAGGGCAAGAGAAGGCACTGAGGCTTTTCTTTTTTGAACTTAGCTGATAATATAGCACTGGAACTGTTAATGTTTCAGAGAAAAGCGAGTTAGCAATGAACATTTCTACAGTACAAACTTCCCTGGGGTTTTGCAGCTGGTAAAAAAAGGAAACTGAATAGGCTACAAGTTCAAAATGCCTTTTGGAAATGCACTTGGTTTTCCAGGGAAATGAGGACATTTCTCATGGCCTGCGTTTTTTTAGATAGCTAATAAGTTAATAGCTATGATTCAATTAAAATCAAGGTATTCATCCCAGAACGAGAAAAAAACAGTGATGCTCCTGTTGGTAGATATACTGATCATAAATAAGACTTAAAAGTCAAATAGAAGTCCTAAAAATCAGTGTCCCAGTTATTGCCTTGCACTATCACTTGGAATATTATTAGCATAAACTGTATGTCAAGCAAACTATTCTTGTTTCTCTTATGCAAATACATGCAAGAAAAGGTGGAAACAAGATTCTGGCTATGTGAGACATCATTACCTGGCTCAAAGCACAGCCTTCAGCCTCAAAGGAAAGAATGGATGGACAGAGCTGAAGTGCAGGAAATGGACAGGAAAGATATTTCTGATTATGGATGATCTAAAAGGAGCATCCTCTTTAGTAACCGTCTTCCTCAGTGTCTGAGGAGAAGCTGCTATGACATTAATCTCTTGGTGGTGTGCATAAGAAAATTCTCGTGGCCCAACACACTTATCTTTAAATGCAGTTCCCAGTTTTCCTGCCTTCATGAACCATGCTGTGTACCTCAAGGTAGTTTCTCCTTGCTTCTATATATTTGCTATTAGACATGTCCCAAAACCAGTGCTAACTCAATGAATCACGCCTCTACAAGGAGAAGTCAGTTGGGAGATAAGATGTTCCCAGAGCTCACATAAACTTGGAGTGACTTGATGTGACCTCCCACCTGCCTCCTCTGGATGCCTGTCTCGGGGGAAATGTAGCTGGTGGGCAGCAGGTTTGAACATATCTGAGTCCTGAGGGAGGGATTCTCCCATCTTTTTAATTTGTTTGCACACCATGTCTTCCGACATTGTGCTTCATGAGGGTGTATTGGATGCAGGTGTCCAAGCTCTGGCAGTGGTGGCTGCAGGGGTTGCAGGGAACCTCTGTGAGGTTCCAGCTGGCTCCAACCGAGCCACCAAAGGGCACAGCTGAGCCCCTCAGCCAAGATGGTGGTGTGTCTTGGAAAACATATTTAAGGAAGGGAAAAAACACCACACAGGCAGAGAGTGAGGGAAAAAGTGTGAAAAACAGCCCTGCAGACACCAAGGTGAGAGGGGCAGCAGGAGGGGGAGAAGGTGCTGCAGGTGCTTGAGCAGAGGTTCCCCTGCAGCTCCTGGAGAGTCCATGCTGGAGCAGATCTATCCTGAAGGACTGCAACCCATGGAAGAGACCATGATGGAACATCAGAACGGTGTGAGGAGGAAGGAGGAGGGGGAAGGAGGGGCAGAGAGGAGCTGTTATGGACTGACACCATAACCACTGTTTCCCATCCCCCTGCACTTCTTGGGGTGGCAGGAGGTAGAGGAGCTGGGAGCGAAGGAGTGAAGAAAAAGGGAAAAGGGGGAAGGTGGTGGAATAAAGGTGTTGTTTTAAATTGTCTTTTTTTCTTACTATCCAGATCTATTTTAATTAGCAATAAACTAAATTAATTTTCCCCAAGTCAAGTCTGTTTTGCCCGTGACAGTAATTGGTAAGCGATCTTCCTGTCTTTGTCTCAACCCATGAGTTTTTTCATCTTATTTTCTCCCTTTGCTCTGTTGAGGAGGGGCAGTGAGAGAGCGGCTGGGTAGGTGTCTGGCTGCAGTCCAAGCTCAGTCCATCACAGAGCATTAGGCAGAGCAGCAGCTGAGCATACTCCAGCCCAGATTAATGGGATCAATCACATCCTTCACTCATCCTATGCACAGTACCTATATTTTGGGAGGAAGTCACTGCCAAGCTAAGTCAGCAATACAGAGAGAAAAATGTTTGATTCAAAGGACTCTGTCTATTTAAGTTTCTTTTTGAGCCCACTGTCCATCTCACAGTTGAGTAGTTTTGGCCTAAGGAGCATTTCTCTTCCTGAGGGAATGGTAATTACCTAAATCCTCTACACTAAACCCCTTAATGAAAAGTTTGACTAGAAAATGAGAGTGATATTGTTTAAGCTACTTTGTGCCACAGCTTATGGACTAATGTAGGTGAGGACTTATGCTTCTTTTTCAACCTTTCCTTTTCTACTCTTAGGGAAAAATATGTTCTCTATTTATTTTTCTCCAAGTATTTAAGTACATTCTCTATGGCATTTCAGAAATAATTGGTAGCAGTAACAGTAGATCTGTAAGACATTTTTGTGTCAGCACCAATTCCACCCCCTCCCAGATCGGCAAATCTGTTTTCTCTTCCAAGCCTTTTTTTTCCCTCATAAACATTTGCTAAAATCTATAAGTTCTTTGTCTAGATGACAAAGAAATGGTGTTATTCTTAATATAAATACAAGTTCTATACAGTTTTCTGTTAAATTCTGTGTATTGCTTTTGCTCTGTAGCCAGAGAGTCTCTTTAATCTCCCTTTTTCTTATTTTCTTTTATTCCTTTTTTTTTTTTTTTTTAACACAGGAACATTTGCAGAGCCAATTGTCATCACATAATGTTATCTGCCAGACTGAATGCCTTTAGGCTGTGATTGCTTTTGCGTGGATCTAAAGTGCAGAAGGGCAAAGGGAGCCTAACCAACCCTTGTACAAGCACTAGGGGTCCTACATTTCTTTGAAGTAAGAAGTCCTTGTTCTAGTCCTCCTCTCTGCCTTGCTTAACAGGGCACAGAGAAGACCAAACATTAACACACACACACACACATCCCATCAAGCATACCATAGTAACTGCATGCTGCAGAGCTCTGAGAGACACTGTGCCAGCCGCAGGCACAATGCCACGTGGACTTTTCTCGGGAGTAATGTTGCTGCTCACTGCCAATACCACAGAGCTGTTCCCCAAAGGCAGTTGCTACAGTACTCTCTATTTTTGCGTTTTAAGTGTGAGGTGATGGCTCTGTCTGTGTGAGTGAGTGGGAACCATGTGAATATACATAGGAAATTATTCTCTTGGCTCTAGGGTAGCCGTTGAACAGGGCAAGTCCCAAAAGTTTGCATTTGTTTCTAATCAACAAAGTTTGCACTGTAACAAGAAACATAAGACACTCTCCTGCCATGGGCAAGGCTCGTAATACATAGAGGAGCTCACACACTGCTTTCGGAAGAACTGCTAAGAAAACAAGCAGAACAATGTTATACCTTGCTGGACAGTGTTAACATTTGACAGTGTAGTAAGTTACAAATGACTTTAAGACTTCTTCCATAGAAACTTTCTGTAACAAAATGAATCACAATAACCTTAGAAATGTATCTTCTTCCTCTTCAAAAGAATGTTGTCAGAAAGAAAGCAAACATATGAGCCACATGGTACTCCCAGTATATCTTTCTTTTTTCTTCCTTAGTCATAATAATTTGATTTCCACCAGTGCCACCTTGTCAGAGAGAGAAAAAGTTTCCAGGAACAGATAAAAGGAAGAGCAGATTCCCAGCTGTAACAAAAGAAAGCCTGCTTAAAAGTCAGCTGATCTTTACCGGGCGTAGCCTAGACACTGGGATCCAGGGAAAGAAAACATCAAACTAAATTTATTGGCCCCTGACAAGGCATTCCCAAGGTCTGGCTGGAGTTGGAATAGCCCTGGCGTTCCACTGAGGGGTTTATCACTTTAAGGAAACAGATCAAGATCATTAACTTAATTTCTTCTGTTTTATAGAAATCAATTCCACACCATGACCTTCAAGACAAGGGGATCATGTTAAACAAAAAAAAAACCACAAAAACCCAACAAAACCCAAACAAAACACAAGGAAAGCAGTATGATTCTGGATAAGAGGAGGCTTTATTAAGTATTAGAAAGAGAAAACAGTTTGCCTCAAAATTTGTGTGCAACATGGGAATCCATCTATCTTTTATTAACGTACACAACTTCTTCCATTTGGAAATATTTTTTTCCTAGCTCTTCTTGCTCCTTCTCCCATGCCCTACATGCCTCCCTCTCTTTTCTGGTTTCCGGAGTTTCTTCTTCTCTGCTCCATCTTTTCACATTTTCACAGTTCTGAGAACTAGCCATATGGTGCTGCACAGAAGCATGGTATTTAGCGACTATCAGTGAACTGAATATGGAACTGATGGAAAAAAGAACCCACGTTAAAATGTCAACTCTATGTCTTCACCAAAGTCTGTATAAGGCCCCGTTCATTGCATTTGCAGCTATTGTCTTTCACCTGCTGAGACTTTTCTGTGGGTCTGCTTTGCTCACCGTTCGATCTTGCTGCTGGTTCTAATGAGAGATCTTCCTTGCGTTCAGGCAGTAAAATATCTGGAAAAGATTGCTCAGTGAAACAATCTTTTTGACAGTATCTTTATCTCATGTGAGATATATGAAAAAATACCCCAAGTTAGAAAAGACCTAGGCATGACATACCCCAAAGAGAAATTAAAATGACTGGAAATGTTTAACTGAGAAGAGGGGCAAATACAAGAAGATATACCTAATAAACATTTTTTAAAATGATGAATTGTGTGAGGGAATTATATTGAAGGCTTCTCTTCATGATAGTCCATAACACAATAATGATGTGTATCTAATGACATTTAAATGCAGGAAGTTTCAAAGAGATACAAGGTTTTTATAAAAATCATGTAAGGCTTAAATACAGTGGGAAACAAAGAGTCAGAGAAGCCAAAAATTTAATCAGTTCCAGAATAAGATGGAATAGTCATATGCATATCCGTAACCATTTGATAACAACAAAAATGTGACACATAATACAGATCAAGATTTCAATTGGTGTTGAAAGAAGAGAAGAGCTCTTTACACTCACATCTGCCTAGTAGGTCTTTCTCAGAGACATCTGCCACATCTATGCCAAAACCAGAAAGCCTGCTTTCATGGCCGCTAGTTCTCACCCAGTATGCCAGTTCCTGTTTTCTTTGAAGCTGAGTGATCTTACAACTGAATGTGACCACTTATGGTGCTACTAATGTGAGTTGGGAAAGTGAGGGGAGGGGAAATCAGCAGATTAGATTATAAACTGATATAAATAGTCTGATCTCAAGCGATGCTGGCTGAACTACATCTATTTGTACCAAGATCTGGCCAATATCCTTCCTCAGTCAGTGCTGCCAGATGTCCTTCTCCATTTAAATGTTATGAAAATATGTCCTTGGGGATGGCATTTGTTCATATGTGAAAGGATAGTGACTAGAGGAAGAGGTAGTAGAGACTCTCCAGCTCCAAGAGAATTAATTGTCAGTTTTCTTGTCTTCTGTGTTTCAACTACTGAACTATACTGAATATACTGCTGGAGTGTTGCTAATGGGCATGTTTTGAGAGGGTTCTCATGTTGAAACAAAGTCCCTGACTGCAAAGGCTATAATGGCACCTTGAAATCTTTGGACCTTCAACTTTCCAGGGAAGATGTTGTGCTGCAAGAAGCGCTTCAGAAGACAACAGTTCCCAGTCTCCAGATGTTCAGCTCCTTTCAAAATGCATGCTGAGCTATCTTATGTTGAAATCTGAGGGGGAGAGAATTCTTCAGTTTTTATGTTGTTGTCAAGAGAAGGCTGGAAGGACTAAAACTAAGGCAAAACAAAAGTTCCTCCATCCTCAAAAAAAAAAAAAATCCCCCAAAGCAAAAGTGAAAAAGCCAAAAACAATCCCTTTTAAAGGAATTACTCCATTAAATCATTTCAAACAGGGCCTCTGCCAGACTCCACTCCCTTGTAGTAACGTAACTAGAATGATTCACTGAGTCAAGAGCTCAGAGGTTGCCAATAACCACCGTATTTCATGCGCTTTTCAGATTCAGTAGGAAATAGCAAATTAAGGATCAGTTAAAGCTCTTACATACATGAGGCCTGCCACTGTATAGCGTAGGGAAGGGATCATACGTGCTTGCAATTTTGATGGCTCCAAAACGTGCGATACTGAAAGCGGGCTCAAATGGTTTGTGGAAAAAAACATTTCTTATTATACCTGTATGTAACACGCCCACACTGCTCCTACTATGACTTTGATCTGTTTTTCTCTTCCTATCCCCCCAAAAAATACTTTCAGATTGCTGGTAATGCCAGTCACATATAGCTTGTGCCTTCCCACTCTTTCCCTGAACCTGGAAATTAACAGGTGAAACAAGTGAGGTGAAGGTGGGATCCTTTTAAAGCTTTTCCTATTTAATCCACCTGCATTTACCTCACAACACAAAGTCCTTTAGAATCTAGTATAGACTCACAAAATAATTTAGGTTAGAAAGACCTCTGGAAGTTCTGTGGCCCAGACCCCTGATCAGACCTTGAGTAAATATTGAATTAGAGCAGGTTGCTCAGGACTGTATACAGTCAAATTTTGAATAGTTTCAAGGATGGAGACTTCACAACCACTCTGGGAACCTGTTCCAGTGTTGGACCACCCTTGCAAGGTTGTCCTTTTCTCTAATCAGAATTCCTTTTGCTTTAACAAGCCTGGAGAAGGAAACAAGTAATTTTATTGCTTCCATATGCTCTGTTAGAAAGACTCCATGAAGTCCCCACTGGTTTTGCATACTATATGACTTTTGTTTGGCTTATTTTCACTTCATTCTATTTGCTTTCCCTTGTTTTCTCCACATTACCAATCTTGACCCTCCTCAGCACCTACAGTGCCCCAGTTTTGGGACAAAGATGCCGATGGCAATACATCTTGGTGCCAGAGTTGGCATGAAGTCTTTCCCTGTGGAAGACTTCAGAGTACTCCAGCCTTGGCTCCAAGGCCACAGCCTGCATTTATAGTTTCTGACTGTTCTCAATCTCTTTCCCAAGGGAGCAGGAACCTCTTGCAAGATTAGCTGTTTGACCTGCTGCTTGTATTGGGAATTTAGCAGGAATCTAGCAGTGGTCTGGCTGGCATCAGGGTTTACATACTATACTCAGTCATACGTGAAACCACTGCAAACTGTTTTCTCTATACCCTGCATTTACTACAGCTCAATACCGAGATGATGTTCTAGCCTTGATGTTGTTATTTGAGCCACGCCACTCACCATGAAAATAACTAACTAAATAAAAATCAGTTCTAATATACAGAACTGTATATATATTCTATATTATAGTATATATATTATAATATATATAACTATATATATTCTGTATATTCTAATATACAGAAAAGTCCAAATTTCATTTTTCAAATACGCCAAATAGTAGGAATCTGTTAAATTTGTTTCATTAACAACAGCAAAAATAATTAACGCAGCAGGGAGAAATTTTTTAATGTGCACAGTTTTTAATTTTTTCCTGACCATTTGGCAACAGCTTAGATGGGCTGGATGTTCTGGCTTAATAAGCCATTCTTGATAGGGAAAAAGTCTCAACACCACTAATACTGCTCAGAACAACCTAAATCATGGAGGCATCCTCAAATTTGGTGATTCCTCCCTTCATCTGACTATACTGGCTGCTCCAAAACACATCATCATAATCTGTGTATGAAACCAGACCTTCAACCAACCTTTGGTACACCACTGTGTACCAAAAACACAGTGAGGAGAAGAACCAGCTATCACCAATGTATGACCAATTGCTGTGAGAGTCAAATGTCTGCTTTCTCCATTGAGGAAATCAATTATTTTGCATTCTTGGCATGTGCTGTAACACAAACACATTGGACTTTGCTGCCTTTTTTGTTCCTTCCCTAAACTCTTAACTCTCCATACACATAAATACAGAGACATTTGCTCCTTTTTTGCAAACCACAAGGCTTCTATAGGGTCGTTGATACTTCTGTGGAGAACTAGAAGGACTTGAGAATACTGGAAAAAGAGCTCCTCAGGAGATTTACAGAGCATAATGATTTGTGCATAGGGAAACCTTTCTGGTTCTGGTTCCCAGCTTCACACTTAGCATGCTGGAGAAATTTTGTCCTTAATTAAAAAATAATAACAGCAACAAGAAGAAAAATGTATTTATGAATGATGATTAAAACTTTTTTATTGGGATGATGGGCAGATCTCTCCCAAATCTCTTGCCTCAGAATGCCAATACACTTTCATTATGAACATGTAGGACAAGGAGGTGAATCTGAACTGCAGGAGAGGTCAGACTTATTCGCCTTATTTTCTGTCCCCCCTAGATGTGTCCAGGAATTCGGTCCTTTTCCTTTCTTGTAGTCTGCTGCACAATGACCTGATATGATAGTAAGGAATATTATGTGTTTGTCGTTCTATCCCTAGAATGCAGCAGAAGAAAACAAAAAAGGTTAGAAAAAGACTTTTCTGTTGGGTCTGAGGGAACAAGGGATAGAGGATGGTTTAGAATGTTTCGGAAAGGTTCTTGAAAATATTCACGTGTTAAAAATTTTATTTCTCAGTTCAATCATTCAAGTTTTCTTGCAGTAAACAATAAGCTCTCGTTGCCTCCAAAAACATCTTAGTCCTGAAGGCTTTTTTTATGTGACACTCCACTGGTACAGAATAGCAAGTGTTCGGAAAACTGTGCTTAGAAACGTTGAATTCGTTGCTATATTTCTTCTCTTCTAAGACCACAGAGCTTACAGGGTGGAAGACAGTGAAAAGAATCAAATACTTATAGTCTGTTTTGTGTAATCACAAAGACAATTCGCAAATATAAACATACATACTTCCATGCATACATATATATATATATGTATATTAAAAACTCTCTTAGGAAATAAATGGAACAAATATTAGATCCATGGGTAGGAAAAGTTGATCCTGATTGTTTAATTGTGTAACAGGATAGGAAATTAGACTAAGGCTGAGGTCCAACTAAGCGGTAACTGAAGGCCTGTACCTTAGAAATGAAAGACATACAAGTAGAAAAAAGATGAATGAGAGAAACCAGAAGCAGAACAGAAGAAGAATATTTTCTGTGTGTCTGTAATTGGCAGAGGTACCATTGCAACCCTTCAGTTATATAATAGCAAGGGCAGTGATGTTACATCACAGGAAAGACATGATAAATAGACTGACTTTCTTATCCCTTAGTATTTTTCTTTCATAGAATCATAGAATCATAGGGTTGGAAGGGACCTCTGGAGATCATCTAGTCCAACCCCCCTGCCAGAGCAGGGTCACCTAGAGCAGGTTGCACAGGAACGCGTCCAGGTGGGTTTTGAATGTCTCCAGAGTTGGAGACTCCACCACCTCTCTGGGCATCCTCTTCCAGTGCCCTGTCACCCTCATATTATTCCTGGATAACAGAAGTCGAGGGTAATATCTGCGGTTGTAAGAGCTACAGAGATCTACTATTAAAATACAGAAAGATACTGCATGAGGTATGTGTGGGGAAAAAAAGACCAGATAATTCACCAATCTGGAAGTGAACTTAGAAGTTATCATGGGGAAAAATTGACCCACTCCACAGCTAAAGAAAACTCAAGGCACATGGCTATTTTTACAGGGAGAGTGAATATAAAGCAAAAGGATGTTGTATTTTTACTAAGAGAGCCCACTTGAAATGCAGCAAGCAGCACTAATCACCATATGACAGACAAGATATAATTGAAAACAGCACTGGAAAAGATCCTGAAACCAACAGGAGGATGACTACCAACTTTAAGAGGTTTGGAAGCTTGCCTTAAGGTTAGAAAAAAGGTTTAAAATGGAGCTGCAGAGTTTTTAAAATAGCTATGCTAAAAAAAATCCCAAATCACCCATATTTCTTTATAGGAGTTTAATTCTTAAATGTGCTATTATTACCTCTTTTTTCCTATCTTTGATGTGTTACCAAAAATTCTGTATCTACTTTGATCACTGCCTAATGGACTGGTAGTATGTCAAAAAAACTTAGTTCCTTACAGCTGGGCAAATTTTTCACAGGTTAGTTTGAAGCACACTTCCTAGTTTTACCTTCTTCCATTCATAATAATTGATAGTATCATAATAAAAATAAGTACTTCCTCAAGCGAGTTGCAGTTTTTCAAAATTTAGAATTCATGTTTTAATTTTCTTTGGGATGTCTAAGAAAATTATTTTTGTCCAATATTGAATGGTAAGCTTAAATTTGCTCTTAAGTTACTAAGCTTTCAAATTGATTTTTTTCTAGCGTTATTCACAGGCAACTGAAATGATAAACTTCAAATATGACCCACTTATCAGTCTTATGTATCAATCCAAATCAGAGTATGTATATTAAATTATTTTAAAAGCTTATAATTTTATAGTTTCTTTTCAAAACATCCATATTTAAACTTTTCCCTCAATTCCTAGTATGATGGGGATATCTACTCTATTGTCATTGCTAGAATGTAAATTCTGAAAAGTGAGGATTTAGAACATAAATTCTGAAAAGTGAGGATTCAGTATTCAAATACCAAGTCAAGCAGCAAGACCTTGATGTATTTTATTGACAAATCTAACCAAATTGGTGAACAAAAAAAGTTCAAATCACAGAATGCATAATGTTATCAATGAATAGCTGAAACAAGATCTTTGCATGAAGGATGGGTTTATGTTAACAAGCTTCTCAGGCAATACAGTTCTGGTCTAGAGAGCCTTTAATAAAACCTCCATGATCCTGGTTTTGTAGGATCTACAGATTAAATTGGAAGAGTTGAAAAATCTTGTTCCAAAAATGTATGAGGGCTATTTTTTCTTTCCATTTCTTTTTTAGGCAGCAGTACTAATTTTAAATTGCTTTCAAATACTTGATATTTTAATTAACTGGCAAGAAGGAAATTTTGAGAAGTACACCCCACTTCCCCACTCCTGAATTCTCAACAGAACGCTAGCAGAAAAATGGGAAAAATATCCCTATTGGGCCCAAAGAAATTTTAGTAGGTTACTTCAGATGAAGACTGAGTAATTATTCAGTCTTATTTAGAATAGATTAAAATTTAAAAGTCTGTTATTTTGGAACAACTGTAGTGTTAACACTGACTTAGGAATAAAGCCAACAGTTGTGCTGTTGCATTTTTCCCCCTACACACGTTAATTAAGGTGTGTTTAACTTCCATCCCCAAGACCTATTCCCTCCATTATGAAACTAGTATTAATCTTCCTACAAAGCAGAAGATATTTCTGTGCCTTCAGCATGATGAGAGGAATTGACATGACTGATAGCAATCATTTATTCACCCCTGGGTGAGAGAATTGGTAACAGAGTGGCAAGTTAATGAAGAATTAGGTGTTAGATATCGGATCTGGGAAAGGTTTCTTCAGAGATTATTTAAAACATGTTAAATCTTTCCTCTGGCAACAAAATCACCACCTGAATTGAAGGGACATCAACAAGGAGACTAAATCACATCTTCCGCCTGCCAACTTTTCACTCAGTGACTCCCATCAAGTCAGCACAAAAATATGCCACTGCACGTGGATGTTGTTCAGTTTCTAAAACAAATAAACACGCAACCAAATATCTCCATTCTATGAAATACTGCAGACTGAAATCTCCACACCTGCTTGTGCAAGCAGCATTTTACTCTGATGACAGCAGGTCCTTCAAGATGAGGGGGATGGAGGTTTTGTGGCAGCGCAGTTTGTGGCTTCCAGCTGCTGTCGCATTGCTGGTGCTGGACTGAGGTCTCAGGTTAAGGCTGTGGATGTGGCTTTCTCCTAGTGTCTCACATACCTCTTATGCTTACTCTGGCTCTGTACCCAGTTTTCCAAACTTAGGGTCCCCAGACTAAGTCTCTGAGATGAGATGAAGTAATCTTCTTAGTCAGTAGTAGATGTTTTCAAAAGGAGATTCTCACTGCAGGAGCCTCATGTTTGGTGTGTATAGCTCAAGATCCCAAGCCTGAAGTCCCCAAAAAGGTGGTCTCTTAGAAATTTTGACTTACATGGCCTGTAGGCTCCTATCCTCTCTTGAATTAACACAAAAGTTTACCTATGTTTTACTTTATGTCACATTGAAACATGAACAAAAACTAAGGTTCAGAAATCTGGCAAGGAACAGAACAACTTCTAAATGCAAAGACCTGGATGCCTCAATCCTGGTGTTAGCGAGTCCAGCATGCTATCTCATTTTCTAGAAGACAGTTCCTATCCTCTTCCTAAACAAAGAGGTGTAAATTCCAAGAGCCAAATTCACGGAGTTTGGGATCCAATCAGAAGACAGACAAACGAAGTAATCTGTCAAGACACTTGGCATAACATAATGCATGAGCATGGGAGCAAAATTCTTCCCTCTTTGGCATATGCCTTTACTCATCAGGATGAAAAAAAAAGGAAGAGGCTATTTTCAAGGACTCATACAGAATTTCTCTTAGCTAAGGGCTACCTTGTTGCCTTGTCACTCTCAGGCCTTCTTTAGGTAAAGCCAGAGACAAGCCAGAGTTGTATAAAGCAGTTCTTCTGGGGATCATGGGTAGAAAAGTGTTGTGTTAGCCCTGTCAGTTACACCACTTCTGGCAACAAAACAGTGGGCTGCCCTTTGCATTTGTCGCATTCGCTTTATATGTCAGACATGAGATAGTATGAAGGGAATAGGAACATAAGCTTTTATCACTATTTTCCCTAATCTTCCTTTATTAGAACAAATCCCTGTATTCTCAGGGATTAGGGTCAGGCAAGGTCTGTTGAGCTCTCAGCCACACTGTTGCTGCTCTTTACACTAGGGCGTAGAATATAGAATAAAAAGAAATTATTTGCACCCAAATCAGAGATTAGCTGTTAAATGGCTCAAAGTACCATACGCCAAATACACTTTAGTGGCTGGTGAACAGTTCCTGTGGGTGCTGCCCTTGGGACAGGCAGGTCACTGCCTTGACTCCCCTGGAGTCCACAAGCTTTCAATAGGAGAAGCAAAAGGAGAGACAGCAGGCAGGGAACTGTGCTTTGGACCTTCATCATGCCTGAAACCTTGTGAAGTTCATTAGAGAAATGAGGTTTGGGGTTTTTTTTTCTCTTCACAAACCACAAAGAGACGCAATTAGCTGTTGGCTAGGCAGTCACTGCCCAGAGCTAGAGTCTCCTCGACAGAGCACATTGTCTGTATGGCACTCACTCAAATGCAGCTTTGTTTAAATTTTCAATTAATCTCTGTGCAGTCGGTTAGTTAATTGTGTTTTGCAAGGGGCAATTTACAGTTGGAGACAACACACTTTTTCCTAAACAGAAGTCACCTAACCTCAAGGCACTGTATTCAACTCTGATATATCTAGTATATTCAGCCTGTACAGTCTATTCTGAGTGAACAGTCTTGATTATTTCAAGCTTGTTTTATAGAAGTTCCAGGTTTCCTGAACCAGAAATTTCTCCTCAGGAAAAGAGACAGTGTAGCAGCACAGGCTTGGAATGCAAAAGCCAGAGAAAATATCTTGTGCCCAGCAGCCACACCAAAGCATCCACTTTTTAAATGCTCATTACCCATGAATCTTGTCACATTTTAACTTTGAGAGCCATGTGGGGATGTGGCTATGATAGGTGTTCCCAAATGGAGGACACAGTAAGACCAGAATGATTTCCTGAGACAGTCTGCCTGAAGAGTTAGTTCTGCAGACCCTAAATTACAGCTTGGGTGCTTGTCTAAAAGTAAAAGGTTGAAATCAAAGAAGCCTGAGGAGCAGCTGTATAGGCATATTCTGTGCACGTTGGCCCATGGGAGAAAGTGAGTATGCCAGAGCCAAACTGTAATTGGCCCAAGTGAAGAACAGAACTAATTTAACTCTATGAGATATAGGACACAGTAAAAATGAAACACCTGTGCTGAAAGAAGGCTTTCCATGCAGCAGAATAGAAACCAGATTAAGCCTTGAAATTCTGTTATCCAAAGCATTACTTCTCCCTGACGCATGCTAGGGACTAAGGAGGGCTTTTGACAATCAGCTCTGACATCTTGTCTTCCTTCTTCTATGTGAAATGTCACCATCTCCCTCTTGCCAAAACAAACACCTACCTAACCTCAGCTCCCAGTTCCTAAAAATGCATGAATGTTCAATGAAAACAGGGCAGAAATCCAGACCTTCCGTCTCCTAACTAAGTGCCCTTACCACAAGCACATGAGGCCATATTTACACATTTTATCTCTCTCTTCTGAAGAACATCTATCAAGGCTATCAAAAGGGCAGTTTCAGTGATGGAGCCCATGCAAGAATGAGTGGCAGTTAAGATATGCACCAGGCTATGGGAGACTCTCCCAGAAGAGCACTGGAGTTGAGTCTCCCACGTCCTTGGTGAGTGCCCTAAATTCTAATTTTTCCAAATGGGAAGCTGGGGTTGGAGCTTCAGTGAATAAAACGTAGGTGAAAATTTAGGCATCTTTAAACAGCAGCAGAAGATGAACAAGAGTGATAATGGCTGAAGTTTTAGACCTAGGCACCTACAGGTGATATTTAGCACATGTGTTGGGGGAGCTGGTTGTCCAATTTATTTATTTGTATGCATGGAAGAGAGTGATGTTGGATATGCAGGTGCTTCAGCTTTTTTCTATTAAGTGAATACTCTGCATAGCTGTTTCTCAGATGCCCTGCAAAATTCCAATAGATGTTTAAGCAAAAATGCACAAAGGAGTGCAAAACACTCAGATGTTTAGCAATGGGTGGAAGAACAGGAAGAATAAAGATGGTTGAGGAGTAGGTGCTCCTATTTATGTTTGGATTGGTGAGGGTGATAGGCAGTTTGTACTCTCGCAACCCCTCATCTGGAATAAATGGACATGGAGGAGAGGCAAGGGAAGGAAGTTACACCTCCATTCCTCCCTGCTATTGGCTGAATATTGGAATTCAGTTTTCATTCTGAATTACTGCAGGTGGGCATAAAGGTGTCACAGGTGCCAGATTTATTCTTAATCCTTGAAGAAGCAACAGGGTTTGTGGGTAGGGCACGTGATTCGCTCTTGGGAGGACCAAAGGGAGGAGGAAGGGAGGAAGTATCACTTTCATACTGGTTACACCCACCTCTGCTGGGAACATCATGCTCTCACTCAGTGCAGAGTTTAGACATTCAGCAGTCTAAGTCATCATTACTCATCAGGTATTTTCTTCTTTCGTTGCTTGCTTTGTGTACGCTCTAGCACGCATTCGGTGGAGCAGTTCTCCCTCGTGAGCTAGGAATCTGTCTCTAGAAAACAGGATAGGTTTAAGATAGCTCTGTGATAAAAAACAGTTTATCACATAGTTCTGCAATTTCTTATGCGTCTCTGATGAATTTACCTGCCCTCTGCTCACTAATCCATCTCCCTTGGGCTGCTCTCAGCATGCCAGACCTCTGGGGAGTTTTCTGCAGCTGCCACACTTGTAAAAAAAAGAAATCACCACTGCTAAAATGTTCTCTCCTTCTGCCTCTCAGTGTAAGAGTCACCCAAAATGCAGCAATGGCTATTCACCATGACTGGTACAAAAAAAACAAGCTCAAAACAAGAACAATTTTAATAAAGAAGGGGGGAGAATGACATATGTTATTTGCTTCCAGTCCTGGGCATACTCAAGAAGTTAGTTCTTAAAACTGAAATATGTTTAGGTCTCTAATTTGTTTTTTTCTTTTTGGCTTTTACTGAACTCCAGGTAGCCGACTTCATAAAAGTTAAATAAGTTTATAAACCCTATTAAACCTTAGGTTTATAGGGTTAGTGATGCAACTAAAAGAAGCAATTATAACGTAAGAAATCCAATTACATGAATATGTGTGAATGCATTTAAAACTCAACAACATTTATAAAACGGATTTTGCTGTTAAATATCCAAGTAAATACAAAATATTTGCTTATAAAACAAAGTATAAATGACTATTGCTCTCTTTTTGAAATTTTCTGACTAATTTACAACCAGTTTGTGCGACAGCTGTCTTCAACTAATCAGAACAATCTTTCTTATAGACCATCATATCAATTGTCTTTTTACAGGTAAGTAACAATTATAAGATTTGAACATTAAAATAAACTCTTTCTTCAACTTCAGGGCATAAAATTAACATAATCTGGATCATAGCCTACCACCAAATTCCCATTTTCATTAAGATTTGATATTACATTCCAAAATTGTATTTTTATCATACTTGGTTAGGCATCATGTTGACAGTCAATGAAGTGCAGTACCTGAAGGCATTTATTCATATTAATATTGTGGATCTGTATTGCTAACCTCCATGGAAGGAAATAGGCAGTTCCTCTGAGCAATAATTTGTACAGCTGACATGGTTGTCATCATGATTTTGGTCTGTCATGACACAATGATTTAGCTTGATAGGTCTCACGCCTGTCACACTGTCACTGTCTTCAAAGAAAAATTGTGCCAAAGAAGATAATGTAGAGAACAGGCCATGTTCAAGGGGATCTGACTTCACAAAGAAAACAAACATGTTGAGGCTACTGTGATGAAAGGTTTTCCTCATGCACTATGTCCTGCTGTGAGTGCTATGAGCACTTAGGTAACACCTGCAATCACAGAGTCTTAATCCAACTAAAAAGTTGCTGGTTTTCAGCAACTGAAGGTCATCAGCAGGCTAGATAAATTCTCTTTGATGTCTTCCTTTGTTTCTTGCCCAATGTGTTCACAGAACAGCAAGGCAAAAGTGACTTCAATGCAAGCAAGCTCTTTCCTGGGATTTGGGGACTGGGACATTGCTTGGGGATTAATATATTACTATCTGTATCTCCTGGACTGCACCACACCAGCAGCAGGATTGAAATTAAGAAAGTAATATATGAGCTACTTGCTTTGTAGCTTTTCCATGTAATGGTTACAGCAAAAAAGCTGTTGACATTTTCAGTTTACACTCATATGTATGAGCTCTGCACTCTTCACTTCAAAGAGCCATTTCAGGACAGGGAGGTAGCAAATACATGTTTGCAAACAACATACTGCAGAAGGTATTATTAAGTGTCAGAATATTTGCCATAATTCTCCGATGATTTTTTGCATTGTTCTAGTAGCATACCAGGCAGTGTTTCACATTAACTATGCAACCTAGTGGACGGCTGCTAGCCGTGTGGCTCCTACCTCAAATGTGGGTTGGTGCAAGATGTTATTGTTTTGCAGCCTTAGTCTCCTCAAGGTATGAGGTTGGCTTGAAATGTTTTCCGTATAAAACACATTGATACACCTCAAGAGAGCAGATCCACTTAGTGGAAGCATTGATTGCATTGAACTAAAACTAGTGCTACGAATAGTAAAATGCACAGGTGCCTAAATGGATATAAAAGAAATTTGGGATATATACATAGAGTAAAACTTAAACAATGCTATGCACAGCTCTACGGTGTTCATTATAAGATGGCTGGCAAATGTTGGTTAAAAATTACAGCCTCTTGTAATGCATATAGAAATCATTACACAACATCCAGGGATGAATTTGACACCTCTTTAAAAGTATATATTGCCACTCTGTTCTTTGGACCCTTTGCCGTGCAAGAGAATATCTGTGGATTTCCTTGACTTTGTTTTATTTCCTCTTCTGTTCTGCCTTTTTTACTAAGGCTGGAAAACATTAAATAAAATTTAGTTATAATTTGAATCTATGAATTATCATCTAGATTTTCTGCCTAGATAAAAACATGCTTTCTTTCACCTACTGTTGACTTCCAGCCAGGTCTATTTTCTGCCTGCCCTAAATCAGTCAAAATGAGGATCTGTGCTTTCCTGGTAACCTTTTCAATCCTCTGTCTGCTAGAGAGATTTAATTACACAGCAAAACTTAATTTTTTTTCTCTCCATGTATGTTAGGTAGAAAGAGAAACCAAGGTAATACTGCTTGAGACCCAGTGTTAATATGATAAGCACAATAACCTTAAAAGTAGGCACAAAGGATAGAAAAGAGATGATGTGATTTTAGGAGCTTATTGAAGTTTCACAATTTGCTGTAACATTTTGCATCTGAATAGTGCAAGCAATTAGATTCTTAAATGGCATTGGTAAATAAAATTAGTATCAAAGATACACTACATTCAGTGGCATTGAGTTTCCAAGTGTAGCTATTACAACAGCACACATACTTGCCTATCAAAACCACATCTATGTCGGAAAGACAGAGAATGAGAGAAAATCCACAATTCAAAGAAATACCAACCCAAATGGCCAGGGTGTGTCACTTTTCCCTGTGTTTTCTCTGCTTCATTATGTAGCAATCTGGAAAGGTTCATAGAAATCTCACCCATTTTGGAATCATAAAATAATAAATAAACTAAAGGAAGACTGATGAGGCTGATGTTTGAGTTTAGGAACAGGAAAAAAATACAGTATATTTGAAATGCAGATAAATTAACATCATAAGAACTCAATCTCCTGCCCTGTTAAACATTTGTATCTTGAAATAATATATAAACTATTTACACAAACTTTCATTCTCTTTCCCTCTGTTTTCTGCAGACTTTGTACAATTTACAAATAATTTACAAATAATATAATTAATTTACAACTTTGAATCATTGATGTATTATCATTGGTCCCTTCCAACACCTACAATTCTTCGATTCTGTGGTTACAGGACAGCATCAGTAAAGTGTTAAGAAAATTAGCAGCTGATTCCCATGCACAAGATGTCTTGTAGCCTCTGATGCAGGATACCTCCTTACCAAGGGCTGAAGGGAGAGCTTTGCTCTGTCTTGGGGCACAGTAAGCATTTTGAGCAGACGCAGTGCCTCCACAGCCTGAAGAACAGCCGCCATATATGTTCAGATAGTCTTCTACATTCTCCCTTCTGTATCTTCCCTGACCCCTGTGTTAATTAATCTCCAGCAACTCTAGAGGTACTACCTGGTGCAGCCTCTGCTCAAGGTATCAGAAATATAGCAGCAGTGCTGGTAGGCCCATACCTCTTTGAAAATACAAAGAAAGATGCACTTCATAAAGTCATTTTGCTGCTCATTTACCAATTTTAATCCTGGCGAGAGTTATTCCTACTGTTAATTTAAATAGTATTATGATTGTTCAAATATATTACCATTTCAGTACTTGTTTGGAACATGAAATGAACAAGTGCAAAATTTTCTTATGAAAAAATACAGGTTGTCAAGCTGATACAGTAGTTTTTGATTTACTTTCCAAATTGTCCGTGAAAGAAAGAGGTTTCAGGAGATAATTTAGAATTGCACCACTACTTAGCCACCTTGTTGGGATATCTCTGTGACTGTTTCTGCTTCTAATTAATGAGTAATGGCACTTTGAACTTATGAAATCAAGTCTCTCAGATTACATGAGAAGAATTCATGTCTAATACTGTAATGCTGAAGAGCATTATGGGAATGAAGTAAATCACAGTAAGTCATTTCGATCATAGCCCGAATGTCCACACGGGCATAAAATATAAAACATCAAGCTTACAGCCCCATTAGAAACAGTTCTTTCCATTGCCATCCTCTGGCATTACCAAAATAAGATGAAAGCTAAAAGCAATGCTGATAATTGTGCCACCAAAACAGAATTCAGCCAAACACAGTTTATTTCCAATAGAGAATTAAATTCCTATTTCAGATAGAAATGTCCATCTTGGATCCATTTATCAAAAGGAAACATCTAGGAAACCAGCTGAAATTAAATTAATGTCACACACTTTATAGGCACTGGCGAATATCCAGAGTGCTAAAATGGCAATGCAGAATTGTAAAGGCACAGGCATATTGTTTATATGTGCTGGCTGAAATCCAAAATGGTTACAGTAAGTAGGAGAATAAAACATTAGTAACAGGGCCCTGTACTCCTCACTTCAGACTAGCAAGTATAACACTATAGCTGGAAATAGGTGATAATTATGAAACATAGGCACATAAACCTCCAGGCATAGATCCTTCATGATCCTGAGCACTCACACCTGGCAGGCACTGGAGGAGAAAGAGTAAGAGGCATAGACACATTCTGACAGTCAGTCTCACAAATGGGCTAAAGCAGCACTGGTTTTGCCCTCTTCCACGCAGTGTGACTCTCAGATGAGCAAGGGTGTTGACGGCTTTTCAAGGGTGCTATGCGGGATTGTATTTTATTTTACAAAATTAGAAGCTGAGCGTGTTAGCCAGTCCTCAGTGGGAGCCAGAAGGTGCCACATCTGAGTGAGGCAGCCAGTCTGATAGTTGGCCTTTGTGAGAAATGGTGCTTAGGAGGAATAGCCCTGCCACCTGCAGGGTCTGGAAAAAGCTTTCTGCAGCTTAATTAAGAGCTTTTCAAGACCTTTAATGCCTCCCCAGCCTTCTTCCTAATGTAAGAGAAATGTAGCAAGGGCGTGGACCTCATTTGATATTTTTTAAAATTTATTTTTTGAGAAAAGAGAAGTCTCCAGATGCAAGGCTTCATCCTGTTTCATGGCTTTGCAGTGCTGACAGTGCATACTGAAAGCAGCATGGGTAACCTAGGCGGCTTTCCAAAGGTGGTAAAGACACGTCATAAGACATGTCAAGATTCTTGAGATCTGTATTCGCATCTTAGAGAGGTCTTTCCAAACTCCAGCTGAGTGCATAACTCACAGTAATTACATTGATTTTGTAGTCGTTAATTTATTTTTCGTATTTGTTTGCCATTGGAAATTATTCCCCAGAAGCTTAATAATAGATTTGGCCCAGAGAAACCAAATCAACATCCCATGGAAAATGTTGAGAGACTGGAAAACAAGTTCATATTGATTCACAATAAACAAAACAAAACAGAAAAATGCAGGCATTGTACATGGGATAGGAATTCTAAAATATTCCATTTGGGGAGTTTGGTGGCTTGCTTGCTGCCCAGCTTGAAAGCATTATCGTTTCTGCTTTCTTTTCTTTTTTTTTCTTTTTTTTGCAAGAAAAAAACAGCAATACTTTAAATTAAAAAAAAAAAAGCGCGACCTTTCAGGTTCCATTGTCTATGAACCCGTATACTTTCCCTTCTTGATCCTCAGCTTTTATTCTACCTTCAAGCTTGTGCTCAGCTCCTCTAGAGGTATCCGTGAAGTCTTTGCTCTTCTTCAATGAAAATGAGACAAATGGACCTGAGCCTTCAAGGTAGGCTGCTGGGAAGATACCATTTTGATTTTCCGAAGAGAAAACTGCAATATTCCAGTAAAATTGTGATTTTCCCAAACAGGATATAAGTTGTTCAAAACCAGAGCTTTTCATCAGGAGTATAACTCTCCAATGAGTCTGCTTCATCCCGAACGGTCTAGACAAGGTCTGCAATTAGCTTCTCGCCGTTAGATGATTTATAGACAATTCACTACCAAAATCTGACATGTAAAACTCAAACTCTGCAGATTTATTTAGATATTATAGGAGGTGAATAAATGAAAATATCTCTGAGAACTGTCTGAACACTACCAATACTTTTGTATATTTATTTCAAAAGCTGCAATTCAATTTGTACACACAAGTATCTTGTGCAATTTGAGACACTTGAGGATATCTAAAACATTGATGTGAGCTAGGCACAAATGACACTGGTCCTGTGGAAAGCCTACCCCTTCCGAAGCAGCAGCTCCAGAGAAACAGGATATCAAAGAACAGCTCAGATGATGTTAGATGCTGATGTTTAGACATCTGAATACCACCACAAACCTGCTTTCTCTATATAGCCTTTAAGATTTGCTTTTGCAAGTATCTCTACACACAAGTGTATTTACAAGAATCTTGCCCAATAGTAAACCTAGCTTAAATGAATTCCAGCTCATTGACTTAGAATCAAGAAGATGAATTTTTTTACAAACAATTTCTTCTGTAAACTGCTACGTTTAACATGGGTTCTCAGGGACATCTGTGTAATGTTTGTACCCACACAGGCTTTTCAGAAGAGCAGTAATAGGCAGTTTGATAGAGCAGTTGCTTAACGTGCTGCAGAGGGGAGTTTGTACGTACATTTGTATGTACGGGAGGGAGATGCCACTCTCTTTTGGAAGTGCTAAGAGGGGTAAAGGCTTACTTTTGTTCCTAAAGAAAGCACATCTGACCGACTGCATACACAGTACAGCAGCATTGACCTAAGAGGAAGGTTTGAATCCTCAGTGATCACTTTTCAGAAGAGACAAACTTTTACTGTCACTCACTATTACTAATAGGATCACAGGGTATTGCTGAAGAGGACAGCCTCTGAAAGCTGTGACAGTTTATCAATCATTTGATGAATTTCATACCCTTATCTCTTAATAACATAAAGGTAGTAATAACAGACCAAGAGGTGGGTTTATAAAAGCAACACTCAGACTGTGTTCCAAAAACTGGTTTGGAAGTCTTCCAGAGTTTTACAATATCATAAAATCAAATATGTGCCCAAGATGCTGCTGTAAAAAGATGGGGTCATGTTTTCTCCATTTAAATAACCATTTTTCCTTATGCAAATAAGATAAAGAACATTTTATCTTTCAGGGGAAAATATAATGAAAGAGAGATTTAGTAACACGAAGAGATAAGAATGTACTATTTGACTATTTTAAACAAAAAATGGATAAAAAGGAGTTATTGTGAGACAACAGAAGATTCACGCGTTTCACTGGAATGATGTTAGGAAAATAGTTCTTCAGAAACACGCAGTATCCTGGGGCAAGAGCTGTTTGTGATACATCTGTGATGACAGCAGTTTGTTAGAAACCCATATTATAGGGAAATGTTCCAGCATGCAGAAGACTTTCAAGCTTTAACAATGTGAAAAGGATGGCAGTGGCTCGACAGAGCAGAAATCCTAAGGGGAGCCGCAGTCAAGGTTGAAGATATTCAAGGTATGGCTTAAGCAGTTAGTTCACCTCGTATCCTGCCTGAGAGAGAGCACGTTTGTGTAAACAGATGGTATAAAGTCATTGCAAGGGCTCTTTTTTATTACAGCTCCCACTTCAAAGCTGCTCTGCTTAACATCACTGCAAACCTCCGCAGAGCAGCTTAGCATAACGCTGCCATTCCCTGTCAGTCAGCTCGCACTGGCCACGTCTCACGCACACAGCTCATCGAACCACGGCAACACGCATGTTCAGCTCAGCTCCTGGCAGAGCAATAAACGAGCTTGTTCTCCTTTTCACAGCAACTCCCCCTGCTACCATGCTTTCAGCACTTTATAGCATTGCCATCACTTGTGTATCTTGTCTTCTAGCCCGTGTTGTGCCTCAGACTGCATGTGTCTCTGCTACTTCCCCTGTAAATGTCACTGCAGCTACCGCATCTGGGAGCTTAATGGGCCAGCTCCACCCATAGCACCACCCTTGCAGGAACAGTGCAGCAGCACCACTACCACACTCCATATAGCAATAGCTCAGCACTGACTTAGGTCCCCTGGCCTCTGGGGAACCCCCGTTGCTTCCCATTACGTGTGAACTGCCACAGCCTGACAACCCACAGTCATCTTCCATCCATCTGACGCTACTATGAGAAAAGGCAGATTCAGTGGTATTCTGCAAACCTTTCAACCATATCTTCTTGTCTGTGTCAGAGGTAAAACATACGCTTAAAAACAAAATAGAACCTTTTTTGTCATAGAATCATAGAATAATAGAATAATTTGGGTTGGAAGGGACCTTAAAGATCATCTTGTTACAACTCCCCTGCCATGGGCAGGGACACCTCCCACTAGACCAGGCTGCTCAAAGGCCCATTTTGGCTTCAGTGATCCATGGAGCTTGTGGCTTTGCTAAGATTGGTTCACTTTCTCCATTATGGCAACTCTGATGTGTTAACTGATATGTGTGAATGTTCTGACACCCTGCTCACATCTTATCCTTTCCTGACAGCTTCCTGCCTGCATAAAACTGAGAGGAATGGACTCCCTGAGTCCACCCAGGATGGAGAGGTATGAAGCTCCATCAAAAGAACTGGGAGACTTTTTCTGCTCTAGAGATTATCATGACTAGAGAACATGTGGACTGGTGATGACACAAGTGGACAGAGAAAGAAGATAAGCACTGCAGGAAAAAAGAGATTTTAGCAGTTGGACTTTTTGTGTTTGTTATTGATACTTAATTTAAACTATTAATGAATTTAAGAGAATGAAAACTTGTTCAACTTTTAGCTGAATTCGTCCCCTTTAGTCAAAGCATGAAATCACATAATATGTGTCTGCAAAGATCCCCAGAAAGGAAGATAAAATTTGACGTGGCATTCTTGAGGTTTTAGATGGAAATAAAAAGGGGAAAAATAGAAAAGAATTCCATGCCATGGCACCTAGCCTCCTCCAACAAGTGTCTTTGTGCTTCATAAAGAAACAAACACATAAAAAATACATGGACACAGGTCTAAAAATTTCAAAGACAAACAGCCTTCTAAAATGCTAAGGAAAGGTCCTTTCATTAGATGTAAAGGTTTGCTACACATCTTCAAGAGAATGAGAAGTCATGCTTTGATTCATTCTGGTCTCGACAGTCACGTGACTATGTTTCGTCTTCCTGACCTGGCGTTTACAAAAAGAGGCCATAGATGAAATCAGAAAACATTGCAAACATCACCCAGGCTCATGTAAAAGCATGATACCACTAGGTGTGAGATGGAGTAGAACAAATGATTCTGTGATATGAGTAGCCAAAGAAAGTTTCAGTCTAACACACGGCTGCTGCAAATTCTGCTTACAGAAAGGAAGCAAAAACTACCAAACAAAGAATATGTTGTACTGTATCTGTTCATCCTGCTATCCAGCAATTTTTATGACAGTGCTAGGGAATGCCAGGCCTCTCACTGTCTTTTCTTAGGAACTTCTAAAACTACCTTTAATGCCATAACCAATACCTACAAAGTTTTCTATTTAACTCAAGCTGTGATGAATGAACTCGAATATGAAACAAACCAAGACTCATTTTTACAGCTTCTGTAAGGAGGAACATGCAAAAGAAACACTTGGTGAGTTGCTGCTCTCTACTGGGGAAAGGATGGAAGAAAGACTAACCAACCAGAAGCACATGGTACATCCATTATTTAGTTGTATCAATTCCCTGTATTACAAGTTATTCCAGTCCTATCTGTAAACTGATTTATTAATTTTAAAGTGATTTTGACAGTGACTTCCCGAGTTAAATGTGATGTGCATAAGTAATTTCATGTGTGATTTCATATGTATGTGTATACCTATCTTAAAATTTCAATAGACTAATTTGCCAGAAATTTACCTCTTCTTCCCCTTTTTCCCAAACAAACACATCACCATATCATCTCATAGGTCATCTAAAACACATCTTTTCTATTAAGAAATGATCTGATTCCCCTTAGGCTAGCATATTCAGATTTTACCAAATCATCCAAAACCAGACATGCTGTATGTGGCACAGGGTATAATGAGTGACTCTAGGGCACTGTGATGATGACAAAAGGAATTAGGAACTGAATAGGCTGACAGGGTGAGCCCAAATTGCATGATTACCTTTAGGAACATGCTTGAGCACAGGTTTGAAGAGACTAGCAAAAGCAGAAGCTGGGGCTACCAAACAGCAATCTGGTTGCCTAGTTAATGTGCTTTGGTTGGAGCAAGAAACACTTTGTTCTCATTAATGGCCATTGATAGAGCTAATGGGAAAACATAGAGTTCAGTGCCCCCAGAAGAGAGAGTCATGAAAGATATATCTTGCTAAAAGACAGTGTTACTAATCCCCTCTCTCCATACAGCCCCCTGTCCAGTTCTCAGAGATATGCCTGTCTGTGGCTGTCACTAACTGCTAGGCTAATTTCTCCCACAGTGAAGACCTCACACAACAGTGACACTCTAATTTTGGTAAGCAGAAGGCTTGTGGTCACAGAAAATGAGCTTTCCCTGGGATAACCTAAAGCTATAGACCTGGCCAGCAGATAAAGAGAAGGAAAAAGGCGATAATAACACTTTATTCACAGACAAATACAAAATCCATTCTTTTTTTCTTTTCCTTTTTCTCCCCCCCCCATTTCCCCCTATTAGCTTACTCAAATACATCAGTACCTCACAAGAGCATAAATGCTTACAAATACACATTTTTAAAAAAATAAAAATTAGAGCCTAGAGTTTCAATTTTGCTTTCAACAGACTGACTGAAACATTTCTTTCTGCAGGAGGCACAAAGGATGTTTTTACACCAGTACTTGCAGATAAACTTGAGGTGACTCCAACTGCTCTAACCCCAGAATTGGACGTTGGAGGAGACCAGAGAAGAAATATCTAAGCCAGCTCAGGTGTCTAAGGAATGTTGCCTTCGAACTGTTGATAAACTGATCAGAATTTGATCAAGAAATCAGAGCGCAGACTAATCCAGGTGATATTATGGCAGGCATCTGTTACAGACCACCTGGTGGAGAAAAGGAAGTAGATGAAACCCTCTTCAGGCAGGTAGAAAAAGTCTTGCAGTCATGGGCTCTGATACTGGGGATATCAACTCTACCAATATCTTTTGAAAATGGAAAAGAGTTGGATGCAAGCAGTCCAGGTGATTTCTGGAGTGTGTTGAAGACAATTCCATGATGCAGGTGATTCATGACATGACTAGGGAAGAAGCTCTGAAGGACCTACTACTCATGAAAAAGGAGGAAATGGTTGAGGATGGGAACGTCAAGAGAAGCTTTGGCTTCAGTCGTCATAAAATGGTGGAGTTTAAAATCCTGACAGAAGTGAGCAAGACAAAAGTAGAATCACAGTCTTGGACTTTAGGAGAGAAACTTTTGGCCTGTTCAGGGACTTTCTTGTGGGAGGGAAAAGGGCCCAACGAAGCCTCAAGGAGTTTTCAGGGACCACCTCCTCAAAGCACAACAGTACATTCAGTTGTGTGGAAATTCAAACAAACACGGGGCAAAAGGCCAGCATGAGTAAACAAGGAACAAGTACCTGAGCTGAAACATAAAAAGCAAGTGTAGAGGTGATACCAGCAGTGATGGGCAAACTAGGAGGAATACAGAGGCACTGCCTGAGCATGCAGACATGGAGTAAGAAAACACAAAACAAGCAAGGATATGAAGAGTAAGAGGAAGGGCTTCTATAAATATGTTGCCAGCAAAAGGAAAGCTAGGGACAAAGCTAGCCCACTGTTCAATAAGCTTGGGGACCTAGTGACAAAAAAAAATGGAAAAAGTTGAGATAGTCAATACACTTTTTGCTTGTGTTCTTAGTGGTAAGATCTGCCTTCAGGTCTTGCAGATCCCTAAATTTACTTACATTAATCTTGGGGAACATAACGTTACCCACAGTACAGGAAGATAGAGTTAGGAAGCATTTAAGCCAGTTGAACATACTTATGTTCATGGGAGTAGCTGGTATGCATGTGACAGTGCTGAGGGAACCCTGTGAAGCTGGTCTATATCATCTTCAAAAGCTCATGGCAATCAGCAAAAGTTCCTTATGACTGAAGAGAGGCCAACATCACACCCATCTTTAAGGAGGGCCAGAGGGAAGATCCAAGGACCTACACAAGAGTTAGTTTAACCTCATTCCTTGAGGTGGTTAAGGAGCAAATTCTCCTGAAAGCTGTTTCCAGGACGAGAAGGGGTTTGGGAGGAGATATTTTCAACTTTCTAAGAGTAAATCATGCCAGACCAATCTGATTGCTTTCTACGATGAGATGACTGACTGTGAATAACAGGAGGACGGTGAGTGTTGTATACCTTGAATTTTGGCAAGGCCTTTGATTTGGTCTCCCATATTATCCCTATAGCCAAACAAATATGATATGAACTGAACAACTGGATGGTAAGGCTGGTGAAAAATAAACAGAACTGTCAGGCTTAAAGCGGGATGGACAGAAACACAAAATCAAGGTAGGGGCCAGTAACTAGTCCCAGCCTTCTTGGATTGATATCAGGCTCCATACTGTTTAATACCTTCATTAACAGCTGGACAGTGGGACAAAGAATACTCTCAACACAAAGTGAATGATACCAAATGCAGAGAGGTAGTTGATACGCTGAAGCGCAGGGCTGCTGCTATTCAAAGGGAACTAGACAAACCAGAAAAATTGCTTGACAGGGACCTTGTGACGTTGAAAAAGGCAAATGTAAAGTCTTGTATATGGAGAATTACCATATTGATCTGTGACTCGAACAGCAGGATCTGTGTCTGGGACAGTGACTATGGCAGCAACTCTGCAGAAAAGGACCTGCGAGATTTGATGGACAACAAGCTGAATACAGGACAGCAGCATGTCATCACCGAAGGGTCTGCTGTCTGCGAAGGACCCACACCAGAACAGAGAACCAGTGAGAAGCAAAAGACAGTTGAGGAGAAGGGGTAAGAAGCAAGGAGTTGCAGCAGAAAACCATTATGCACTGACCTTAGCCTTCTGGGCCATCCAGCGTCTCACCCAAGGGATTGGGAATGACTGAGTGTAACACCCTGTGAAAAACAAGTGGAGTTAACACTAGGAAGGTTGAAGGAGCTGTGTATGACTCAAGTTGAGAGTGAGGAAGGGGAAGGTAATCTGTATCCCTAAATGTTTGTTTAATTGTTTCTATCTTCTTTTTTCTCAATACCAGAATCAGTAATTAAAAGCTTGTATTAATGGCCTGTCTGTTTTGTCTCTAACATCTTGTTTCTATGTACAACTACCTAATGGGAGGATACAGACAAAACTGGTCAGACACATCTCAGAAGTACGCAGTGAAAAAATGAGAAGCAACAGATCTGAGCCAGAATATGGTAAATTCTGGCTCAATATAAGGAAAAAAAAATTATTATGAGGGCAGCCAAACACTTGAGCAGGTGCCCAGGAAGATTGTGGAATATCTTGAAGATACTCAGAACTCAACTGGACAAGCCCCTGAGCAACCCACTCAAGTCAGTCTGGCTTGGAGCAGATGGCTGTACAGAGGTCCTATCCTACTCTATGAATGCAGGAAAGCCACGCTTGCACAAGGCTGTATCCAAACTAATTACCCTGCTGGGATGGTCCAGCTAAGCATAACTAGCACTATGTGAACGTGCCAAGACAACTGCCAGCATTAAGCAAGGAATCCAGCAGAACTGCGCAGATCAGTGAGGATTTACCTGCTCAGGTCTCCACCAGCTTATGGGACTGTGCTCCACTACATAGTGCTCTACAAAGTCACACTGAGGAGCATCTATAGAGACAGATTAAAACAAATGGCCTTTGTTAAAAGGAAACACCAGGCAACTTTTAACAAGATGCATGTGAACATTTGTGTGGTTGGTTGTGTGTGTGTGCACGTGTGTGTATATGACTTTCTACATTCTGGTATCTTTACATAACTCTGCCAGCAAAACTTTTAAGGATACAACAGGTCTTACCATAAATGAAGAAGTGTCTCTGCACACCTATGAGAAGGCACATCCGCTTAGTGTTAAAGATTTAAGGTGAGTTCTCGTCTCCGCTGCAGCCAGACTCCCTCAGGGTCCCCTTTCAGGTGGTCTGTGAATCACTCTGTTGCAAAATCAGCGCAGACACTTTGGGTCAAATCTGGTCAGATGCTGTTTTGAAAAAGAACTGCAAAGGCAGAATAGCTCCTGCCACTCTTTTTCTCCCTGGTGGAGTCTGATCAAAGCTCCCATTGAGAAGTTCACATTTCCTCTCAGATCTATAAAAAGGTGGACATGAAGAAGGCAGGAGAGGGGTGTAAGGCTCTGCCATGGTCTCTCTTTGCTGATTTGCCAGGCTCATTTAGGAAGTAAGCATAGTGTGATGCATCTTATCCAAGGATAATATGACTGCCACACCGCTATACAGTGTCTGGAAGCCTCCAAGCAATGCTCTAGTACATTCATGAGTGGTTTGGCTGCCATACAGCCATACCACATCCTCTCCAATACAAGAGCAAAGGCCAACGCTTCAGCCCAGGAAGGTAGCCAGTCGCTTGGCAAGGAAATGAAATTCATAATACCAGTAATAATACAGCAGATTTGGAGTGGAGACAAGAGCACAGCACTCACAGGAGGCAGCTGGGGAGTATGCTCGTATATATTGAGGTTTTTTTTTTATGTTGGCCTCTCACTCTAATTGAGAACAGGCTTGTGTTGAAAACCTCAGGTGATCTTAGCTCTCCACACATTTTTGCCTGTCAAGAAGGGGAGAGAGACAGAACTGCTGCTTGTGCCTTCTTCTCTCTCCTTGTGCAGAAAACACCTTTCTTCCACTAAACACAGTCAGCTGGCTTCATGAAGGATGAGATTTGAGGACCGTTACAGGCATTACTTGACCCATCCTTGGTCTGGTCAATCTTAAATGTTGCTACAACGCAACACAGAGAGGTAATCATCTCTAGGAGAGTTCCGTCCTAATCTTTTCAGGACAAGCACTGGTTCTTTGAAATGAACCCTGTAGACACAGCATTCAGGGAAACCTTGCCCTCTGCCATTCCAAAAGCAGCAGCAGAGCAGACTTACAGCACCTGCCCAAACCATGGCCAACTAACAGCACCTATGCTGAGAATGGCAAATTACCTTTGGGAGTTTGGCATAAAGTAAATGTAACACTCTCCCTACCCTCCTTTTCTTTATTACTCCAGGAAAAAGAGTAGCAGCACAGAAGATAAGAAAATCACAGCTCATGGCATTCCTGGCATTTTGATACTGCATACATATGGTTTTTTTTAATTTTTTCAGTACAACAGAATTAGTAGAAGAACTTTCCAATGTTTTAGTTACCTTATACTATGACAAGCATTAGATATTTCTCAGGCAGCACCCTAAGCAGGTTTCTGCTTTTCTTCTGGACTTGGTGAAAAGAAATGGTGATTTCTTATTATGCTTCACCCTTATGTGGTATGCAGGGTGATGGAGAGCTCTAGCCTGAACACCTCACATCTTTGTGAATCCCCGTATATACATACCAGCGTGTTATAGGTCTACTGACACATAAATCACCTGTGGACCAGATGCAGTTTGGTTAAATGAGAGAAGCAAAATCTGGGGGCAATTTTTTTAGGACACTGGAAGAAATCTGAGTGCAGATTGATTATTAACATGGACTGCAAACTGCTCTAACTTAAGAAACTATCTTAATTTAATCCATTTTTTCCCAGAGCTTTTATAAAGCTCAGACATTAAAAAAAAAAAAAAATAAAATTCATGTCATTCCCTAAGTGAAGCATACCAGTTATAAGAGCAATAGAGGCTAACAAAAACCTACTTTCTAGAAGTGTTTTTGAATTGAAATATGTATCTAACGTGCACGTTAAGTAACAATAGTCCCCACACCTGGCTTGTGGGTGGGTTTGTATATGAATTCCCCCCTTAGAAATGTATTAGAAGAACACTGTCAAGGTTGTAAGGTCAAGCATTAAAAGACAGAAAATGTCAAAAATGAGATAGTGCCTGAAGAACTGTAATTCAGCTCCTTTGTGAGATTGAAATGTGCTAAATTCTGGAACTGACTGATCCTAGTCCTTTTTTATCTTTTCCTTTTAAAGCATCTCTCTCTCTCAGTACCCAAAGAGCTCGGGCTGGTCTGTACTCCTTAACAGCCATTCTCCTCATTCGTTTCTCCTCATTCTGCTTGTGGCCTCAGGACACGCTTATTCAAATCCTGCTCTGAAGACAGAAGGCTTAATTTCCCCATGGGATTTCCCAGAAGTAGCAAGTGTAAATCATCTGCCTGGGTCCTTCAGTGCCACGGTGAGGGAAGGTGAAGATATGTTTGACTGTCTCGCACTTCTTGCTTGCTTGACAGAACCATGTCTGAAGGCTTCATGAACAAGAATGATGTTATCCCCAAAAACATCCTTTACTGATGGGGACAAGAAGCTGAGACATGTTAAAGTAAAAAGTATCACTCACGACAGCCCAATTTGAAAGCCCCAGTTTTTCAGAGTTTTTAGCAAAATTAGCATGCTCTGTATCTAATACTCAGTTTCTGACATTTCAGTTGCAGCCATGAGGATTCAGAGCAAATCCGAAGCCAGGATGCAAAGCCATCCACTGTAGCACCCAGCGCTGGGCATGATTCAAGGCTGTGCCCTGAAAGATGGTGCTGTTGTAAAGCTTCTCAGATCCACCCCTTGCACTGACAGCAGCCTCTGGGATTCCATCCTGAGTTTCATATTTGGCAAAGGAGAGCAGAGTCCATGTGTGTGTACTACCACATATCACACATCACATCTGCTCTAAAATTGCCAAGTGAATAAAAAGGAAACTTCATCATATGGCATTTTACTGATATTTGTGTGAGTCACCTCAGTCTAATCTCAGTTCCTGGAGCTGATGGAGTAGATGACAGCTGCAACAGTTTAACATTTCTAGTGTGGACCATCGCATTTTGCCAATAAGCTGCAGAGCTGTGTGTTGGCACAGCTCCTGGGTTCCCTTCCAGGCCTAGCAGGGGGTATTTTGTTGACTTCAATTCCTCTTGCAACTACATCTTGTCCACTTGTTGCCTTTAGGTCCTTTTCTTCTTTTCCAGCTACTTCTAACTTCATAATTTGCCTCCAATCTCTTCCTTATCATGCCTACACTGTTTCTTCTGCTATATCCTCGTTCTTGTCAGACATTTACCCCAATGCTCACCAAATTTACACCTAGCTCTCCTAATTCCTAATCCACAGTTTTATGCTGGGACTGAAGAAATAAGTGCATTTGTGGTTCTGATCCCTGCATCAAAAAATCATTCTCTGTTTTATAGGAAATAATCCTCGAATGAAAGCCAGTGACTGTTTTAGAAATCACCTGGAACTTAGGCAACATGACAAGAGTAGCTACTGCACAACCACAGAAGAGGCAGATAAAGCAGTTTATCAGTTCAATTCAGATTCATGGACAAGATTAGCATTATGCAGAAGGAGGTAATATCTTGCCTCCTCTGATATTTCGACCAATTTGCGGGACAGCGATTTTTCCTGTAGTCTCTACTTTTAAGTCATGAAAGGCAAAAATCTGTAAATTCTAAGTGCCAGACTCCAAGAATTAATCAAACTGTTCTCCTGCCTTCTGTACTGTTTTCCTTGTCAAATCTGAGGTTTGTACACATTACGCACTCTCACAAGTCAAGCATGTATTCCCATTCTATGCTGTGTAGAAATTCACAGTAAATTCTACTCACTTTGGCAAATTTACTTTAAGAGAAAAGCATTATTCGTTGCAAAGCAGGATACACATTGCCATTATAAAGTACTGGGACAGACCCAGCTCCACAAAACATGTACTTATTCTTAACCATTGTGTCCCTTGGAGTGAGAGCTTTACTCAATTTTCCTTTTAGAAAGAAGAGGAAAGGTAAATCTAATTGTCTTGAGCTTCAAAAATGGCTTTTTAAAGTCCTCAAGTCACAACTCTCCACTTTTATTGCCTATGTGATATATTTATAGCCAGTTACTCTGGGGTTACATTACATTCATGGCCCAAGATAATGAATGCCTTCAGTTCATACCAACTTCCAGGTTCAGGCTTATGAACAGTACCTATGTCAAGAGTTATCTATAATAAAAATCATGAGATTTTGACATTGGAAAAATAAATTGCAGTTATCTGACACTTGAGGCCTGATCCTGTACTCACTCACATCTACCTAAAACAAAGGAGTCCACTGAAATCAAAGGAGTGATACCAAAAGGAGACAGAGATCCAGTCTTGATCCTGCACTGATTTGTTACTTCAGTAGGCGTAGGATGGTTCAAAACAAGGAAGCCAGGCACTACAGTTGTCCTTCAAATTGTTCCCTTTTTTTCCTTCTGTTCCCTGTTGTTCCCACACCAAGTCATTAAATGCCAGAACTACTGTTAAATGTCTGATCTCAGAATGGTTGCCAGAACAAACAGCACATTGACCAACAACCACAGCAAGTCAACATCTAGCCATAAGGGCAGAAGTAGGCCACTGGAAATCTTTTCCTCTGTTTGCAGCTTGATCCATGACTTGGGTTGCAACCAAGTGCTCCTTCCAGACAATCCCCAATATCCTTTTCTAAAAGGAAAGACACTAAACCTGTTTCTCCTGATAGGCACACACACAAACTTTAAACAAGGTTCTTTGTTTTCAGTGAAAGGAGTGGTTGTTTTGACAGCAGTAATAGCTGCTTACATGTGTAGTTTGGTTACAAAAGGTACTTTAATACCCATTTTACCCAACAGCACCTTGTTCAAGATTCAATTTCCAGAACTTGAGCTCTGCCCTCCAGGCATATTGGGATAGCACTCTCTACTTACAAGCAGTCAGACCTCAAAGCCAACCCCAAAAAATTCTTCTCTTACTCTCATGCACACACACACACCCATTTCATTGTATCCCAAACACGTACTTTGCCTAACCTTACAATGACCCGAATTTCCACTGTGCTTCCAAAATTTGTTGTTTTCCTCAGTCTATCTCAGTATCTACTGACAATCTTCCAGCACACTCTTCTCCCACTCAAAGCAGAACTTAAAGCAAAGTTTATCTGCTTCCAAGACATTTTTTATTCTGTCTCATAAGGTTTCTGGCAACAAGAAGCTCGTTGTTCATTGTTATTACCTCGGCGGAGACCCTGCTGAGAGAGTTGCTGCCCTTAAATATCTACTCAATAGCATGATCTCTGAGGGCTACGTGTTGTCGCATTTGCCAAGAATGCACACAAAAATGATCAAACATGTATCACGAAGAGAGAGTTTACTTTGATTTGTCAGAAGTCCTCATAGTTAATAGAATCATAGAATCATAGAATCAAAGAATCATAGAATCATAGAATAGTTTGGGTTGGAAGAGACCTTTAAATGTCATCTAGTCCAAATCCCCTGCAATAAGAAAGGATATCTTCAACTAGACCAGGTTGCTCAAAGCCCTGTCCAACCTGGGTAGATGGGGCATCTTCCACCTCTCTGGACAGCCTGTTACAGTGTTTCACCACCCTCATTGTAAAAAAAAATTCCTTTATATTGAGTCTAAATCTACACTGTTTCAGTTTAAAACCATTACTCCTTGTGCTATTGCAACAGGCCCTGCTAAAAGGTTTGTCCCCATCGGCCCCCTTTGAGTACTGAAAAGCTGCAATAAGGTCACCCTGGACACTTCCCCAGGCTGAACAATCCCAACTCTCTCAGCCTGTCCTCATAGGAGAGGTGTTCCAATCCTCTGATCATTTTTGTGACACTCCTCTGCACCCACTATTAACAGATCCATGTCTTTCCTGTGCTGAGGACTCCAGAACTATATGCAGTACTCCAGGTGGGGTCTCACCAGAGTGGAGCAGAGGGGCAGAATCACCTCCCTCGACCTGCTGGCTATGCTTCTTTTGATGCAACCCAGCATGTGGTTGGCTGTCTGGGATGCAAGCACACATTGACGGTTCATGTCCAGCAGTATCCCAAGTCATTCTCGACAGGGCTGCTCTCAATCCCTTCATCCCCCAGGTTCTATTGATACCGGGGCTTGCCCAGACCCAGTGCAGGACCCTGCACCGGCCTTGTTGAACCTCATGAATTTCACACACGCCCACTTCTCAAGCCTGTCCAGGTCCCTCTGGATGGCATCCCAACCGCAGGACTCAGCTTGGTATTGTCTGCAAACTTGCTGAGGGCGCACTCAGTCCCATTGTCTATGTCACTGATGACAGTACTGGTCTCAATACAGACCCCTGAGGGACACCACTTGTCACCATCTGGACACTGAGCAGTTGACCACTACCCTCTGGATGTGACCATCCAAACAATTCCTCACCCACTGAACAGTCCACCCATCAAATCCATATCTCCATAATTTGAAGAGAAGGATGTTGTGGGGGACCATGTCAAAGGCCTTACAGAAGTCCAGATAGATGACATCTGTAGCTCTTCCCTTGTGCCCTGATGTGGTCACTCCAGCATGGAAGGCCACGAGGTTGCTCAGATACTGACTTGCCCTTAGTGAAGCCATGCCGGCTGTCTCAAATGACCTCCCTGTCCTCCCTGTGCCTTAGCAGAGCTTCCAGAAGGATCTGTTCCATGATCTTCCTGGGCACAGAGGTGAGGCCGACAGGTCGGTAATTCTCAGGGTCCTCCTTTCTACACTCTTAAAAAAGGGGTGCAATGTTTCCCTTTTTCCACTCACCAGGGACTTCACCTGACCGCCATGACTTTTCAAATATTGTGCAGAGTGGCTTGGCAACTACATCAGCCAATTCTCTCAGGACTCTGGGATGCATCTCGTCAGGTCCCATAGACTTGTCTATGTTCAGGTTCCTCAGGTGCTCATGAACCTGATCTTCTCTTACAGCAGAAGGGACTTTGCTCCCCCAGTCCCTGCCTTGTGGTCCATGCACTCGAGAGGTGTGTGGAGAGAGGTTGCCAGTGAAGACTGAGGCAAAAAAGGTGTTGCGTACCTCAGCCTTCTCCTTGTCCATTGTTACCAGGTTGCCAGTCTTGCTCATCAGCGGGAAAATGTTGTCTTTGACCTTCCTTTTCTGGCTGACCTTTTCTGGCTGCTTCTGGAGAACCTCTTCTTTGCATCACTTGCCAAGTTTAGTTCCAGCTATGCCTTGGCCTTCCTGACCGCAACCCTACACAACCGGGCAGCATCCCTTTACTCTTCCCAGGATACCTACCCGTGCTCCCACTGCCTGTGCATTTCCCTCTTCCCCTTTAGTTTGACCAGAAGATCTCGACTCATCCTTGTTGGTCTCTTGCCTTCCTTTCCTGATTGCTTACACTTGGGGATCGAGAGCTCTTGCGCTTTATGGAAAGCATCCTTAAAGATCTGCCAGCTCTGTTCTGCTCCCTTGTTCCTGAAGCAGTTTCCTAGGGTGTCCTAATGACTAATTGCTTGACAGCTGTAAATTTTCTTTCCTAAAATTCAGGGTCCTGACTTTACTCTTCACCTGACCCATATCCCTCAGGACTCCGAACTTCACCAGTTCACGATCACTGCAGCTCAGGCTGCCTCCAATCTCGATGTCACCAATTAACACAATTGCATTTGTGATCCACAGGTCCAGTGTTGCATCCCCTCTGGTAGGGCTGTCTATTACCTGCCTTAAGAAGTTATCCTCAATGCATTCCAGGAGTCTCCTGGATTGCCTACGGCTTACCATGCTACTTTTCCAGCAGATGTCAGGATGGATGAGGTTCCCCAGCAGGTTGAGAGCCTGTGAGCATGATACCTCCTGTAGCTGGAGTAAGAAAGCTTCATCAATAGGCTACCCTTGAGCAGTCAGCCTGTAGTCTGAAGTGGTTTGGAAACCTGATAACCTGAAGTCCTGAAGAAGTTTTTCCTGCTTCTTGGTAGAAACAATGGTGACCTATTGGTTACGTATAGAACTGCATGCCAGCTGAACACAAAATTCCTATGAGAGCTAGAAAATCATCTGACAGGTGATGAGCCTTGTGCACAAGAGAACTAATGGTGTAGATGCAAAGTTAGTGTTCTTGAAGGTAAGAACTGAACTCAAGTTTTGTATAGCCCAAACATGTATGCATCACCTTTGCCAATGTCACTTCTGATGTAGCACATGGCCTTCACATAGAAATTAAGGAATTCAGTATAATTCCCTTCTAAGTCTGAGGAGGCTTAAAACCCTATGCCACGACAAATGGCTAACCAGAGAAAGTGGAAGGAGTGAGGTAAAGAGCACGTATTTCACCCACTGAATCGCTTTGCAAAAAAACCCATTCTTCAAAACTCATTGCCTTGAAAGCAACTTCACTCCGTGGCATTCTGCTTAATCATGACCACTTCTTCCCCACCATCTAGCTAGTTGTGTTTTCCACCAAGACAATTGCTTTCCACTGTCAAATAACACCAGGGAAAGTTTCCACATGATTGCTTCAAAACCACAACAGGAAAACCTGGATTTTCGCAGTTCACTGTTCATTAGTACAGTTACTTATCTAACATTATATAAATATTTGACTTATCACAAAATCCAAATAAAGCATTAACTTTCCAATATGCACTAGGAAAGAGCTCATGTATGTGTGAATATGCTTTTGTGTATCTTTTATTTGTGCTTCAACACCTGGAGAAGAAACCCTGCAAAGGGCCTATTTGCATATCAAAGGCCACTGTGGTGAGACCTGTAGAGGTTGTGGTCGGGATAGCTCCGGTTTTGCCACAAAAAACAGGCAGGCAAAATCTCTGGGATGCTATCTACGTTAACTGATCCTGTCCTGATCCTCCTTTACATGAACGCTCTATTTGGCATCATGAAAGAACTTAAAAATAGATACAAATGACAATCTAGTTTCACTGCCAGGACAATACTCATGGGAAAAGAGGGTCTTAGCATGAATGTGACCCAAGCCCTATGTGAATGGAACTGTTTGCAAATGTGTGTTTACACAGGTCTTCTGCAGGAAGCTGAGGGGGTTTGCTGAGAGCCAGACATGCTCCCACAGAGCTTTAGCAGGGACTTGGTCAGATTTCTTTGCTCCAGTCTGAGACTCAGCAGCTCTGTTGTGTCTGAACTTTCATTACGCTTAACTAAAGAAACAGGTCCTACTTTTTTAAAAACTTTGCTTCTGAAAACAATGTTTTAACATTCATGGATTCTTCTTAGTTCTTTTTCTACACATTGCCCATTACAAGGAGCTGTGTTCTCTAGACACACTCACAGTGATAATTAGCCATCAGGCCCCAGTGGGAATCCCCACATTTAACTTACAAACAAGCCCCTGGCACCACCACCCCCCCCCGCCCCCGGCTCTTCCTATAAGTTTCCCTGTGCCAACCATACATGGCATTTCTGCTTCTGCTCGCACACCCTGGTGCACAAGGATCAAACGCAAGCTCCCCCGAAGCACCGAAAGAGTGCAGGGTTTCTGACCCCAGCCTTCTGATTCTGGGGGTGTGAACAACTCCTCTCCTGCTGCAGCAGACAGACCCCTCTGAGCTGCTCCGCTGGGCAGCTCGGACACTCCAGCCCCGTCCTTGCTGCTTAATCACACCGTGAACACCCTTGTCAGTGGGTGCATTCATTACCTTAATCTGCAACATGTGTGGGAGGGCAGATTCCACACTCTGTAGTCACTACACCTCTGCTCAGGCCTGATTTAGAAAGCTCTCAAGCACAGTCCGCTCAGATCCTTTCTCGATTGTCCTCTTCCATCTGCCAGCAGCAGAGCAGTAACACTTTTGGGTTAGCTTAGAGCACCATCTAATTGCCCAAGCACACCCTGCTGGCTTCACATGACTACATCCACTGCCAAAAGCAGCCAGTGGCCCAAGGTCTGAAGTCCCGTTGTTTCCCAAGAGCTTGCCTAAGCCTTGCCTGAACAAGAACTGTAGGGGATAAAGGGCTTAGCATTTAATGGGGTGGGCATGACAACAAGCTTTCAGACATCACGTTTCCTCCAGACTGACCTGAAAGTACTTTGCTCACTACAGTTTGGATTAAGTGGTATTAAGAATTACCCAACAGACTTAAGCCAGAGAGAGTCCCAGGGCTCCTTTCAGACCGGCTGCTGAGCAGTAGGTATCTGGCCTAATGGCGTAATCATTCATAGCTCCCACATTATCTACACAGGCTTCCCAATAACCAAATGATAGCCGGGATCCATCAGCCTCTACATAAAGCTCTACCCCAACCTTACTTTAAAGGGAAAAGAAGGAGAAGGGGCATGAGGGGTTTTCCATGAAGGAGATTTAAGCATTTGATTCCAGCTTGGGGTTGTGACCCCCACCCTGTGACTCTGAAAAGGATTTAAGACAGTACCATCTCCTGCTCTTCCCGCACCACCTATGCATTTCCTGCTGTACACTGTAGGATGCTGCCATCTCCTGTCCTAACACCCACACTATTGTAAATTTTACTTATTGCAAGGACTCTTGACTTTTTTCAAGGATGTGGCACCCAGTTTGGGAGGAGCAGGTACCTCCATCCATGTTAGGATCCAATGACTGCTCTGCTGCCAAAAAGTTCTGTATTAGCATCCTCACCTGAGTGCTACACTCCATGGTAAGGGTTTGCTGCATGAATAAGGAAAACAGCCTCTTACGTGTTCTGCCCTCGAGAGCATATTAGTATAACAGCAACCGTAATTTGGTTTTTACTTCAGAGTATCCAGAAAGAAGGCACTTGACCCACTGGGTGCCCTCAGCTTCACAGGTAAACACAAAAAGTGCATGCCTCTGGGCCCATACACATACACATGCAAAGACACCAGACTCATTATGTCTGTCTAGAAGAACCATCTTGAAATTATCACTGTTAATGATGGTGGGTAGTCAAAATAGAAAGGCCCAGAGCCTCCCTCCTTGCCTTTTCTATATTTCTGTGAGCAGGAAGTCTTGATTTGTATCATGGCAAGAAAAATATCCTTTCAAAAATGCCCATTAAAAATAAAACCTAATTCAAAAATCCCTAAAAGCGTTTTTCAAAACAGCTTTGATTCATTTGGGAAACATCCAGTGTTTTGATTTGAAAGTGTTTGATAGAATCAAGTCAAATCACACTTTGTAACACCTATTTTTCTTCAGTAACACTCTTTACAGATCCCAAATAAAGTTACTTTTTATTTTGCATGGACTCCAATTCAGCAAAGTATTTACTATCTGATTTCAAGTGCCTAAATCTCCTTTGTTCTTACGTGTCAATTTAAAATAACCCTAAGCATCATGCCCATAAACATGCCTTTAAAGTATACCCTTACTGTGCAACCAGTTCACTTTCTTTCACAGGCATTTTTTGGGTCACAGAAATCTTTTATTCCAGTACATTTTCTGAGAAGGCTGAATATTTGCATAGTTATTTGAATGGATGGAGAACAAAATCTCCTTTAGAAAATTGCACAGCACAAGCAAAACTACCTTGTTTTGTTTGTTTGGTTGGTTGGTTTTTTACTGCTTATTTTATTATACCATCTAAATCAGAAGAGCACAAAGAGGGATTAACGTGTGAGAGTCATAGAAAAGAAACCCCAAATAAAGGGCCAGATTTGGTACTGACACTAAGTATAGAGCCACCAATAACTGAAGAGCTTCATAATAATTGAAGATGGAGAAAAATCCCTTCTAAATTATTAGAAAGAAAGAAAATTAAGAAGTGGAAATAAAAGCCAAGGTCAAATAAATAAGTCAACTGAAAAGTGTAAGTGAATCTTTAGGATTATGAAACAATCTTTCTTGAATTATTTGCCATTTACTTTGCAACCTCGCAGCAAGCAATCTTTACCAACTGAAATGGAGGAGTATCAGTTGTTTGCATCTACCATAAGGTTGCACTGGAAGCCAGCAACCCCTGCCCTGTTGCTGGGGCATGTTTCAAAGAAGCAGTACTTCGACTACCTGATATGCCCTCTTCTAAATCACTATCTGATAGGCCCTCTTCTTGGTTTATATACCCAGATTTAGCTTACTGAAAACGAGAATAGAGAGGACCAAAGTGAAACTCACAGAAAATTATTTATATATAGCACACTTTCTTTGTTTTATCTTGGTGCTTTTATCTTGGCATTTTTTAACATATTAGAGAGGAAACTTTTTATGTTTATAAAACCTATTGTTGCATGTATTTTGAAAGAATAAGAGGATAGCTGTACTTGAAATAAATTATGTTTGAGTATATTTTCTGAGGAGATCAGACAGAAGCCCTGTGGGTAAAAAAAAAAGGATTTTCAATTAGGACAATGAATGAGTAGCTGATGTTTTTTTATTGAAGACTTTTGCAATAATACTCTTCATGTAATTTTTATGAGACATATATAATGTATATTAATACATATGTAAAAATGTCATGTTTCACATAATATGTATACATTTACATATACACACATGAATTCAGAGGCATAGATACACAGATATATACTCTGTATTGTACTCATGGTTAACTTCAGGCAGTGAAAATAGCACAGTATTCTAAAACCCCTTCACATTTTTATGCAAAGTTCATTCCAAAAGCTGGTCCACCAAAACACTACAAGGAAATCAGTTTTATGTGAGCGATATGACTGTCCCATTGTACAACACTGACAAGATTTTTGTGCTAATTCTTCAGTCCTAAAATCAGGTGTCACGGGCATGAAAACTAAATCCAGTTACAGCAAGAGTTCCTTTGGCAAGTGTTAAAAGCAATCTGTATAAAACTGCAACTTGAAAAGGTTTTAAACCACCTTTCCGAAATAAAGCGTAAATCAACTGACTCATTTTATTAAGCACATCCCAGTTCCCACCGGATGTGACAAGATGAGCAGCTGGTCATGCAGTTCTAAAGTCTAAGCTAGAAACACTCCTTTTTTCCTACGCAAAACCATTAAGTTAAAAGAGAAAATTAAAATAGCCCATTAACAAAGGCAACCTGCAAGATAAAAGCCAGAACAGTCTAAACAGTTCTGAATATGACCTAGTTTACATTAAATGCCAATGAAGCATTGAACCCAGCCCCATATAGATTTACCTGCTTTAGCTTGTGAAATGTCAGTGTAATAGACCATTGTTGGAAAGATAAGCGGGGCTGTGGTATGAAGAGGACCCCTTAACAATGAGAACTTTGTTAGAAAAGTTTTCTATTCTATACATATTTATTAGCTGCCATTGACTTCATTTATTAACAAAATCTGGTCCTGGATTCTTGTCTGATGTCATAAGAGCTGTGACAGTATATTCTATTCCATTTAGTCTATATATTTAAACTATACTTTGAGCAAAATAAATCTAAACAACGTATCTTGTGTTAACTGAAAAAGCTTCACCCAAATTCCCAGCTAACTCTTGTTGCCAGGTACAATGAGACACAGAAAATGAATGCAGTGGACATTTCCAGATGGTGAATCAGTTTTTTAGAGATAGCCATCAGTGAAATCTCCATAGTACTTCAAAGCCTGTATGGAAATCACTGGGTGTTTGTGTCAGGTAGAACAGATATTAGATCTCATTATTCCTAGTAAAACCACTAGAGAAGCATAAAGGGTGCACTTTGAGTGATCCCTAAATAAAGGCAGAAAATCTCTTCTTATGACAACAAATTTGTATTCAGTCTATGCAGTAGGGTATCAAGTTACCTGGGTAAACTATTGTGTCTGTTCCCCCAAAACATACACTTTTGTTGAGGAATTGCTTGGAGGAGGCAAGTGTATTCCCCATGCAGCACATATTATCTCTTTGAAAACAAAGGATCTTTCTGCAGTACAGTGAAGCCCAAACTATTAATTGCTTTCCTAGCCATCTAAAGCAAAGAAAAATTGGGAAGAAGTTTATTACATCTACTGTAAAGTACTACAACGCTAAAGAAGTCAAGATAGACATTACCCATGTAAAGGCATGTTGTCTAACAGAACAGTTGTTTTTAAGAGAGAAAACTACTTGAACGGATTAGATGTATTATTCTGCCCAGAAATGAGACTGTAGAAGGAACACTGGTTCCTTCACAATGTAGTTGCATCTGAAAACACACTGAGGTGAAGGGACTGCCGTCATGGACATGGGAGCAGAACAGAGCTGGCAGATCTTTAAGGATGCTTTCCATAGAGCGCAAGAGCTCTCGATCCCCAAGTGTAAGCAATCAGGAAAGGAAGGCAAGAGACCAACAAGGATGAGTCGAGATCTTCTGGTCAAACTAAAGGGGAAGAGGGAAATGCACAGGCAGTGGGAGCACGGGTAGGTATCCTGGGAAGAGTAAAGGGATGCTGCCCGGTTGTGTAGGGTTGCGGTCAGGAAGGCCAAGGCATAGCTGGAACTAAACTTGGCAAGTGATGCAAAGAAGAGGTTCTCCAGAAGCAGCCAGAAAAGGTCAGCCAGAAAAGGAAGGTCAAAGACAACATTTTCCCGCTGATGAGCAAGACTGGCAACCTGGTAACAATGGACAAGGAGAAGGCTGAGGTACGCAACACCTTTTTTGCCTCAGTCTTCACTGGCAACCTCTCTCCACACACCTCTCGAGTGCATGGACCACAAGGCAGGGACTGGGGGAGCAAAGTCCCTTCTGCTGTAAGAGAAGATCAGGTTCATGAGCACCTGAGGAACCTGAACATAGACAAGTCTATGGGACCTGACGAGATGCATCCCAGAGTCCTGAGAGAATTGGCTGATGTAGTTGCCAAGCCACTCTGCACAATATTTGAAAAGTCATGGCGGTCAGGTGAAGTCCCTGGTGAGTGGAAAAAGGGAAACATTGCACCCCTTTTTTAAGAGTGTAGAAAGGAGGACCCTGAGAATTACCGACCTGTCGGCCTCACCTCTGTGCCCAGGAAGATCATGGAACAGATCCTTCTGGAAGCTCTGCTAAGGCACAGGGAGGACAGGGAGGTCATTTGAGACAGCCGGCATGGCTTCACTAAGGGCAAGTCAGTATCTGAGCAACCTCGTGGCCTTCCATGCTGGAGTGACCACATCAGGGCACAAGGGAAGAGCTACAGATGTCATCTATCTGGACTTCTGTAAGGCCTTTGACATGGTCCCCCACAACATCCTTCTCTTCAAATTATGGAGATATGGATTTGATGGGTGGACTGTTCAGTGGGTGAGGAATTGTTTGGATGGTCACATCCAGAGGGTAGTGGTCAACTGCTCAGTGTCCAGATGGTGACAAGTGGTGTCCCTCAGGGGTCTGTATTGAGACCAGTACTGTCATCAGTGACATAGACAATGGGACTGAGTGCGCCCTCAGCAAGTTTGCAGACAATACCAAGCTGAGTCCTGCGGTTGGGATGCCATCCAGAGGGACCTGGACAGGCTTGAGAAGTGGGCGTGTGTGAAATTCATGAGGTTCAACAAGGCCGGTGCAGGGTCCTGCACTGGGTCTGGGCAAGCCCCGGTATCAATAGAACCTGGGGGATGAAGGGATTGAGAGCAGCCCTGTCGAGAATGACTTGGGATACTGCTGGACATGAACCGTCAATGTGTGCTTGCATCCCAGACAGCCAACCACATGCTGGGTTGCATCAAAAGAAGCATAGCCAGCAGGTCGAGGGAGGTGATTCTGCCCCTCTGCTCCACTCTGGTGAGACCCCACCTGGAGTACTGCATATAGTTCTGGAGTCCTCAGCACAGGAAAGACATGGATCTGTTAATAGTGGGTGCAGAGGAGTGTCACAAAAATGATCAGAGGATTGGAACACCTCTCCTATGAGGACAGGCTGAGAGAGTTGGGATTGTTCAGCCTGGGGAAGTGTCCAGGGTGACCTTATTGCAGCTTTTCAGTACTCAAAGGGGGCCTACAGAAAAGATGGGGACAAACCTTTTAGCAGGGCCTGTTGCAATAGCACAAGGAGTAATGGTTTTAAACTGAAACAGTGTAGATTTAGACTCAATATAAGGGAATTTTTTTTTTGCAATGAGGGTGGTGAAACACTGTAACAGGCTGTCCAGAGAGGTGGTAGATGCCCCATCTACCCAGGTTGGACAGGGCTTTGAGCAACCTGATCTAGTTGAAGATGTCCTTTCTTATTGCAGGGGAATTGGACTAGATGACATTTAAAGGTCTCTTCCAACCCAAACTGTTCCATGATTGGAACTGACACACCTGCTTCTGCTCCAGCTCCAACCGAAGATCAGACATCTCTCAAGGTCTCAAAACAGGGCTTACATGAAATTTAGCACGTGCATATGGCTTTTTCTGGTCCTTTGGATGCAAGCTTGTTTTGTGAAGAAAATGGTATATGTCAGTGGTTTCTTTCTATTCCTGCTCATACCTTAACAACAGTATTCTTTTCAGTTATAGTTGCTTACTCTTGTTCAAGTCCCATCACAGCTGCTGTGAGTAAGTGGCTACTATGAACAGTGAAATCTGGGATACAGAGACATTAACACTATCAATAAAGCAGGAGACAGGAAACAAAGAAGTCTGGTGTATTTTTTTTTATTTCATTTATTAAATTTTTACAATCCAGGTTGAGTCCTTGGAGGTGATATTGAAACACTGTCTTTGTTGACATCCCGTAGTCTTTTCCCTTGAAAACTCTATCTGTTTGATGCAAAGATGCAGACAGTATTAGAACTATTAGTACGCACATGGAATAATCAGTACGCAACAGGCATTATTTGTATTTCTCTAGTAAGTCAGATATTACGTGTAGCTGCCCGCATTTGCATTAATGTAATGATTATCCATAATGCTTTCACCAATGTTGCTCAGATCATGGATAGCATTAACATAGTTAGATTATCACTTTCTCCCCTTTCCTGTGTTTCCTAGATTTGTTCATCACATGCTGCACACCTTTAGCTTCTGGAAGTCCTTGCTACTAGGAGTTATTATTTACACCAAGGTCTGAACTTCCAAAAGCATCCTACAATTGTTGATGGACATCAAAAGGAACTTTTTTTTTTTAAATTAGTGGAGTTTTTAAAAAATTTTGGCCTAATTATAGAGATGGTATAAACAGCATTGTTGTCTGAGGATTTTCAGGCATTATTATTAACATCTGGCACTGCCACAGAAGTAATCTTCTGTTCTACACATGTCTTTCTCTGGAACTTCACCAGTAACAACATCCTCATCATTTCTGCTAGAAAATCTTGCTCAAAGAAACAGAAGTTAGATAAATGAATAGTAGGTCGGTTAGCTTAACTTTATCTATTTCCATACAATTACTGTGTCCTATGAGCTTTAGGTGACAAAGCCATTAGGCACTGGTAAAATGTTTCATTACACCAACCTTCATAGCTGGAAGTAGTTGAGCAATTTTCAGCTATATAAGCCTGATAAGCCTGGAATTTACTGTTTACATTTACAAGCCAGACCACTTAAGACAGCATATTTAACATTTCCAACTATGCTACGTCTTCAGTCATGATCTATAGCATATACTAATGCATGATTCACACCATGTCTCAACATAGCAGAAATGTATGGTCTGCATGCTGCTGCACTCCACGTTTTCAATAATAGTACTGTAGAGCAGGTTTATTTAGATCAAGACCATGTAAATCAGTGACTTAAGTCAATAACTTAAATCATATTTATGTAAATTACCAATTAAATTTTATTTTATTTTTTAACATAACCTTTATCAAGTGTGATAGCCTTAGAAAAGATCTGCTCAGATCTCGATTTCTTTATTTTCTGAGTATGAAAACTAAAATATGAAAACTTCAAAATCTTGAAAGCTGGTTAACAACATTTAAAAATTTTTACAGGTAATGAGTACTATATTTCTTTGGAAAATACAACATTTTGAAATGTCAAGAAAACAGCAACAGCCTTGTAAAAATCTAGTCACTCTAATTACCCTTTTTGACCTCTCTCAGTCAGGCATGAAAAATTAATGATTTTTTTTTTTAACCATACAGTAGTCCCTGAACATAACCACGACACCACACAACACATCATCTTCTGCTTCTTCTTGACACTTTCTGTAGTTAGCCAGTCCCATATTTTATTGGGTCCTTCTAAGTACCTGGGGTTGGAAAGCTTATAACCTCAGCTCCAATCTCTACTTACAGAGCTAATGTGCCCTTTTTTCTTTCTTAGCAGGAAGAAAGAATTACAGAGCTTTGCAGGATCAGCAGTTGACAGTCTCCTTTCTCACTGTGGTTGCTCTTACCAGCAAGTGGTAAGTCAGGGCTAACGTGACAGGAATAATCTGCAAAGAGGACACGTCTTATTAAAGTTATGGCCACCCACTTTGCTCCCTTTCTGTATCTGGCTTCCCGCACATCTTGCCTGTCAATCCTTTATTGCGTTAACAGGAATAAATAAGAAGCAAATATGAAGTGGCGGACACAGCATTTCCCTCAATATAGGAGCCATAAAAGTTGAATTTTCAGAGGCAGAATCAACAGAATATCCCTCTTATTAAGTTTGCAATTGATTTTTACAGGGACTGCAATGGGAGGCTGAAATTCACCTTTCCCTTAAAAGCCTACAATAGGTTTGTCCCAAGGCACTGGTCACCATTTGTGTTTTGTTTTTTTTTTTTATGAGGTGCAAAAGGATATTTTTCTTCTGCTTTTTGTTTCCCTGGTTACTTAAGCAAGTTACTTCTTGAATTTAAGTTTTTATGGTTCGTGGCATCACATTACACAAACAAAAGCTATTATTGATGCGCCACAGCCTTATGCCTCTGAGAACAGTAAGTAGAAAGAAAAAACCCTTTTGATGTAGCAGTTGCTGAAAATTCCTCCTGAGGTCACTCATCTGAAGAATAGCTCTCCATTTACAAAGCAAAGAAAGACTTGTCAAGGGATATTTTTAATGCCTTGGATAGTTTTTATGTAAATTTTAATTGGTGAATCCTACACAAGCAAGTGCAGCACTAACTTTTCACTTGCTAATATTGAGTAATCGGGTGTGTCAGCACCCGTTGCAGAGACTTCTAGAAACTTAGACACGCTGGGTTCAGTACTTTCCCCCCACCCCCTATATCACAGCAACATTGCAGACTTCCAACAATTTTCACAATGAAGCTATGAAAAGTAGGTCTTGTAGCAGGCTTCCACATCTGGATTTTATCAAAGTAATTGCATGTAAATAGGCCAGGGGGAGATCATTTAACTACAAAGCAGCATACCGTGTTTCAGAGGTGAGAGTAAGCATTTAGCTTAGGTATTTGAAACAAGCATGCGATAATCAGCAGCAGTCTGCCTACCCCCAGCTGTAGATTTAAAAGGAAGGATTCAAGGAGTATGCCGAGTCTTCTGTACACTAGCACAATGCATATGTGTGTGTGCATATAAATATGCATATATGTATATATACAGCCATGCACATATACAATTCCATTAGACTGTGAAGCTTCACTAGATTGTCAAATCACCAGCCCAGAGCAAAACTGACATCCAATTTTCAAAGTAGTGTAAGTGTGTAAGAAAAAATGCATTGTAGCTGTATGCTCTCAGATGTAAAACTCTGTGGTTGAAATACCAAATCTGAATACCAGGGATATTGTGTGGGGATGGCAATTAGTAAGGGCCTGTTAGGCTGACCTTGCAAAAACAGCTATTGAGGTGGGAGGCAGGTGACAGAGGACTTCTGCATCCATGATGAGGTGGCACCTCTTCGCTGTTTCTGGCTCTAAGAGCCGAGATGTGAAGGACTGTGTTTGGGTTCAGAACACACAACCCCATAGCAACAGCAGTAAGAGGAGCTTTAATGAGAGAAATATTAAGTGCCGTTGACACCTATTAGTGAAATGATGATAAAAATAGTATTAGGTCATGAGAACAATATTATTTATACTCAGACAGTTGAAGTAACCAATGAACTGTTTAGTTTCAGCTGTTTGGCTTCATTAAAATAGACAAAAATATAATTGTTAATACTGTGTATTAGACAGCCTTTCAAGTCACAAATGTACATCACTATTTCTAACATTTCCAAAGTGACAGAACTGAGATTACAGATTTAGGTGCCTGCCTTTAGATAGCCAGTTTTGGAAATGATGAAAAGACCAAGGTCACACAACTAATTTTTGGTGGTGCTCAGATTAGACCCAGAATGATTTGATATCTTATATTGCCTCACTTCAGCAACTGTTTTAGTGGGGTCACAATGTAAAAACCCCAATTGTTTGGGGTTTTTTATTTGTTTGTTTAGGGGTTTTTTGTCAGTTGTAATAATGTGGAGCTACCCTGCCTTCTGTCAGGAGAGGAGAAGATTGCTGCTATGTAAAAGTTGCTAATGAAAGAGGAATGGGTCTTTAAGAAGTCAAAAAGGACTTTCTCAAACAGATTTCACATTTAAACAAGATAAATTAGTAAATAACTTTATTCTGCACCTAGCTTATCCTTCTAACCTGTTCTCCCGAGCTAACAGCTTCACCAGATTGCCAAATCACTGCATATAAGTGTGCATATCAGATCTGAATAACATCTCCAGTTCAAAAACAGAGATACATATTTTCTTTCCTTGAGCATTTAATGCATTTTTCCTAAATAAAAATCTTCCTCTTAATATACTGTTAGACTAATGTGTACGGGATTTGTTGTTTTGTGGTTTGTATTTTCGTTTTTGAAGGCTACTAATACATGCCTGACCTCAAAAGAATATTTTCTTTAATTAGAAAATGCTCCTAGCTAGACATGCCAAGCCCTAGCTTCAAATAAGGAATGTCTAGTTAAACAACCCAAAGAGGAAAATCTCTTAATCCATAACTTTAATCATATCAGATATTTTACGTAACCAAATATGTACTTAAACCAAATTGCTGTCCAATTCAAGGAATAACGAATAATTCACTTGAAGTGAACCTATAAAGAACAGTCTGACTGCCATGTTTTTAGCCTGAGGAGGCCCTACTATAAAGAAAAGCAGCACATTCATATAGGCACAAAAAATGCTTTCACATCTTCCAGTAAATCCCCAAATAAACTGATAAAAAAATAAATAAGATGCAGTGGGAAATCTTGAGATAACTGACACACATGATTTAATGTCCTTCCAGAGCCAGCATAAAGGGTCCTAAATTTTCTGATTTGGACTTTCCAGCCTCACTGCAGTTTATTTGCTGATAAGAGATGCTACTCTCTGGTTGTCATAAGGACAAGCAACTTCAAGTTGAGAATCAGTGGGTCAATGACAAAGAACATTCTGTGCTTTGAGGCTTTTACAGCCAAATGGAAGCTCTGGTTTAAGGGCAGAAATGTTACACAAGCCGTATCTCTTATCTCATAAAACTTGAAATTTTTGGGTAGGATAAGAATCCCACAAGAGAGTCTGAGACCTAGATGTGAGGACAGGTTGTGGTAGGTGACTTTGAAAAACCATTGCTATTAATACTATAGTATAATAAATAGTTTTACAGGGAAAGGTGTACAGTTACATGGAAACAGAGAACAGCTGAATAGTATTAAATCAACAAGCCAGCCTTGTGACTCCACCGGTCCTAATATTTGTGAACTCACGTATCCTGGAGAAAACCTAGTGTGTTCTTCCCTTGCCTTGCCTGGATTTGGGGCCCAGGCACCACCCCCTCCCTACCCCATTCACTTCCACCCCCTCAGTGTAAGTCTAGAGCGGCAGAAATGCATTTCACTGATAGGCAGGGCAAGGATCGTGTTCCTTTTCACCCTCAGATTGCACCATGACCTCTGAGAGCTTATTTAGATCTGTTCTCGGCTGTTCTCAGCTCCAAGAGGAGCTGCTCTGTCACCTTATGGACCCTTTTGCATAAAACTAATGGCTTATTTCTATTCTAGAAATAGCTAAGACACTACGGACAAATTAATGCCAAATATCTGCTTGAGAAGAAACGAGAACAATCAAACACAGTATTGTTTCTTTTAGCAGCAACACACATTTTAGTTGTACAACTAAATAGCAGTAGTAGGTACTTTAAATACGTCTCTGACTGGGACAAGGCTTCAAATACGCTTTCCCTGACAAGTTAATTCAGATTAGTTAATTCATGCCCATACCTTAATTTGCTTCAAGTTTGAATGACTCTACATTGTAGTCACAAGTGAGTATAATTGACTGCTACCTTTTTTATGCTACCTTCAATTATGTTATCACTGGGACTTGGGAGCTCAAAACGATGGTCCTTGGGGCTACACAAACCTGACCCTCTCTCAGAGCCTTTCCCGGGGACTTGTGTGAAGATCCTCCTACCTCTTCCAAGTCCAGAGGGGAAAGGAGAGAGTGGTTTAACCTGTGCCCTCCTGGCAAAGCAGCCCGCTCGCTAGATCTATTAATACTGTTGCTTGGCTTCTACCTTTTGCCTCAGGCTACATGAGAAACTCCACATATAAAACATAAACATGCTCACACGAGTGGTTTAAATGCATGAACAGCAACAGGGTCAAAGAAAAATTTGAACAAGAGTGTTTTCACAGCACACTGAGGAATAATTAGCTTGTCATGGTCACTTAGCAACATGAGCATTGGTATCCTCAGGATGTTTCTTTAAACATGATCTAATGCATTTTCCATTGGAGCTGTTTGCTAAAATTCAAGGCAGATATGTGAATTGAATATGTCAACTCAACAGGGGTTTGAGAAGCCTCAGATGAAATTTGTAGATAGTTGCTTCTCAAAATTCCTGAAGGTCCGGCTCTGTGTCCCTGCCCTGCCACTAGCATTTTGTTGCACATGAACCCCCTTGGGTTACAGTCAGTACGTTAGAAAGTTTTATAGATGCCTATACATAAAGAACTGCATCATGAATTAAAAGGACTATTGCATGGAAAACAAAAAATACCCACTATGAATAGTCAGTAACTTTGATGCCCCTTCATCCTGGATCATTAGGTAAAGTAATTAATAGATCTATTTCTTTAAAGTGTACTAAAAGTCGTTTTAGAACAGAAGAAAAGCACAATTAGTCAACAAATAGATTTTCCAAAGCACAAAGTGAATTTAAATGCCCATCTCTCCATAACTTGGCATCATTGAAATGTCTCACTAGTGGAGTGCACATGAATATATTGTGATGGTTCCTGCAGACATTATTTCACTTAAAAGAACAAAAGAATTTCTGGGTTTACTTTCTTAAATATACATTGGAAGAAGGGTTTTTCTGTGCTTTTTCCCTGCTTTAAATATTTATTGTTTCTTTTACTGTAATTCAAACACATAGCATCTGAAAAAAAGGTCAAAGTTCCTCAGTGAGGCACTGTCACCCCCCCACTTTTGCTAGATTTGTTTGGATTTATTAGTGAGGCACTGTCTAGTCAGGAAACTGCAGATACCAAAGAAATCAGTTTAAAAACTGATACAGCAAAAGCTTAGCCTTGCATTTAAGTAGCAAGCAACTGCACCGGGTCAAGATGTCATTGACCTTGGTTATTTCTTAACACTGTTCTGGGGAAGTCGCTGCTTTCACAATAGTGCCTGTGGAATGGCATGTGGGAGCATTTCTCAGATGTTTCAGTACAACGTCTAGTAATTTCACTTGCCCTACAAGATGCATACGAAGAGGCAGAATTTCCCTGCAGTGTCTAAGGAGAGTGCATGCATTCTGGCCATGGCATGTGGTGGGGAAATCCTTCACGGAAGGGGCGACAGCATCATAAAACACTGCAGCTGCCTGTGAAATGATCATATAGTTAAGCCTTAAAAAAAAACCCCAAAAAAACAACTAAAAAAACCGCAAGCAACAACAACAACAAAAAAAAAAAACCCAAAGAATATGAAGCCTTATTTCAGCAATTTGAAGGTGTGACCTTAATATAAATAATTGCTAACTTCAGATAAAATAAAATAAATTGTCATTAAACTGGGACAGCATGAGATTAGCATTCACTTAATCACATTGGTCTTGAGATTGTTTCACCGGTTCAGTTTAAATCAGCATCACACAGACAAGGTCCAAAGTGCTGTAAATTTACAGAAAGAAAAAAAATGCACATTTGTCATAAAGAGCATATTGTTGGGCTTCATCTGCACATAATCCTGTACCAAGTGAACTGAAAGTGTATTTTTAGATTAGTTTTGTTAGCTGTGGTATTTTAATTTTGTTAGCTGTGGTATTGTATCCATAAATCTATGACCTGCATCTCATTTATTCTAATGCTTTTTTGCACTGCTTTGGCAATAAAAAGCAGTCTTGAAACAGGAAGCAGGGATATTGAAGTCAGTGGAATACCTCATATGCTTATAGCACTTCAGCACCTTTGAGGGCTGAATAAAAGTGCAAAGTGACACAGACCAGAGCACCACTGTGCTACACACTATGTACATATACATGGTCCTGGCCTGGTGGAAATTAAGAGAGAAGAAACAGAAGATGGCTACAGCTGAAATGGGGAGCACCAGGAAATAGTACCAGATGAGAAATTGTTCTCTCTGTTCAATCCAGCGAAGTAACAACTAATGGAAAAGGGGATGGAGGAAGAGAGAAAAGAAATGTGCCAAAGCATAATATATGGTATGTAACTTCTTCCACATTTGAAGGACAGGCCCGAGAAAGCACATGCTCATCTGTGCTCAAAATCGCACAGCTCAAGCATCTTTAAGTAAGCTTGAACACCCTTCTGTTGAGCTCAGAAGAGACCAGTGGCAAGAGTGGAGAAGGCAGTGCCAGACGGGACTCTGCAAGGCAGCAGCTGTAACTCAGCAGTGCTTCTGCTCTCTGTAGCAAAAGAAACTTGACTGCTATAGCCTCAGCTTTGTAGATGGGCCATGAGCACCTGTGAATCAATATCTTCATACTGTTGTAAAACAGTAGAGTAAAAAAACAATTTTATAAGTGGGGGCAGGACATCCAATGTTAAAAATGTCTTCAGCCAGGGCTACTAATGTAGCTGCACTCTCATGTTCAGAGTAATAGCCAGACCGACAATAGGTTCTATCTCTGAAATTAAATAAACAGATTGTTAAAAGACAGAGTTTGAAAAGATTAGGCTAAACTCTGGGATCAAGCAACACATCAGGATATTTACATCTCCTCTGAGTGGACCGAAAAAGGAAACATAGTTTTCACCAGCATTTCTGTACGATCTATTTTTTCCCACCACCTCCTATGTACTGTAACAATGCATTTGGTAAAGTAGGTGTTCATCCCATACCTCCTGATCAAATTTTGTTTACTGTCTTCTTTCCCAGACTTCATATTAGTAATGACCCTCATAAAGATGCATTCAGTCACCGTTAAAAACTAAGCGGGGGTGGTAAAGGGTATACAAGGGAAAGGAGAAGCTGGGTTGGCAGCCATGCCCTCCAGTCCAGCAGCACATCACAAACCTTTACCTTTCATGGAGCTTGGCGATGCATCTCGACCTTAGGAAGGAAATGAATCAGAGGTGGGACGACCCAATTCCAATTAGTCACACCCAGGTCAGCTGCAGTCTTGCTTCTAAATCAGTTCTGAAAAGGAGCCAATTAAAGAGGGGTGAAGAAAAAAAAAAAAAAAAGAAAAGAAGTGTATCTTGAATCGGTGGGAAAAGGAAGTAGAGTCTGCCCTCTACGGCTCAGCCACGCCTGCCTGCCACAGTGTAAAATTCAAGCAGCTACAGAGCCCAGCCTGCCTTTGCCACTAGTTGCAAAAGGGCAGAGGCCAATTCCAGCCATCCACAACGTGCTGGGATTCCATGGGTCTCATTAGTGTGTTTAAACAGGATGGCTGAACCCCTTCTTTAAACATCTCTGCTCTTTGCTGTTCCTTTTCTGCACCCTAATCCCATTTCTGTTCAGGCTGATGGATCAGGCCAGCAGTTAAAATGCCCTTTGACTGAGTCCTTAGCTGGAAACATGAACGTAATGTAAAAGCTACTGGCTTGAATGATTAGATGTCCTAAGTCACATAAAACCAGTTTAATAATTTCAGAATAAAAGTTAATAATAACCCACTGTGTGGGCTTGACATGGTACTTCATATCATCAGAAGCCTCTGGGGAGGATCTTCAAAGAATGAAAAGTGATTGGAGATGTCTGAGGTTTTGAACTTTTCAGAAGAGAATGCTCCTTTCTTCCTGTGACAGATGATTACAGCAGCACTGAACCATAAGATAGGTATCATTACTGGAGATGGAATAAATTATTTTTCACCAAATTTCACAGATCACCAAATATGTGGAAAGAGACCTGGGAGTCCTGGTGGACAACAGGATGACCATCAGCCAACAATGTGCCCTCGTGGCCAAGAAGGCCAATGGCATCCTGGGGTGCATCAAGAAGAGTGTGGCCAGCAGGTCGAGGGAGGTCATCCTCCCCCTCTACTCTGCCTTGGTGAGGCCGCATCTGGAGTACTGTGTCCAGTTCTGGGCTCCCCAGTTCAAGGACAGGGAACTGCTGGAGAGGGTGCAGTAAAGGGCTACCAAGATGATTAGGGGATTGGAACACCTCTCTTATGAAGAAAGGCTGAGGGATTTGTGTCCCTTCAGTCTGGAAAAAAGACGACTGAGGGGGGATCTTATCAAACGCTTATAAATACTTAAAGGGTGGGTGTCAGGAGGATGGGGCCAGGCTCTTCTCAGTGGTGCCTGGAGACAGGACAAGAGGTAATGGGCACAAACTTGAGCATAGGAAGTTCCACCTAAACATGAGGAGGAACTTCTTTACCCTGAGGGTGGCAGAGCACTGGCACAGGCTGCCCAGAGAGGTGGTGGAGTCTCCGTCTCTGGAGACATTCAAAACCCGCCTGGACGCGTTCCTGTGCAACCTGCTCTAGGTGACCCTGCTCTGGCAGGGGGATTGGACTAGATGATCTCCAGAGGTCCCTTCCAACCCTACCATTCCGTGATTCTGTGAAATTAAACAAATAGGTGGCTGATTCATAATTTCAAGAAAGCTCAAGGACTTAAAACTCGTTTGCATTCAGCTGTTAACAAAAGTAATGCTAGTAATGTAAAATAACTTGCAGTAATGAGAAATACTCTACATTCTAAATTGGGGTAAAATTGTGGGCACTGTGGATTAATTTTTTTAGTGGGCAAGTTTCTGGATTGATTAGCAATTCAGGACAGTCATTTTCAGCCAATTTAAAAGGACATAATGTTTCACAAGGTGAGCACATGTCCACAGGAAAAGTCCACAGGCAATTTTTGGTTTCTTGCACTGATTCATCTTTGAAGCATTTCATTTAACACACCAGTTTGTTACATTCTTACTGTATTAGGAATACGGTAATGTTTTAAGTAACATTTTAGTATTTTATACTCTTCTCATGCAAAAAACATTCAATAACGGAGGTGCATTTGCTGAAATCTTAACCTACCATCAGACTCATAACCTACAGAAGAGTCAGACTACGTGTTCGCTTACGGTTTAATTCTCTTTACCTTGTATGAAGTTTTTATTACTAGGAATCTAAATTAGCACTTTGTTTCTTGGTTAGCAATTGATAGTAGTATTGTATATCCCTGTACTGCCTAAAGCTGCAAATTATGAATTCTCTAATTCATTGCCTGGTAAAAGGGTGATGTGACAGTTCCCAGAATGCATCTACATCTATTTTAGGAGGTATTAAGAAGGTATATGAAAATGTATGGAGACGTTGAAGCATGGATAAGAAACAGTAACTGTTGAGTGGACCATCAGTCATACTCCTGAACATGCGAAGACCCTTAAAGGTAAGAGTGTGGGCAAGGGAAAATGACCGCACATCGGTGTCAAGTGGTACCCTCTAGCTATTACCAAGAAGTGGGGGCTGAGGCAGCTTCCGTAAGTTCACCTCCTGTTTATCCCACTCCATGTTTATTTTTGGAGCCTGCATTGCTTGTGGCTGTAACAGGGGATGTTGAAAAGGAACTGCCAGATTCAGGGCTGTTTTCCCAACTGACAAGGGTCATGCTCGCCAGTTATGAGGACAAGCAGGCTATGCCAGGGGAAAGGGGAGAGCTGTAGGTTGATTCATGGGGGAGACATTGAGGGGAGGTGCTTACATGGCAGTACAAGTCAGAATCACAACCTTAAAGGTTAAGATGAAGGCAGAAGATGGTGCTCTTTCTCAGGCAATTGCAGCATCAAGAAAGAGTGATACCTGCTTTCTGAGCTTGATCCTGTGGAAAGAGAAGATGAAGCAATTACTCAACCAACCCGAGCACCGAAAATTGATGCCCTCAACATAAGGTGAGTCATGAATGGATGATGTCAGCATACTCTCTGAACCACTGCCTGCTGCTACAAACATCCAAAGGCTATGCAAATCTATGAATGAATCTTTCCTCTGATTTTAAGGAACTATTTGTATCTTTTTCCTCTTTTCCTACAGGGTGGAATATCATCCATTACCATTCTCTCTCACACTTTCAAAGTTCTAAGCATGTGTTTGAATTTGAGCACACACAGACAAGTTCTTACTAAAAAGGTGTCTGCACCATTTCCTAAAATTATAAGCTACACAATTCCTACTTTAAAAATTGCCAGGCATTTGACTGAAAAGATCTGACAAAGGCCATGCTGTACTTTGCAGGAGGAAGTGAAATCAGCTAACTGCCACAGTATCAAAAAGAAAGTAAATTGAGAGGGGCCACATCAACCATATCATATTCAGTGTATAGAGATCCAGGAGTCTAAATTTGTTTCAAGTGCTTGTGCGTAAACAAGTTTGGGTTTGATACTAAAAATGTTTGATTAATTCAATAAATTGTTTAGCTGTAAACATTCCTGTAAAAGATTTAGCATTAAATGGAAAAGTTTCTTCTCTAGAGGTTAGTATTTTACAGATCTGTCTTCATGCTGTGTTACTTTCATTACATGATTATTGACTGTATTAATTTGATATGTCAGCTAATGGACAGATCTCCTCTATTTCCCACTTAATTCACTGATTTTCAGACAGTAAATTGTGACTGTTACTTGCTCAAATTCATGATCAACAAATCTCAACTTTGTGACACATTTGCCTGATTTTAACTGATTTTATAGATTAAGATTTAATTGAAAAATTAATAATTACATTCAGAGAGGCTTTTCTTGTCACCATTTTGAATTGTCTTAGACTTCTAGAGAAAGATCAGCAGAACAAGAGAGGCTGAGAGCTGCTGGGAGTTACATTTATGTCAAACTTCTTGCATCTCACGAGAACAGTCTCAAGTACCTGCAGAGCTGTTCTGAACTAGCATCAGCCATCAGCGTTGTTGAGCCTTGTTACCTATTGAGCTGAATGCAGCTTCTCGGAAAACTTCAACACAAAAAACTTCAATACAAAATTCAATACAAATCCTGTTTGTTTCACCATAGCAAACAAAATGTGGAATAAGAGGACATGTTTCATACTCTTTAGAGGCTGATGGGAAAAGGAGGCGGAATTTCATTTGATAAATAAAAGGGGCTAAAAGACACATAAAGTCCACTAGTTTATTTGTAAGGAGGGGTTTCTTTGTTTAACATACATGTGACTTGTCACAGTGTCTGAGACCCTTGGCTGGTTTAATTTTTCTTTTAAATAATTACAGATATCAAAGCTACAAACTAAGAACCCTTTTTACACTAAATAAAGCTGTGCTACCTTTCTCAGTTCTGTGAGTTAATCCACATCCAAACCTGTAGCCAGGTGCTAAAGCAGAACTGTAAATTGGTAAATACTCAGGAGGACCTGCAAGACTGTAGGCAAAGAATGGAAGAGCACATGGGAAGGCATGAAGAACTGATGGGTCTTAAGAGGCAGCCACGCATTGGAACGACAGTCTGTCCATTTGCAAAAAAAGTTTTTCTGGTATATCATAAATGAAAAATCAAGAAAAGCTGAAAAATATCCTGAAGGTCTGATCTATTTTAATGGAGAGAGACAGGCACCTTCTGCAAGTGACAACAGTCCTTAAGTTGTACTCCTACACAATCTGCCGCACAGAAGAGATCTCTTGGGAGAGAGATCAATTAGAGGAGCTGTAAGTCTGATATGCGAAATCATACTCGGGGAAACAAAAGGAGACCCCACAGTCATCAAACAAAGCACAGACCTCTCAGGCCATAACACTGACTCTTCACTACATCAAAATGCTCTCATTCCTGTAAGTAACGAAGTCCCTAAGCTCCGCATGCGTTCTGTCCAGAGTGCTCCTTGCTACAGATTGTCCAAAATTGATTGCTTCCCCTGTTGAAATACTCAATGAAAATTATTTGTTTAGCTCCATCCACCTAAATTTTGTTACAAAAGGTTCAGTTGCACTAAGTTAACATAGCTAAATTGTGATAAATTGGGGAAATGTTTTCACTGAACTTGTGCAATTGATTTTAAGCTTTTTTATTCTTTGCTAGAAATGTAAAATGTTTTTGTTGAAAATATTCTTATTATTGACTACATACAGGAGTTGTAAGGCCTTGCTGGACACGTTGGTTGCTTCTTGTGCCTACATCCTCATATGAGAACTGGGATCCCTGGCTGAACCTTGTAGTCCATGAAGTGTGCATACGCCCCTACAACCCTTTCGTCTATGCAGCCAGAGCCTGGGGACTGAAGTCCTTCATCCTCCCCTTAAAGTAAAAAACGTGGGACAATAAAGACTTCCAACTCAAAAATTAATATTTTTTGTCTAACTTTTCCAACACAGCTGGTACAAAATGTAACTGCCTGAATAAGGAAAATTTGTTCTTTTTCGTCTCACCCAAAGCCACACTTCAGATCTGCTCCTTGCTGCGTGTAGGTCCCCCGTACTTTTTCCTGTCTTCTTTGTCACTCTCCTGCTGCAGGTATCCTGCTTATGTCTCCCTACCTGCCTGCTTCAGCCCAGACCGTTTTGTCAAACCATCTATGCTCAGCTGCTCTCAGGAAAGAGACCTTTCAGGGATTTAAGTTGATATGAAGTGGAGAAGCCGTGGTGTAGTGAGTGAGCAGCATTCACACTGACTGTCCTGACACACTCTTTGACAGAGTAAGCTAATATGTTTATATAGCAAAATAATCACAAATTCTGTTTTTCTACAGTCTACTGGAAGTGCCCTGTGTACTATTCAAACTAATTGTGTTCCCAGATCACAGAATAAAACAGTAAGTTATCATATAATTTATCATATAATTAATTTTTGCCTTAAATACCTCAGTCTGTAAATGCACGTATTTCCATCTGTAGCCAAGTCCTGGGGGGGGGGGGGGGGGAAGTTATCTCACTCAAACCCCTCATTTTTCATGGAAAATGTAGCAACAGAACTTTTTTTATGATCTTTATTCTGCATGTGATGCAGTGGGTGTTAAATCTTTCTGGAAGTTGTAAAAAGTACAGCTGCCTATTTACACATATGGGACTCTGACAATCTTATTTTGAGTCTCCCAATACAGAGTGTTTTGTTGGTTTTGTTGTTTGGGGTTTGGCTTTTTTATTTTATTTTTTGTGGGTTGGGTTTTTTTGGGGCTGGTTTTTTTTTGATGAGTTGGGGTTTTTTGCCCTTTTTTTTCAGATAAGGAAGGGCTGAGTTGCCACTGGAAAAGGTGTAAACTTAGAATCTGGAGGGGAAACAATTTGGAGGAAGATAGTCATTAGATACTTTCAATATTGTCTCAAATTTAAAATATCACTAAATATATTCTAATGACTAAATTAATCTCCTGGTTAAAAAAAAAAAAATAATAAAGCCATCTAATGCAGCTTTCTGACAGGTTCCCTATTTTAGACCAGTCACACTTGTTCTCTGAAGAACATCAGATAAAAAAACCACTGAAGATTGGCACGGCATGTCTGGAGTTCCTCCTCTTTTCTAATTCATGCCAAATATATTGTAATCAAACAAATAATTCTCCCCTGCTTTCTAGCCTGTACTCTTGAGTTTAATTGTGAAAATGGCCTTGCTGACTTCTGTATCTTGTCAGTTTGCAGTACAAAACATTTGTGTTTTCTAACTTTTTGCAGGGTTCTCAACCTGGCCTCTGGCAAATGAAGCTTTACTTTTTCTCTTGTGATAATGAGGTCTCATGAGCTAAACTATGCTCCAATTTACCCTGAACAATCCCCTGTTTGCGTATTAAACTTGAAAGACCTAATGTGGAAGAGATGATGTTGTTCATGTGTAACAGAAAAGATAACATATCCTGAAGAAACTCAGTTATTTCCAAGAACTGATCCATAATGTGGCATCCTCTCAAATGAAACAAGAAATATTTTCTCAGAAATTCAGGAAATAATGGAGTTTTTCAATGACTGAGCCTACTAATATTTTGAGTAGTCACTCTGAATAATAAATGCTATGCAGGAAGAGTACAACACAAAGACTGAAAAAATCCTGAATTTTTTAGGTCATTTCTCATTTTTGGTTTCTTATAATCAACACCTTCTTCAGGTTAAACCATTATACAAGTAAAAGAAAACATTTCTTAGGAAATAATCAAGGGTCAACTACTAAGCATAAAGAAATTACAAGGAACATATTCTCTTGAGTTAGTATTTAAATCTGTGAAAAAATAAAGGTTCACAAAATATAAAACTGGGTTGTAAAAATAAAATGTACACATGACCGAAGAGACCAAATGATTTCGGACTGGTGTATCTTAAATTGATAATGTCATACTGGAATATGACATTTTGCAGAAGACGACCATTGCAAACACTAAGTTACTTTTGCTTAACTTTTCCACCCAGCCCATAACTAGTCTTACAGCTCTGTGGGTTCACAATGTAAACTTCAATCCTTTAAACTCTCTTCAGGAAGATTTAAGCCTAAAACATTTTAATTTGCTGTTAAAGCAAACAAAAATCCACACATCCACATACTTTTAGGGGGTTGTTTGAGCTGATGAGCAGTAACTCATTAAGCTAGAATAACCTAACTACTAACTTCAGACTTGAAGACACAGAATGAGAAAGGACTCCACAAGCCTGGTTTCACAAATATTTTCCTTTTTCCTAAACAGCAAAGGAAACAATTTAACAAGAGCTATCAGAACTGGAGTAGTTCCCCAAGAAGAGGACTTTCTGCACATTTACAAAAAGTTTTGAAAATCCTTTATGTTCTCTGAACCATAGCAGTGGTTCTAGAAGACTGTTCACATATACCCTTGCTCTTCTAAGATTCTGACTTGCAAGATATGATTAATTTATGAAGACTGCAGCACAGTAAAATGGTGGCCACAAAATGTTCCCTAGTGCAGTCAGACATTACTGAACCTTTCCAGACCAGCTCCTTGCCTGCCTCCAAATCTCCTTCACATAGTTAAAATGGAAAATTCCCTTTTGTGTACGACATAGATGCCGCTCTCCCCATCCTCCATTTATCTGTGCATTTTCAGTCATGGGCGAAGTGATAGAGCAGTCTCTGTGAAAGCTCCATGTACTCCAATAAAGATTATCTCAGAGAGAAAAAGTTATTTTTTGAAAGACAGAGAAACCAAGTATCATTAGTCAGAAAGAAATCAAGGTCTTTTTAAGGAATCCACAAAATGAGTCTATCCTCATCAAGAAACAACTGTTCATGACCTTACATTTGGAAAAGGAGAAAAATGTCCCACACAGCTGAGTTTTGATATAGCAGCAAAGTAAACCATAGCATCACAGAGGCGCCAATTCTATACTATACTAAACATCACAGTTATTTTTACTGTAAACACCATTCCACTGACTAGTGCAAACACACCAACATGAATTTCAGCATGTTATAGGGGGTTTATTTGTTGTTGTTCCTTAATAGAATGAATAATTGCAAATTCTAATTGGAAAATAAAATAAGAATGTGGATACAAACTGTATAAACTGCAGAGCTATAGTTAAGAAGAACACTGTTTGTACGGTCTGAAAAGAATGTCCAACAGCTGCTGGCAAAGAGCTTTGCATTTATTTTATTGCTTTTTTTTTTCTCATGTAAGGAAGTTTTAAAGCATCCGTACTGAAGTTTAAGCTTTTATGTTCCAATGTCTGCTTTACTTTGAAGAGAAAGGTCAAGCTAAAATAAAAAAAAAGGTTTTCCAGGAGTGTAACTTCCATTTCCCTGCTCACTTCACATGATACCTTATCCTACAAGAATCTCACAGGCAGAATTTATCAACAAGACCGTCTTTTCATGTAAGGATGATCAAAGATAAAATTATAGATCCACTGATATAGTGCATTGTGCCCACAGTGTATGTACGGTGCAACTGAAGATCCCTTCAAAAGAGAAAATGTCCAATCACTTCAAAGATGAGGATTCAGTCCTACAGCTCAGCTTTCATAGTCCGCTTGGTTTCAAAAGTCATATTCAAAAAAAAAAAAAAAAAGAGAAGAGAATGGGGTCCCAAATTTAATGCAGAAAGTGAAAGGAAGTTATATGTATGCAGAAGGAAATGAACAGTGTATGCAATTAAAATTTTAAAGTGGAATCTAAGCAGAGTGTAACTACCAAAGCTGAAAATCAGACACTTAATACCTTTGCTTTTAGTAGAGAAATTCATCCTGTAGTGATTACTACAATTGATCAGAACCTTAGTATACTTGTTGAAACAAGCTGTAGGCAGCTTTAGCAAACCAGAAACCCTTTCCATCATCTTTTACTAACCATCTCATGCATCTGTGTTTTAAAATCTTTCAAATTTACCAGGGCCTTGGCTCATCCTAAGCAAAGCTGAATCCTTTTTATTTTATGGTAACTTTTAATGAAACTGCTTCACCTTTGGATGTACATAATTAAGGTGTGGTCAGTTACCTACTTAGTGAAAGATAAGAAGCAGAACCATTTGCTGAAAAAAATCTGTTTTCTTCCTATCATAACGTTTGGCAGAAGAAGGCCAACTTGTTTTAATTCCCTGTCAAGTAAAAGATCTGAACAATGCATTTTAACATTCTCAATTAATTTAGATAATATTTAAATATTTAATTTGTATACTTGATATATTTTAGGTTCATGCCAAAATTCAAAACTAAATCGAAGTATGTACAATCATATATCTCATTACATTCAACTGCATTTCAGTCTATTATCAAAATAAATATGAACTTTTCATATGCATTTTTGTCATTTTTTTTCCATGGGAAAGCCTTACAAAGATGGTTTCCCCGGCATTCAGAATGAAAAGAAGAATTAAAATACCACGCTTTTCTGAGGAAATTTCATTTGGTAAATAAAAGGGACTGAAAGACACATATACACACACAATCAGCTGTTTCCCACAATGCTTCTCACTATCTCTTTCAAATGAATAAAGCAAGGTTCAGAAAAATTAGCAGTTCACCAAAGTTTAACACGCAAAATTAGAATCAGAATCCAAATTCACAGTTCTACAGTCAGATGGCATTTTTTTGTTTATAAGATTCATAAACACCCATTAAAACCTCATGTCACTTAAGTAGCCACTCTTTGAGCACCTCTTTGACAAAGGGTTGTAAAAGAAACTTCTAAAATTCAAGGCAGACTGACCTGCTTTTTGCCCTTTCTTACCACTTTAAGCTCTTGTGTGTTTCAAGAGTGGAATCAAAGATTTCGTTGCCATTCAAAGCAGTTTTCCTTCCCACATTACTTCATACTAAGCGTACGTGCTTTTTGTTTTCTCTACAGACATTGAAACTTCCCTTATTTGAGGCACGGCTAATTTTGCTGTTGCTTCTTACCCTTTATTAAACTAGCTTGTACATTGGATGTCTGTCATTACAGTCCAGAATTTTTGCTATGTAAAACTCTTTGAATACTTTGAGGGTGGTCTGTCTGTGCGCTTACATGTATCTCTCTCTACAGTGGGATTTTTTTAATCCAGAATTATGTTTCCTAACTCTTTGTCTGCAGCTCTTCTCATTTGGTTAGATCACTATTTGGTTTCTTGTAAAGATAACAGGATAACAGAATCCACTTTGTATAGGGGATTTTCACTGTTGGTTTGACTAATCCCGCTGAAGAGTGTGGTAAAACTCCCGCCAATTTCCCACCCCAAAGGCTGGCTGCAGTACAGCATCACCCTCAAACTCACTGACAATGGAAGCCCATGCTCTGGAGCAGCGCAGGAAGCTAGCAGAAGCCGGGTGGATTTCAGTCCTCAAAGCCACTAATTCAGTTTTGGAGTCAGAACTCCCTTATGAGAAAAGTGCAAGATATTGGTACTATTTCTTGCCTGTCAGGCAGCTAAGAACATCTGAATTTAGTCACAAGAAAGCTATACAACCCTGTAGTTAAGCTTTTAGTGATAGTTTTCTTCCAGAGAAGCAAGATAAAACTGCCTGTGTGAGAATTGCCCTGGAGTTTACGTCAGTGGCAAGAAAGATGACAGGCCACTCTTATTTATTAAATGGCTGAAGTTCGACAGATGGAAAGAGATCAAGCAGCAAAACCATGTCTGAAGGTGACTGCAAAGTGTCCCTGCTCTTCTTTCAGGAATCAAACAATGTGGCCTTTTCACTCTTACTCCCTCCAGACCCTAAGGACTTTACTGATAAAGCAGCATTGTGACAGACTCACTATTCGTATTTCATCCTAGAAAAGGAGACGGATGAAGCATTGAGCAGTCATTTGGTGGTAGACCAGAATTGCTTGACTAAAAGAACCTGTGAAACTTTGCCCCACTAACAAGAGGAACTGTCATGAAGGCAGTTCTGAGAAAGCCAGCTTTTGTTACAACTATATCGTGTCAGACATCTAGCTGATAATCTATAGATGTCCCACCTTCTTCAGTGGTACTACACCAATTCACATCAACTGACAGTCTTACCCGTTCATTCTGAAGCAGGATTCTTCTCCATCCAAAAAGCTACTTGGAGTTAAAGTAAAATACAGTGCCAGTTAAATATGGAGGCGAAAGTAGTATGGCTTTCTCTTCTATCACTACAGAACAGCAACTCAAAGTTTCAGTCAAGGAATTGATTAATCCTCAAAAATAATAAAACCAACGCATAGTGAACAGAATAAACTAGTTTAAGTACATTTCTTGCGTAAGTATAGTTTCAGTTTTTGACTAAAACTGTGGTACCCTAATGTTCTTTAAATAGTAGCAGAAAAATGGCACTGCTACCACAGTGTGGGCAGCACTGAACACCTGCAAGACACCAATGTAAGACTGAACTGTATAGAACCTTAGAAATTTCCACATTCCCTCCATTTCTCCAGGGAAAAAAAAAAAAAAAGGATTCTGTTCTCCAAGCAGCTCTAAATATGGATCATTATTCCCTGTAGAAATCAGTAGCATTTATATGGAAAAAAATTAAAAATCACATAATTCACTTGATCAGTGAAGGCTGTAGAGAGGTGGGGGTCGGTCTCTTCTCCCAAGTAACAGGCGATAGGACAAGAGGAAACGGCCTCAAGTTTCACCAGGGGAGGTTTAGATTGGATATTAGGAAACATTTTTATATGGAAAGGGTTGTTCAGCATTGGAACAGGCTGCCCAGGGAAACGGTGGAACCATCATCCCTGGAGGTATTTAAAAGACAGGTAGATAGAATGCTTAGAGATATAGTTTAGTGATGATTTCTGTCAAGAGTTAGGTTGACGGTTGGACTAGATGATCTGAAAGATCCCTTCCAACCTAGGCCATTCTATGATTCTATGATTCTCCCTGCCCCCTCCCTCTATGCTGTTCATGTTGCATGTCGAAGCAATACGATACTCCTAGTAGATCTAAATATTTCTGAAGAACCCTAAAACACCTAAATAAATACATGTGCATCGGGTAAGATGCAACTCATATAAAATGCAATTTTTTCAAGTTCTTAGTCACCATCCTTGTTCATTCAAATAACACTTATTAAAACTACTTTTATATTACACTTACATTACAGCAGCATCTAGAAGCCCTAGATGAGACAAACATCCTCTTGTAAAGAGAAAAAAAAATACATATAACTAGGAGACAAGTTGATTGGAAACTGAGACCCAAGTTCTGTACAGAAAACTGATACCTTTCAGCACATAGCTCTCAGGGTCTACCATTGTTCCATCATAAACAAGATGATGCAGGGCTCAATTGATTCTTGCCTATTGAAACTTGGCAAGAAGGTGACTGAATATGTTTTTATTGCAGGAACTTCTCCAGTCTGCCTCAAAACAAACCTCAAAAATTAACCATAGCCAGCAATATGTAGAGAACCTAGCATTTCTAGAGTGAAAGTCTCCAAAGTTGGCAATTGTCTTATAATGTCAATGGCAGACCATCACATGGACATTTGTGTTCTCTTGCATTCCTGGTTCTAAGACAAACAACTACTGGGAAAGACCAGAAAACAGCCATGAACCAAATAGAGACTGCTGCAGGCTGAGATGAAGTCTGGTAGAAGTGATTGGCAGCCTGTAGGTATTTAATGGGAAAAGCAGACATCACTAAGCTCCAAAGTGAGAAAACAAGCCTCATAAGACCTATTAAAAGATGAAGAAATTAAAAGTCTACTGGAACAAATCAATTAGATAATGAAACTCTGGCACTAGATCAAAACTGAAAGGGAGAGGAGGGGGAAAAAAGGGGGAAATAAGATCAAATAGCAGCTGTGGGATGCAAGCTGCAGAAAGTAGAACTGATTGAATATCCACAAGTCAGACCCAGAATGAGGCAGCATCTGGCAGAATGAGGGTGGAAAGCGGTGGGAAACCAGAATAATAGGAGTAGAGAGTTTGTGAAAGCTGGTTGCATGACGCTGCATACCAGAGCACCCTGATGGGCTGACTGCACAGACGTATGCAGGCTTAAATGCACCTCACCCATTTTGGAAGCAGAAAGCAAGCCTTACCAGAGGAGGAAGATAAAGAAGTGAAAGTCAAGGAATTAATGAAATACGAATCAACAAGATAACACCGGGAAACAAGGACGGAGATACTGTTAATATTTAGTGGGATAACACTCATGCCCAGAAGGATTAAAGTTTTATAGTGATGCTGTAAGAAATACAACAAACATGGCACACTGTAGATATGGACTGATTTGCCTCAGAGTATCACTTTTGTTGTTGCATAGTCTACTCTCTGTGGCCTTTAAGCCTGATTCATTTTCCATTACCATGGAAGTTTGTGGGAAAGCATTCAGAATCTGCTTTCTGTCTTCTTACAGAAGATGTGTTCCTGATAAGGGGAAGGGTACCATGCCACATGTTCAAGAATTATTTTCCAAAGACAGTCATGGTCTCAGTTTTTTAAAGATACTCGGATACCTATTCAATTGCATCACAGAACTTCTTTCATAAGCCAGGCTTCCTAAATTCCATGAACATTTAAGTGAAATTAAGGCTATGAATGGTTAACTATTTTTAAAAAGGAATTTGGAGGACAAACTACCTAAATTACTTTAAAAAAACTTATAATCCAAAAATTTACTGAGATGGCCGTAAGTTCTGTCTTTCTAATACCAGTAAGATAGATTGAACTTTTACACTTCTGTAAGGAGTTATTGGTGTGTACAGAATGAGCTGGCGGAGTTTTGAGGCATGGTTTCCTAAGACAATGAAGCTAATACAGTCATAGCATAATAGCGGGCATTATCCCTTCCCTATCTCTCCAGTTTACTGCCCATATTTATTCAAAATTATCAGAGGAATTGAAGTCTCAAAGACTCAAGGTTCTTACAAGTTTCAGGAATAGTAGCAGAAAGAAAGAGAAAAAAAAGCTGAATTGATGCCCTAGTATGTGAGGGGAACACATGAACTTGAGCTAAACAATTAGCACTCCCATTCTGTGAGTCTTCCAACAGGTAGGTCATGAGCGGCTGTAACATAAATTTCTTCTTGCCCAAATTGTGAGAAGAAGATACCAGGAGGAAGATGGGGCTCCTCGTTTACCATAGCAGGAATGAGATTATTCTCATGAGATCCCTAGTGAGATTTTTCACAAACGAGAAACTGTTGTAGTGAAAAAACAAGGTAAAATGCAAGATCTGTAGCAGAGAATGGTTTCTTTTCTTTTGCTCCATGGATCCTAGTAATCTTTATGTGAAGTATCACATTGTATACATTCCTTGGTTAAAATAAAATTATTTATTTTGATCAAAAAAATCATCACTCAAACATGCAGGTGGAAAAAGTCAGAGAGATGTTGGCAGAAAGTGTTTAACTCTAATGCTAGAATTCTGTTCTTCCATCAACTGTAAAGTAGAAGTTCCATCTAAAATGATTAAAAAAATGAGAAAAGTGAAGCAGCTGGTGAAAGAGGACAAAGTCTGTGCCTCAAGTGGTAAAGGCTTTGGCCTTCAGGGGACAAAATGACCCTTAGTACAAAAGAGTGCATGCTGACTTTAAAGCTGTAGAGCACTGAGCACAAAAGCATTTTACTTTCAAAGCTGTCACATCAAACAAACTATATCTGTCACGTTACAGATTAAAGTGTTTTGCAAGATTAACAATTGGGCAATGGACATGGAAGGTACTGAATAATCATTTGTATCTGTACTTTACTTGTCCTTTGTTATCAGCCTGTACAAATGCTGAAGATAAATAACCAGTAATCAATAACCAGTATCACAGCCTAAAGAAAAAAGAAAAAAAAAACCAACAACAAACAACCAAACGAAAACACTAATATAAAAATGGCTATAATGAAGTACATGGTGTGTACATTACATGTTACCAGAGTAAATGGGAACTCAGCATTTAGGTCTGTGAGTTCCCACAATTTTACCATGCATTTATCATCATTTGGGTATCAGACTTTTGCAATTTCATGTTATATTTGACACTTTTCAGCCTGAATATATGAGTTAGATACCACCATAGATATATACCACCTAGAGGACCCCACTTAGATCTCTTATGTATGGAAAGAGAACTTTCCAAATGTCAGGGAATATATATACCCTAAATTGTTCTTTTTATGGTAGCAGTTTATGTTTCTTGGTATCATCTTTTCGTGGCATGAGACATAGTGTATATTCTCATTGGTTTAGTGCTGGAGACCAGACTTATGTAATCTTTACTTCATCTGTTACTGTCTCATTGCAAGGTCTTAAGTCACACTTTCCCTTTGGTGCCTCAGTTTGTCCATCCAAATAAGCCAGTGATACAAAAAAAAATGTACAGCAGGCACAACAGATGCATTTGACATACGAGGGAAGACGGTTTAGTTGTAAGCTGGAGAAGCCCAGCATTAGGCAGAAAGTTCTGCAGTAGAAATCTTGCTTACAGATATAAAATATAGGCACAGTAAATAATGTAAGTGCTATGGAAAACTTGATTAGGAAGGATATTTGGCAAGTTATTAAGGCAATTATCTAATGTGTTCTTCCTCACCAAGAAGAAACTCTGCTACCACACCAGAGCACTTAAGCACTCTTGTGAATGCAGAATTTGGTTCTCTCGGGTTCCCTGTTATGCTTATTTCCTTTTCCTTCACATAGAGTGTGCAGGACTGATTGTGAAAGGTGAAGGACTACAGGAACAAGGATATTGCAGAATTACAGGCAAGTGTGAACAGTGGGGCTCTACCCAAGTTGCCTTCCTTCCACTGTTGGGACTTCCTGAGGGCTGTGAAGTTGAGCCAGAGCAAAAATTGTTGCGAAGAGTGTAGTCTTTCCATCAGGAAATCATCAGTACATTGTATGCAATCATATATTCTAAAGGACGTATTTCCTTTACTGCTAAAGCTCTGAAAAAACAGTCTCTGACTTAAAAAAGAGAACCACCTTTCCCACCCCAAAACTGCAGAAAAATTACAATGATAAATATTTCTCTTTTTCGTCTAGGGAGTCCCCGTAATTTAATGGATATATCCTTTCCCTCCCTCCTTCAACTACCTTTGCCTCAGCTTCAAGTAAGTTCCACATGTGAACTGTTCAAGGCCCTGGAAGTCTAACAACATCACAAAAAAGAGACAGAAGGTCTGGGGCAGGAGGAGGAGAAAAGGCAGATGTGGCTTGACAAGTGATGAGGAAATAGGCTTTCAGGACACGTAAACTCAGGACAGCTAAGCTGACACTGTATCCCTGAGAAACAGAAGGAAATCCCACACCAGCCAGAGAACAGCATTACTGAGTCAGTAGAGCATATAGGAGTGATCAGCAGGCATGCTGGTATTTCAGAACAGGCAGACTGAAGTCATGAGAATATGAAACACCATCTGAGAGGAGACATTCTGAACAAAATGCAAGGAAATCTCCATGGAATCAGCTAGGAGGCATGTCAGGAGCATGACCAGCAATGCTGGCTGGAGTTCAAAAGGTTCGGCTCCACATCACAAAAAGCATCCAAGTGTTACAAACATCGTTGGTCCTGTGTATGGATTATAAATTAGTTTTTCATTAAAATTCCATGATTCCCACCCACCCCTTTAATCATGAAATAGTGTCCTCCCATAGCACCTACCACTCAGGAAGAGCTCTGCACTCATTATGACATCCCTGTGAAGTGTTACCTTGACAGATGGAGATCTGAAAACCAAAGGCTACATGCTTAAGGTGGTACTACAAATTAGTACTAGATCTGACAGATTCCCAAAGCAACTCTTTAAAGCAGATTCTCTTTTAACTACTAACTCAGATTTCTCACACTGTTGTATTGGAAGAAGAAGAGCTCTTATTTTGTTCTTGTTTCGTGAACATTACCGCTGGAGAGCCTCTTAAAGCCAGTTACAGTAAATTAACAGACAGAAAAGTGGACCTGGACAGTACCAAGACCACAGCAAATTACTGAGTGCTTTACAGCCCTCTTTTATTGCATTTGAAAAGAAGGGTGATTCAAACATTATCTAAATGACGGGCAAAACAATCTTCTGTAGACCCAGACAGCCCAACAGCAAACAAGGCTTTCTGAGCAGGTGGCATGGTAGCTGCTAAGAGAAAGGGGGGGGGGGGGGGGGGGAAAGAAAGGGAAAAAAAGAGAAAAGGAAAAAAGAAAAAAAAAGAAAGTCAATATGTGAGGCTAAATCTCGATAATCCATCTTAACAGTGCTAGAATACCCTTCCCGAGGCCTGATTCTTCATTCCTTCATAATAGCAAATTCTTGCATTACTAACAAATGCAATTTAATAATAAGCTTCACAGCACAGAGTGTTTCTCCTAAAATGCTGGGCACTGATATAAAAAAGCCACATCATAAATTCAGCTTCTCCTAAATAACAGTAACTTGCTCTAGGACAGCAAATAACTGTCCTACGATTTCAAAGAAATGCTTGAGACGAGCTGGCTGGAAACTCAAAACAACTACTTTTCATGAGAAATAACTAAATAAACCTTCAAATACTGTTTTAATTCTGGGGAAAAATATGAGATATTTTTCCCTCTCAAACTCCTGCCTCTCACCAAAGAAAAGAGGCGTATGGATACTTAACTGACAGTACCATGAAGGAAAACCATCACCTTCTGGCTCTTTCTTCCACACTGCAAGTAACCATCTGCATCTTCTAAGGCTATGCTTGGAGACTGGGATGCTGACAGACAAATATGAATTCGGCATTAATGAGCAAAACCCTGCTTTCAGGGTTAGAAGAGACAGAATCAGAGCATAAGAATATGGACAGAATCAGGGCGTGAGACAAATCACAGTTCCAGTTTGTTTATACCAAAGGACATGGCTATCTGCAGGACTCTTCCTGCTGTCTTCATTCAGCCTGGCAAGCTTACTTTAGCAGTTTGCTGAATTGCAGTGTAAGTACTTACCTCTGAGCATGAGCATTGACTGGCTCAGGGGAAGCTGCATGCCTGAAGTTAACCATGTATTTTAAAATCCAATCAAGTGGGTCCTCTCAGAGTACATAAAGAGAATCATGCTTTGGGGTTGACATACCAAGCAGCTTCTATTCTTGAGAGGATGAATCCTTTAACACCAGCATTTGCAGTTACCTGGCAGGAGATGATGGCCAGGCCTCTGAACTTCCTTTATGGGGATAAAGGGAAGAAAACAGTCCAGCACTGCTTTACATTGACATAGGTTTGTTGAAATATACACTTCAATAATACAGACATTTCTGGCACCATTGTGCATGCCTAAGTCTGTATTTGCAGATAAAAGGGGGCCAGGACACTGTTTCAAATACTAACCATGCTATTTAAACTATTAACATGCTTTCTCCCAGACAGTGCCTGGGAACGGTGGGTGACAAGAGGAGCCGGGGTGGTTCCCAGTAAGCAGACTGCAATCTTTTCAATCTGTTTTGGAAAGGAAAAAAAACCAAGCAACCTAGTTGCATGGATGTGAGCTGTGCCATGCCATTTTGCATAAGAGACAGAGAACAGATCACATACATTTTACACAGCAGCACAGATGTAGCTTGTTTTCTAGAATGTAATCTTGTGAAAGGACAATGGTAGCTACAATAAATTGTGAGAGAATGATCTAGAAATATTTCTTGGTCCTCTTCCAGGTTTCAATTATCCAAGGTGCATGTTGCACTTGTCCTTCCTGCCCACCCTCCCATGTCCCACAAAAAAGGAGAGCCATACAAGCCAAAATGATCATTTTTAGGTTGTAGGTTGAAAGCTTGTATGGAAAACTATCATGTGAAATATGTCTAAGGTAGTTGTAAGAAACTTTTAAAAATGAGAAAGAATGAAAGCTGAATTCATTTCTAGAAAAAGCCATCACTATTTGATCCTAGGAATATTTAGTTAATTGGCTCTTACACCTGGAGCTGTAAAAAGTTTTCACAGAGACTAGAGTTATCTTCCAATCCACACTAATGCCCAAGGCTTTACCTAGACGAATAATATTAGCTCTGGATTTTCAAAGAATCCTTTGGACAATCAAGTCCTGCTAACTTTTTGGGGCAGTTTAACATGTACCCCCCTCCATTTGCTTGGAAATCCAACCCCCATCACTCAGCCAAAGCTGCTCTGTCATTAGACTCTGGGCATTCACCGCAGGCACTTCCTGGTGCCTGCTGTCTTGAAGAATGTTTTATTGGGTACATTGCTCTTAATTTCTCCAAATCCAACGAATTTCAAACATCACTCTAAAGAAATAGTAATTTTTATTTTTTTTTTTAAATTTTTTTTTTTTTTTTAATTTTTTTAAATATGGAAAAGATGACTTATTACATACTCAGCCTGAACTAGTTACTTCAGTCCTATTAATCCTTCCTTCATGGACTGTCATTATTGCTGCTGTTCTGTTTCTTACAGAAAGTTATAATGCATTTTCTTTTACACCCCAAATCTCCTCTTCTTCGAAGGAAGTCATCACCACACCTGCTCTGGCTGCTTTGACTCCACGTGTCCTAGGTTTTTGCTATGTCCAGGAGAAAGTGATTAAAGAAGAAACAGATACAACACCTCTAGAGTCAACAAGGGAGCCCGGGGCATCAAAAAAGTGAAGAGGTGTCAGGTTCAGCAATGACTTTAAAGACAAATACAACAGCATGGTTTGCTGATAATAATTCAGGCCCAACTGGAGATGTTTCCCATTTGTAGGAGATGGGAAGGGGTACCAGGAGTCTGGTTCCCAACACTGGCTAAGTATTTGTGGAGGGACAGAATTCAGTGACTGGACTGAAACATCAAGCAAACCAGGGACCACTGTGTGTAGATCCAAAACCTTTCCAGGCAGCTCTTACAGGGGGAGTTAGTCATCCACATAGACAGAGTTTGCAGGGATACGGTAGGACTGGAATCTACTGTCAAGCAGAAAGATTGCCAATATCATGCTGAGAAGCCAACACAGGATCTGTCCTTTGCCTGCTCAAGCTACTGTGTGCCTTAAGCCTGTAAGGGCACAGGCACTAAGGTCATTGCACTGATTTTTTAGTACAATGAGGAGTAACAGTACTATAACAATAACACTGTAGGACATTACTACTTGCACAGTGGACAGCCTTCTGTAAATACACTGAGAGACAAGTTTTTCCATGCAGAATTGCATACATGGTATTCATTCAGTCAGACACCTCACACTTTCTGACATTTAAACATACACTGCTTTGAAATCAAGAAATCAGCTTTCTAAAATGTCTTACTGCTCAACCAGAAGCCCTAGGGTCACTGATGACCATGGCTTCATAGCACGTTATAAAGTCAGAGCAGGTATCTGAAGATTTATTCCTTTCCCTCCTTAAAAAAATAATCAAGTGTCTCACCCCCACCAATGAGACCAGAGTTATCCCAGTTGCTGTTTTCTGTATAAAAATAATTTACTTTTCTTTTCCTCATGCTTAGGCATGTTGGAGGCTGTCATTCCTATGATTCACCCCTTCTCAGCTCACCTCACCACCAGCAGTGCTCTTTTTCCCAAGAACGGGAGTGGAGAGGGATCTGTGCCTAACTATCAGCAGACACAGTCTTTCAGCAGCTTAGCTCAAAGAGCTATGAAACCCAAAATGTCCTCTTCCTCTCCATCAGAAGGGCAAAAAGGGAAAAAACATCTATTTATGGCTGCCAATGCAAAGGTCAATGAAAATAATCTCATTTGTTTCCATGGGTTTTGGATAAGACCCACGGATCTTTATTTTTAGGTATGAAAGGGTCTATTGCTGGCTGCTTAAAATATACTGTGACTGACTCCTCATCCATGGGACAATAATCCTCCCTTGCTTTTGCTGCACTTTGACAATGAAAGGTCCTTTTTAAGCTTTGTCCAGCACACACTGATTATCCCCAACACACACTAAGTACTTTGTTTAGAATGGTTTTCTGGAACAACATTTCTTTCCCTGCTCTGGTGAAAAAGGCTTCGGTCTCCTTTCCCATAGTCCTCTCTTGTACAGCTGAGCATCTGAGCCTACTGCATTTACCCTGTCCTCTGGCCATATAGCTAGGTGTCTCTGTGTGACTAGACCATCATAGCCATGTATGCCAGTTGTAATGCACACTACAAACCACAATGTCCAAAAAAATTGCTATCATCTTGCTCAAATTGCTGTCACTGCCACAAATCTCCTTGGTCTTCTGTTGTGCCAGATTGGATCAAAAAGCATCAGGTCAATAGTAGTCCTAACAAATTAGGGCCTGTTTTCTTTTCATTAACCGTTTAAAGAATTTGTTGTGTACTGCAAAAAACATAGACAATGAACTTTATCAAAAAGTATCTTCCCGTATACGAGAACATACTTTTCCAGTCAAGTAAATATGCATATATAAGGTGCTGCTGTGAGAAGTCACCCGAGACTTTAAATCTAATCCATATTCTGCCTACCATGGCTGTTTTGCCAAATGGAAATTAGACACCCTGGGACAATTTTTGAAAACAACAACCATGAGCCCCCAGAGCATCTAAATAACATCTGAACGGATTTAAAGATTTGCCGTAATTATAGTGGACAATAAATATCTGAGCAGAGTGGCAGATTTCTGTGGGACAGGAAGTGCCCATATTGGTAGCTGCCTAGGATTATATATCCCATTCTTGCCCTTTTCAGACTGAGTGCTTATGTGCACCAAGAATTTCTGTTCATTAAATACACTATTTCAATTAAAACCGCATCAAAAGTGGAAAGCACAGTTTATCCCAAAGTAGTTTATTCCAATCTGGTAAAAACAGATAAACCAAATGTTATAAAATACTTAATATCAAAATAATTGTGCAATGTACCAGGGCCTTATGACTGGAATTAAAATAGCTTCAAGCATCCTCCCAACTTAATTGTTCTGTTTACGCTGTTAGCAGAGACAAGGAGTTAGTTTCCATGCTACTCAGAGTCTGTGGATCAGTCTCATTTTCAACAGTGGCCGTCATTCTTAAGGAAAACCTCCCTTCTTGTTCCAAGATAAAGTGAGCTCCCTGCCCAGTCTTCCAGCTCTCCAGTATGTAAAAATGTGTATTTTTTCTCCCGTACACATTCTGTCAGGGCACATTCCTACAGTCTGAAAAAACAGCTCACGAGCTAAATCAAAGAGAAACCAAAAATACTTTCACAATGAACTCTATTAAAAATATTTTACACCGGGGTTGGGACTGAAGCATTCCCTTGCAAATAGAGTATCAGTTCCTTTCCTTATTAAAGAAGTTCTGAGCACCAACCAGTATTTCCTAGAGTTTCAAGTCATATTTCACTCCTGATGAAAGGTTCAGAGATGCAATTATTAGTGAGCAATTCTTGACAGCTTTCGGGAATCTCATCACCAAGAAAACTGAGATTAATAGGTCTGCTCTTGATAAGTGCTAGGACAGCTGGATGTTACACAGAAAAACGGGATCTGTTCCGATTAAATGAGGACATCTGGTCAGCTTCCTCTTGGAAATGATTCTTCTAATTTTAATAACAATAAAAGCAATCCAATATATCTAGAAGGCAGATACTCTAACGAGCCAGACACTGAGTGTTGAAGACTGGACGTCACCTCAAAAGGAGATCACTAGCAAAAGCCATGGTCCAGTGCCAGGGAACAAGGCAAGATCACAGCAACCTCTTGCCTGCAGTCCCAGCTTTTGCTACCACTGGTACAGAAAGTGAAGCTCCTCTGCAGGAAAGCTACTGCTTTGCCTCTTCCTCTCTTCCTTCGCTCTCTCTTCTCAGCACAGTTTCATGTGGAGCAAAGACTCAGGAGACTTGAAAGACATCTGCCCATCCCAGTCACATCACCAGAGGCCTGAGTCCTTGCAGCCAATGGGGAAAAAGTTTTCAATCCCTACAAACTTTGAATTTTCAATTATGTATACATTTATTTTCAGGAAAATCCAGATCTGCCTATTTTTACATGTTCTGCACTTAAAACACAGGGAGCCTGACAAAATGCCACTAATGATGGATATATGAGCACAGAGGGAAGTGATTGCAAAGAAACATTCAACCTTCTTCAGTGCAACAAACCCATGCACCAGGCCCTGGTACATAGCGGGTATTTGGAAAAAAGACTAGTAATATCATAGCAATTTACAATTCACCTCCAAAAAAACCAGCAGCCGCTCCCTCTGTAGCAGGAGAAAACAGAAAGTCCATAGGAAATGATATTGTAACTGTAAAATTTCCTTTCAGTAGGATGGTGCTACTTCTTCATAGCATGGAAGGTATTTCCTCCTTCCTGCTCCCGCTGGGAAATCCTCAGCAGGACTCGGAACTTTGTCCATAAACAGATTACACTGTAATTATATTATTTATTTTTATGTCAGATCCCTTTAGAACCAAGGGAGCATAAGAGAAGACTGACTGTAACTGCCTGCCATTTGCACTGTTAATTGCTATCAAGTGGCTTAAATCCAGAAAAAGAGAAGTCATTTGAAAACACAAAAAAAATATAAACAGGAAAGCTAGTCAAGAGGAAGAGTCATTCTGTCTAGCACACAGACAGGACAAGCAGGGACAGGATGAACTGAAGCCATCTCAGACCGCCTCGGGGTGCCCTGCCAGTACTAAGAGCAAAAATAGGACTCATAACACCAACATCTGACTTCCAAGACTCAAGGCTGCATAGACTTCTGCTGGCAGCTGCAAAAAAAAGAATCAGAATTAAAAATACATATTAGCTAAAGCAGAGGAAAAAGCAAAGGAGAATCTCAAGGACACTGAAATTTTCCTGATGTTCTTTTTATGAATAAAGGCTTTCTGGATTATTGCAGAACTGTGGAGTTATCACCACTGACTGGCACACGCTGTGCTCAGAGGTACCTGTACAGAAGAGAGAGGTGCTCCCTGGTTCAAAAATAAAAGCAGTAGCACATGCAGGTTAACAATTGGGAAAGGATCGTAAAGTCCTGCTTCATCTGCAGTCTTTGCCTGCTGCCAGGATCAATCCAGCTAAGTAGCTTTTGAAAACAAAACAACAACAAAAAACAACAACAACAAAAAACCAAACCAAAACAAAAACAAACAAACAAAAAAACAAAACAAAACAAAACAAACAAACAAAAAAAAAAAACAAAAAAAAAACCAAAAAAACCCCAAGCCCCTTCCTTAAGCTCTGCTTTTATTTCAGGTTGTAGGGAAAAAATGCCACACTGTGTTGATCAGCACTGCCATTGGGTTTTCTCCACTCAGAAACATTAAAATTCTCAGATTGGTGGCATAGAGCCACCAATACTGAGACTGCAAAAAGGGGAAGGGAATGGAAACAGGAAAATCTCCACATAGCCACGTACATAAATAACCATAGCAAAGCAACACAACAGGACTTTGTTTAGTTTCATGCTCCAGAGATCACTTGTCCATTCACCTTACTCTTCAGCATACTCCAAATCCCAGTGTCCTGCTCAGGAATCTTTATCACTGCTGGGCCAGTCCAAGTCACCCACAGAGGATGGGATCTCCACATAACAAGCAAGAAGAGGGCCTTGAACACCTGTTTTGTGTGGTAGGAAAATAGGGAAATAATAGCGATCTCATCTCACCTGTCTGATGCAAGCCCAGATTCATGCTAGTATCTGTGGAGGGGTAATACTTTTTCATAGTACTCAATGCAACATTATTCATAAGAAGGTCAATAGCAGCAAGGCCAGATCATGAAAATGGCCAAAGTGGAAGAGAAAGATCTCTGTATTCCTTTCCCTTGGACAATGCTGTAATACCATATCTCTCTTTATCTTACCAAATCACTCATAAATAAACCTTATATTTGAAAAAAACATAATCCAGTTTGATGTTCTTTAGTGCTTTGACTGGGTCAATGCTACCTTTGCATTTGCACAGACCTTTCCTTTCAGTTAAAAAAATGTTTGATTTCTAGGTAAGTTTTCTAAAGCTAATGTAATCTGTTTGGAACAGACCTACATTATTCCCTCCTACCAACACTCCCATCTCTTTCCCTAGGGAATCTTTTAAATTTACGTCCCCCTGCAGAACTTTGAAGGCAGCTGATCTTAAACCACATCCTCTGGCAAGCCATGAGCTTGTTAGTTAGCTATAAGTAGACCATCTCTCAAATGACCTAGCACAAATTTATACTTGGTGATGGGAAGAATGAGAGCTTGCGCTCGGAAATACCTAACTGAGCTGGAGTTGGAATCCTGTTTCTTCTTCAGATAGTAATGTTCACCTGCATAAAGCAAAGTATCCTGATATTGTGCGCTGGGATTAGAAGACTATCATGATGATCTGAAGACAGAGCTGGGCAATTTTATATTTCCCAGGAGCCCTTAGAGACTCCTTAGATGGAACACCAATATAGCAGATACTTTGTGACTAACAAAGAGAAATGTTAAAAAGCCCCTAGAGAACCCTGAATATGTGACAAGAGGAAATAAATGGAGAAGAAATATGGGGAACAGACAGGGACTTTGAAGAGACAGGCTACAAAAGAAACATGTCTCTAATAAAAAGGGTATCAAACTCAAAGAGTTTGTGAGAAGCAGGAAAGACTGAAAAACTTGCTGAATCTCATTTGTAAGCTGATCTGAAGGATGAGTTGCCAAGTCCTGTCAACGTAATTAGGAAATATGGCCTCACATTTCATTCACATTCTTCCTATCCTTTCACAAATGAAAAGAGACACAGAAGGTATGGCACAAACACCTAAGAAATGTAAACAGTCTGAACAGGCTCCATTCCCTTTCCATCAAGCCTAATCTGAAAGAACAACAAAGCATATGGGCATTGGTGTAACTGATGTACCAATGAATGAACTTGAAACTTTCGTTGTAAAAAGATACCATATATATAACTGCAAAGGATTCTCTTTCTTCATGTGCAGAGGACAAGATGCCTTCTGATGCCTTCACCTCCTAATCCTTTCATGTTAGGGCAACAGAGCTAGTGAAAAATTCATTCACGTCATTTCATCAGAATATCTTACAGAGCTGTGTAAGACTTTCAGACGATGCTTCAGTTCAGGTTACTCAGGCTGAACATGGAACAAAAATATCCAGTCACCCTCTGAAGAACTCAGACAACATCCTCTTTGGGAGGACAACGTCCTGGGACAAGAGAAACACAAATCAGATTTCTCCTCTAAATATGGTAAAATTATAGAATCATAGAATCATAGAATGGTTCGGGTTGGAAGGGACCTTAAAGATCATCTAGTTCCAACCGCCATGACTTGATCCAGAGTCCACAGTATAAGAACTTTCAGCTACAATGACAAAATCTGGGCAAATAGACTTAGATGCCCATGGTTCCAGTTAGGCAATGGTTTCCTATCTTACTAACAATTTGTATATGACGATTTTTATTTTTTTCTTTCCTGAATCAGAATAACACCACAAAATCTCAAGAAGAGTGATTTTTTTGCAGGAAAAAAAAAGATCTTTTTTTTCAGGAAATTAAGTATTCCATTTAAATTTAAAGATTAAAAAAATAGAGCTTAATCTTGAAAAAAATGTTGTGCAAAGTTGTTTTAAGCTGAGGAAAAAAAAAACCAAACAATCCTTAAATTTTTTACGTCATAGTACAGACCATTTTGAAGCTTTTTCCTCAGAATATATTTGAGTCTGAGTTTTTTTGAGAAGCTAAACTTTTCTGTAACCAGTTGAAGCTTTTAAATCAGCATTTTTCAGAAATAAAGATAGAGGTCAGCAAACGTTCTTTAAATCGTAAAGTTGCCAGGCCAAACGTGGAAGAAATATCAAGTGCTTATATTTATGAATTCCCATGACAGGTGCAGGAGAAATGTTTCAGAACAGAGTGAGAATGAGAAAGGATTAAAAGATTACAAATTCATTTGTCAAAAATTAGGAAAACTTTGGTACTCACATTGCATCCTACAGCAATTGGGTGGGTTTTTTTCTGCTTGGAATTTTACTTTGAAAGCTGCTTTTTAAAGGTTCCACTAAACAGAAACTCTCCAAAGAAGAGTTTTCTATATTGCATTCGGTCGCAAAATCACCTTAGTGTGAAATCACTGGCCACTCAGGTTTCATCATAATAGCCTCCCTCCTGCTCTGGTGTTCTGGGAGCCACCACCCACGGGGCAGGGGGGTGGAATGCGGAGGAAGAAAAATCACTCCCCACTGAAGACATCAAGCTGCACGTGCAGAATTTGAAGCACTTAGGAGCCCTAGTCACTTCTGTATAATGTGATCTATTTAAAAATATGGTCACACAAGAATTTCACTGTTTTTGAAATTAAAATCTTAGTTAAATGAAAAGACAAGCTTGACAAAGGTACCGGAGTGTGCTGCTTTGTTTAACAGGCTGTGGCAAGTATCCAAATTCCAGTCAGAATTGCAGCAATCTCGTATGCTGTCAAGAAGTATGACTTCCCTCTGACAGAAAGTACTGCAAATTTTATGAGAGATAATTGAAGCCAATTCTTGTAACATCCATTAGAGTCCCTCCCAAGCCGTCTGTGCAAGGTCTAGAGGAGTGCGAGCTCTCCCAGTCAATTACCCATATTGGTAACTAACAGCTTCCACGTTCTCTGCTGTTTCCACCTTTAAAAAAGGCCTTTGTTCTGTAGAAATCATTCCTGGCAGCTTTAAGTCATTAACCTTTGCAAAACTTACCTGTTTCAGTGTCTAGCAGAGAGAAGCATAAAAATATGTGCCTAATACTGTAACAAGAATAAGCTGACTTGATGCCGTATTTCACCTCACACCGTGAAACGTTGGTGGAGAACCCTGTCCACCTGGCTTAGTAAAGTACACAGAGGAAAACCAACCTTTACAATATTCTGCATTTTAACAGCTTTATAAACCTCCCGTATTCAGAGGGTCTGCAAACCAAAGACAGGGATGGAGCTGAAAGTTATAGTACAGGCAGTATGAACAGCGTTGTTGGGATGATCCAAGGACATAAGTGGAAAGGTTTGCAGGAAAATGTGCTCTTCTATATTACAGCAGCTGGTAGAGTTTAGGTCCAGCTCTGTTATGGGCATAAATAAAACCATAATGGGTATAAATAAAAGCTACGCTATCTCTGAATTGTAGGTCTTAGTATTCAGGATGCAGTTACACGCTGACACACTCTTGACCGCTTTGTACTCCCAGTCCTTCTTCCCACCCCCCCCCAAACAGCTTGATTCAACTGTCTGTGTGGCTGCCTTGTAAGGTGGCTGTATGAAACGCAAACGCAACTCAAAAAACGATCCTCTGTTCTTTCTCTACTCAGTGGATTTCTTGTATCTCTTCCCCCTCAGATGACGCACAAAACAGAGACACACACATTGCAGAAGGGTTATAATAAGTGTTCAACAGTGTGATGGGCCTCAAGACACTACTACTGTTCTTGAGGAGATTATTGATGGGTTAATACACATGGTTCCCAGTTACAGCCACTACACGGGCCTGCAACTCTGCAAGTTACAAATACTGATCTTCAAACTAACAAAACTGTGTTTCAATACATGGTACTGTATTTGCAAGTATGTTCCTCATATAAAGAGCCAAAGAGGGTCATCGACTAAGCCTCACACTTTCATTACTAGAAAATAAAGGTTCAAAGGAAGGAAAGAAGGAAACACAGCTGAGTGGCCACATCCTTGTCAGTGTATTCGGTTGATACATGGATCAACCAATCAAACCAGTCTAATTGTCTCAATTTTCAGTGCAAAACTCACTGCTTTAGGGCTCCTGGAAGCTCCCAGTTTAGGAAGCTGCACAAACTGAGTGTAGATACTCAGAAATACAGAAATGTAACTTATTTTGTAAGGAAAGCCAGAAGTTTTCTTTTGACTCTTCATCCTCTATCAAAGAAAATAAACAAACAAACAAAAAAACTCAAAGAAAAGAAAAAAGACCATGGCTATGCATAAATAGCCTACCTACAGTGTAGTGCTCATTAAATCCATTCACAAAGATCGGCTGGAATTTCTTTGAACTCAATTTAATGCAGTCTTATTTCATTTACCTGAAGTCTGGCATCAAAACAGAACCAGGTTAACATACAGCAGCATTTGGTCCTGTAAGGAGGATTTTTAACACCAAAAAATAATAGTTAAATAATTGAAAATTGATAAGCAAGGGAAGAAAAAATATTGTAGCAAGTGGCATCTTCCAGCTCATATACTGGAAAAACAGTAACTTTTACAGATTTCAGGATCCTACAACATATTCATCAGTCTGCGAGCAGACAGGGAAGGAAGAACCACGAGCAACGCTGCGCACCTTTACGCAGTGCTTTTGCACCTGAAGAAAATTCTGCCATCAACGATCTTTTTGGGGTCAGTTTCTCGACCTGAACGTGCTCCGTTTTTTTCCTGCCGCCTCGAGGCAGAGACCTCAGTGATCCCTAGTGCTCCACTGGGAGCTAAACTGTGGGTTTACGCACACGCATAAACACAGACACACACACACATCCCCCCCCTTCAGGGCGACCGCGGGTCCGGAGCATCGCGGGGAGCGCAGTCCCGGCGCAGCCGCCGCCGCCCTCCCTCCGCCCGGCAGGTGGCGCCGGCGGCCCGCGGCTGTAGCCGCCCCGCACCGCCCGCTCGCCGGCAAGCTTCGGACGGACGGACGGACGGACGGACAGACGGACGGACAGACCTAGCATATGCAGAGCCGGGAGCTCCCAAACGGGTGGCACTGCTGCGTCCTGGTCCGTGCTGCCCGCTGGACCTAACCCGGCTGCAGGCTCCCCCGGGACACTGGGGACGTCCTGTGCTTGGGGACATCCTCTGCTACGCGCGGGATGGCTGGACCCATAAAGCAAAGGCACCAGTTAACACGAGGGGCTGTGATCCAATGCGCATATAAGCAAAAGCCTCACATTTATACACAAATCTTTACATGCCTTTAGCTCAAGATTTATTTCCTCACATGCTATTTTGAGCCCACTGCATTTTCCCAAACCAAAATTTCACCACACTATTACACTGGCTCTTTCTCCTTGAACCAAAGCCCTAAAACCGGGCTATGTTTCTTCCACCTTCTTAAAACCCATCTGCTACCTTTCTCCCTCTTACCAAGCAGGGTCTGAATCCACTTCTCCTCCCCACTCCACATCCCCGCATCCCCCAGATCTCTCTAACTCCCGAATCCTGCAGCATAAGCTGTGTGCGCAGCCTGCTGTGGTATTTATGCCTGGCCAGCCACTCTGCAAGCCCTCAGGCCACCTTGTGCATCTGTCATCCACTCCTAATCCTGTGCAAGCAGAACAGCCTTCACTCCAGGCGGCCACAGCTCTGGCATCTGCCTCTTAGCGGGGGGATGCCCTGCACCCTCGCAGCAGAGAGAACAGCTACGAGCTCAGAACCAGCAGAGCTGGGGCCATACTCCAAAAACACCTGCCACCTCTCAGCCCTTTTTGGGGAAGGCATGCTGCATATCAGCCTGATCCTCTGAACATGGTCGTGTGTGGACCACAGCAGAGGAGGGGGCTAGAAACCATGGACAACACAGCAGAAAGGATGCCGGGTGGCCCTGCAGGTCTCCTGCACAAAGGCACATGTGCTAGGCTGCAGTCTGAAATAACTCTCCACCTTTCCTTTCTCACATAAGCTGATCCTCCTTCCTTGCCTTGTGCTTGTTGCCCATGGACAGTCAAAGAGAAGGAGGGGTCTGAAAACACCCAAAGCCAGCAGATCTAGCCTTGAACATGCATTGTTCCAAACGGTGGGAAAAATGAAAGGCTTGGACTTTGCTGCTGTAGCCAGGGAGTCATTTTCAGTGCCCATTGAATCCCTTTGGTGGGAAGTACACGTGTGACTAAAAGGGGACTGTGGCAGATCTTAGCCAGCTTCCATTTCCTCTTCTCCACCTAAAAAATCACCAGTGTCCCGCATAGGCTGGTATCCTGTCTCTGCCAACAGGCAGCATCAGCTACCTGATGAAGGCTGTTTTGCAGTTCAGCTATCTCTCGTTCACAGCAAACTCCAAGCGGTCCAAGGGAAAGACACTATTTACATCTTTTTCCATAGGTGACATCTGTGCTGGTTTGAGGAAAGGAGGAAGGATTGTGTTTTTAATATCTTAATATATAATAAGATACAATAATACCTCAATGACAGGATTTTAAGACATCCTTCACTTTTTTATATGCTTACATAAAATATTCATCTTCCTGATTGCCAAAACTTTTCAAAGCATTCCAGTCATTGCCCAGCTACGCTACTGCTTTTGGATACAAGCATTTAATAAATTTTATTTTTTATGACTGTCAGAATGTGCCCAACTGAGAGGAGATGACACAACCAGGCTGCGTGGCGCAGTGCCTGAGCAAATCCAAGGTCAGAGCCACTAAGCTACTGGAAGTCTGGAGCAGGCTAGCTGGCTGTAGCTCCTGAAAGTGCAGTCAATCAGAATAGACTTTGCACATCTGGGAGCAAATCAAGCCATAAACTTGGAGAGATCACATATGCCTCGATCCCCACGGGCAATGCTGAACTGAGCAAGGCAAGGTTTAAAAAATAAAAACAAAAATAGTCACACAGGCACGCCTTACACACACCTCAGGATGGTGTAAAAAGTCAAACAGCATAAAAGGGTGGGTGGAGCCATGGGGGGCTGAGGGCAGATTATTTAAAGAAAGTGATAAAAATAAAATGTTTTTTATTCTAATGTGGAGGCTTAGGGTTTCATGGCAACATACGTGTTGTATTCCATGAAGGTTTTCCTTACTTCATACAAGTACAGTCAGACAATCGGTATGATCCTAGATTACTTTCCTGTTTGCGCTTCAGGACAACAAACTATACATTTGTCGTAAAAGAGATTTTTTCCATAGGTTCAGGAAGAATATTAAAAAAAGAAGAGATTAAAGACACCAGGTCAAGGCAAATCTGTTCTCAGCATTCTCATTCCCAATTTACAGATTTTATATTTGGTTTCTTCTCGTTCCTCTCTCTCCATTGTAATTTAGTTCAAGCAGCATTAATCATCCTATTTCAAAAACATGTCATTAAAAAAAAAATTAAAAAATCAAATTATATTTCTATCAGATTTAACCTACTTTTCAGATATTTTGACAAACACTCTGGGCTTAATGTAAACTGCTGCAGAATGATTTCTTGTTACCAGAGAAAGCAAGCTGATTATGGTAGGTTAAACTGAAGGAGATAGGTCAGGCTAGTCTGACCAACTGCCCTTTTAATCAAAGATTTGCTCAATTTTGTTGTTTTGTTTTGTTTTGTTTTTTTTAATGAATTTGGAATCAACAAGAAGTATATGACTGACAGACTGTCAACATGCCTCAGCACAGGCTTTATTTCAGCAGCAGCTGGATCACACCACAGAGCAATACCAGCATGATCCAGTGTCAGCAGGGGAAGAGAGTAGGGATGTTCAGTCTCCTGCCCACCTCCCCTATGGCTTTTCTGCCAGCAGGACTTCTGACAGGAGTCAGCGACGCCGGCTATGGTGTGGCTGCACCACGGGGTTGCAAAAGCACTGATCAAATCAATTTATATGGGCCAGGGATTCTTAAAGCTGTGACTCTGAGGACCATGGTGGGTCAGGGTGTCACAGACCCTGCTCCAGCCAGCCCGTCAGGTTTTTTCAGGCACTGTGCAGAAAGCTTAACAAACTTGCAGTACAGCAATCTGCCTGTACAGTCATCTTCACCCTGTCCTGTGCACAAACATCATAATTTACCCTGATCCCTAAAAGAAACTGGCCTAAGAAACAGGATGTAATAACCTTTCTACAATATTTCTCATCATTAACTGTGATTTTAAATAAAAATCTGGGTTATTTATGTTATCGCTCGTACCAAAACCTTTTAACAATTTCCTATATACCATTGGAAAAAAAAAAGTCCTCTTACAATCTATGTCTTTCCAACGTCATTGGCCTCCTCCTAGTTTTTTGCCTTGCTTTGTTCTCTAAGTTAGAGTTTCTTGCAAATACGATTGTTCACTTTCTGCTCTGAGGACCGTTCTTGCATTTCTCCCTGCATTCATTTCCAGTGAGGCATGGAGCAGATGGCATGGGGACCTTTCCCTCCTCTGCCTCCCTCCTCCCTCCATGGGAGACAACACCAATGGACTTCATGAATCATAGACTTGTTCAACACCTGGGGAAAACTAGGAGCTGGAGGAGACAGGAGCAGCAGAACGGCTGTCAAGGATGGGAAGCAAGGGGGAGAGAGAGTACAGGCATATGGGAAACTAGTAAGAAACTGGAGAGGGAAGAAAATTATTGAAGACAAATGATGGAAGAACAGGAAGGAAAAACAGAGAAGCAAGATCAAAAGGCAAAAAACAATCTGGAGGAAAAGAAAGACAGGTATTTTTAGCCTTTAGCAAAAGCACAGAGGCTAAAGTTTACCCATAATCAATACTCGAGCTCTTACTTAAAAGCTCTTCCATCTACAGATGTAGCCAAGCTGTGAGAACAGCCAAAAAAGATGGTGATTGTTTCTGAAAAAGAGCTATTGCTATTGCATTTTGTACCTCTTCAGTGAGCCTCAGAAGAACTAACAAGGGCCATGGCACAGCATTCAATCCCTCAGTTAAAATAGATACATCATGTCAAGTCTGGAGAAGCTGTTCCATTTTGACACTATTAGGAATGAAAAAAAGAAAAAAGGCCTATATGATCGCTCATCATGAGGCTATATTCCAATATAGCCTAGGTTTGTGTGTTAGTTTCTAACACTGGATCCTGCTAAAACTTGCCTGAAGGTGGAGCGCTCAGGTACAGTTTGAATCCATGGGACCAGTCAGAGCTCCAAGCACTGGTTTTAAGCCATCCTCATCTAGATACCTTATGAATGGGAGTTAGAATTGTATACTAGAAACACAGAAAACCACCACTGCAGAAGATACCATAGAAAATGCTGATAAAGAACAACAAAAGCCTACCCCCTAACCCTACCACCTCCCCCAAGGAAAAACACAAAGCTTGAGGAAACCAGACACTTCCCGTAAAACATCATACTTAAATTAATCACCAAATTTCCATCCAGAAACCCCAAGAGAATTTTGAGATTGCCTTAGTCTGCCACTGTCACCAGATACAGAATCCGACTGAACTAACACAAAGCACATGTGAAGCAAGTAAATGAGACTCCATATAGACACGGCAGTGTATTGATGCCATGCCAGCTGCTAACACCACAGCACATGTAGTAGAGGGCATAGGCAGGTATAGACCTGGCAACTTAGCAGGGCTGGTTCTCCTGGCACGTGAACAATCACCTAATTCTCCCAGAAGCTGATGATTAGGAGGATACTTTGCTGCTATGGCCTTACCAGTTCCTGCTGCATTTCACTGGGTAACAGCAGTGCTAACAGTCCCCAGCGAATGTACTTTGCAAATGAAGTTCAGAGCAGCTACAAATTTTTATTTACCTGTCCTTGTAAAGTTTGCTTGCAAAATTAAACACCGCCTCCAGATACATTTATCTTTTTCAAATTAAAAAGCCAGTTCACCACACCACTTGACAAAGTTGAAGGCCCCTGCCTTACACTGACAGTGCCTTCCTCATTGGCATTCCTTCCTTTTATAAGCATTTTCCGATTAGCACTACACACATTCTAATTTACTAATAAAAATAATAATAATAAAGTAAATAGATTTATCTTATAAATTGGCTTCAATATGACATCATGTTGTGGTTTATTACCTCTCTTTTGCATTGTTTTTCTTCCTCAGAAGGACACAATACCTGATTATCTCCATACACATCTACAGGACCAGGACAATAAGTGACAAAGCCTTCACCTGGCGTCACAGGATTTAGCAAACCCGACTGTATTGCTCTGAAAACTGCACATGCTGTCCCAATCTCAAGATATGCATGTGCTTTGTTTATCTTGAGTGAGATTCAACTATTGCCCAGAATAAAAATATTAAAAAAAATTAGCCAAACATGGATGTAAGCATGGCAGCTTTGATACTAGACACTGGAGTTTCCTAGAAATTAATCCTCCATTAAAACAACAGATGGCCCTCTGTGTTCCAGAGGCTCAGAGCACACATGAGGGGCTGGGTGACTGACGGACTTATGAATGACTGGGTCTGCATAAACCTTAAGTTGGATTAGTATAAGCTCAAGCATATCAGAAATGGTCTGCAGTATTGACATTTCATGTCGGCTTCGTGGAGCCAGACTTCTTTCAGCCCCACACAAAATTGTGTCACGTGTAGGAGACCGTGTAGGAATATTTAGGAATAAATGCATCCTGGCAGCTTTATGGACTGCTTTGATGCTTTCAGCCAGCAACGAATGAACACCCTGCTGATTCATCCTTTAAATCAGTGACAGCTACTTAATTAACAGGAACACAGCCAAGCTGCTTAGGACTAGCACTGACCCTTCTTAAGGAAAGGAAAGTTGTACAACACATTTTGAAGGGCACCTCCTAGCAAACCCACGGTTCACATTTTCAGTGAGCCAGGTGAGGTGCAGTAGCAGAGATAAGCACAAGTTGTGCCTGCGCTTCCAGAGCTAGGCAGGCTGATTAGAACACAGACGGCTCACAACCTTTTCTTACCTGACTCCGTTAGGCACACAGGTATTCTTTCTCGTACAAGGCCATGATTCTCCATGGACTTTTACAACCAAATAGTTGTCTGTTACCCAAATGCTTTTGCAGTCCAAAGAGTATTTAAGGGAGTTGTGAAGCGTCAGTCAGTTACAAGCTCTTCAAAGATCATGACGGCCTCTGCTGTAGACCATTAAAAATCCCTTTGCCCACCTTTGAGTAGTCTTCACCTAAACAGTTCTTAAATGACATGTGCAAAACCTGCCAGTTGTATGAAATGCATGATTAAGGTACAAGTTACCCAGGCTCCAAAGATACCTCGCTGAGGGGGTGAAAAGCCATATAGCTCATCCCAGGCCTTACAAGCTCCAGCAGAAAATCCACTGAGCCTGAAGAAGTTTTGAAGTCAAGTCATAAAAAGCCCCCGTGCTCACGTGAAAGGTGTATACAGGCGAATAGAGTGCATAAAAACGTCCCACCCTTTGCACAGCTCCTCACCGTCCATTTCAGAAGCAGGCTGTTACAGGACAGAGGGGGTCAGCAAGCGCAGAGAAGAGGCCGGGGCCATGGCATGGCCATGTTTGTTAGCAGCGTGACATTCAGTCAAGCACTTGTCAAGATCAGTAAAGGGGGCAAAAGGAGGCCTCGTCTTCTTAAGTTTACAACCCTGGGCAGAATGAAAACAAATCGTTTCCAGATCTTTTTCTTCATTCTTTTTAAAAACTCTAACCTTTAAATACTTGTACTTAGAATGGCTTTGAGAGAAGCTCTGACAATAATAATAAAAAAGAAAGTATAATAATTTTTCATGCAATAATGTTTGGCTGTTTCTGTACTTCATCAAGAAAAGCGGAGAGTTAACCTTAGCTTTTATGTGCACAAGCAAAAATATTCTCACCCTCACTCCCTGTTTTCTTCCTTTCCACATGCTTATAGGGCACACAGCGGGAGGTGAGGGAGAGTAGCCGTTTTTTCCACTAAATACCTTGCCATAAAACACAGAATCCCACTTTCTTCCACAGCTGATAAAGCAAAAACTTCCCTGTACCATCTGCAACTCATACAACTCCACATTATGTTGGGTCCCAAGAACAGAAGTCAGATATGTTCCTTTTCCCCATCACTCTATAAAATCCTATAAAATACTGGCCACAGGTGCCACCAGAGCACTCCAGTCATACCACTTCCTCAACAAGAGAAAAAAGACCCAGAAAGAAGGGCGGAAACTGAAACTGGGATGTGAAGCACTTAAAGAAAACAAAAAATAATGCAAATTTACACGCTTCAAAATGCGCACCTGCCCCAGGGACATCCCCGTTGCTCTGCAGCACAGGGAATGTTTTTACAGCTGCCTGCTGAGAGGTCAGTCCCAAGAGGGGACCCGGCTGCAAGGATTTATTCGATGCAAGAGCATTTGGGGTTTGACCCAGAGGACAGTGAGTGAGCGAGCTGCTCAGAGAACGCCTGCAGCCACTGCTCTGCCGTAGGAAGCTGCGCTCAGCACAAGCCGAAAGCCTCGGGGAGCTGCGTTTGTCAGATATGTTGCAGGAAACGCGATGCAGGGGAATAGGCTTGGCGCGCTGGGCCAGGGAACCGCAGCGCATCTGCGCGGCTCCCTGCCTTGCCAGCCTCACTGGGAGATTTGGTTGCAGCTTCTTTTCAGCTGCGCTGAGCTGCCGCCAGCACGACGTGGGAGCACGGGAGCACGCTGTCTCCCGCCGCAGATACCTTGCAACGGGCCTTTCGTCCTCCTGAAATTCGGAAGGGAAAGAACACAGAGAACAGTCCTGTTGACATTAAAAAGGGGGGAAATGCAAGCTACCAATTTGTTGGAGAAAAAGGAAACAAACGAACAAACAAATTTGTCCCATCCAAACTATCACGGAAGACAAACACTGAAGGACACACAAGCACCACCAGAAGTCAGTCACGCCAGCGGCCTGAAAAAACCTGAAAATAGAGGCAAAAGATAATCCATTTGATGAACTCGCAGCAGAGTTTATTTTTATTGCGAAGAAACTTGCTAGTGGCAGAACACAGACTGTCCTGCTGGCTAAAGCCCACATATTTCAGCACGAAAATAAGCTGTAGTTACCAAAGCAACCAAGTATCTCAAGACCTGAACTCTGGCATCGCACCAGTCACATTGCTATAGGAACAGAGGACTGGTGGACTTGACCGTGATATGTGACAGCTGACCCCTGACTTGTACAGGCAGAGAGTCTGTCTCCCTTCACACTGGATATCACCCTAGATTAACTTTTGTGCTGTTTGTAGCTGCATGTTTTGGGAGACTTCTATCACAGAGGATATTTATTCACATTTTAGAGATGACGTATAGTTACTACAAGCCCTGCTAGCTGGACAGCAAAACATACAGATATTTTCTGTAAATGCAAGAAGATGTTGAGGAAGATTTTAATCAGCCCACACAGATTAGAACATAAATATTTTTAAATTGGTTATACAGACACTTTGGTCTTTATTAATGAAAATCTCATGCACTTCAGAATACTTAGTAAAACAAAAGCCACTCTGGAACGTTCATCAATGACTATCAGCTGTTCTATTTAACCTCATTCACTTATGTAATTGAAACAAAAAATGGCATGCAATTTAGGAGCAAGAGCAAAGCAAAGAAATTAACAGTTCACAAACAATCCAGAGGCTGAAAATTATTTGTCTGAAGTATTTGGTGGGTGTGTGTGTTACATTCAAAGAAAATGAGATCCAGAATAATTTACTATGATCAAAAAGGAAGAAGTACAGATAACAGATCTTCAATTATGGGTTACCCAGCAGATATTGATTCCTGCCTTTGTTGACCGTCTGTTAGATTTTCTTCATGCCCCTCCTTTCATTTTTTATTCTATCCTCTATGCATGGGAAAAGCTTCCAGTCATAATGTGAAAATCCATTGTCATATCTTTCTTCACATATCTCTTTAAGACTTAGCCCCTACTCTACCCTTTCTAGACAAAGGACAGCTGGTGTACCATGGCTGCTGCTCATTATACTAATCTTAATCAGTTCACAGCTACCATGCAGTCCTCCTGTCAGTTTGTACATCCACACAGCAAGAGCTCTGGGGCAAGGGATATTTATTATCATATATCAGCATTGAGCCTAGCACAATGGAGCTCTAATATTTGATGTATCTAGATGCTATCAGATAAACAAGGAAATGATTTGACATAGCTTTTGTCACTACCACTAAATCATCTGAGGGAGTTTGATTTCTAAGAGCTCAGCAGCACAACTCTGCTGTTCTCATCTGCTATTTTTGTTTGCACAAAGCGCTCTGCATCAGTACACCAGAGGCACAGATGTTGCTCCACTGTTTTTAGTGGAGTCAGCCCTCACATATCCAAGAGCAGGTATTAGCAAACAAATAATACTTGGGTTTTATTAATTTGTTTGTGTGTTGGGTTCTCATATGGAAGCTTAAAAATACATGCACATGGCAAAATAAAATTCTGAAATAAAAGAGGCAGCAAATGTTACAATGGCCAGACTTCGAGCTAGGACCAGGAATTCAAACCCCAGTGGAAAGTAAAATGTTTTCCAGTTTCAGTTTAAAAGGATTAAACTGAAAACCACCTTTATCATCCTGATTTTGTGGCAAGGGCAAGCTGCTTCAGCCTGCCATCTTGCCTTGGTTGGCTCAGACTCCTGTTTGCAAAGGGAGCATTTGCCCTGCAACAATGCGTGTTAGTTATAAACCACTCATCAGCTCCTGTGCAGTGGCTGTAATCAGCTGTGATTGCATGGCTAGGGGACAGTTTGCTCAGATAGAGAAGCATCCACTTGCCTTAAAATTTCTCAAGGGCTATGTGCAAGTTTTCCACAGTGCATTTTTTCAAAGGAGACGGAAACTCTCATCAGATGGTTAGTCTTTCTGTCTGCTGGTATTAGTGGTCAATGTACTGCTGAACGAAAGAACACCTGACTAGCAGCTTACTTCTGCTGTTCTGAGGAAGGGGAGCAGCAGATGGTCCCATTCACCTTATTTGGGAACTGAAAGCAACATTCACCAGTAAAGCTCTACAGATCCGACTTGGCCTCTCCCTAGAGCACCACCATCAGCTCTCCAGGAAAAGCCAAAGCTGTCTGATTGTGGTTAAAGAAGCAGTGGATTTACAGCACAGTACAGAGCATGGTGAAGTCAGACCACAGTTTTCACAATAGACCAGGATTAATCTCTAGTCAAAATTCAACCTGTGAAGCTTGGACCCACAAGCCTAACCCACCAAATGATCCCCTTTCTACATTGTTGGCTGGCTAAGGGGTTAGAGGCAGATGACTGCCAGAATCCAATCCATAACATTGATATCATACTTGGAGCACCTTGTAATGAGTGCAGTGCCTTTAAAATAGCTCTCATTTAGAAATGTATAGTCATCATTCAGTGGGGTGTTAGAAAAACAGACACTTTAGGTATTAGGACTCTCTTGAGAAACGTGAAGATTTGGTTCCATTTGCATTGTAAGAAGAACCAGTCTGCAGAGGAATAAAATCCCCTCCTTGTGCTATCGCCAGGTCTTTAAAAAGCACTGTCAAGGCTACTTATTGTTTACGTTAAATAGCGTGTGTAACCTTCCTGTGGCCAAACTGAACCAAACAAGTTTCTGGGGTAAGACAGCCCGTGAGTGATACACATTGTCATATTGGGAAGGAAAAGACACACTGGAGGGCTGGGCTGTGCCTTTCCTGTGAATGGGGCAGTTCATAGCTCTTGTGCTCCAGGACCCCACCAGTGGGAAATTATGCTGAAAAAGCACAGCCATACCAAAGCCCAGCTATTCTTTTTATTCAAACTAGCCTTTCCCCATCACCTTCCATCTGCCAATGGATCTGAACATATTCACATTCTGGATTGTTCTCTGCTATCCTTACACTGACTCTACTGGAGAGGATGACTTTGTGTCCCAGTGGAAAGCCAAACAATCACAGAGGACAGGAATATCTTTCCCACAACTAGGGATTCAGAACGCAGGATTGATACAGAAGCAGTCACAGAATTTCTGAGTGGGAGTTCCCACCAGGATTATCTTTTGTTCGAAAGCCAGAGTTAAGCAAGGAAGGCTTCCTAAGAGCAATGAGGACACAAGCGGTACCTCCTCTGGCCTGAGGATAAAACATGTGCCATTTGTCTTGAGGTGAAATTTGCAGAGAGAGGATTCAGACATCATGACATTGTGCTCATATGCAATGACAGAAGCAACCACAGAAAGGTTTATCATTTATCATGTCTGTGGTTGGTCTTTCTCAGTCTTGTGCTGGCTGGCAATTTCCAACTCTTGTGATGCATTCTCTTTGTAATGTTTTCAGTTCAGCTCTATTCAACACCTTCCCTTTCTAGATTATTCTACCATTTTGATCCCCTCATCCCTTTTTCTTAGTTTTTTCTTTTCATCCTCTTAAAAGCAGCACACCTGAGGTTTCTTGACAGTATACTCTTTTAATTCTGTGCATGCTATACATATTACCTATCCTGGGGGCCCAGACTTCCTAGGTATCCTCTGCAGGGACAAGAGCAATAAAGGCATTGCCAAGCACCATTCAAACCCACCTGAGAACAAAACTTCCTCCGTACATGCCTATCTCTCCTGGCAGTGACTGAATAGGGGTCTAAAGGCACCAGACCCCCCAAAGTAGTATCAGGGAGCAACAGGAACTGGGCTTCTCTATGAAGGAAAGCAAGCAAGAAATCAAGACTGACCACAAAACGGGCACATGCAGAACCCCCATGACCCGCAGGGCCTGAGGGGGGTGAGTAGAGCAGGGGGGTGATAGCAACAGGTTCCCCTGATGGTCCTGTGATCATCAGACAAGGTAAACAAGTCAAGTCCAAGGTCAGTCCTGAAAATCCACTCAGTAGAAGAGGGCTGCTTAGAGCAATGAAAGCCAATTAGTGTCCTCAGGGTCCCAGTAAATAACCACCTCAGTCACGTGCCCAGAGGCAGGTCCTGTGAGAATCAGGCTGTGTGACTTGCTGTCCTGCGTGCCGCAGCAAAGCTTAATTCGTGGCTGGCACTTGCGTTGCAAGCAGAATACACAGCAAACAAGTGCCCGAGCCCAGAGTGCTGCCCCACTGCTGGGAGTCTGGCTGGCTGCAGCTGCATGGTGGCTATGTTTGTGCCCTGTCTTGTGCCCCCACAATCCTCAATCACTGACTCGACCTTCTGGCTTGATCTCAGACCTGCCTCATCAGAACAGACCTGCTTGGTGATCACTGGATACTTGGCTGACCCAAGGATCTTGATTATCATCACAGGTCCTCTCTGATCTTCTTGTCTGCATTGGTGGGACGGTGCCCTCATCGATGAGGGTGCCACCCTTGCCTGCCTTGCCATGGCTTGCAGGTTCCCTTCCCTCATAGCATCATAGAATCATTTAGGTTGGAAAAGACCTTTAAGATCATGGAGTCCAACCGTTAACCTAACACTGCCAAGTCCACCACTAAACCATGTCCCTAAGCACTACATCTACAGGTCTTTTAAATACGTCTGGGGATGGTGACTCAAGCACTTCCCTGGTCAGCCTGCCTTGACACTCTCTGACTTCAGGCAGAAAAAAAGAAAGGTTTCTGGAATTCTGGAAATCACCAATCAAAGTTAAATTCCCAAAGATTTTCTCACCCTACCTCTGATTATGCCATCCATTTGTTCACACAGACACATGCAGAGATGCACACAACATAAATACATTTCAAAGAAGTTACACACAATAGCATGTTGCATAGAGGGTATGAGCCGGTTTCATGCCTTACGGGAAACTGGAACACCAAAGGAGTAAGTAAACCACCATGTGGGAGAGGTTCTCCTGCTGCCCCACGACGAGGATTGTAGTCTAATGAGATACCTCATTTTTTCTGCTCTTTCTTTTCAAATTGGATTTTGATCACAAACCAAAGAACTATCTAAAGGAGGATGATAACATTTCTCTTTTTTTGCAGTTCCCAGCTACTTACATTACACTACCATAAATCCCTTCATACCCAGATAGAGTGGGTATAAGAAATGAAAGAAATCAGATTCCAGTAAAGCTTTTATTAAATTTGGGCCATCTAGGTTTCCCTCTGAAATGGATAGCAAGATTACAGAAGCTAAAAGGTCTCGGGTGATGGATTATAAAGAGATGCAATTGGCACAGAACAGGAACGAACCAAAAATGGTCCCTTCATACCCAGTGTGAGGAGACTGCTGATGGAGAAAAATCGGAGCATCAGTTATCCTTCCCTGCCATTGTAAATTGTCTCTCCTTGCATCACTTTCATCGACCTTCTTTCAGATGCTGCCAGCCCCCACTGATTCAGACAAAGTCTCGTTCGTACAGGGAATGAGGTTTGACTACAAAACGAGCCACCTAAGAAATGGATTAGTCACAGGAATTTACAGAAACTAACCACAGGAAGGAACAACCAAATAAAATACAAAGGAAAAATACATTGCAAATAAGTTAAATGAGAGCTGCAGGATTCAGAGACTGCACACTGACTCTCAGTAAATAAAACTATGCAAGTCTGATGTAGCTGCTGTCAGACAGATAGTAGGCTTATCTCCTCTGAGTTCATCAACAATTGTATGCATGTTTGAGAAGGAAGATTTTCTCTTTAAACAATTTTAATCACTAAAATTTGTTCCATTGTTCCACTTTTATGAAGACAATGAGGAAGAACAGAATAAAGGTTCCTAATATAGATGCTTTTCTGTTAAAACTTGTCCTTCAAGCTCTTCCATCCTGCCAACTGCTACTTTCCTAGCAATTAGTCCTAGCAATTTTCCTAGCAATAAAGAAAACCATTTCAAATTGCTAGGGTAAGTAGGTTTACAGATATTTTTTTGGAGTGGAGAGCCCTTAAACAGTAATGTGTGCAGAATCCCCAGACGGAAAGGATGATAGAATTCAATTTTTTTTTAATTCCTAGATTTCACATCTACATCATATGGATATTAGATAATTATGACAAGGAGTATTAAATCATCTGCTTAAGTTCCAGCAAATTTCCCATTCATTACTTTTGAAAATATTTGAAATCATTACGGAGAGCGAGCAAAAAAAGCTCGGCATAAAGTGATTTATTTCAGTTAAAACTAAGATCGATTCAATAATACAGTCATTAAATTAAAAATATGTCTAAATAATTAAAAGCAAATAAAAATTAAGAAGGCAACAGATAAATAAGTCTTTTTCCTTTCAACCCAGTGAGATCAGCCATGGTGTGTTCCAGAATTACACACAGGGAAGATTATCCCAGATGCGTCCTTGCTCTTGTGATCAGCAAAGTGAAAGGACCAGCAACTGCCCGTCAATATCTGATCCTCAAATATATGTAACCCTCATGCCACTTATTGCTAGCATTTTCCTGCTCGCTTGTACTCCTGCAGCATGGTAGCAAGAAGGTGTTATAACCACTGGGCCAGCTATCTATATTTTGTCTGTCATTTTCAGTTGTATATTTCTGTCCCAGAAGTGGTTGCCTCCACAGCATTTTAGAAGCCTCCTTAGATCAGTGTAAGGGCACACTACGACTGCACTAGAAAACAGCAATCACATTTCAAGACTAAGGAGGAAACTACACATGCCATTTTTCCAGGCTCCCTCCACATTCAGAGAAAATTGAAGAAGCAATTACTGTGTCAACTTAAGGGTAAGTTTTTGTGATTTGTTTACTACAGAAATAAGGAACCAGAACCTAAAGGCTTCTTTTCGCCCAGAATGCTGGGGCCAAGAGTAAGATCCCATGCTGCTAGTCTGTCACTGCAAAGTGTCGTGTGACGTACTGTGACCGTTCCCCCTGTGGTGAAATGATTTCAGAATATTACCTTCTTGCTGCAGAGGTTATTTTCCCAGGCTATGTTCCTCCCCAGACTCTGAAACTCCCAACATCTGGCTGCAAACTCAGAAGAGTCATACAAGCTTTCTTGGAATGAGTGTCAGACTTTGGAACTTGCTAGGGGAGAACAGCAGAATACTGAAAATAAAAAGCTCTGCCTTCAGAAAAAAGAAAGGAGAAAGAAATGGGAAGGAAGGAAGAGGGGAAAACAGCAGCACACTAACTAAGAGAAAGAAAAAGAGATTCCTTCCAATTTTATTAAGCCACCTGCTTTAAGGTCTCTCCTTAGTAGAGATCAGTACTAGACTGACACTGAGAATCATAACCCACATCCTTCCCCGTTAAAGTATTTTCATTTTCCTTGGGGCCACCCAATGCTGGCCACCATCAGAGCAGAGGTATATGGAGTAGAGGAATGTCACATTTGAACAAGCATGCTGAATCCTACATTCACCTAAGTACCTTACACACAGGCAGGAGGGCAAATAGGCTTCAGGTTCATAGAGTTGAAATTTTGCACTATTTCACCCCATTCTGTTCATTATAGCAACTGCAATGCACCATCGTTAGAACCTGCAGAAGGAGGTAAAGCACTTTCACTAATAAAACCGGCAAATCCCCACCAGTATTATGGTGGGAAATGAAGCTTCTTCATCATGCTGTTCATGGCAGGACAGGGCAGAGGGCTTCCTGACAAGCTGCTCTGCATTAATTTCTCTGTGATTAACTCTAAGGAAAGAATAAGAACAATTACGAAACTCAGAATTACTGAGTAGGATTGATGGCCAACATTCACAGGGCACTGCCTCCTTCTCCAGACACTGCGCTTTTCTAACCCACACACACCTTGATCTTCACAGGCCACTGAGGCTGTTAGTGTAAAGTGGAGTCATCCTGATTTACAGCAGCTAAGAAGCACTTCTTTGTAGTCCTCTCAGTTGCCATTGACATAGCAACAAAATCCCTTTCTTCACGTTTTACACTTATCCCAAGGAGAGAAATTACAGCTGGTTAAAAAAGCATGGAAATACGCTGGGGGTTCCTTCATCTGCGAAACTTGACAATAAGCACCTGTGAAACACTTGCTGTGTCGTTGCTGGAAACGAAAGAGTGGTTTATTCAATACTTAAAAATGTTTCAAATCTGAGCAGAATAAAGAAGGTTTGTAGCCATGGTAACTTCCACATTAATTTTTTAAAAAACTATAATATCTCTGAAGATTTGTGACATGATGCAGCAAGCATGTCACATTGTGTAGGCTTATGTTATGTCTTGAAAGCCTGAATGACTTGATGTGACCTGGCATGATGCTATGGATATTTAAAAAATTTCAGGAGAAATTGCAGTTCTACTGGTAGGTACAAGGGACCAAGTCTTAACATAGGGCTAGAAAGAACACAATCAAATTACAATCTTAAATAATTCCTTAAAAATTATCCATTTGCAAAGTAATTTCACAACGCGGAAGGTTAAGAAAATTGTGGCTGCACAGCAAAAAGTCTTTAGCCATCTTGTGGCATCTGGGACTATGCAGTTATTGTAGTAAGTGGGCAATGTCTTTTTTTCAGAAAACATAAAAACACTGTAATCATAAAAATGCCTCGCAAATTCAAATTTAACTACTGGAAAGTTAATATATATTGCATTTTTCCAGTATTTAAGGTGTCACACTTGGAAATTCAGAGTGCTCATTTAAAATGAGACCACGAAAGCCTCTTGCTTTGATTCTTTTTTTCCTATTTTGAATAAGAAGTAAGACTTTAAAATAACTTTTGAGCGTGTGCTCTTGAAAAATTATCCTTTTTGCCATCATTATAGGTTCAGACATTGGATCAGACTCCTGTTTTAACTATTGGACTAGGCATAATATGTGAGATCAGGTGATTGCTAGTCAAAAAAGAAAATATGATATTCAGGGGAAAGACCAAAGGAAATATGATGCATTTTTATTTTTTAACTACATCACCATGCTTGGTATTCAGGAAGTTCCAACCCCAAGAAACATCCTTGAGAAGGAATCATCCTCAAGGGCTGATCCTGTAATCTAATGTGGGTTATTAGACCCATGCATTGTGATAACACAAACGATCTCTGACAGAAACATAGTATTTCCAAAATAGCATTTATCATTACACTAGAGTAGGCATCAGCTTGATGTAGAACACTTTTTGTTAAGTTAGTATTTTGCAAGTTGCCTGAGAAGCAGTGAGATATGAGAGACCATTTGTAAACAGTTCACATCTTAATGAACGCAGTATTTCATGGTACAAATTAAAACCACTCCTGCAGCACTCTTATAAACAACAACAACAGCTTTCTCCCCCAAAATAGTGGTAAATCAGTTCTAAGAGAACCATTTCACAAGGGAGCTACTAGGCAATCACTTTCTCCAAGAATCCCCACTTGGGTACTATCTTCCTAAGAGGAGTTGTAGGGGAGTTGTAGAAATTTCTTTTCTAGACATTTTGGCAAAATTTTGACAAAATAAATTTGGAAAAACATGCTGCTTGCAGTAGCCTTGAAAGGGAAACCATTATTTATTTTATTCCTTGGAGGGGCATGACTTTGAGAGTGTGGAAGTATCAAATAATGGTTACGAAAGATCATTCACTGCACCTCACACTCCTGTCAGCCTTGGGCCCAAAGACTAAGTCATCTCCATTGTGTCCAGCGTCATTATTCTCGCTGCCCCAGAGGTGAACTCCTTACCTGTGTAATGTGTTCTCTGTATTACGAAAAGAGCAGGCTGCAGCAGTAGGAGCAGCAGGAAGTTACAATAAACTTTCTTTTGCTTATTTTGACAAGTTGGGTTGCTCCAGGTATTTCTCACCTGTGCCACTTGAGTGTCCAGTGCAGCTCAGCCCATGTTTGTGCTTTGATCCGTCACTGGCTCATGCACTACAGGTTGGAGAAGGCTGAATGAACTAACAAGTTTTTTTCTTTCACTAACCTCAGTCATATTGATTTCTCTCAGGATCTGACAGAAAATGTTTAGATCACCCACCGGCAATAGGTTCTGCCTTAACTGTCTAAGTGTATGACCACTTGATAAACTACAAGCAGACTTCCACTCAATAGACTTTAATAGCCAATATTTGCTTGGAGACCTTTTGTCTGCCCTCCACACTCAGGACCTGCTTCCTTTTTGAGATAAATCATAAAGAGATGAGGCATAACTGAGACAGAATCTGTCCATTTAAATTTCTTTTCTTCATCTTGTGGGACTGTCCGGAACATACTACATGCTCATAGACACTGACAAACAGAGATTTGAAAACATGATCTCTTCCTCAAAGACAGGACAGTCTAGCCTCACGTAGAAACTTCCCACAAACAATTAAGTCCTGAAATCTACCCAATGCTCCATCTTTCCTCATGCAGAACCGTGCCCTGCAAGCCTTTTTCCCACCACTAAGAGCCAACTCAATTGTAACTTCAAATAATGCCACCATAGACATTAAAAGCATTTTGATTCAGAAGGGATTGTTAGGATCACCTGCAGAGCAAAAGCCTCAAACCCCCCCTGCCCCAGAAATGCTGGTGTCATGCCTTGACAACAGTGATAGTTTATGTAGCCATTGACAAGTCCCAACCAGAAAAAAAATCAAAGATCTTTCAGTTGGTCTGCAGGGGTTCACCTGAGAATATCAGCAGATGAAAAGACCAGTGTCTATTCATCATAAAGGCTCACACTGGGTACAGAGCCTTTGAGGCTTTGCTTGGCACTGCCTGGGGGAGTACCTGTTAAGCAAATATGTGCCTCCATAAATTCATATCACTGTTTTCCCTTCCCATTTGTGATTTATTAGGCTAAATCCTTAGCAACTGTGAATCAAATTGACTCACTTATCTGACTGCACCATTGTTACCGTATTTTAAAGCCAATATAAGCTTGTTCCATTGTACCTTGTTTGTTCTTATTTGCAACAAATAAAACAGTAAGTTTTATGATATGCCCTTTGAGATGTTAGTTTTCTTTGGAATCTAAATTTAAACTAAAGCAGTCTCCAGTCCCACCAAGGACAAATATTTTAAAACTGCTGCCAGCCGTGCCTTTTAGCCTGCTGTCTCCCCTTTATAATTATTGATGTTGGCATTATACCAAGAAACATTTTCTCGGTGTATCAATAGAGTTGTGTTTAATTTGACATTTTATTTTCTGAATAAAAAACTGGTCTCAGTCATGGCATCAGTTTCAGTGGGTATTTTCAAGCAATAGAATCAATTATTTATGCGCCTCAACCGTGTTTTCTTTCCTTGATCTCGTTGAGAAAATAATTCAATAATTATCCACTAAGTGATTCCAGAAAGCAGGTTATTTGCAACAGACCACATCATGCTGAAAGGCTGAATAGGCCTGAGAATGGCCACTGAGCCCCATAGCCTTTCAAAGTGAGGTCAGACCTGGATCAGAACCAGACACCTGGCTCCTCCTGCCTGATGCACGCTCTAAAAAGAAACTCTGTGATCTCAGCTTAGTTCCTAGTAGAAGCATTTGTCATCGTGTTCCACGAGCAGAAGGAAAAGACAATCCTTTTCTTTCCTCAGGCCTATTCTGATCATGTTCCCAGATCATGATTAGTTCACTCTGCTATGTTAACCTGCAAGGATCTGGGGCAACAGCTGCATAAACTATGTATTAAAATTATACACAACAGTATTATATTGAATTAAATGTGCAGTTCCCACAGCCGCATTGTATCTATTCTCACCTGTCTGTTATCTAGGATGGGAAAATGTCACATGCCTGAAGCAAATCTCCTGGCACACCCTTATCAGTGGGGTCATGAGAAGCTCACTGTGCAGTGGAGTGCTGTCTATGTAGGAAGCTACCCTCCTCGACTTCAAACACCGTCATTTTTGCCTTCTACCCCTGCTGCCTTCTCTGGCAGAGTGATGTGGTCCACTCCCTTATGTGGAAAGCTGCATCGAGATGCTGTGAATTACTCAACGCTTTAAGGAAATTAGTTTCTGAGTAGAAATTGTGTGTGCCTGAACACACACTTTAAGGTGAGAATGGGATGAGGTAAATGTCTGGTTTTGTCTCGTGTCTGCTTATGCAGTCGTTCTGCCACCGCCACCTTCAGGACATGAATTATTCACCAGATATGATAAGAAGACTGGAGCTCAATAAATCCTGTCAGGTTTCCAGGTTCCGTTCAGATGCTAGCATTAGCTTTCATCTTTCAAATAGTACATATTCAAATTCATTTGCTAATCTATTATTTGACAAAGGAACTACAGGTCACATTAAAGTTAATTTATGAAATCACTTAACTGAAACCCCGCACCAGCCTTTGGTTTCACCTCTCCAAAACGTTAGCAGGCTATATCACGTATCATTGCAAATGCTTTTCATTAGAATCAGCAACAAAGGTGACTACAGTGCAGCACAACAGCTGGTTTTAAGAAAAGCAAGTCTCAGTCAACTTAATTTCAAAGGGCCTTGAAACCTAGCTTTGCCATCACGACACTAATTCAAAGTCATGATGTGTGCATCTGAATGTTATATAACCTTGCTTCGAAGGTCGTGATGGCAATGCCTCATTATTTAACGTATTGAAGAAATATCGTCAGCTTTTGATGCAGCATCACGACACCACTGTACTAACTGATTTCTCCTATCACTTGTCTGTATTAAAATCAGAAAGACGGAAATGTGGAAAGTGTTTCTCTGTTTATGCTTTAAAATCATGACCATAAGTTTAATGAAGTTCACATGGCCATGTTCAGACAAATGTAAGGAAACAGAAACAAACCCTTGTGACCACAGAAGCCTGCACGCCCTCATTATTCCTGCACATGCAGTGAAAAATCAGAAACGTGGCCAGAAAAAAAAGAGTATACCAAAATACAGCAGAAAGTTTGCTCTGTTTTTCCACAAAGTAGCTTTCATAATTCTGTCCAGTGGGTACAGAAGCAGGTAATGTCAGCTCTCACATATTTTTAACTTTCCCTTTTGTTTCTAAATTTGTTGAGGGAAAATTTTCACTTCCCCACTTTTCAGATTTTTACCTCCAGCTTTGTCAAGCTCCAAGTATAAAAATGGTCTTTTCCAAAGCAGGAACATTTAATTCAAGGAAGTTCCAGATGCATGTGGGCTTTCTTCCTTTTTCTTTTAATCGGTAGCGTACAGTTACTACTCATGGAAGAGGCTGGGAACATTTCTCCGCTGTTGAATATGGCATATTTATCAGCAAAATAACCTGCGCACTCCGCTTGCTAGATAGCTCACACTGTAAGTTATTTTGCATCAGTCATGCATGCACCTGACAGATTACTTGCTGTCCTGTTTAAGTTTGCCTACCTACATCTGTGAAAGAACTAAGTTAGCCTCACTGCTACTAAGGTGTTACATACAGTGTGTGGACCTCCCACCCCAAAATAAATTTAAACCTGATGATGACATAGCTGGTAATGGCCAAACTCTCAATATGCAGAGCCCTTCAGAAGCAGAAAGGTCACAACTAACCCGACCCACATTTGAAACATCTCTGTGTAAGTTTTGGCCTCCAAGCTGTCACTTGATCTCCCATGCATTACCATGGCACAATAATGTGAAACTCTACCTGCACTACCTTCTGCCACCTTACCCTAAAGAATTCTGAGAACAAATACGTGACTGAGAAAGGCCCAAGTGTCCTCTCAGATCTATTGCCATAGGTTCAGTGTTTTCTACTTACATTGATAACTAATTTTGAACAAGAAAAAAAGAAAACTGGGAGGTAGAATTCCTCCTTTGGTGCTTCCTTAGCAAGCATAGACTGTTCACAAGGCAAATATAACCCTGAGGTTCCCTAACTTCTGGCCAGTTTTCTATTTCTTAATACAAACTTGAGTCAGAGGGGATCTTGAGGATACCTCTTTAAAGAAGCCACATGTCAAAATGCCAAATCAAGAACAAAAAAAAACCACCACAGACCCAAAACTTTAAACCCATCCAAAAACTCAGGAAACAGATTAAAGCCTCACTCAGAAAAGTCTCCCTGTAGAGCCACTGGAGGTGCGATATTCTACTTGTATATGATTAGATCAAACATTATATGATAAAAACATATAGTAGACCCAAGTTAGCCCAGAATTGCCTGACGTCTCCAGATACACAATTTTATTATGAAAGTCTTTCATCTCAAGTGCACAAAAGAAGCAGAATAAGAATAAATCCCAGATGAGGATCTGCCTTCCTCACCCTAAAGTACACTTGGCACTAAACCACAGTAGAATTTGCACATAATCTGGCAGCAGAGAAAGCGTTGCTTTGACACAATATAGCCCATATTAAATTGGGAACAGCTCAAGAGGAGATGGATACAAAAAGGTTGCATAATACAGAATCATTAAAACAAGCTGTTAATATTCTGGAAAAGCGATTGGCAATCTGCCTGCAAGCTACTGAACCATAGAAAGACAAATTTTAGTGAAACTACTTGAAGTGATTTTTGTTGAATCTTTTCTCCCAGAAGAAGAACTCACCCCCCACCCCCACCCCCCGCCAACTCCACTCCCCAAACCTTAATTTTCTGAAACATACAGGAAGATTAGTGCATAAAGGAGAGAACATCTGTTTCTTTTCATCACTAAACTAAAGATGGTTTCCTCCGTACAGAAGATTGCAGCCCTTAAGATCTTGAGACTGTAAGTATTTGTTATTTAAATGCAAGCAGGCAAGTACCTAATAGGGCATTATTTCCTTTCAAAATGAATTAGTGAAGTTGCATCGTCAATCAGTTATCTTGCTTTATTCCTCTAGCATATGGGATAGACTGCAGGGGTAGGGGAGCAGTTCAGGTAATCCTCACATTATTTCAATCTTATTTTTTTTCTGGCTTTAACAGCTAACCTATGCCACATGGTTAGCAGCATTCCGATATAGTTTCAACCAGGATATTGTTTTGTTTTCCTCTTGGAATACCAGGGTGACTCTTGCTATTGAGGCACTTTTTTCAACACACACAGGCATCACTGGAAAAATCCTATTGGAAGCAAATGTACCTCTGGTGCACACCATTAACACTGTGTGTTATGATTATATGGTCGTAGATGACAAGTTCTTTCCTTTTCCCAGGATTGGCATTGTTAGGGTAATTAATTAACACAATACAAACCCAAGAACAAGCCTGCTTCCTGAGTCTTGTTCTCAACTCTCACACTACTGTTTACCCCAACTAGAGGAAAAGATGGGGTTTGCATTCTGCCTCCTTAGATGGGTCCATTCATATGGTCAGCATGTTTTCTGAAGACAGGAAGGTCTTTTAAACATAAGCAAGGAAAAGCTGGAGCTCTCCCTCTCATAGCTTAATTTCTGAAGCTGAGGATTTAAAGGTGCCCAGTTCCTGAAAATTTATGATTCAGCCCACATATCTAAGACACAGTGAAATGTATAGTGTCACTATCAGGCATTCACTACTTCAGTCCAGAAACTATTTTTGCCATTCTTGTCTATAGCTAGGACAAATACATAAGCCAAAGAGAGAGCCAAAGCTATGAGGGTTTGGATAAATACATCCTTATTACCTTTCTCAGAGAATCAAAGACATCAGAGCTGAAAGGGACTCTAAGGTATTATCTAGAGCTTTTCTCTGTTCTGAGTTAGGAAGTATTGTCTCTAAACTTCTCTTGATAGATGGTAGTCTACCCTGTTCTTGGAAACCTCTGGCAGTTGAGACACCTCACTGTTTCCACACAGTCTATTTCAGGCTCTTCCTATTTTTAATATTAAAAAAGCACACCTGATTTCTAACCTGAATTTCTTTTCATAAAATTGCAGAGATATTTAGGTGGGAAGGGACTTCTGTAAGTCTATAGTCTAACCTTCTGCTCAAAACAGGGATAGCTTGAAAGCTAGATCAGGTTGCTCAGGGCTTTCTCCAGTTGAACTTTGAAAATTTCCGCAATTTCTTTGGACAACCTCTTCCAGTGTTTGATGGATTTCATTATGGCTCTTCTTTTTCTCATAACTAGTTGGAATTTTCTTTGCTGCAAGCTATGTCTGTTGCCCCTGTGCATCTCCAAGAAAGAAGAATGTGACCCTCTGTTCTCTGTAACCACCCAATAGGTAACAGGAGATAAGCAATAATATCCCTCTTAGCTTTTTCTTCTCCTATCTGAACAAACCGAGCTCCCCCATCACTTCATCCTACGTCATGAATCACCTTGGTGTTCCTCTGCTCTGGTCTTGCATCCATTCACAAATGTCTTACAGCATTCATCCCACTTCCAAAGTGTCCCAAAACAGTATTATCCTCCTCTTTGCCTGACATCAAAACTTTCCTCACACTTCCCCTCTCCAAACTAAACAAACTCAGCTTTTTTATTCTTGCCCAGAAGGCATGTTTTCTGAGCCTCATTCTTGTTGCTCAGATGGGGACTTCCTCCAGTCTGTTCTCATCTTCCTTGACCTGGAGACAGAGTGCACCAGCCAAGATCCCGTTTATGCTCAGTACAAAGGAAGGATTATTTCAAGGATATTTCATTCAACACAGTTATTTACACATTCCCAGGGTTTTTAGATTTTTTCCATTATGATTTTGCAGATTCATGGTCAATTTGCATACCAGTGTAATTCTTTTGTCCTTTTCTACAGAAACATTGTTTCACCAGTCATTTTCCAGCTTGCATTTAGATTAAACTTGGAAACTATATGAGTTTAAGTACACAGACATTTCTTTGCTGAATTAGATCCTAATTTTTTGGTCTTTTTTTTCCATAACTGCAAAGGTTATCCTGAATTCCAGTGTGGCTCCCCAAACTGTGTCCAGTACGAAGGACTGGGAACTACTGGAGAGAGTCCAGTGGAGGGCTACAAAGATGATGAAGGGAATGGAGCACCCCTCTTACGAGGAAAGACTGAGAGACCTGGGTCTGTTTAGCCTCGAGAAGAGAAGACTGAGAGGGGATCTTATCAATGCTTATAAATGTCTAAAGGGCAGGTGTCAAGAGGATGAGGTAAGGCTCTCCTCAGTGGTGCCCAGCAACAGGACAAGGGTCAACGGGTAAACTGGAACACAGGAAATTTCTTCTCAACATGAGGAAAAAAATTCTTTACTTTGAGGGTGACAGAGCACTGGCACAGGCTGCCCAGAGAGGTGGTGGAGTCTCCTTCTCTGGAGACATTCAAAACCTGCCTGGACACGTTCCTGTCCAGCCTGCTCCAGGTGAAGCTGCTTTGGCAGAGGGATTGAATTAGATGATCTCCAGAGGTCCCTTCCAACCGCCACCATTCTGGGATTCTGGGATTCTGTGACTTTCATGCTAACTTACTCAGCTGCACATCTCAGGGATGGAGTGGTTCTCACAAGAAAGAAGTGCGGTTCTTTCTTGGGAGAAGCTACGGTTCCTCTCTCCTCCTTTTACTCAAAGTTCACTATTGAGGACTGCAACAAAGAAATACGTGCTGTCACTACAGAGCTGGGAACAGGATTTGAAGCAAATGGTTGCATTTCCACTGCACTTCTTACATAAACTTTATGCGTAACTTCTGTTTTTTCTGCAATTTCACATAGACCAAAATATGCACTAGAGCTGGTGATCTTTTACCTACTGACATCACATAACCAATATATTTTACACATGCTCTACTGGATAGTGTGTTGGCACTTACACTATATACGTATGTCTCCTACCATGATGTTCAAGAGCTCCCACTCAGGTCAGACATGAGTTGGACAGGCCTACAGATCTACCCACATCCTAAAACCTACAGGTTCTTTTTAGAGTCTTCAGATGAAATGAAAGAATCCCTTTGTTTTGTTTTCAGGGAGAAGCTATTGACAATACTTCTTTAATAAACCATTTATTTTTAAATTTATTCTTAAAACCAAGTTTGCTAGCATCCTAGAATCACAAAAACTGCCCTACACATTGAAGCATCACATATCTGAAAATGAATACCTTTGACCTATATCTGATATATTCTTGGCACCTGCTTCTAAATCCATCAAACTCGGTGGACTTGGAGGAAGAGGGAACAATGTGAGCCTACATGGGCCAAAAAGGTCCACTTACAGTGATCTCATTCCAGGCTTAAGTCTCAAAGGAGAAATTGTAGAAAAATAGGCAGAGACATTTTGCATTCCAGCTATTACTACTGGGTACATTTTTACAAAATATGTTCGACAACTATATAAAATAGAAAAAACTAACCCCCAAACCCGCATATCAGAAAGATATCAGGCCAGTTGCATACCCAATCTGATTGCAGGATCCTTTCTCTCTGCTCAGCTTGACAGCCTGAGAATGATGAGAAACCTCTATGATAACAAATCCCCCATGTACCTTCCATATATTTCACTGGGGAATGAAAACGCTACAGAGCAGTCATTCCAAATACTTCCTATAATGACATTCTCTGACTATGGGGCCTCTTCCTAATTATTTTTTATATCCTGTACCCAGGCAGATTTCCTTTCAGCGGCATCCACTGACTACGTGGACTATTACAGAGTAGAACACAATGTCCCCCTTACTCTTTCTCATTGTATCCCCACAACTTGTACCCCTACCTATCTGCCTCATGTACCCGTTAAGTTCTGTATTCCTTCCCATCACTTTGAGGTTAAGCTCTACTTTGAGGCTAATGTTTTGACTATTTGACTTCCAGGACTATATAGTACCTTCCCTCTCCAGCCCATTGCTGTCTTTGTGGTGGGAATTTCACCCTCACAGAGGAAATCAAATAAAAGAGCAGGCGTGTGGCCTTTGCCAAGAGTCATATTGGCGGAGACCACTTGGGGGGCCCTGCCGTCTCACAGAACTTAAATTGGGACCTTTCAGCAGCTCGTGATTTTACTTGAAAGAGAAAAAAAAACACAGCCATTGAGAGAAGTTTCCCAAGTGAAACTTAAGACTCTGAAGGCAAGGAAAGAGGGTTCTTTTTTAAAATATAAACTGCTATAAACTATAGCACTATAAACTGCTGCTCTGGAATTGAGATAAATTTAGTATGGATTCATCACCGAGAAGTAACTTCTCCTGGTATGTGAGCTCTCTGTGAGCTTTTGAAAATGTCTTCACTGGACTCTATAGAGGAGTAAACAGAATGGCATGTATCTCACTGTATACGTGCTCTTGCATGGGAAAATCCAATTTAATCCCCGGAATTTCAGCTCTCTACGTTCTGTTCTTAGCCAGGCAGCTGCTTTTAGAAAAATCTTTTATCTTCAAGCAAGACAAGGAGCAAACAGCATTTACTGCAAGTGATCAGAAGCAAAGTTTCTACTGCAAACACTGAATGCTCTGAGTTGTTTCAAGCATCTGACTTCTGGTTAATAGTTTTCTGTGAGCAAAGGACAGGGGACAAGAAAGAAAGGAAAGAAATCAGAAATTAGAAGGCTGATTAGGGATTTAAACAGATCCCTTTTTGTCTCAGAGTCTTCTTAAAGTCATTTCATGGTTTTCGAGTTTAAAGAACAACACACATGACAAAACACATCTACTTTGCCAGATCAACTCAATGAGTCAAGAACTTTACATTTATAATATTTGTTTTCCGTCTTTCAGTGCTCTGCTGGCTGTCAAAATAATGCACATTTCATGGTGCATGAAGCAAATCACTGGAGAGAAAGGGGAAAGAGCCACTGGGGTCACTGATCCTGCAGCCAATGTAAGGGCATGTTTTGGTTTTGTCAGGTCAAGTTTTCTTCACATTGTGATCAGTTCAATCTCTTTGGCCCAGAATCTTCTCCCACTCACCTGATGTGAACCGAACTAACTTATCTGAAGACCAGCCCTTAAACTTCTCTAAGCATGACAAATAAAGAGAAGAGAGTTTTTCCACTGGTCCTTACTTTGTGCATTTATTTGTACTTACACAGACTGAGTGCAACTTTGTAGTCTTTCACACTCATTTCGTATTCGGATACCATCAGGTAAGTGTTAGGGTGGAGAACACTGTAAATTCAATCCCATGTGAAAAAATAATTGTTGTTGTGCCACCTTGACCACCAAACATTAGTAGGGAACCACAGTCATTCAATCTAAGTTTCACAGCTGTAGGTATAAAGATTATTTTCTTTAACATCTAAGTGTAAATTACAATGAGTAAACAAAGAACAATCCACAGAGATATGGAAACTTCATGGGACACAATAACATGACAATGTACACAATTAGTGATTATGTAGATCAAAAAAAAAAAAATGTTTTTCCGTATATTTTAAGAAGAAATGCTAAATAACTACCATCAAGAGGAAAAAAAAAATATATATATTTTGAAGGACATTAAGAAGGGTTAGGGCAGAAAACCTTACCATATTTACCAAAGCTTGAAGACTAGGTTTTTGTGAAGGCTGGAGCTTTTGCAGGTGAGAGTATCTGCATAAATAGTGTTCACTTCAGAACTCTTTTCTGGTGTCAGACTACTTTTACCTTAATCTACATAAGGGAATGAGATGCAATCACACCACTTAATCTATGTATAGTAAAGGCGTGTCTTATTTTGTGTTCAAGATAATTCTTCTGACTTGTTAGAGCTCAAAATAATGAGGTACAAATTGGATCAATGCTACTTAAAGGAAATTCTATTATTTCCCTGAGTTATGTTCTGTGGTATCTGAAATATCAAAACAAAATTTTAAGTACTGATAGAAACCTTATCCCCCATTAAGCTTTTTGGCAATAGAGAAACAAACACAAGGGCTCTAATACTAGGGTGAGGCACACCAGAGCTGTTACGTCAGTAGGGCTGGTATTTTTTTAATCCTATTCATTATTCTTAACTCTATCAAAAGTCTCCGCTCTTTCATACTTTTCCTCCTTATATTACTGCATTGACAAACACACTTTGAGATATGGGATGTTTACTCACTCTAATTTAGATTACACAGATACCTGTGTAATTGTACCACTGGAAGGGAATGATGTTATTCCCAGAGCGGAGATCAGAAATATGAGACTACTCTCCTCGTAGATTATTCTTCATATTTCCACATCACTCTTCCAGCACAGAGTTAGATCAACATATTCAGTGCAGGACCTGTTTTTTCTGTGGTTTCCAATGAATTGCTGGAGGTGCTTAGAGACTACAAGGACAGAAGAAAGCCTACAAAGAGCCTGATGGGGATCCTGGATGTGAGCCACAAAAAGCTGACCACACACATCAGACCAGATCATCTTCCACAGTAGAATAAATGCAGACCTTATTTACTCTCAGTTTCTGTCTTGATCATCACTGTAGTTTTCTCAGTCTTTAATTTCCTGGCAAATGGGAGATGTCTCACGCAATTTTGAGCAAAAAGGGAACTAGTGGAAAAAATCAGAACAACGTTCTGCTGGACAACATGGTTTAGGTGAATGGAGATGTTTCACCCTACATAACAGTAAAGCTTTGTTTCACCTTCTTATCTGATTTCTACGGCACTTAATACAAATAAGATTATTTAAGTGTAACCATAATTTCATACACATTCTGTGTGTACATACAGCTTATATAATAATGCAGTTTGAGCTTTCAAAACTGTCAGTTCCTTTCATTAAGTATCTTTATTTCTGTTCTAAATTTAGGACAAAATATATGGGGAAAAAAGCAAAATATGAGCGTAAGAATTTCCCAAGCAATACAAAAAGTGAGTTCCTATGAACGACTTTTGTGCATCAATCCACATCAGGAGAAAGCCAAAAGTCTTTCTGACACAGTTTGTGTTTTAAGTCACACACACCGCAGTGTGCCTCATGATCAGAAATTTATGTTGGAATGGAGCTCAAATCTTTATACTATTTCTAGATTCTTTTAAAAAGCGGTTATATGGGTAATGTGGCCCTGGAGTGAAGATGCTTTTCGCAATTTCCTTCAGGAAAACATCATGAAAACTGTTCTCAATAACATGGCTACTTGAGACAATAGATTTATGGAAACTTCCTGTACATCTTATGGCTTTTTCATTTGAGATATTATCAGTAGAATCCAGTTTAGAGATACTAATATCACTTGTACTCAGGCATTTTACTGAAAGGAAAAGGCTGATGAAATCCATACACCCTAGGAAAGAAAGATAACACTGTGTCAGCGTCTGCCTTTTAGTTCACTGAGTTCATTAGCTGTAACTTTTTTCCTAACACGGTCTTTTGTGATAAATCCCAGCATTGTGTATGCAATTCTGTGTTAGCTCTTGTTATCCTTCTTATTTTAAAAGGCACGAGGCTACTGTTGCAGATGCAGGATTACAAGGCAGTGTGCACTAAGTAGCTGATGTGCACCTACTCAAATATGTACCAACACCTACGCAAGCCCTTTCAGTAGGCAGACGATGTGCATGCTACAGCTCTGCTTCTGAGTGCTTGTTCATTGACACAAGCTAGTATGTTTGAAACAGGTAACAGATGGTTTCACTCAAAAAATGCAGGCTAATGAATGAGCACTTCTGTGTTTTTCTTTCTGTATGGAAAGTCCTTAGTAGGAAACACCTTCCCTAACAACCACGAAGCCCTAGATGACTTGAACGTCAGGCTTTTTTCGAAAAGTTGTGTTGAGGAGGTTGATTTTGAATACTAGTTGGTGCAAATTTTCCAACTTCCCACTTCTCTTGCATGCATTGTTCTGTGACTAACGGAACCACATTCTCAGCACAAAGCAGAGAGATCATAATGCAGTCTGATTCAGAACATCTCGTGACAAAGGTAATTACTATGGCAGCATGGTGGGAAATTAGTTTTAAATCATAGAATCATAGAATAGTTTGGGTTGGAAAGGATAAGCCCCTGCAATGAGCAGGGATATCTTCAACTCGATCAGGTTGATCAGATCCCTGTCCAACCCAACCTTCAATGTTTCCAGGGATGGCGTATCTACCACCACTCTGGGCAACCTGTTCTTGTGTTTCACCACTCTTATTGTAAAAAATTTCTTCTTAATATCTAGTCTAAACCCACACTCTTTTAGTTTAAAACCATTACCCCTTGTCCTATCACAACAAGGCCTGCTAAAAAGCTTGTCCCCATCTTTCCTTTAGGCCTCCTTTAAGTACTGAAAGGCTGCAATGTCCCTCCAGAGCGTTCTCCAGGCTGAACAACCCCAGCTCTCTCAGCCTGTCTTCACAGGAGAGGTACTCCACCCCTCTGATCATCTTCGTGGCCCTCCTCTGGACCCACTCCAACAGGTCCATGGCTTTCCTGTGCTGAGGGCTCCAGAGCTGGACACAGCACTCCAGGTGGGGTCTCAATAGAGCAGAGCACACCAGGAGAATCACTTCCCTCAATCTGCTGGCCATGCTTCTTTTGATACAGCCCAGGATAAGTCTGGCTTTCTGGGCTTCAAGAGAACATTGCCAACTCATGTCCAATTTTTCATCCACCATCCACAAGTCCTTCTCCACAGGGCTGCTCTCAATCCCTTCATCCCCCAGCCCATATTGATACAAGGGGGTTTCTCCAACCCAGATGCAGGACCCTGCACCTGGCCTTGTTGAACATCATGGGGTCCACATAGGCCTGTTTCTTGAGCTTGTCTAGGTCCCTCTGGATGGCATCCTGTCTCTCAGTTGTGTCAACTGCACAACTCAGCTTAGTATCGTACGCAAAATTGCTTAAGGTGCATTCAATCCCACTGTCTTTGTCACTGATGAAGATACTAAACAGTACTGGTCCCAATACAGACTCTTGAGGGACACCACTTGTCACCAATCTCCATCTGGACATTGACCCCTTGACCAGTACCCTATGGATGCGACCATTCAAACAATTCCTTATCCGCTGAACAGTCTACCCATCAAATCCTTATCTCTCCAGTTTAGAAAGTAGGATGTTGTGGGGGACTGCATCAAAGGCTTTAGAGAAGTCCATATAGATGACATCCGTAGCTCTTCCCTTGTCCACTGATGTAGTCACTCCAGCATAGAAGGCCACGAGGTTGCTCAGGCAGGACTTGCCCTTAGTGAAGCCATGCTGGCTGTCTCAAATGACCTCCCTGTCCTCCATGTGCCTTAGCAGAGCTTCTAGGAGGATCTGTTCCGTGATCTTCCCAGGCACAGAGGTGAGGCTGACATGGCGGTAGTTCCCAGGGTCCACCTTTCCACCCTTTTAAAAACGGGGTGCAATGATTCCCTTTTTCCACTCACCAGGGACTTCACCTGACTGCCATGACTTTTCAAATATTGTGGAGAGTGGCTTGGCAACTACATCTTGAGCTTGAGTGAGCTCTCACAGCAAGTGCAGGGCAGCCAAGGGATCAGGGCCAGCCAGCATGGGTTTAAGAAAGGGAAGTCCTGCTTAACCAACCTGATCTCTTTCTGTGACCATGTGACCCGTCTTCTGGATGCGGGGAAGGCTGTGGACGTTGTCTAACTGGACTGTGGTAAGGCCTTTGACACTGTCCCCCACAGCATTCTCCTGGAGAAGCTGGCGAATCATGGCATAGACAAGTGTACTCTTCGCTGGGTAAAAAACTGTCTGGATGGTCGTGCCCAGAGAGTTGTGATCAATGGGGTGAAATCCTCTTGGCGGCCGGTCACCAGTGGTGTCCCTCAGGGCTCAGTTTTGGGGCCGGTTTTGTTTAATATCTTTATCAATGATCTGGATGAGGGGATTGAGTGCGCCCTCGGTAAGTTTGCAGACGACACCAAGCTAGGTGGGAGTGTTGATCTGCTTGAGGGTAGGAAGGCTCTACAGAGGGACCTGGACAGGCTGGATTGATGGGCCAAGGCCAACTGTATGAGGTTTAATAAGGCCAAGTGCCGGGTCCTGCATTTTGGTCACAACAACCCCAAGCAACGCTATAGGCTTGGGGAAGAGTGGCTGGAAAGCTGCCTGGCAGAAAAGGACCTGGGGGTGCCTGGGGGTGCTGGTGAAGCCAGCTTAACATGGGCCAGCAGTGTGCCCAGGTGGCCAAGAAGGCCAACAGCATTCTGGCTTGTATCAGGAATAGCGTGGCCAGCAGGAGCAGGGAAGTGATCGTGCCTCTGTACTCAGCACCGGTGAGGCCTCACCTCGAGTGCTGTGTTCAGTTCTGGGCCCCTCTGTACAAGAGGGACATTGAAGCGCTGGAGCATGTCCAGAGGAGAGCTACCAGGCTGGGGAGGGGTCTGGAGACCAGGTCATATGAGGAGAGGCTGAGGGAGCTGGGCATGTTTAGCTTGAAGAAGAGGAGGCTGAGGGGAGACCTCATTGCCCTCTACAACTACCTGAAAGGAGGTTGCAGAGAGGTGGGGGTTGGCCTCTTCTCCCAGGTGAATAATAACAGGACCAGAGGAAATGGTCTGAAGTTGCGGCACGGGAGGTTTAGGTTAGATATTAGGAGGAATTACTTTACTGAAAGAGCGGTCAGGCACTGGAACAGCCTGCCCAGGGAGGTGGTTGAGTCACCATCCCTAGAGGTATTTAAGAAACGTCTAGATTTGGCACTTCAGGGCATGCTCTAGTGGCAGAGACTGTAGGTTGTTTGGTTGGACTCGATGATCTTAAAGGTCCTTTCCAACCATGAAGACTCTATAATTCTATGATTCTATGATCAGCCAATTCCCTCAGGACTCTGGGATGCATCTCATCAGGTCCCATAGACTTGTGTATGTTCAGGTTCCTCAGGTGGTCACGAAAGTGATCTTCTTTTACAGTGGGAGAGACTTTGCTCCCCCAGTCCCTGCCTTGTGGTCCATGCACTCGAGAGGTGTGTGGAGAGAGGTTGCCAGTGAAGACTGAGGCAAAAAAGGTGTTGCGTACCTCAGCCTTCTCCTTGTCCATTGTTACCAGTTTGCCGGTCCTGCTCATCAGAAGGGGTAGGCTTTCTTTCACTTCACCTCATATACTTAGATCTTGGGAGGTTCAAGCTGGTCATCGAGAAGTGTTTCACCAAGTGGTAGTGTAGCCCTGGAGTAGGTGACGCAGCAAAGTGACTGAAACTCCACTCTTGGAGGTTTTCAAGACTTGGGTGGAGGCAGCTGCAGCTGATCTAATCTAGCATTGACAGGAGTCCTTCTTTGAAGCTGAACTCCAGACCTCCAGAGGCCCTTTCCAACCAACAAGTTTGTGATTCTATGATACTGACACATACACTTAATAAGAACTGTTTTACACCATTCATATCAAATCAGGAAAAGGTAAGGCTGATTCAACAGTCTGCTTGCTGGCTTTCAAGGCACCCGCAAGCCCACATTATTTTTATGTTAACAAGCTGAAACAAGGGATCTCATTGGCCTTATAACATCATTTGTGAAATGCAATATTAAGCATCATTTGCCTATTTTTAAAATTCACAGGTTGGGTACTTCGCTACTCTTTATGGGAGACACCCATGATGCAATGTCAATTATTGCACTGAATTTTGGAGGCTTAAAATAATTTCTTCTTTTCTTTTCTAAAGTTATTCCCTATTACTTTCTTCCCCGCTGTACAACTTTTTATAAGCCCTCTGTCTCCAAGCCTTTCATACCTTCTTCATAAGGCCGTTAGCAGCCTCTAGAGTAACCCATCCCTTTAGGAATTTGGTACATTTGTTTGCTAAGATGGATTGTGCTATCTTTGGTGCTCGCTTCTACACAGAGAAGGGGAAGGGTTACGTAGCCTCAAAATAGCTTCAATTTAAGCTAAGCACTTTCTTTCGAATAGACCTGCCCTGCTTCTGTGTCCAAGGGGAGAAGATAATATTTTTACCTCATTTTCATCTAATTCCACCTGCTTGTCAGCCATCCCAACTTCTTGGCCTTCAGCCTTGGCAAAAGAATCTATTATTATCCCATATCCCATCCACATTCTTTCATGTGTTTCTGCTTTTACTTAGAATATAGCTCTCAAGAGGTTGACTATCGAAAGATTTTCCCTTGTGCCTATCCTGAACATTATGAGAATCTTAATAAAAATTGTCAATTCCTAAACTAGACAACCACAAGGTAAGGTCCTTTTAGGCCTGAGCTTCATGTTTTGGAGGGTGGGTCAGGAGATAATTAGCTAGATTTTATTCTTGGAATCTCCTTATATCATGAATAAAGAAAGTTGTGAGGAGGAATTTCTATTATTATTTGCACCAGCACAAATCCAGAGAATGGCAATGCTCACCATTGAGTTCTTCAGGACATACACCACTATAATAGGGCAAGTGTTCATCTCAGTGGTAGACAAGATATGTTCTTTTACCAGCAATTCATATAGACAGAGTCAGGGAAGTCAGAGTTTTAGCTGTCACATTTACTTAACTGCACTAATCTGGATTGTTAGTTTTAAAAACTAGCATTAACTGTTGCCTCTCACTTTCTTTTTCCCATCAGCTCTTCATATTCCACGTATATTCCACATATATTCCACATATTCCACATATTCACATTCCACACAGAAAACCTGTTAGATGATCAACAGTGATAAAAAAGCTGCCTCTATATATGTGTTGTGAACTGCACTCTGATGCATTAAAATGCTTTAAACACTTAAAAATAAAAAAAAAAATAAATATTTTTATCACAGAATCCCAGAATGGTAGGGGCTGGAAGGGACCTCTGGAGATCATCTAATTCAATCCCTCTGCCAAAGCAGCTTCACCTGGAGCAGGCTGGACAGGAACGCGTCCAGGCAGGTTTTGAACGTCTCCAGAGAAGGAGACTCCACCACCTCTCTGGGCAGCCTGTTCCATCCTCACAGCAAAGAATTTTTTTCCTCATGTTGAGAAGAAATTTCCTGTGTTCCAGTTTGTGCCCGTTGACCCTTGTCCTGTTGCTGGGCACCACTGAGGAGAGCCTCACCCCATCCTCCTGACACCCGCCCTTTAGATATTTCATAGAATCATAGAATAGAATCATAGAATCATAGGGTTGGAAGGGACCTCTGGGGATCATCTAGTCCAACCCCCCTGCCAGAGCAGGGTCACCTAGAGCAGGTTGCACAGGAACACGTCCAGGCGTGCTTTGAATGTCTCCAGAGACGGAGACTCCACCACCTCTCTGGGCAGCCTGTGCCAGTGCTCTGCCACCCTCAAAATAAAGAAGTTCCTCCTCATGTTTAGATGGAACTTCCTATGTTCAAATTTGTGCCCGTTACCTCTTGTCCTGTTGCTGGGCACCACTGAAAAGAGCCTGGCCCCATCCTCCTGACACCCACCCTTTAAGTATTTATAAGCGTTGATAAGGTCCCCCTCAGCCTTTCCTCATAAGAGGGGTGCTCCATTCCCTTCATCATCTTTATAGCCCTCCACTGGACTCTCTCCAGGAGTTCCCTGTCCTTCATGAACTGGGGGCCCAGAACTGTACACAGTACTCCAGATGCAGCCTCAGAGAATGTTAAAATTATTTTGCTATTAGAGTTTTCTCTTCCAGAATGCCAAATCTTGCTTAACAAAACCCCAATTTAAGTGAAGAAAAGTTTGGTCAGCTATGAACTGTCAAACTCATCTTTATGGTTATTTGCAATTTGAGCGTTTTTTTAGTACGGGCTTTATTTGTGGAGATTTCCAAAAGAGGCTGACCTGAGAGTGCCAGTTTGGCAAAGCAGGCTGGAAAAAGCTAAGAAGAAAAATATGTCCCACAACATTTAAAGGTCTTTATTCTTTTCTCTATGTAACAAATACATGTAGGGAGCAGACTGCTTTTTTGTCACACTGATGAAAGACGGAGGGCATGGAAAAATCCAGCAAAGCCGAAGCAACCCAGAAGCTCCCCTGGGTGGGGTGCTGAGCCTGGGAATTCTCCACCTGCTTAGCCAGGCAGTGGCAGTGGGGCCCAGGTATGCACAACACAGGATGGAGAACAACATTGCGAGGGCTCTGATGGGAGAGTTTTCTTCTCTAGTATACTTTTCTCCTAATGCACCTCTGAACAGAGACAATTCTTTCTGTAATCGGATAGGTAAGGGTTTGCTCTTACATGCTATTTGCCTTTCAGCCTGCGCTGTAAAGAGAAAATGAGAGAAAGAGTCGAAAGAAACTCACAGGATATGAGGGTAACAAATCCTAGCAAACAGCAGAATCAGGTTGTTGTGTGAGAATTCTCCACTGTCAGATGGGATTTTTTTTCCCCACAGTCTTATTTGTGACTCTCTGATGAGTTGTTTATATGGATATCTCAGCTCCAAACTCTTGCAGATGACTGTAAAGCTTGAGGGGGCTTCTATTTGTAACTCAGTAGCCATGATGTGTCCCTGCCTGCTCTAAGTCATGTCGTTCTTTTTCTGTTACTCATATCTGGTGAACTTCTGACACCTTAAAGCTCTTTCAAAATGTCTGCAATAACCCTCTTACTGCACAGTTACCTGGCAATCCATGTTAATAAGTCATTATAGCCTCCAGCTCTACAAAAAGCCGAATCACAAAAATACATGAAGAGAAACAGCTTTCTAAGTACTTTGGTGAGTTCACAGGAAAGTAAATAAGAGATATCTGTCAATTTGGTCAGCTTTCCATCTTTTTTACACTTTAGGAGCATACTTTTCTCAAAATGGCATTTTGCATTTCTTTCCTTGAGTGATCTTGTTTAAGTTAATCCCAATTACTGGTTATCCTTCCCAGAGGTCCGTGACCTCTGTGCAGCTGAGGAATGATAGCTGTGATCCATTTATAAAATAGATCTTAGCTACATATAAATAGCACTGAAGCTGCTGCCACCCCTTCAGTTCCCAAAGACTGCTCAGCTCATTCCTCGCTCCTCAACACTTCTTCTCTAGCAGCCTTACTGGAGCTTCAGAGTCACTGTTCAGACTGGAGACTTGCCTGTGGCACAAAAGCGAGAGCTCTGCTGTGCTCCCTAAGCAAGAAGGGAAACAGTCACTCACACTTCATTAAGTAGTGGAGCGCACATCTGTTTCTAACTTTCACACTAGCGTGCATTTCACTGATGGGCGGGAATGGGGCAGACCCCAGGGTTACCAGAGGAAAATTAATTCCCGCCTTCTACCCCCTTTTCTTCCCAAAAGCTACTTTTAGCTTCACTCACTATGGATAGAAACTAAGGACCCATGACTCAGCCAGGATTCAGCATGGTTCAATAAGTTACTTAGTCTCTCCTTCTCCTGCTCGACAGAGAGGGGAATAAGGTGGCATTCTTACCAGAGGACCCCTCTGTAGCAGCACTGATCCTTCCGCTGCCAAAGTAGACCAGATTTTGCCAGTTAAAAGCTCCCACATGGCCGTCATCCTCACAACCTATTAACTTGCCTTGACTCAAAACACCAGGTTCAACTATAGCCTGAAAGGCATCTTTAAATGCAGAAGCACGTGAGCACAGAGTTCCTCTGCCTTGACTTTATGGGTGAGACAGATTCAGGGCCTGGGTGAAATACTTCACTCCAACCTGAAAGCGAAGCAGGATGCTCACTGCAGAACTGGAGCTGTTAATCTCTGCAGCTAGGATGCTCACCCTGACCCCATCTAGCAGCAAACAAATGTTTTCCTCCTTTGCCTTCCGCAAATTACGTAAGTGGGGCACCCCTCTGGAGCTGGAAAAGAGGGCTGCCACGGCTGCAGCTGCTGCTGCTGCTCCCTATGAGGGAGGAAGGGAGAGGGAGCAGCGAGTGGTTGGAGACTGGCACAAGCAGGGTAGCTTTTGCTGCAAGTAAAGGCTCTGCAGCTGGGGCTGCGTGGGAGGGAGCAGAGATTCTGCCAGCAAGCAGAAAGGTGGAGGGTTTGTCGTGATGTGGTTTTGTTTTTTTAAATACAAGCTAATTTTTTTCTCCTGTGGCCCCTTCCTCATGTAGACCTCTCGAAGATAAGCGTTCATGGCACTTCAGACCATATTACGGACAGGTTACCAGGCTAGACAGAAAGGGGCTGTATCAACAATCTCAAGCATTTTAAATCAACAACAAACAACCCACCCAAAATTATCCCCTCCCTATCATCAACAAAATATGTTTGGTCTTTATTGGATTTCTTACCCTAAGGCAACTCCTGATGTCTTATCTTTGTCATACCAAGTGTACGTTGGTACATGCATGAGCAACAGCAAAATGACAGCTGAGATCCTTTTAAAGTTGTGGAAATCCAACATGATTTTAAGATGACTGAGGTGGGGGGAAAGAATAATAAAAAAAACCCCAAACGGATCAGACTCCTTGTGCTTCTTTCCCACCCTCAGTTTGTCTACACTTAATGAACAGGCATGAGAGCAGCTCTCTTGAGAGCGCTGCATTAGTATTTTCCACCCGCATCTGCTGTACCCAGGCAAAAATGCCTCAAGGCCTGCCCCAGCTGTACATCCCCCACAATGCAGTTAATGTGCTGACAGGCACTGTTTTGGCCTAGTAATCTTGTTTACACATGTTTCCACTATATTTTATTTTCTGTATGCCTGTGCTGTAATCGTATTTACCAGCTTTTCAGCCCCAAAGGTAAAAAAATAAAACGAGAGACCAAGAACAAAAAAGAAAAGGCAGGAGGCTCACAGGAATGTCCTCGCTCATCTCATGTAGGCAGTAATATGCTCTTTCAAGGCTGCCCTTGCTGCCACGTGACAGATTGCACCTCTGTACCGAGTGTTCCCTGAGTCCTGCCTATTTTTCCGACTGGACAGCACAAAGTAAAGGGATTTGTGGAGTGACAGTTAATTCAGATAATTGTATTTTCCTGCTGCCTGTGTAACAGAAACACCAGAGCTCTGGGGGCAGAGGATTCCACATGCACTTGCATGCCTTATGTAGTACACTGTACGCCTGCAGCTGCCCTTCTCTAGTCCCATCTGTTGGAGATTGATGTTGATTTTGCTCATCTTGCCTCCTAAAAACGCAGCAATAATAATGAATGAGCTTAGTGTTCAGTAGAGTGTTGGCAGCTGATTCAGCTGGGCATATTGCAAGCACATGCTCTGCAAGGTTTCTTTGCTGTAAGCACGCTCACAAGCCTATGGATCTGAATCCCATGATTAAACACCCTATTGTAGTCAGGTCTTTGAAGCACATTCACCTCCGTGAATTTCAGTCTATCACCTCTCTTAGTATTAGGAGAATTTTCTGTTTTGTTTCTTGCCTACCTTGGACTTTTTCCTGTAATTATAGCCACAAAGCCCAAGCACAGGGCTAGGAGCTAGTTAGGGACAGAGTCAATTTCTAAGCAAACTCCCTTTTTCAGGTTGAAGATATTTTCATTCAAATTGAATTTTTATTGTAAATTAAAAGCTGATAAATAGAATCAAAGTGATTTATAAGTTTTTTAAACCATGAACATGTTTTAGCTATGTTTTAGCTTTTCATCCCATACCAAAGTGGAAATCCTACCCAGAACCTCCTAATTCTCAAAGAATGAGTAAACCCAGTTCAACTACCTATATACTTTGATCCTGCGCATGAAACATTCAAGTCTACCATGGAAACGTTGATCCATCCAGATGTACAGCTCCTACTAGAGCAGCCCACATAGCTAAGATGATAATTATTCAAATTGTTATCAGTTTCTTGTTATCCTTTGCTTGAGCCCCCTTACTATTTTCTTCCTTGAACAAGAAATTCTGTACTAGAGCAAAACAAAATCTACTCATCCTATGGCAGATACTTAAGGAGGAATGTTAGAATCAGAAGATATCCTCCTGGCCCCAGTCAGTCACTTTTAGGGGACTGAACTGAGGGCTGCATACTATGATAGCTGTTTCTTTTACAAGATTTCTATCCAGGCTGTGGTCTGCTGGCTTTACCATAACAAGAAGTAGGCACAAAGTCCTCAGTCTTTTTTACTGTGCATAAATTGCAATTCCCTGCATTTGTCAGATTTCTGTATAAGTTACAGTAGCAACTGAATTGCAAAGAGAAGTGTTATATTTAGATTGTGAGAACAGAGAACAGTGGACACTGTAAGCCATGACTGTCCTGGCAGTGTTTATCAGAAAAATGGAGCAAGAAAAGTAATAAAGAGAAAGGCCATTGGCCATACCTAATAAAAGCAATTTGGGAATGCAAACAAGTTCCTCTAGGAAGTCATAACTTGCTTTATATCCTCTAATAATGACAAGGAGAAGTTAGAAAGAAATTAATGAATATGTTTTTGGCAAGACAGCAGCAGTAATTAACCTAAATGAAAGAAGATGTCCTATAACTAGTAACCTAATTATAAGCCAGCCCCAGCTGTTTGTTCACATGAATATATATTGTTATTGATTGGAGATGTCTAGATGTGTATACTATACCTTCAAGATGTAACAGGAGTCAGATCCGTCATTTTTGGGTACAGGAGAAAATATGATTGCAGTCAACGGTAGAGCAAGGAAGATATGTCTTGGAGTAGGTAAGTCTACAGAGTCAGACTAGTCATCTGTCATCATGACCACTATCATCTCTCACAGTCCTCAGACATCTCTTTGGAGGTCCTACTGCCCTTTCCCTGTGGCAAATTATCCTAGAGAAGCAGATAAATTGGTTCAGACTTCATTCTATTTAAATGGGGCACTTTTCAGTTTACACAATTTAGAATCCTGAACACAGGCTTGGCATACAGCATTAAACGGATAAGAATGAGAAATGTCTTTCCCTCTTTGAATGCTTTGTAAATAACTGTATTTGATGGGAGTCTTACTTGTAGCAAGGATATGTTCCCCAAACACTGAAACTGATAGAAAATTTCCCATTGACTTCACTAAACTTTGGAGACCCAAAGGAATATTACAGCAGTAAAAAGCTACTATTGTATAATGGCCTCAAGTTTCTCTTGGCAGTGAACATCTTCTAGCAAATATGCCAAGAAAAGCTGAATCTCCACAAAGCAGAAGAGACATTGGATGTTTTCATGTCCTTGCTCTGAGGGTATTAATGTCTCTGAATGCTCATAGCCCACAGAAGTTTGATAAGTTCACTCTAAGATCAAAGCCTATTTCCAGACACTCAAAAATCTACTCATTAGAGCCTCAGTCCTGCATCCATTTGTGCACATGTGCAGTCTGTTGATGTCAGCTAGGGCTACACTTAAGGACAGAATTGAGCGCGTCACTATATCCACCCACTACAAAATAGAAGCACAGAAAATCAAGGGAGTTGTAAAGAACTCTAATATCCACATGACAAGAGTGAAGGTCCACCAGTTAAAGGCCTAAGGCTTGCATCAGCCCACAGATTCTCCTTTAAAAAGGTTGTGCTTCATATAAACAAGTTTCATTGAAATGCAGCTAAGCTCTCAGGTTTTCAATGGGTATAAATCAGAAGAGCTCCACTAATGTCAAAGAAATTAGGCTAGTTTATGCCAGCTGAGAATCTGCCTTAAAGACTCTGAAAAGGCAGAGCCAGGTCCTACAGCACTCAGTTCAAAAAGTAGCACAGGGAAGTACTGTCCTCACACAAACATCTCAGAGCCTTTTCTTTTGCATTAACTTCAAACGGTGGACCAAAACAATCTCCATCCTTGGATCTGCTGCTTTGGTGTTTACTAGGCTCATCCACTGAACAGCCATTCATCAGAAGACGTTGATTTTGTCTGTGCTCTGTCTCAAATGTAGGGTCCAGGAAAAGTCAGCAGACGTGGATTCTCACAGAAATTTCAGGTACTGTACTCAAATTAGTATTTGTTAACTTCCTATGAGAGACATATGCTTGGGACTCATCTAATATACCTGCTCTCACAAAGACAACTCATGCTAGGCCATTCAACATAACACAAGCCTTTGCTGTTCCAGCCCTGTGGCAGAACTCCTGGACTATAATCTCACTTAATCATACAATGACTAGGAGCTCTGAAAGGTTAAGCTAGCATTCCTTAGAAACTTGCATATTCCGTGACAAAGGACATAATTGCAGTCATTTATTTATCCCTGAGCTGTAGAGACACAAAAGACACGAGCAGCCTGATGAAATGGGTAACACTCCATTGACTCACATGGCTAATACCAGTTCAAAATTTAGCCACGGTGAAAATTGAAATAAAGAACATACACCTTTAAGGAACAGAAAAATCTACCTTTCAAGTCCAAATAGCCTTATGAAGAATTATTCCTGAGCTGAGCTTACCGCTCCCTGGTAATTTTTTCACTATCTCAAATCCTACATCAGAAGAATTTCAGGCTGTGACAGATATATATAGATTAGATACAAATATAAATATAGATATAGATTAATCCATTTACAATTATTGGTCATTATTATTCAAAAACTGTTATCACTGTTATGCACATGTGATATGGTTCTGCAGAATGGGGACATAATTTTATTGAGTTATAGATGGGGAAAAGGCATAAAGAGTACAGGTAATGCACATTTTTGAAATAGCAATATAAACATAAACAGAAAAATGTTCAAGTCAAAGTCACGTGAAAAATTAGACTAAACTTCAGATGCATTCTAGACTTGTATGTACAGCATTTTTATGCTAAAATTAGAAATACAAACTCCAGAGATGCAACACATCTCAAGAATACAAAATAAATAAACAAAGATGCCAATAAAAGAAAAAGAACAAATACTTGAATCAACTTCCAGAATGTTAAGAAACTTTGATATGTGAGAATCATGGTAGAAGATGCTCAATCTATGACAAGAACTCATTTATTTCCAAACAAAATATGAAGTAGTAAAGTCTTTTTGTTCCTGGGAGTGAGTTCAAAGCATTTAAACTTTTATGGGACCCCTGCACACTCCTGTTGTGGTGATGAACAATTCCTCTGCAAGAGAAACCTCCAAGCAGAACAGATTTTCAACAATTTGAATGAAGAAATCCAGCTTACTGAGAACGTATGCTTGATGGGGACATCACAGTTATTTATCCAGGAGACGATTTTTCAGCAACTTCTAACCCAAGATGACTTGAGAACAAGGAATAAATGGGCTTGGTTTCAGTCTCTGCAGCAGTGTCTTCCTAACGGTCAGTATCTGCGGGAGGAAAGCAATCAGAATTCTGTAATGCAAAAAGTTATAGTAAATATCAAGAGCAAATCATTAGGCTCCACACTGGATACAGACTTATGGTTTAGAAACAAGTGAAAGAGGCACCACTATTTCACTTTCCTTTCAATATTAATTGAGTGACACCCAGCACCATTAGTGGTTTTCCTGCTGGAAATATTGTCTTCATCAATTTGTTTGCATAACCAAATATCCTAGAGAAAAACAGTATTGTTTCCACTGTTACAGTTCTTGCAAATTAGATGTTTATGGTAGTTTTTTTTTCTCTCCAGAAAAATAGGTCATTTCCCCTGCAGTAGTATACACAGTCTGAGGCCTACGTTCCTGCTTGCAATGAGTACACCGAATGCAACTACCCCTCCAAGCTAGGCATTTGCACATGCAACTGACTACTTCAACTGGTCAAATGACTATTTGCAACAGACAGATTTCCCCTGACTTCAGAGTTGAACCGAGGCCTAAATACTTAAGCCTTTTTCTACTTCCAATCTCCCTCTCTGAAAATATGGACCATAAATATCCTCTCCCAGGAGATTAGTCCTGGAACTTTATTGGGCTTAAAGTTACGTTCAAACAATGTCCTAATAAAAACAGTGGCTATTGAATAGTAAATAAAATACGTTCCAAGGACATCAAATCATGATTACAATGACTTCCATTTTTGTATAACTTAAAAAATAAATGTTTTTTTCTTTACGTATTGGAAAATATACAGACTTGATATACAAGAATAAGTTAATAGATGGAAATATAAACTTAAAAAATTGCAGAAGTTTGCTTAAGAATGGTATTTAAAAACCAGAAAGATATTCCCAAGTAATTTCCCAGGCAGCCTCTGTAAGACAAAAACAGAAAAAAAAGAAGAAAAAATGGGATTTTTCAGAGAAGTTTCAACTTAGTGGGATCAAAGAAATAGGTTTCAACAGGATCTAAAAGGGAGCAAGGAGTATTCTGACCATAACTGCATATCTAAACCATACTACTCTACACAAACGTGTGCCTTAAATCAAGTGACCTTAAATTGATCATGATTAAATGGCATCTTTTTTCACTATGTGTGCAAATGCTTCACTTCATCAGGCAGTCCTGAAAGGGCAAAGAGGAGGGAGAGCCATACAAAGATTGGTCATTCACATTTTAAGTGCTGCATCACAGGGACCACTGCTTGTCAGAGGAGGTTGCCCTGTCATTTGGTTCTATGTTCCCCAGTTTTGACAAAGTTTTCCACAGTCCTGACAAAGCCTGAAGGTGACTTACATGGAAAAAAAAAGCAAAAATAAACCCATTTGAAAGATTTTGAATTCAATCTGTGGGAAATAAAATACGCATTTCTCCCCACTCCCAAATAACAGAGACACAGTTTCTATCAAAAGAGCCGTCCATGTATTAATCTGCAATGAAGACTCAGTGCCAGAGCTGGCACCCTTTGAAGTTAAAGGAAAAGCTCCTGCTGTCTTTATGATGCCCAGATTCCCGACTGAATTGAAAAATAACATGGTAATAGGCTTCCTAAGCTCCAAATAGCTCTCTGAAGATCACTGTCTTGCTCCCGTGATTATAGGAGATGTCAAGGTGATTGGGTTAGATACTTTACTCAAATACTTTGAACTAGCTGAGCTGAAAACAATAGCTCCCTAGAAGGGCTCCTGATTTTGTTGTGAGTGATCTCAGAATGAAGCTCAGCCAGGACAGAAAGGCAAATTTTACTAGAAAAATAGGGTTTCATATTTCAAAATAAAACACCTGGCTTTTCTTCTGATTTTACTGATTCTTACTTTTTCTCCTTTTTTTCTACTCGTTCATGTTAGCTAGAATCAAAGTTGAATTTTATGTCTGTTTTTCATGGTATTTTAATACTTTTATTCTTTCTTTTCTCCTCCTGAAGGAAGAATTAAAAAAGGAATGTTGGAAAAGGAGAGGGATTTTAAAAGAGACATAATTTTAATTTTTGAATAAATAAATTTATTCAATTGATTTTAAATTAACTGAAGTTGATTTTTTCATATAAAATATAAAAAAATATGAATTGCAGAAATGGCATTTTGATACTCTTTCACTATATATATTCTATTGCAGGAACTTATTCTTGATTAAGAATTTTCAGCCAATTTAAAGGCAGAAGTATTAAAAGTCCCTGCAATCTGGCATCCTGAGCCATAATCTTTCAGAGTAGCATAGAGAGATCTGGTTTGAGCAGTAGAGCATCTACGGTATAACACAGTAGTATATGTAATACAAGCTAGGATAACACAGGGTAAGAGATTAATATTCTGCATCATACTGTGCTCTGTTATTTTTATCCTGCTGTTTCTTTCACTCACCATCTCATGACTCACACCCTCCCCACACTGGAATTTCTGTCTCAGTCTCGTGGCTCACTGGTGTGTTACGGAAGACGATGCTGTGGAAAACCATCTGGATGCACGAGCTCCAGGTTACTCTTAGAAACAAGGAGAGACAACATCACTCACTGATTTATTGTGTAACTGCTCTGACTGTTGCAGCCTCTTTAGCAAACTGTCTTCAGTATTTGTGAGGGTTGCAGTTCTTCCTGGTTTTATAGCATCGGTGACATAGGTGGCAAAAGCGTTCTAAGTTACAGACAGTCATGTGGAAAGCTGGCACTGCACAAACCTTTAGAAAAATTATAAGACTCATCCTGTGAGGTGATAAAGGGCTTTTGTGAGACAGATTAATGAAATTCAACATCAGTAATAGAGCTGTTCCTTACATATTTCTTGATTAACTTTATCACCTCAGGGATATACGTCTTCGATGCCACACTAGACAGACCATGACGGATCTATGCTTAATGAGGCCAAACCACAGTTACTTGATATGGGATGGGAAGGCCAGGCCACAAGACAAATTAGATGCTTAAATCCTTACTAATTACATGCATATCTACTGTGATCCAAAATGTAGAACATCAAAATCCCAGTTCGGTCTGCTGCTGTATAATCCTGCACTCATACTTCTTAGCGGACTCAGTCTCCCAAGTACATAGGCTCTGGCCTCTGTTTAAATCCAGAAGTAATCAGGTGTTCACTAGTTAGGAACCTAAGTTCTCCCACATCCCAGAAATCAGAGTGATAAGAGGAAGCATAATTATTTTCTCTTGCCTCCAAGTTGAGCGTTAAGACCTCTTGCTCAAGAATCCCAATTCCCTCCTTTGTCTGCCTGTATCTGAACTTTCATCTCCATCTTTCTGAGGGCATTTTCTAAACAGTTAGAAGCCAATATCAGAGGGTTTACTCTTTATATGAACAAGAAAATAATCCCTAAGCTAGACGGAGTACTTCAATACCATTTGAATTGGCAATTGGACACCTTCAAATAAACATTCTTACCAGAAACTAACCGGTAAATCTCAGGCTAGAAGATTATGTTTTCTCCTTTTTTGCCCTGTCACTTTAAAAAAATGAACTTCATTGGAAGGAATCAAAGAAGCCTTGTCCACAGAATATCTACCTCTTGCCAAAAAAGGTATTTATGTGGGGAACAGGGAATAAAATCCTAACTCAGGGATGAGAATTCCACTCAGTAGCAATATTCCTCTCGTGTAGGTACTGGAGCAATGAGTTCTCCAAGGACCTTAGTGTGTATCTTGCCAAAGTAATCTGCCTTTTTTCTGAGATGGTAGGTAGGAGTCAGCTCGGTTCTGAAGTAAGGTTAGTGTAAGGATCGCTCATGCTCCGTTGAGTTACTTCAGTTTTCAGAGAAAAATGTACCAAAGGATCTCAAATAGACCTTCATCTCATGCTTTTAGATCCTCTGGCCTCCTGCTTTTCCACTCTGTCAAATCTAGTTATACAGGTAACACCAGAAAACATACAGCATGTTTTATTTCTATGACTGCTTTGTTCTCCACATTTGCCTTGGGGCAAACTTCCTATCTTGTCACCTCAACTCAAGTGCTTCACGTGAATTTCTGATGGTGACTCAGAATAGTCAATGAGTCTCTTGTTGGTGAAATAGCCTAATCCAGCAGAGACACTTTGCTGCTTAGCATCCAGACACCAGCTCAAGTCACCCATCACATCCTCTGCTCTCTCTTCTTTCCATTCTCAACATAACGGGCTGCCCTAGGGGGCAGCAGATGTGCATGGTAGGGAAGGAAGACTGAAGGCTTGCACATCCACACCACATTCAAATGTCAGGTCTTCCCTGAATCCAAAGGGCAGAAGCTTCCCTCAGTGCACCCTCAATCTAAAAATGTGACCTCAACACACCAGTCATGTCATTTCTTTCAGACAATTCCTCCAGCTGGAAGACAACCAATTAAAGAGCCTGAGGAGAGCCTGAGGAGGATGCGATTAGTGACCTGAAATGAAGCCTGTGCAAACTGCAGTAGAAGCTTCCACTAGAATCTCTTCCACTAGAGTCAGCACCTCAGGACAGCAAATGCTGCTGCAGTTTGAAAGATGATTACCAAAAAAAAAAAAAAAAAAAAAAGCTTAAGGGAATTGGAGCAGCCAGAGAAAATCTTGTTAAAACAGCAGTGTCCTGCTGTGAGCAGCTGTGAGCTTTCTGTTCAATAGACAGGCTCCTTGGTACTACTGACTTAAACAAGTCTTTGCTTGTCAAACTCATATCAGCAGTCCTTTGGAGTAATGTTTGTCCTGAGCTGCAGTCTCTTGTCCTGAACCTGTATTTGTCTGCAGCTGTTCTAAGCCGACTGTACAAATTAAGTGGGACTCTTACAATATCTTACTTTTCAGCTTCGTCTTGTCATCTGAGAGACACAAAAGGCCATGAAAGCAATTGCTCAGAAAATTCAGGAAACCACTTTTAAAGAGGAGCTCTCCATTCACATGAGGTTGGTATTCTGGATACTGGACTTCCTCCCACTTGTCTCTTTCAAACACAAGGAAAGGAAGATGCAGGGGCACAGTCCATTGTGCTCACTTGTAGTCAACTGATACATGGGATAGAGCAAAGCAAGGTACTTCCTCAGTGAACAGTTTTCTTTGGAGGATGTTCAGTCCTCAGAAGAGACATTTTTCATGGAAACATGCCTGTTTCAATTCAGAGTTCTCTGGGAAAATTTTTCTCAGTCAGATGGGAGATGGGCTCTTTACTACCTCTAGCAGACAATAACTCACAGTTTCTACAAACTCAAGCAGGCTGGTCTTGAAACATCCCTTTGTGATAGCTGCTTGCACGTGGCTGATGGGCCACAAGGGCACTGTAGGCTGAAAGACCACGTATCCTGGATGGTAACTGTACAATTTTTTTCTGGACCAGCCTAAACATGTTGCTAACTAAAACAATGCAAAGAATGGTCTTGCTCAATGTGACTTCACAAGATAACAGTGAACGCTATCAAGCATACAGCAGAAGATCACAAAGAGAAATTAAGAGGGAGGATCGCTGTGTCTTGCCACATTCCCAGATGCTTCAGCCAGGAGACTGAGTGAAGCTTGGCGTACACTATTCCTTGATACATGTTATGCACTGGATGGGATTACTTGTGGGGAAAAAAAAAAGAGAGTGCAACAGTAGAAATCCAACCCTTTATCAGATATTCCCTTGGAATTTTAAAGGGCCAGTTCAAACCCCAAGTTGCCAGCATTCTGATGAGGAACTTGAACCGAAGCATCAAATGTTGATTATAGACCTGTCTGTCACGCTGATGAGGTGTGCTATTCTCCTTTCCTCTCGCGTGAAAAATCATATGGCTGGAGCTTATGGAGAAAGGAAAACAGAAATTACTGGGTGGGGAATAGAGTACACAGGGAACTCTAATGTGGGTCACAAAGGTCAACTGGCTGTCAAATAGAGCAGCTCACAGTTTTTTCTCACTATTTCAAGCCTGCAGGAGGTTTCATTCGTCTGATAGCCTGAGACATCAAGACCAACCTTTTTTCCCTTCCTGATCATTCAATGAGAAGATCAGTAAAGCTCTGATTCTATGACTGTGTCAATACAGCCTTCTAGTTTGGATATTTACATCCTTACCTGAAAAAAAGTCTTTTGTCACTGTTAAGTCATAAAGTCATGCATGTACTTTTCTCTTCTGAACTCATCCCATTTTAATCCTATTCCTGGGAATTTTCACAGAATCACAGAATGGTTTGGGTTGGAAGGGACCTTAAAGTTCATCTAGTTCCAACGCCCCTGCTATGGGCAGGGACACCTCCCACTAGACCAGGCTGCTCAAAGCCTCATCCAGCCTGGCCTTGAACACTTCCAGGGATGGGGCACCCACAACTTCCTTGGGCAACCTGTTCAAGTGCCTCACCACCCTTACCATAAAGAATTTCTTCCTGATATCCAATCTAAATCTACCCTCTTTCAGTTTGAGGCCATTACCCCGTGTCCTATCGCTACATGCCCTTGCAAACAGTCCCTCCCCATCTTTCCTGTAGGCCCTGTTTAGGTACTGGAAGGCTGCTATAAGGTCTCCTCGGAGCCTTCTCTTCTCCAGGCTGAACAACCCCAACTCTCTCAGCCTGTCCTCATAGCATAGGTACTCCAGCCCTCTGATCATCTTTGTGGTCCTCCGCTGGACCTGTTCCAACAGGTCCCCATGTCCTTCTTGTGCTGAGGACTCCAGAGCTGGACACAGTGCTCCAGGTGAGTTCTCACGAGAGCAGAGTAGAGGGGCAGGATCATCTCCCTCAACCTGCTGGCCACACTTCTTTTGATGCAGCCCAGGATGTGGTTGGCTTTCTGGGCTGCAAGTGCACATTGCCTGCTTACATTGAGCTTCTCATCCACCAGCACCCCCAAATCCTTCTCCTCAGGGCTGCTCTCAAGCCATTCTCTGCCCAACATTTCAACCTTATCTAGTGTATTTCCCATACTCATTTTAAACAAGATTTTTAGTAGGGATTCTAGAAAAAAATAAAACTAGCATGATTTCGTTTTAGTGATCCAGAAGAAGGAGTTGGGACCTGGAAGGAAAACTAAATCCTAAAATGTATATAATCACTATAATTTCTGGATAGCATTGATCAAATTGCCTAACATCTGTACACTGCATCTCTGTAACTTCATCTTCATGGCAAAAGGAGGCCCACCATTTGATATAAATGCTATCTGGCACTGAAAACAACAAAGAAGACTGTTAGTTCCTTGTTCAGTGCATCGCTGGAAAGCAATTAAAGTTGTTGATGCAAGATTAAAGCCTTAAAGATAAAACTGAATCTTGAAAGTGCAAGAATTTTGCCTTGAACATGAAGTGTAACCAGTCTCAAGACAAGTATGGTACTATATTTGGAACAAGAATTAGCAAGAAAGGAATCTGAAAAAACCAAACATCAGTACTCAGTATTTCAGCACCAGAAGTGTGTGAGATACTCTACATCTTACAAAGCATTTCTGTCCTAAGAGGAAAGGTTCACAGTTTGTTTTTTCAAGAAACTACAAGAAAGTTTTGGACTTACCAGTATTAACTGATTTATGCAACTCTTTTTCTGTCCATCAATTAATTAGTTGCCAATCTCACTGTATTTTAAGTAAGATCAGCACCAGATGGAGAGCAGACTTGCTTATTAAGGGGTTTTGTCAAACAAGTAATTCAGCAAATATACCTCTGAAACCCAGTATTGATATTGAAAAGCCTAGCAAACTTTCCAAAGAAATTACCTGATGCTGTGGCAACTGGATTCAGTTTTAAGTTATTGACAGAGATCAGTATCCTCTCCTTGAACTGTGCTCTGTCTAAAATAGAACACTGAGCTCAGTTCTGACCCCCGTGAAGTCAGTGGCACAATGCCAAGTGTCTTCAACTGCATCGGGACTGGGACTCTTGTTTTTAAGACAGACACTGGCAATTACCTAAACTGCACACTTTGACTGCCGTGGTAAGGGATAGATTAGCTCTTCATTTCCATGCGTGCAGTTTAATTAGATTGGCCCTGATATGTTCAGCAATATGAGAGCAATCATTCTGAGGCATCACTTTTCCTCTGTTCCTGCTTCTACACAGGCTCTGTGAGGCCAGACTTTTTCTCTGTGAACTGGGAATGTAGACCAGAACATCACATCAGAAAAGCACAAGGTTTGCTGAAACAATACCAGCTCCCTTAATATGATGTAGTATCAGGTCAGGTTCATGGTCCTACAGCTACCAGCTGCCTATCTGCACAGGCAAATTCATGCTGGCAAGGCAATGTTGAGTCTGACAGCATATAACTTCAACAGGTGTTGCTAGAGCCTGTAGGAGGTGTTATCTCTCTGAGCCTCACAGAGGCTGTCAAAACTAGCAGGACAGCTTGATAAGGCAGTCTCGCTAACGGCTTTGGTAGTTGTACAAAGAACAAAGCCATTCACAAACTGAAGAAGAGGAAAAGATGAAAGCGTGATTCAGGAGAGTCCCGCATACCCACAGCCAAGATACACAGTTTTACCTTCACTACAACACTTGAATATCTCAGAAATAAGATCATTGCACTCAGAATGGCTAATGGACACAGTCAGTGTCCAATGAAGTCCTTAATCATTGACTGTTGTTCCATTTAAAGCACTCAGCAGCCTAGCTTGGCCTCCTAAAATCTAGAGAAATAACTAGACCAACACAACTAGATCCCAGCAGGTGATAATCTTCTAGTTCATATTCAAAGGACAGTCTTCCATTAGCAGTTTGTTCCTGTGAAGTCTGGACTTGCTTCAAATGATGAATGTCCACTGTCAGGGACACATCGGTTGTAATCATGGAAGAAGATCAGGAAAGGGTACCCATTCTGGCTTGTATCAGGAATAGCGTGGCCAGCAGGAGTAGGGAAGTGATCATGCCTCTGTACTCGGCACCGGTGAGGCCTCACCTCGAGTACTGTGTTCAGTTCTGGGCCCCTCTGTACAAGAGGGACATTGAAGCGCTGGAGCATGTCCAGAGGAGAGCTACCAGGCTGGGGAGGGGTCTGGAGACCAGGTCATATGAGGAGAGGCTGAGGAAGCTGGGCATGTTTAGCTTGAAGAAGAGGAGGCTGAGGGGAGACCTCATTGCCCTCTACAACTACCTGAAAGGAGGTTGTAGAGAGGTGGGGGTTGGCCTCTTCTCCCAGGTGAATAATGACAGGACCAGAGGAAATGGTCTGAAGTTGTGGCAGGGGAGGTTTAGGTTAGATATTAGGAGGAATTACTTTACTGAAAGAGTGGTCAGGCACTGGAACAGCCTGCCCAGGGAGGTGGTTGAGTCACCATCCCTAGAGGTATTTAAGAAACGTCTAGATTTGGCACTTCAGGGCATGCTGTAGTGACAGAGATTGTAGGGTTTTGTTTTTTTGTGTGTGCATGGTTGGACTTGATGATCTCAAAGGTCCTTTCCAACCATGAAGATTCTATGATTCTATGATCTTGTTTCACTGAATGTTTACATTTTCTCTGGAAAGGTGGAAGTGAGATAGAGTAGCCTGCAAATGCTCAATTTATTTACAGTAGTTGGGACAAAAAGGAATTTTGAGATCCTTCAGAGAAAGAGGAACGAGCTAGATGAATACGTGCCAAAATGGCCAGTGAAACTTGCAGCTGTATCATTTCTAAAGAAAAATTCCTCACATGTATTACAGAGATCTAAATGTTTGCATGCTTTCCAAAAAAGGGCTTGAGCACCGCTGGGTATGTCTATACAAGCTGTTTAAAAAGAAGCTAGCCCAAATGATCAACATTGGCATTTAAATCTGAATCAGCCTGACACTTGCCCCAGTGAACATTCAAGAGACCTGGCTGCCACCACTTCAGGTCAGTGCTCTACTTCAGTTACTGAGAGAGACCACCAGTGTAGACGTGGCCTTTATTACTTGCAAAGAGAAGGCTTGTCATGACTATGCAAGCTGCAGTCAGAGCTACAAAGATGCTAGGGTGCTTGTGGAAAAGAAAACAAAGCTGAAAATGTCACGTCATCTTTACAATAATCAGTGGATCAGCCCCTTTTGGAACCCTGTGTGCAGCTTTAGATGCTGGAGCTCAAAACAGATGAGAAGGCTTACAGGAAACGTGCTAATCATCCAGGGCCACGATAAACTGTCATACTGAAAGTTGTTGGGAAGACTGGATTATTTGCCTCGTGAAGGATACAAATAGGAAGACTCTGGGCAAAATGTATGCTATATAGAACCTAGTATATCAGACAGACTGTGACTTTTTGTTCTCAGAAAAAAAAATGTATATCCAGAGACAGTGGCAAATATGTAAGGCAGGAAATTTAAAAACAGGACAAGGAAATACTTCTTTACACAACATGTAATTAAGCTATGGAACTTAGTGACACAGGCGATCATACAGGCCAAAAACTTAACCGGATTCCAAAGGGATTGGACACTTATGGGAATATGCAGATTATCCAAAATTATAAACTACAGACAAAAAAAACATGGAATAGATTACTATTCCAGCTATCTTTTCAAATACTTAGTACTAGCTTGGCATGCCGTGATGCTACGCAAGGCCTTTAAACATCAGCTTGTTACTTGTAACCCCTCAGATAACTTTTCTTAAGGAAATACAGAAGTCCCATTTGCCTCCGTTTCCTTCTATCTTCTGCAGCTCCATTTTTTTCAGGCTTAGCATTGTCTACTGACAGTGACACCCAGCCTTATATAATGCCATGTGATGCCTTTCTAGGGAGCACAGAAACAGCCTGAATCATAATTTAGGCTCAGAGCTGACAGTGAATAATAATTATCTCATCCCCACCCTTTTTCAAAGTGCGCGCTCGGTGATTTTTTTCACTAGTTCAGAACAAGGTTCAGACCGACTGCTACTCTGTCCAACCAGTAGTGTGAAAGTTTACCAAAAGCAGCAGCAGTACTATTCCATCCTACATCTGCTGAAGCCAGTTGCAAAAAGTTTTTTTCATACCTTACAGGACTAAGTTACTCTTCATTCAATGGCCATGAAATTTGATGAGAGCTATGATATGTCTGCATATTGAGTAGCACAGGTCATTCTCAATGCCATCTGTACTGCACCATGGGTGATATCAAACTGCCTTCAACACTTACATATGAAAAAGGAATTAAGAGCCTAAAAAAAATATTGCTCAGCACCTTGTTGAATTGTGCTCTTTGTGTGCAGCAAATTGCAGAGATGGCATGTCTGTTTTCCAATGACTTTCAGTGTCTTTCCTGACTTCTCAGATGACTCTTAAAAATGGCAATTGTCTTCCTGGGGAAAAGCCATGTTTATTCTGGTTAGTCCCTGCACAGTCATTCCCCTTTCAAATAATAAAGATTAAATTTGTTTTAGTATTCTGAAGTGAACTAAATTACACATGAGTCAGGCCTACCTTCCAAATGTGATTACCCACAGAGGGGCATGCTCCACTTCAAGTCATTGTACTTCAGATCTAGCTTTTTTTTTCATTCAGATTACACCTCTCAAGTGTTCCCATGTAGACAAATCCTTACAGCTTTAGAAAAACCCTATCTCCAATGCCTGGTCCTTCTCTGCAGCAGGAAAATTGCTGTAAATTCCTGACTGTAAAGTCTGAGGAGCCATATTAATGTTCCTGTTACATACACTGCATTTTCCCCAAACAAACGTAGCTGCACCAAAATTCTGCAATAGAAACTGCAAGATGATACTCAGAACATACATATGTTGTGTCAATGCCCCAGATACACTTCTGTTCCCAAATACCGTATGATTTATCACCTATGGGTATAACAATTTGGGGATTTGCCTTTTCTTTTTTTATTTCTGGAAAATATGCTTTTGTAAGACAGTCCTTGCTTTTAGCATGTGTCCTTATAGCATTATTTTGAAAAGCCACTAGGCAGATGGTTCCCAAATGTGAGTTAATAACTTGTAGGTAGCTTTTGGGGAAGCTTTTTGAAATCGCTTCATGCAAAATGATTCTGCAAACTGCCTGCATGCCATTCTTTGGATATTCTAGCAGACTATTTCAAAATGGTCAAGAGAAAATGGCAGATTATGTTCTATTTTTTTTGCAGCAGACTGTTATATTTATATTGTAGTGGTAAAAGAATACAAAGGGAAACCAAATAATGCACAAGGCTTTTACTGAAGATTTTTCTAGAACCTGGAAGTCCTCACTGGCCCAGCATGTTTGGGACTCTGCCCCTCTTCTGCAGCCCTTCTACAGCATTTCTTACCATTCAAAATAAGGCTGATTTTTGACAGAATAGGATAGTCTGGGTGTTCAACAATCATGAGTCAGACTTCACAGCATCATAAGATTAATTTAAAAATCAGATTTCAAATATGGGGCTCTTCCTGTTTACTTTTGGCTTGTTAGAGATACTGTATTTTTTGCATGGTTTAAAGTTAGAAATATTGCTAGTGTCCGATCCGGTGAGCATCTCCCATGTTTTCGATGCACCCCAGGGTGCAGTTTGCCCTCTTGGCTGTCAGGGCATGCTGATGACTCCTATTGAGCCTGCTGTCAACCAGCACCCCCACGTCCCTTTCTGCAGGACCGGTCTCCAGCCACTCCTCTCCCAATTTATACGTGTGACTAGTGTTACTCCATCCCAGGTGCAGAATCCAGCATTTTGACTTCTTAAATTTCATCCCATTAATCATAGCCCAAAGCTCCATTCTATCTAGATCCCTCTACAAGGCCTCTTGTCCCTCAAGAGAGTCAACAGCACCTCACAGTTTGGTATCATCATCAGCAAACTTCCTAATGGTGCAACTCCTGCATCCAGATCATTGATAAATATATTGGAACAGAACTGAGGAAACACTGAGGAAACAGAACGTTGGTCCAAGGTATTTAAAAAATCAACTAAGAGCTCCAAGTTGATAGTTAGAGCAAGCGAATGCCTTCCTCAACGCAGCAAAACCTCCTACCATAAGGGACCAGGAAATAAGACTTCCTTCAGGATAGGGCCAAAGTCTGGAGGATAAAGAATAAACTCCAGGATGTACGTCCTTCTCAGAAATCACATATTGCTAATACGTGTGTATCTATATTTTCTTTTTAAAACCTCCATCTGCTTCACTGCTCACAGCTCTCATGAGAAGAGACTGAGAGAACCAATACACAAGGGCTATTAGGTACATTTCTTATGGCATCATTGGAAGGGTCTCATCCACAGAATCAGTGGTGAATACAGTATAAGAATGTAAATAAAACAGGTAGCATTGGCTAGACCAGAACGGTAAAGTCTAGTGATTATAGCGATAAACATGTTTGCAGATAACACAGAAAAGTGCATGTAACTGCTGTCCTGCTAGAGAGCAGTAAAGTGACAGTTGTTTTGGCTAGGTGTACCTTACAGATTCATTTTAGTTTATGACTGTAAAACTTGTGGGCAAAAAGTGTGACTACGTGGTCCTTAAAATTAAGCTTCCCCATGAGGAAATGTGCCCTCTCTTCTGCACCCCACTACTGTGTGATCTCAGGAAAGTTGCCTAGAGCTCAGTTATGCTTTTCAGGTCTAGTCTTAAACATGGCACAGTAAAAAGGTTTGCTTTTCTTCCTGTCCATTGTCAAATCAGGCCAGAAAGTCCTATAGCAAATGCCACTGGTGGGCATAATATGTATTGCATAGTTGGTTAGTGAGTAGTGAAGAATCAACTAACTCTACAGAGTGCCTTATGCTTAGAAAAGCACATAGGATGAACTATTACTCAGCTCTAGGAAGTAACGGAGCTGCAGCTGGTACAGCTGCTGTGCAGGGCTGCTAAGGGGCATGCAAGCCAATCTACTTAAAACAGTCTATTTTAAATACAAATAGCCCAATAGTAAATACTCCAATAGTAAAGATAGAGTCTTCTTGTAAACTCTTCCCTCCCATCTTCTTACCCCTCCAAGCTCCTTACTGCACTGGAGCAGAAAAGGATATGAGCTTTAATGTCAAGGTTTTGTTTCCTCATCTTTTAAAACACCAGGATGGCATGAGAATGGACCATGATGAACTTGACCCCAAACTCACTGAAATCAGGCAAGCTCGCTCTCCGTGCTCCCTCCCCCTGCAACTACAGCAGGCTTTATAACAAGTTAAAAGTTTGAAAAACATTCCGAAAGTACTGCTAGATGAAAGGAAAGAATTCTGTCTCCATATGCCAGCACTATTTGACATATTTCTAAGCACAACTCTGCTTCTCACTGTTATTCTATAAATCCCATCTAATCAGTAGTTGCTACACTTCAGAGAAGTCTGTGAATATACCCAGGTTGATAGTGCATTTCATTCACCATGTCTTTCCTGTTTTGACAGAACAACAATTAGGAGAGCTAATGCCACAGCTTTTCCCTAAAAGAAACAGTATTAATTCAGGTCTTTCTTCCCCCCGTGCAACCAGCTATCTTTACAAAAGTTGTAAAAAAAATATTCTTTTCTTCAAGGCTGGTGTTCTTTTGCCATATTTAGTTGAAAATAGCCAACAAGCTCAAAAGTTACTGATGAACAAAAGAGTGACTAAACAAACTTTGTTTCCCTTGGAAACCACCAAACCCTTCCCCAGAATGACGCAGAGTGAATCCAGTTCAGTTCAACATACTGTTTTCTGTAAAGCTGATAGAATCTATTTCTGGGGTGCTCCACGCAGCAGTTACAGAGCAATCCCACCACGAAACAATGTGTGAAGATAGCTGCATCTAAACTTCCTGCTAAGGCCACCACTAAGCCAGTGTCCCTGTGTGGGGAGTCATCCACAACATGAGCCGGCCAAGGCCAGAATATGCATTCCATAATGCATGGGCTGGCGTATGCAGCACCAGGTGCAGCCGCATCCACTCAACCTTGTCAACATGTGAGCATAAGGTAAAGAGAGATGATGAGGAGAAAGAGACTGCTAACTCTGCGAAAGAGAGACAGCGTTGGGAGAACGATGGCGTGCAACACCATGCTGCAAACAAGCATCCTGCCATGCATCAGGGGAGGGCGGAGGGACAGCTGCATGCGACACGGCCACCAAAGCTCCCGTGGAGTACTGAGCCATGGGGCAACTCATCAGATTCTGCTTCTCACAGAGGCAAGATGCTGCCAGTCAGCAGATTGGGCTCAGCACCGAGTTCAGCTGGAGCCGCAAGGCCCTGCCACTCACTGAGCACTGTTTTGCCTCAGTGAAAAGCACCAGCTCCTGGCTCCAGGCTCCTACTGAGATCCAAACTGAACAGAGCCAGCAACTCAGCAGGAGCCGGCTGTAGCCCTGGATATAGGCATAGCCAATGTGTTCTTAGCAAGCAGTGATATTGCACCCTGAGAGCACGTCCTGCACTGGTTTAACCCCTGTACAACCCCCTGTTCACTTAGGATGGTCTGCTTCTCTTCAAGGGAGAGCCGCATTTGACCTGCACTGTGTGAAAATCTACTATCTGCTAACGAGACATTTACTCTGATGAGGCAGTTAAAATGAGCATACTGCGAAGCCTATAAAAATTATTGACATTCATAGCGCCATTAATCAGCTGCACTCATCCTCCAAATTCTACCATCTCGCTGTGAAATGGAAAGCTGCAGGCCTGATTCACTGCAAATCAGCTCAGCTCTGCGCTGTTTTGTCCCAGTCATGTCAGCACCAAACTGGAAGGCACAGCCACGGATCAGGCAGGAGATTTGTCTGAGCCACTTTGTTTGTTGCCCTCACAGTTAAACCTTGGAAAATCCATTTTTTGCCAGGATCTTTTGCTGTAGCTGTTCCTCCCATTGGGAAGGATGCTAATTGTCTGTTTATCATCTGGTCAGAAAGGGGAATTGAATATCGCCTGAATGAGTCACAGCCTGCTGGAATTCACTCCTGCCCTCTCCTTAAACTGAGACGGCATGCATGGCACACACCTGAGTACAGACACTTCATGAGTAAGGCTTCTTTTCAGTAAAGGTACCTGGCTCATGTTTCCTATTCAACAGAGACTAAAACTTTACAGAATCAGCCGTTGGCAGCACTCCCAGGATATTTTTCCATTCGCACATATTTCTAAAAATGTCAACGCCAGTCTAACCACTCTCATCTGGGAAGCCTGACATCAGATGTACATTAGCCCAAGGGAAAAAAAAATCCAAACTGCAGGCCCCTTCTAAAAAGGAAAACAAATTCAAAGTATGTTACATTGGCTCCTGCCTCTGAGCTCTATGCAAATAACAGGAGGAAATTTTAAAGTGTGATTTTACACCAGTGACAATTCAATCAGAAAATCAGACAAGGGAATAGTATGGGTTTAGGGCATGAGACGTGGATGGTATGTGGGATTCTTATTCAGGCACGATCCCTATATGTTTGGATTCATTACCCAACAGCACACAAAAAAAAGTCCCAGGCAGGGCCTTAAGACCCATGCTTTCTTTGCAGTCCTGGAATTAAAACCAGACAGCTAAACAACACTACATCTGACTGTGGGAGAGCTTCCCCAGGGAGGAAGCATTTTGGCTTGAGAATTCTGTTCCAGTCATCAGTCTCCGATTATTTTCTCTTCCAAATTTGGACCCTTCACACACCTTCCCAGCATCACCTGCTTTGCCTGAGAAACTAGTGTAGACTAACAAGACATGCTGTGCTGCCGTTTTGCAAGCTGAGTTCGAGCAAGAAGCAGGATTGTTTCCACACTCCCTTCTCCCCATAGCACATGCCGTCAGCATGCTATCACTGTAAGAGAGATCTCCATTTAATTTGGTCTGTCAAGATTCAAGGAAAACAGAAGATATGACTGCAGCCCTCGAGTCTATCTGAGTGGCTCTCCTGGAATGGAACAGAAGTTGACTTCAGCAGAACTAATCCATAATTACAGAGTGAACAGAGAGCAGGATGTGCTCCTGAAATACTTTAGATATATATTTCACTTTCCATGAATGCTGCAATAATGACTTTACAACTTCTCTTTCTAGGGGAAATTAATAGAAAGGCTCCCTCCCCTTACTGGCTCCAATGGTTTTGGGATGTGTTTGGCTCTTGAATTATACTTTCTTGCAAATCTACATGTTTTTTACACGTCCATTTAAAGTACGTATCCTGTCTCTAAATACTGAATAACACATAAATATGATAAACAGAGTTTTTAACCTTACTTGTTGTTGAAACAGACCTTAAAGACTGATTCCCTGACATAAAAAGTTCCATCAGACTTTCCAGATGGTGGACCTCATCATTCCAGACCCCAAGTTCTGGTGGTCTTTGCCATAGCCACCTAAGACATGACCACTGCACTAAGCCCCCTGCCTATCCATCAGCTGGAGGAAACCACCTCCAAGCAGAAATTCCTCAGCCAGCAAGTTCTATTGTCCAGAACATTTGCCATCATCAATCAGGCCTTCAGTACTCAGAAGTCTGTTCCTGCCACTCCTACTGAAGGATGACAACCTCTGTCAGAGAATCGTAGAATCATCATAGAATCATAGGGTTGGAAGGGACCTCTGGAGATCATCTAGTCCAACCCCCCTGCCAGACCAGGGTCACCTAGAGCAGGTTGCACAGGAACGCGTCCAGGCGGGTTTTGAATGTCTCCAGAGATGGAGACTCCACCACCTCTCTGGGCAGCCTGTGCCAGTGCTCTGCCACCCTCAAAGTAAAGAAGTTCCTCCTCATGTTGAGGTGGAACTTCCTATGCTCAAGTTTGTGCCCATTACCTCTTGTCCTGTCCCCGGGCACCACTGAGAAGAGCCTGGCCCCATCCTCCTGACACCCACCCTTTAAGTATTTATAAGTGTTGATAAGGTCCCCCCTCAGCTGTCTTTTTTCCAGACTGAAGAGACCCAAATCCCTCAGCCTTTCTTCATAAGAGAGGTGTTCCAGTCCCCTAATCATCTTGGTAGCCCTTTGCTGCACCCTCTCCAGCAGTTCCCTGTCCCTCTTGAACTGGGGAGCCCAGAACTGGACACAGTACTCCAGACACAGAGAAGGAGACAAAGGAGAAAACAGTCATTAGGAGAAGGAAGGAGATGTTGAGTGGAAGATCATATGGGATGCTTGTGTATACAAAAACTAAAAAATGAAAGGTCATTGATAGGTTCACCTGTCCTTAGTGGTCCCTTCAGAGGGACTTGCTTCTCACCCACTTGTTGGGGTGGCTGGCAGCATTAACATCTTAAATTATTGCAGTTAGAGCTGTCCAGATCCATAAATTACAGTATCAGAAAAGATTTCAAGTGGAAGTTTACTTCCAGACATGCACTCTTACTCTTTAGTCTGACAGAACTTAACATATGTTCCAGTCCTTGGGGACCCCAGCAGAGCAATTGCTGGTATATAGATTCACCTTGAAGTTACAGAAGAATTCTAGTGGTGGTCCACTTCCTAGCAGTGCTGGGCGGTCCACGGTTTCTACAGCACTAGAAGCAGTAATACAGTTACACATGCTTGTATTAGCTTTCCTTCCAGTATGACATCTAAAATCCCAATGCTTTGTAAGAGAAGCTTGGTGATGCTTTCAGAACAGTCCTTACTTGCACGCACATTTTTCTGAGGCTATCTCAATGGATTTAGACAAGTCAAAGCCATTTGGAAGCTAACAATTCTCAGAAAGTGAGTATTTGTTTTGACCTTCAGTTACTCCTTTTTCAGATTGCAATTAGTTTAGGACCAAATTATCATTTTGGCATATATGCAAAGGGAAGGAAACTCAACTCACAGTGTAAACACCATGGACCAGCACAGAAGGGCCTTGTCCGTGTCGGATACAGGCCAGGTTAACATCAGCAGAAGATCTTTCAGGTGAGGCTGACCACCTCTTTGGGAAGGAGGCTGGCCTCAGTGAGATCTCTGCAGTTCTCAGACTACCTGAATTCCTGTATTTCTTTGCATGCAGTTAGGATTGTCTCCTCAGCCCCTTTGTTTTGTTTTGATTGTGTTTTTTTTTCATTTCCAGTTAGTTTCTAGTGCAGCCTGCTGGATAGCAAGAACAGGGGATGCGCTTGGCCACCAGGGGCTCAACTGTATCACAGTTCCTAAACAGAATTACAAGATGCAGTGACAGTGACTGAAACACAAGGTATAGCCTACAGTAGAGGTGTGCAAACAGGAAGATCAGTCAGTCAAAACCAAAGCACAGTATCCTGCTCTCACTGTCAGATTCACTCATGCTCTTCCATTTGCAGTTTAAAAAGTTGGGGATTTGTGTGGTGACTTTTAGTATAGTTGCATATACTCTGCTCAGGTGGCAGCAGAATTAGATGAGAGCAGATTTCTGCAGAAATAATAGTGCTTAATGAATAGAGACTGATTCTTGTCTAAGGTAAGAAAGTACCAGTAGGGGAAAAGTGTAAAGCTTTTAAGATACTCCAAAAAATTGTCTGAGGGCAAGATGCCTTATACCATCAAAGCAGGGCATACTTCTCAGCCCTAAGTATGAAACTGAGTGGTATCTACATTTGTCAGTTAAAAACAGTTTGAGGGAACGTTCACAGGCAATTAATCACAATCAACTACACTGTTAAAGGCTCCTGGTCACAGCTGTAAGTCTGTACCAGAGAGCTCTCTCCCAAATCCTAGGCATGATGTGGGAATCAGCACAGGCCAGGAACCAAGCCTATTAGTTGGTCTCTCTCCGGCCACTTTGTTTCGGAGGGAAAGTCTAACAGTATGAACACAGGCTGCTGTATGCCAACTGGCCTCAGTGCCAGAGAATGGTCCTGGGCACGTTTCATTTTCTAATATAGATGCAGTCAGGATGTCTATAGAATTCGTATGTCCTCCTTAGTGGAATATCCACCTTCCTTATTAAGAACAAACCTAACCCATTTTCCACTAGCAAGAAGAACTGCAAATTCCATTTTGAAACGCACAGTGTTTCCAAGGCTTCCAGAGGGATTTCTCTCTCATACTCTACGCTGAGAGAGAAAAAACAAAAAGTCTATGCTCCTCAGCCTCTGCTGAGTATGCGTCACTGAGATCCTTCTTACATCTCCTGGTACACCTTCCAGCAACCCCTTAAGATGGTTTCAATTCAGAATGTCAAGACGACAGCTAAAATTTGAAGGAAAAAAAAAAAATCCTTCAAAACACAACCAGGACAAGCTTGTGAACACTCTGTTATGCAGTTAAATGAATTCTGCTATCAGAGCAAAGCTATCAGACCAAGTTAGAAAATTAATTATCTTCTAATAATAAATTACTTTTTTCCATTGTGTAATAATAATAATATTTAGCATTGCTGAAACAGTTTACCTGTTGCAACCACTGTATGTGAGCGAGCTATACACACCTGTTGGTGCTCCTCTGTGCTTCGTAAGTCAAAGAGATAGATAGGGCCACTGAAGAATGGCTGCTGTTCTCAGCTCCAGAGAAATCCAGATTGAAATGCCTTGGCTACAGAATTTTTGCCCACAGAGAGATATGGGGCATCTCTAAATATTCAACACACTGGCATCAGAGCCCCTAAAGTTAGCATCTTAACCCAAGGAATAGGTCATTTAGAGATACCCTGTGAGAAAAGTGCGTTTTGGGAATCTGAATTGAATTTTGCTATTTACTGGGATTTACTCCACCAGGCCTGCAGGAAGATGTCAGTGTCTGCTTTGGATGCACCTTTTAGCACACTCTCCTAAAGACGGGTACCTGTATCCTTTCTTTCAAATCACTGAGCAGACTTTTGAAACATGATCCTGACAGATATTGTGTAGGTATTTTGCCCAGTAGCTGAAATCCAGAAACAACTCTGGGATTCACCTTTGCTTTCTTAGGCAAATGCCCTGATATCTCAGCTATAGACTCTTGCTCTTCCCTTTGCTTCTTATTTGGCTCAAGGAATGTTGTCTCCTTCAAAGCATAGTGGTTAAGCTTTAGCTAGAGGGTATTCCTTCCCAGGACAATCTTTGTCACCCTCCAAATTGACTGCTTCTTTGCATCAGTCCTCTTGCATGGCCAGAATTTCTCAGCACATCAAAGATTATATTTCCTAATTAAAACATTCCTAAAATTAATTGCATAATAATAAAATAGTAACAACAACATGTATTTTCACATTAACATTTTGTGTCTTTAAGTAAGCCTCTTATGCAGCACTGCCTTGAAAATTATAGTGTTTTCTGAACTAAGGAACTCATAAAATCTGCACTGCAAATTCACATTAAAGGCTTCCTTCAATTACACCCCCTCATATCTTCAAATCATTTTGAACAAGATAGAAAAAAAAATAAGGCTACACTGATTAAATAATTCATACAATTTTCAGCTGCCCCCCTTGCCCCCAGTCATGTGCATTTCTACTAACAATTAAACAGGGAGGAGGGAGAGGAAGAGGAGATTTTAAGTTTGTTGAACTTGCTCGAGAGAATTAAGTATGGCAGAGTCTAGCTAATCCCTACTAACTCTGGGGGGAACAAAGAAAACCCTCGTATGGATTTGTGAGATTTTCTGGGGGTATTTCTAAGTGCTAGGACACCACCATTGAAGTGAAACCATACAAAGGAAGGAATTTTAACATTACCAACCTCTGGCCCCTGTACACACCTCAGACCCTTAGATAGCTGCACTACCAATCTATTTAAATTGCACCACTTCTTCCAGGATCTTCATACAAACTGCCACACTGAATATGAGTATTTATTATGCAACTGTATTCTCATGAGAAAAGCTTCAAGGCTTCATTGTACTCCTTACCTACAGGAAACAGACCACAGGGAAACCACCACTGCCTGGACTGGGTTGGAGACGTGATCTGACAGAAGAGACTGTATATTTCAACATTTATCTCCAAACTGTCTTTGTCAGAAAACTGGAGAAGTGCAGAACTACTACTGTCCTGAGAGGGGAATTATTATGGACTTCCACCCAACGTGGCTTCTCTAGCAACATGATTTCCTATGTCAATTTTAACACAACCACCTCTAGCAACACATCCATCTGAAACTGAAAGGAGAGAGCTGTAGAATGCCCAGCACTAATCCCACCTACAACATACAGCAGCAGGATAGCTCTGCCACTTACTGCTTTGCAATAAGGACTGCTATCACCATCAAATACACTGCATGATAAAAGTGAAGGGAGGAAGTGAGCACTGAGGTATTAATCCAAAGGGTAAGAGCCAGAGTAATCCAAGAACAAATTAACGGGAGTTGGAAGAGAAGGCAAAAATGCAAATCACTCCTATTTGCAGAACCAACTCTTCATCTTGGATCTGCATCTTCTCAGATAATATCAGTGAAGACTGGGGAACCCTGCGTCTAAGTCATTATTCATGTGAGAAGGACTTCAATGGGTGACATAAACTAAATAGAATAAAACAACACAGAATGTTTTAAAAAAAATTGAGTTATCCTTGGCTGCTTAAAAGCCATTTCCCATAAGACTGCAAGTAGTCTCCCTGGCACACTGTAGTTGAAACACAGAAATGAGATATATCTTTCTTTTCTGCCTTCTGCATGTCACACAAGTGTTACAACCTGCACTGATTTCTGTGGAAACATCCTCCTGATGACAGTGAACATGAGTGAATTACAGAAGAGAATTTGCAGATTACTTTTGGTAAATTCTAAATTCTATCTATCTATCTATCTATAAATAAAATCAAAATTATTAATTTTGCAGTAAACATATAGACTATGTGTGCTGGGAAGCCCATGCTCTAATGGAAACACTTTGTTGTCAGCTAGAAAGGTTATTAGTTTTACTATTAGATCAGGTAATTTCTGGACATCAGGTCAATTAGCTGAAAATTCAAAGTAACATTGTTCCATTGGAAAGGGTAACCTCATTTTCATCTCAAGTCAAGTCAAGTGAGGAGAAATTAACTGAAAACAAAGGATGTTGCATCTCTTTCAGAACAATGGAAACAAGATTGCAGTCAGAGCCACTGGATTTTAACAATGCTGTTTTGGATTCACCCAGGCATCACTGAGAACAAAATCCAGGTATCTATCCCTAGCACAAAGTTCTTAAAGAAAGCCCCAATGGTGGCAATGCAAAGCTATTCCTAAATTGGACTACCTGTTCATTGTGCCCTGGAGTGGGATTTCAGAGGACACAACGGCAAACTCCTTGCTGAGTCGGATTCATCACATTGTCAAAAAATATGTGATTATCTTAGAGGGCAGCTGAGCTGTAAGTTCAAGGGAAAGTGGCACATAAGCTGGCACAAGCATAGAATCAAGTCCCACGTATTTACAACAGTGGGGAACAGAACAAAGTCAGTTAGTGCTGATACTGTGGTGAGAATCTGGTGCTGCAGTTACTGGGTGCTTTCAACAAAGCTATGCTAACTATACAAAGTTGCTTACTTGTAGAATTGTACTCTCTTATGAAGAGAGAAAAGAGCTTTTATTGCATCAACTGGTATTACTGAGAAAAAAAAAATGCTTCCAGGTAAACAAGCCATCTTCAAGGCACTGGTTCACAACAGCTCTGTGTCTGTCTATTAGTCTCTCCAACACACTGCCATACAACATACCAATCCCATCACTGGCCAAGTAGCGAGTCTTGATACGGTCTTTAAAGTCCTCCTTTCATTATTCCCTAAGTGCAGCAGCAATCTGCCTGCAGGCCCTTGTCAAATGCCACTGCTGGTCAGGACATCCTTCCAAGTGACCCGAACAAATCTCAGCTAGGTAGCTACATTCCTCACTACGGCTAAGTGGCATTGTTGCATGCCACTAAATGGTCTCCCTGTTTTACCTCAGAACTAGCTTCACTGATAAATTTCAGAAGAGTAAGGCTTTTTGCATATGTATATATCTTTCATGAGACTGAAAGTGCACTGGTATTTCCTTTGTTACCTAATGAGAGGTGAACAGTAGTGCGTGGAGAAGAGAAGCTACTTCGGAGCAGTGCTCAGCGTGCTGTGAATCAAGAGGCCCCATAACCACCACCACCACCAGAACAGTGGTGTTTGCAGCACGAGAAGCCAGGCAACAGGCAGCAGAAGTGCCGTTTTCTCCTTACAGAGTCCAAATAAAAAGAGCACACAAAAGAGGGATTTGTTTGTGCTGCTCAAAGCAGCGTTAACTATCCCTCTGTGTTCAGTGACCCCACCAGATGGGTCACAGTGCACAGATGCTGGCATACAGCCCTTGCCTGCAGAGACACCAGGAGCTATGCAAGAGACCAGAAAGGAGACCACAGGGTGAATCTCTCTCCTCCCTTCCCTCCCTCCCTGAGATCTCACATTTGAGATGTCCCAGTCCAGCCAAGCACACTCATTTTTGTGTTTCTCCTAGCCCTCTCCCCCTTTGAAAGGCTTGGTCTTCCCTTCCACAGCCTTTTCTTTACCAGGTTTGTATATAGAAGATCATCGTGCTATTAAAGCACTAGGAGATGAATGGTGTTATATAACTCATAGTTACTGTTTTATCATTTTTTAGAATGATGGAAAAGTAAAATGGGAATGTAGACTCCCCTTGGGGCCAGGCTAAGCAAACTAAACTTACATTACTGGTGACCCAAAAGAATATTCACTTCAGCATCCCCAAAATGGAAGAATGGAAGGGTAATGCATTCCGGTACATACTGTCCCACACAAAATGACAAGACATTAATAACTATAGCATATAGGCATGTGTGGGGTGAGAAATCTTCAGTGATGTAGCTCCTAGTCAACAGAGTTTACAAAAAAAGCATTGGTTTGGGTCTTTTTTTACGTTTGCAATGATTTGCTATTCATTAATCTCTGGTATCTTGTGGCTTTTGATATTCCAAAGAGGTTTTATTCCATTTGCTTTTCATTCCAGGTCAGCTAACATAAAATCAATAATGGTTTGGACAGATTTCTTTCTTGTAATGAGCCTAGAATTGGCATACATAGCCTAAACTCTCTTCCTGTTTCACATTTACAGGAGCTTTCTCGGAGTGATTTGGTTCTCTCTTTCTCTCATGTTCTTTCGCGGCAGAAATTTGCATCCGCATGTTACGAGGCTTCTGCACTGCTTGTATCCCAGGCACAGATACATGCTGCCTGCTGAACTCAATGAAGCTTCTTGACACCAAAATCAATTAGAGCAAAAGCAGGTTCTCACTGCTGGAAAGTGAAAATACACTCTCAGCCAGGCCAAAGTTGCAATTCTTCATGCAGACAATCTCTCTACTCGGTTTGCGACTGATCACATCAAGAGGACTGCTCGGATGTGTAGTGGCTGCGGGAACAGGCACTCTTTCTGTAATAAGAATCCGGTGTTCCGATTACAGTGCCCTGCAGCACCACTTGTTTTCAGGCTCACAAACTGTACCACGTACCTAATTATTTGCACCAAAGTCCAACGGGAACTTAGACGGCTCTAAGTTTTCAGCAGGGTATATAGTTCATCTTTAAGTAACGATCTCAAAGATCAGCGTGTCTAAAATACCTGCTGAACAATGCTTTACTTAAGCATGTGCTCAAAGCTGAGCCCATGCTAAGCGCTTTGCTGAACTGTGATCTAACCATGTTTCTGGTCGTATTACTCAGTGTCTGGCAGCAACCTCTCTCATTAGAAAGCAAATCCTTTACTGCCTTATAAGCCAATAGAAATTATGCATCCTTGTAAAGAAGGTGTCAAAGCTGAGTTTGCCTGAACTGTGCTTGACGACTGTTTAGAAAGCCAAGCCAAACAAATATTTGCAACCATATTCTGAGAATAATTGGTTTTCTTTTTATTGGAAAGTTCTGTTGTTTTATTATGGAAAAACGCAGCGTGTTCAAACTGAAGGTCGAGGAATGATTTGACAAGCTTGCATAGAACCCTGTGCAGCAATTAGGGTATTTTGCTCTCACACAGCTAGATCTTGATTGGGACAAATTCTCCTCTCAGTTATAGCAGGGCACATACGCTGGAATCCAGAGCTGAATTTTGCAGACTGGGTCCAATGAGAAGTTAAAGGCCCCCAGCACCTTGCAAGACCAAGTCCTGTGTTATCTCTGCAAACCTGAACTAGGGTTCAACAAGCAGCCATGGTAACTTAAGAGTTCACTGCCACTGAAGGGTGAGGATTTCACTCCTCCCTCTTTCCTCACTTCCCTGCACCACTGACGTTCCCCATCCCTTCCTTGCACTGGCACTGGCATTCACTTGCTTTCCAACTCACTAATTTGACAGAAAAATATCTACTTTGTTGTTGTTGCTGTTGTTTCTCCATTGGATTTTCTGCCAGATTAGTGAGCTCAAACAGCTCCTGGAAGAGAAGGCAGCACTTGCACACGTACTTGCACAAAGACAGAACCAGTTCAGGGTAAGCAACAAAAGGGCACACAATGGGAGGAAGAAAACTGAAAAGGAATGAGGAAGACAAGGCCTTCCCTTTCCATCAGAAATGGGCTTTTAAGATCAGATCAACCCACTCCCCATAGCCCTGATCTGCTTTCACCTACATCAGTTTTACACTGGTGTTACTCCACTAATTGCAGTAATTACTGTTATGTAATTCAGATCATTAATATGCAGAAGCTCCAGCCATAAGCAGGGTTCCACTGTTAAATAAGGGACTGTATATAATAAAGACATTGCCCAGGCTCTGAGGAGCTGACGGTCTCATTCAGCACAACGCACGACTGGAAGAGCAAACTATGGAAGGTAAAAGCGGTCAGGAAGGTGGGGGCAGTAATTCAAGGAAGACACAACCAAAATTTGATCCCAAAAGACTCACTGCAGTGTTTGGTACTTATTCAGGTGAGTCACATGGATTTAATCACTGAAAGTAAATCAAACTATTTGCTTGAGCAAAAAGCTTCAATGTTAAGTCCAACAACGACCTAGATCTCAGCATGTGCAACAAGCAATAATACCACCTCGTTTCATTTTAGATTCAGTCTCACCAAAGGGCCAATTCTGCACTTCACCAGGATAGAAAAACTCTCACTAAAGCAAACAGGATATCTGCCTGTATCTCAAGTGCAGCCGGATTGGGTACTTTGTCTGCTGGTTTTCTTGCAGGCAGTTTCTCAGCATACTACAGCATCATTCCCCGTCTAAATAAACATGCAAACCAACCAAGAAACCAACATCTACAATTAATGTGAAAGATCCTGTTCTCTATAATCAGATTCAACCTCCTTCCCCCTCACCCCTCGGTTTTGGGCTGAGCTCTGTGTGACAGTTCTTTATACCAAACATGAAAAATACTACTTGCCTGGCCCTTACCATGCCTGTTTTACTGAATAGGAAAGAAAAACATCATGCATTTGGCCATTATCATTAAACGGCATGGTAAGGGATGGGCAAGCAGAATTTGTGTCTGGACAAAAGAATATAAAAGCACTGTTTTGTAAAGCTGATTTAAAATTATCACAGTACATATATCTGAGGTACTTGCATAAATTATAATCCTGATTTAGTATTTACTTAGTTGTATTATAAAATCTGTTAGAAACAAACCTTGAGCGTTGACAATCAAGACTTCTCTTTCTGCTAGTCTTGCTGTGCCACTGTATATGGTAAAGGCATGAGACATCCTTCAGCAATAAAACAGTTTGAGGGGAAAACAGAGATGTCCTTTGCAAATGGTAACACAGCTTTTTGATTTAAAGTAAAGAAGCAACTTTGTGTCAGTCTTCACTAGTAAGCTGTACAGTGCTGTATTATCACGATGAAGATAATGTGTCACTCGTCTTTCAGAAACATCTTATCTGTAAAATCCACAGCACTGAAAAGGTTTTGTTTGGAAATAAAAGAAAACAAGCATGTGTTTTGATGAAAGGTGATGCTTTCCGTCTGAGTCCAAGATATAAGCCACGCAATGGTTATTTAAGTAGCACGGCATGCCATGTTAGACTCTTTAAGTGCCGTCCGTTTCCAGTCTATGATAATTAAAAAGAGTGAACTGTGTACACAAATGGTATGGATACATGAAGGTGACTTATACACATGCCAAAATAATCTGGAGTGTACAATGAAAATAGGTTTGCAGATACTGCACTCGTATTCTACTTTCTTGTTACATCTATCCATTCCCTCATTCTTCTGATCTGTTGTGCACTTGGATCAAAACCAGTAACAGCAGACAATTTTTTTCTTTCGGTCTCAAAAATATAACAAAGGTATAAAACTGTAAAACTACCAAAAAAAAAAAAAAGCTGCACATACATTTTTTTGAGTGGGGACAGTAAGCACAGGACTGAATTATTTAGAAATTCTGAAACGGTAAGGTAATTAATAAAATTATTTATAAAGAAGTATATCTACAATATTTAATAATTTAAGGCTCACAAGAAACTAACATATCAATGACAATAAAAGTTTTCTGCTATAGGGTTAAAAGCACCAAATTCACTTCACATACTAGATAACCAGATCTGTACTGATCACAAGTGGAAAACTGAAAGTGCTTATCTGCTAATGTTTCTAGTGCTTTAACGATGTCGTATTTCACAGGAATAAGAAATCCCCTTTCAACCATACATACATTTATACAGATATAAAATATATCGGAATAATTTCAGTTTGAAACTCCAGTACAAAAACCCTCCCACCCCCGGTCCATTCATTCTCCACACACACATCCCCCAACTCTTTTAATACTAAACTTGGAGCAACTGAATTGGTTACAAATGACCCATTTAAAACCAACCACCATTTGCTAAAATAAGTTTCTACAAATTAGATTTTGCACTGTCACAATTTACCAGCTCCTGCATCATGGAGCGTAGCTTATTCTTAGTCTATTTTAAAAATAGGTGACCCTTTGTGTCATGGAAAAAGAACATAAAAACATGTATTTCTGGAGGACTACTCAGGACACTGATCAATTTATAAAATATAGCCTGATTTAAAAAATTAATTGGTACCAAAACAATAGTTATAGTAGTAAGTTTCTGACACCAGCAAATCTTTCTGCATCTCCGATCTCCAACTCTCTCCTCTCCTTACAAATCTGTTTCCCTATTGGTGTCCAGACAGAGTGCATAAAGGGATTTTCTGAGATCTACGTTACTTTTCGCTTTGATATTGGTTTTCTCTAAGGAGCTGGCGTCATTGTTGAACCCCTCATTGTTTTCCAAGTGCACAACAGATTTGTTCAGAGAGTTTCTACTGGATCTTCTCTTTGCATCTCCCCCTGCTGTGCTGCCCTGAGCACTACTGTGTTCGTCTTTGAGGATAGCTTGCTCTTCGTGATCAGTCTCTCGGTGGTAGAAGTAGTTGAAATTGGATACAATGACAGGGACAGGCAGGGCGATGGTGAGCACACCAGCGATGGCACACAAGGAACCCACAATCTTGCCCCCCACAGTGACAGGTCGCATATCCCCATAGCCCACAGTGGTCATGGTTACCACTGCCCACCAGAAAGCATCAGGGATGCTGGAGAAATGAGACTCGGGGTCATCGGCCTCAGCAAAGTAGACAGCACTGGAGAAGAGGATCACCCCAATAAAGAGGAAGAAGATGAGGAGGCCCAGCTCCCTCATGCTGGCTTTCAAAGTCTGTCCCAAGATCTGCAGACCCTTGGAGTGCCTGGAGAGCTTGAAGATCCTGAAGACTCTGACCAGGCGAATGACTCTGAGGATGGCCAGGGACATGGCTTGCTGCTGGCCCCCACCCCCATTGCTGCTGCCAGCCCCAGGCTGCTGCTGCTCATGTGCCAGCTCGGTGCCCAGGGTGATGAAGTAGGGGATGATGGCCACAATGTCAATGATGTTCATGATGTTGCGGGAGAACTCGGGCTTGCTGGGGCAGGCGAAGAAGCGGACGAGGAGCTCAAAGGTGAACCAGATCACGCAGGTGGTCTCGATAATGAAGAAAGGGTCAGCAAGGCTACTGGGTGTCTGCATGGGTGGGGAGTCCCCGATCGTGCCATTCAAACCTCCACTTTGTGGGGGCAGGGGCACAGGCATCTCCCTCTCATCCCTGAATTCCGGCAGGGTCTCCAGGCAGAAGGTGATGATAGAGATGAGGATGACCAGCACAGAGACAATGGCAATGGCCCGGGCTGAGCTAGAGCTCTCGGGGTACTCAAAGATGAGCCAGACCTGGCGCTGGAACTCATTGCGGGGCAGGGGCTTCTCCTCCTCTTTGATGAAGCCCTCGTCCTCCCGGAAGCGCTCCATGGCCTCCTCACCCAGCTGGTAGAAGCGGATCTCGTCGGCAAAGACGTCAATGGAGACATTGACGGGCCGGCGGAGCTTGCCACCGGACTGGTAGAAATACAGGATCCCGTCAAAGCTGGGCCGGTTGCGGTCGAAGAAGTACTCATTTCGGAGGGGATCGAAGTAGCGCATGCGCTTATCCGGGTCCCCCAGCAGCGTGTTGGGGAACTGGTTGAGGGTGCCCAGCTGGGTCTCGAAGCGCAGCCCCGAGATGTTGATCAGCACCCGCTGGTGGTGCATGGCACCCCCGTTGGCCGCCGCCGCCTCCTCCTCCTCCTCGCCCGCCGCCGCCATGGCCATGCCCCGGCGGTGCCCCCCTTCCTCCGGGGGGCCCATCTCCATGGCCGCACCGGGGCGCGGGGCGCGCGGCGGCGGTTGGGGCGGCGGGGGGGCTCCGCGCGCCGCCGCCTGGCCGTTGGGGCTGCCCGCGCTGCCGCTGCGGTGCCTCCCGCCGCCTCCCCGGGGGGCCGGCGGGGGCCGCTCCCGCTCCTCGTCCGGCGGCGGCGGCGGCGGCGGCGGCAGCGGCGGGGCGCCCTCCTTGCCGTCGCTCAGCCGCGGCACGGCGGCGGCGGAGCCGGCGATGTGGAGCAAGTCGCTCCGCCGCCGAGCCCGGGCGCTGCTGCCGCCGCCGCCGGCCGCGGCATCCTCGCCGCCCGCGATGGCCGTGGCGCCGCCGTTCTCCAGAGTCACCAGCGCGATCTCCATGGGCAGCGGCGGCAGGAGGCAGGCGCGTCTGAGGCGGCGGGCATGCTGCGCTCGCCGCCCCGCCGCCGCTGCCGCCGCCGCCGGCTACCTCCGGGCTGCCGCCCTGCCCTGCCCTGCCCTGCCCTGCCCTGCCCTGCCCGCCTCCGCCTCACTGCGCGGCGGCGCGCAGCCGAGCGCGGCCCGGGGGAGCCGCCCGGGGACCCGGATATGAACGAGCCATCATTATATTATGGTCACTTGACGTCAAAAGGGATCCCTTCTCCTCCGCGCCCCCGTGCAGGCAGCGGCAGCCTCCCCCGGGAACCGAGATAGCGCATCCCCCTTCGCCCCGCCCGGCGAGGGGGGCTCCGCAGCGCGGCAGCCGAGCTCATCCGTCGGCAACGCGACGGCCCCCGGCGGGGCGGCCGCTGCGGATGCCCACAGGTGCCGCCGGACCGCCGTGCCAGGGGGATCGGGGCGGGGGGGGGCACTCCGGAGGAGGGGGACGCCGGGCGCAGGGGGTGGCGGGGGGCAGCTGTGCCCAGGAAGGGGGGCAGGGGGCGGCCCTCCGCCCGCTCCCCAGCCCCCACGCCGCCCGCCCCTGCAGCGGGGGATTACCGTGCGGGCCCCACGCGTGGATTACTCGCTAAAGGGATTGCCGCGCAGGGAGGGCTCTGGCTGTAAACCCCCACTCACCTATAATGAAAATGATAATCGAAAGCCCCGGGGATTCCTGGCGCCTCTTGGCGTGTGCCCCCTCACCCCCCCATCTTCCCCCTCCCCCCCTCCATCCTCCCCCTCCTCAGCGTAATGAGAACAAAGGAAGGGATTGGGTATATTTTTTTTTTCGCTTTGCTTTGCTTTGCTCTCCCTCCTCCTCCCCCGAGTTTATCATGGAATTGGTGCAGCTCCAAAAGGTGCTTCCAAAGCCAGCAGATGACAATATTTCTACCAGGCTACTTTCATGTTAGCATTTGCAGACAGGGACCGTACTTCCCCTTTGATGCATTCTTAAACCCACATCCAAGGCTGGTACATTTCAGCAGATGCACATTTTATTAGAGAAAAGGAATTGAAGCAGCTTTACACAATTACTTCAATTACAGCTCAGTAATACAATCAATGCTAAGATCTTATTTTCTATATTCAAACCATGAACTCATCTATTCTATTCAAGGTCCACAGGGGAATATCCTAAACGTATACAAATACTGTAGGATTAAAACCTATACATATATATACCACTCCACTCTTGCGGAGTTTCTGGGTTTCTAACAAAATCAAGTATAGAAAATACTAAAGTAAGTGAAAAACCATTTTGCCTTCCAGTTGGCTTCACTGCAGTGACATTTTTACTACATCCTTGTGGTAGTACTCATAGCTCCTTCGAATAGTTTACCTAGCTTCACTTAATTTAAAATATTATCTCTGTGTATGAAATATGCCCAAAAATATTAAAAACAGTGCCAAAATAAAAAACCATAATTATATTAAATGGTTACTGTAAGTGATGATTTGCCCATGACATGGTCGTATTCAATAATTTATCTCTGAGAACTGAGCACAGAATCACTGACCTGTTTTACCACTGTGCCGGTGAAGTAAAGGACCACTCTACTCACACAAGTAATTGCTAGAAGCAAAATTACAGGTAAGTTTCCTAAAGGAGCCCTTTGAAAATAATTGCCCTTTGATTTATAGTTATTTAATGGAATAATCTATCAAACCTGCAAAATGTAGCATAATACCCTTTGGGACTAGCAAACACTGAAATAAATACATACACACCTGTGCACCCCAACAAGTAACGGCTGATCTATTACCCATGCACGTCAGGGATTATAACCAGACGATTACAACTGGAAAATTATTCTGGTTTTCCAGCTCTGTCAGCTCCTCTAATGCAAGATATTCTCCCTCCAAACCTTGCCTCAGGAATAATCATTTATTTCAAGGGGAAACATCCCTAGACAAGTTCATATAGATCTCCCGGAGGCAATGCCACTCAATAACTTGCACGGCAGGAACCGTGGCACCTGGCTATCACAACAAACACCTTTGGAGTCTACTCAGCGAGTATGTCCCTTCCACAGGGCTAGTGACAGGCATCCACAGACGCTCATCTGTGCTTTCATCTGCATACGAATATAACCAGTAACACAACACAAAACAGGTGACTTGCCAGCACCTGTGCCTGCTCCCTCACCTCTGTACTTTTTTGTTTCAGTCTGCTGTTTCTGCATGTGTTTGAACATATACACCCTTGTCCCCACCTGCAAAACCCCCTTCCAGGGACTTTCTCCCACAAGGGTTACATTTTGCCTTTGCTTGCAATCACCCTGCATTTATGTGACCTGTCATTGCATTAGACAAGTCCCCACAGGCTACAAGAGCAAACCCCAGCCCCCTAGATGGACATTTACATGCTAACCATCATAGATCTCCCCCCCTCTTTCACAAAATTCACCCCATCCATTCTCAACCCTCTTCCTACACTTCAATTCCCGCTCCTCGAGTCGCTTTCAAGAATT